>NC_073351.2:10174722-10782500 GCF_027580225.2 Misgurnus anguillicaudatus
CAAATTTATAATTGTTAACATTCTGAAATAAGACGTGTGCAGCCAACAAATGTGACCTCCGGAGGCTGCAGGCTTCGAATTGAGACACGGGCAATAAATGCTTAGCGGGTGCTTGTCGAGTTTTACATTTTGTGATGTATTTTGGGCTTGCACTCAACTCAATAATCTCCAGTATGACATTTCAGACACTACTTTAAAATGCATGTTTTCTCAAATAGTCCAAAGGCTAACAGGGTGTGTACACCAAGGCGTTTATGCCAGCAGCCAGCGTATGTTTTCAATTGTTTCAAATGGAAGCGTCCCATTGGTGTTTTTTCCACTCTGAGTGCCCAGAGTTGAAAAATAATCAAATTTGGGCGAAACCCTCACTTTTCACTTAGCCGTCCAAAAACAGTGGCGCATCCGATAAACAAAGCAGAAGTATCATAGCAACGAAAGCGATTAACTGAAAAAAAAACGTTAGCAAGCAGCCACAGTCGGCGTTCGCCTGGCTTTTTCGTGTTTAAATGCTTTGGTGTACACACTCCCTGGGTGCAGTATCTACGCAAACACTAAAACTGAGAAAAATTTCCTTAAAGTTTTTACACCAGCCAGTCAGACATTTTGACAAACTTGTTTCTCTGAAATGCAACAAAATTGAACCAGGTGACTTTGTCACAAGACAGAACAGATGTCACTTAACCCATTTAAAGCCTTAACTTAATTTTGACCAAATGTGTAGTTGCTGCACTTTGCCTTTGTAGGGCACTATTGGGGGCTATTTTCAGGAACACTTCTGGAAAAGGTCTAAGTAACAGCTAGCGGTAATGATGGATAAACTGAGTTTTCAAGAGTCAATACCAGCATCCCTCGTCTTCTGAAGCCCATCATGCAGAGTCTGCACTTGAACATGAAGCTTTCAAAGTCAGTGGTGGGTTCCTTCTGTTTCAGAGCTTTGGTGCGGTGGTTTCGATCCGCCTTCTTTGCCTCACGCTCCGGGTTGTGCATCCTCTGCATGTGCTCCCGCAGCTTATCCTTCCTCTGTCCGACAGAAAGTATGACACAACCAAATTAAACAAAAGATAGTTCTTAACTGTGAATGCTCAGAATATATGTAATGGGTTCAAAAGTCACCTTAAACTGCTTGCCACAGGTAGAGCAAAGGAAATCTTTGCGGTCGGAGTGGCGGAGCATATGGAGTCGTAGTTTATCAGGTCTGCAGAAAGCCTTATCACAATCTGTACACTGAAAGATCTTCTCCGAGTGAAAACTTCTCACGTGTTTCTTTACCTGCACAACAAAGATTTGAGATCAAACACACAATATTAAAAAATTCAGACCAAGCAGGAATTTTTTTAGTTGCAAATCGCACCTGTATAAAGTCTGTAAAGGATTTCTTGCAGGAGGGGCATGAGAAGCAGCCGTTGACCAGATGAACGCTCACGTGCACTTTGAGCAGGTCCAGCCTGTCGTAAGACTCGGCACAGAACAAACAAGAGTACGTGCGCTGATCCGAGTGCAGCTGCAGGTGATCCTCGAGCGCGGCACTTGTCAGGAAAACCTTACCGCACTGATGGCACACGTTACGGCAGCCGTCCCGTCCGTGATACCGCATGTGCTGATCCAGCTTGTCTTTGTCCCGGAACGCTTTCCCGCACTGGAGACATTTAAACGGTCGAAAGGACTTACGAATAAAAAGATGCTGGAGAGCGGCATTCTAGGAAAGGGAAAAGAGAGGATGG
This sequence comes from Misgurnus anguillicaudatus, assembly GCF_027580225.2. Classification (NCBI taxonomy): domain Eukaryota; kingdom Metazoa; phylum Chordata; class Actinopteri; order Cypriniformes; family Cobitidae; genus Misgurnus; species Misgurnus anguillicaudatus. Next base: position 10,176,444 of record NC_073351.2, read on the forward strand.
AGAAAACATTTTACAAAAGATGATGACTGGGTGGGCATTTTGAGGTATCACCTCCAAGATTAGTAAAACTTTCAGGAAGTATCCCAATGCGTTTGTGTGGGCCTGTATGTTAGATGGTGGCTAAGACAATTGACTGTGTTCGCATGCCGAATACAAACAGAATTATTGTTTCTGCTGGAACTGATGACTTCCTTTCTTCTGTGAACTACAAATTTATTATCACTTAATAAATGATTAGCCTGAAAGTAGTTTTTTTAATTCAAACTCTAAGTTTGAGATTGTTTCATATCATGAACTTAAGCAAAGGGATGCACGCTACACAAGGGAGATGCAGAAAAGTTTGAGAACCTTTAATAAGAAAAGTTCAAGAAAGTGACAAAAATCTGTATCAGCATCAGAATCAACCAATAGTTGTTTGTTAAAATGTATATCTGCCAAAAACAAATCCTATCTAAAAATATAATTAGCTGACATATCAGTTAATCTCTAGTTTGTATGTAGATCCGAAATGTAGCTCTTCATTTGTTCAAAGCCTATGCATGTTTATTAAAATATGATGCATTAAACTAAATTGGTTCTTGCTTATCTGAAAAACAATATGTAAACGAATAGGGACAGGGCCAGTTTCTTTCACAGAAGAGAGAAAGCCATATGAGGGTGAATAAATGGTGACCAAATTTTCACTTTTGAGAGAGTTTTTTTAACGCTGTTGCTTGATGGAGATCCGAGCATACAGAAGTGAACTGATACAGACAGATGTAATGGGGATGTAGGGAGTCATAAGCTTTTAGTGTATTGCATGACTCCACTCGGCCCACATTAGACCTACCTGCAAGTCCACCTTAACACGTGCAGCACGCAACGAAAAAGAGAAACACATCCCCACAAACCACTGTTAAAATTTAGTCCACTAAACACACCACATTGCAGAGATATGGGGGTTCGGGACAGTGGTAACACTTACCCTAATCCTCCTCGCTCGCCTCATGTCCTGGGGAGTCAGGTGGGGGTCTACAGGGACTGTTACGGGCTGATCATCTTTCGGAGACCCTGGGACCTCTGAGGGTGGAGGCGGGGTGCCTGGATCTGCCTCGTCTTCTAAAGCCTCAGTATTGGCTGCTGGAGCTTCAAGCTCCTCCGCTGTCTCCGCCTCCACAGGGTCAGCAGTCATCTCTACCACCTTCAGCCCATTAAGAGCTCCATCCATTCTCTCCTCATAGGGTAGTTTATCTACAGACGCCAACAGTTCCTACAACAGGGACAGGACAAACAAATACAGCTGGTTAGCCCGATTTTAACCCACAAGGGGTCACAGCCAAAAGATTTTGATGTATTGTACCTGTGTTTTGTCAGCACTCTCAACAGGAATCTGTGGGCAGATAAATTTTGTGCGACGTCCTGGTCGCCTCGCAGCACCAAAACGTTTTCTTCCTCGTCCACGACCACGCCCCTTTGGCCTGGAAGCAAAAACGACTATTATTAGTTTACTAAAATACAATTAAATACGTTAATAGGCATTACTGAAAATGTCTGTGACCTTTGGATGAGATCCAGCTTATCGTCGTGCATGTTTAAGTGCTGCTGAAGCTGCTCTGAGCTCATGAACCGTTTGTTACATTCGTAACATGGCCAGTTCTTCTCCTGCTCTCGTAACACTGACACAGAAAGAAGATTGTGTGGTTTAGTGAGGAAACGCAACAGAGGCACATTATAAACATTTTATGGTATTGTACACGGTTTGTTATATCTAAAAGCTATGTGAAATAATCATTAATGCAACAGTTTAATATTATTGATAAGAGATGGCAGTTACAATTCACCTTTCCTCTCCTCTTCTGTAACATCATGAACCTTCTGGTTGACAAACTCAGCATATGATGCAGCATACCACACCTAGAACAAAAGATCACAACTGTTTGAATGTTTGATCTAAATCAGTGATTCTCAACCGCTGGACAGTGGCCCACTTGTGTTATTTTCACATCAGATTTGCTTATGAATTAAAGACGTTATACAAGATGCATGATCTAAAAGCCCAATATCGCAATAGCAATCACGTCATGTCAGATAGAACGCATGTTCATTCAGATGCAGTAACACTATATTAAGGTGGTCGTAAACAGCACGTCCGCGTTGTGCATCATTTAAAAGTCGAACACACTGGCGGCATCTACAAAATCTGTCCATGGTGCTTTACTGAAACCATGAAAGGAAGCTAAATCCTCACCCCAGTTTTAAACGCACAAGAATTTGGCAGAAATGTTTTTTGGTAGTTGATAGAATGAAACATACCTATAAATAATACATCTAGGCTGAATTTACACTGCCTGTTTGAAGTGACTCAATTTAGATTTTTTTCCATCATGTGGCATGGATCGGATATGACCCGGACATGCAAGCAAGAAAAAAGTGCCTAGATTCCGATATTCTCCTATCGGTTTCAGGCCTCAATCATATGTGGAAATAAATCGGATATGAATCGGATACATGCACTCACATCCGCAATGTAAGAGGACAAATAGGATATTCCCATGTCAAGACGGTCGTATTCGGTTGTCACTTCACCTTTTAATGCTTAATCCTGTTCTGTACACACACAATTCAGTTATTTACAGGACTGACAATCGCATTCTACAACCAAATTAACTCACGCAAAATTCAGGTAGCGACAAACGCATTTACAGAAACTCTGCTTAGTGTGAACATAACTGAACTGAACAACTAGTAGTTAATAAAGTGTTTAAACGTGCATCATGGACATGACAGGTCTCTCTTCTGAAAAAAAAAATTACTAGAAGGTAGGGGTGTGACGAGACACTTAATTCACGAGACGAGACACGAGACTAGGTTCACGAGACGAGACAATATTCTTACACTTTTTAAGAAATCCTCAATGATAAAATAAATGAATAAGAAACTGAAATCACGTTATTTTAAAAAGTTTTTAACTAATCAAGGACTGGCCCTAACAATTATTTTGCTAACTGATAATGAAGTAATTTGTTATTTTTGGGTAAAAAAAATAGACCCAAGTGAGCAGTAGCCTTTAAAATTACATAATAACAAAGATGCAATAATAATTGGTTCAAATAAAGTATTAAAACCAAACATCATTACATTAACAAACACATTACATTTATTTTGTGGCCTATAAATAAAAAGCATTATGTATGTATTATAACAAATGCCTGCAGGGGCGATAGTGGACTCGTCTCGCAGACGCTGTCTTTCACTTTCGACGGAGAGAAACGCTTATTTTTAGTCAAACAATGTTTAAATCCATTTGAATATTTAATATATGTCCATTTCTTTACAATAGAAATGATACCGCCACTGTCATTTTTTGCAAGAACATGCAGACATTAAGGGGCGGTTTCCCGGACAGGGATTAGACTAGTCCTAGACTAAAACAAAAGTAAAAGCGGTCCAAACTGAAAACAACTTGCACTGACAATCTTAAAATACATCAGTGCCCTTAGTTTTGCCTAAAAATGCACACAGGTAATGTTTTTAGTAAGGCATGATTGTTAACACTAGTTATATTTCCTAATTCAACTAATGTCTAGTCCTGGCTTAAGCTAATCCCTGAGTGAGGGTTTAATTAGTCTCAGCCTCAGACGTCACGCCCACAAACTGTTGGCTGAACGTCTGATGTTTTTCGTACACTTTTCTGGAAACCCTGTGAAAATGTTAAAGTCGTCTTTGATTGGTTGGAAAAAAACGGATTTCCAGGAGACGCGAGTGTCGCGATTAGTTTCAGTCCCTGGAAAACAAAGCTCTGACGTTCCATTGAGGAAGAGAATCAGTCGTGTTCACGTGGATAATAATGAGCAGTTATCATGATCAGCTAAACATTGGATTCTCAAAAATATGCATAGTTCGCGGCATCGACTCTCTAAAAGGCGTCCAAGAGTTTTTTTTAAGGCAGTTAGTGGAGTTTAAAAGTTTGGTTCTCCTGAATTGCTTGTATGTGTAAAAAGTGGAGAGATATGCTTCAAACAGACGTTTAACAGGATCGTCTCATTGGTGTGGCTGTTGATGAAGTGCTCAACGTTGTCCTATGGTGAGTAATGTTGTTTATTTAGATACTATTTGGTTGCGGCTGGTTATTTCAATAACTGACTTGTTGCCAGCCGGCTCGTTATTGTGGGGAGTCCGAAACGTGACGCTAGATGAAACAAACTGTGATTGGTTGTTTGACATGTCGGTCAAACAGCTCGTGGGCGGGCTTTGTCCAGAAAAAGCAACGAAAAACACCAGACCTTCAGTATTGAAGGTCTGGCTACGCGAGACTAGGGTTTAATCTGCTGAGACTTCTGATCTGACACTGATCAACAGACAAACACAACGCATCTCAGTACAAACAAACAGAAGAACAGACAGAACAGAAAGACAAACAGAAAGCTGCATTCTCCGGAGGTCGCATATGCAGGCTGCATATGTCATGTCATCAAGGTTTATTTCATATCATTAACTGAGCATTACATTCGCAAGTCGTGAGCAAATTAGCTACAACAATTTGCGATTAACTAAATAATTAGTAGACTTTATAATTGTTTATATTCTCTAATAAAACAGTCTTTATGAAGTAAATGCAGTTTAAATGCGACCTCTGAAGGATGCAGTCTTTTATTTGAGAAATGGCAGCATTTCACCTCCACAAGAAATCTCACGAGACACATTTAGTCGTCGCACGAGATCTTATCACACCCCTACTAGAAGGGGAAAAAGTCTTCTGTATGCGCGGTGCAGAAAATAACAGAGGCACGACCGTTTGCTGACTAGTCAGATCTTGCACTAAAAAAAGTAGTTAAAAAAAGAAAAGTCCAATAATAAACCAAAATAAATCCAAATGCTTTACCTCAAAGGTCAAAATATTGGGACCGGCACCTTCACACTTTATTAACACCAAAATCTTGATCGCTTCATGAGCCAAAAGCCATAAACAGTTAAGCGCCAAAAGTATAATGGAAGTATAAAAAACACGAGGACCTGGCAACACCGCAAGACCACGCGCTGTGAAGCAGCCTCAGAAAAGTGTACAATGGGTGATTCTCATGAAACCATTGAAACACCACGGCACTAATGATTTTAGCTTTAAAATGTGTAATATAGTAACATTAAAAAGCATCAGAATTAACACAATACTGTGTTCTACCTTGCACAATGTGTGATTTCAACATAAGAATTTATAATTGGAAATTTTATCTCATTTTCTGTTGAAATTCTCATTACCGCAATGTGTCCGGCTGTGTTTGAACATGCGTTATGTTGTAATTTAATCAAATTAACACAAAAATATTAAGAAAAAAAATAAATGGATGTTTTGCTAGACTACTTTAGAAGACAGAAAAAATATTTACTGAATATTCATGTATAATAATAATGAAGAAAAATTAGGAAAATGATGTGTCCATGCCTCATGTTCTCATCCTCCGCAACACTTTTTGAGAACAGTTTAAGCACACATACAGAATTTTAATAAAGTTTGATTTTGAGTGACCAAGCACATGGACCAGTTACTTCAAGATGGCTACCAGGTAAGATCATTTTTTTATAGTTTATTTGAAATATTGTCTTGTCTGAATGCTTACACGACATTTTGATTATCATTACCGCAACAGATGCTTATTAAATGTTAATTTAATTAATAGAAGCATAATACTTTGATTTTAAATGCATGTGCAGAATCTCCAAATTATGTTCTTTCAGGTTTGTCATGTCATTTTGAAAATATGTCAGTGTTGATGTTTTCTGACTGTTGCGGTAATGAGATTTTTTAGGACTAATTTTTTAAATTATGTTACAAAAAGTGTTAAATGATAAGTAAAAGTTTTTAAATTAATGTTCCCATTTACTCCAGACTTTGTTTTTCAATGTCTGGTGGGAAAAAAGTAAATTTAAGCAATTCTTACATTTTCATGCTTGACATTTTTAAAACCAAGTTTTCGTGAGTATCACCCATGTATAAAAAAGACGAGGACCTGGCAACACTGCAAGACCACGCGCTGTGAAGCAGCCTCAGAAAAGCATACAATACACAATGCCAAGACCGATGTTTATTGCTAAACACAATGCTGTTAAATTATTTTGGTCAAAGCTGTGAGTGATAAGCACGCGAGACGGCAGACCGTTGCTATGGTTATCTCTGTGTCAATCATCAAATTTTCGGGAGTGAGTCTTGGTACGTTCAGACATGTAACGAACATTTAGGTTTATTTAAATGCGGTTGTCACTCCCGAAAGTTTGCAGTGTGTACGAGACCGGTGGTGCGTCATTTAAAAAGGCGAAGCTGGCACATGACGCCAACTCAGGTGGACACCAGCCGTGATCACATGACTCTTCTTAACAGTGCATCTTTGGCGTGATGGCTTCCCTTGTGTAGTTATGTTGAAGTTTTATGTCTTGTTACAGAAATAAAGCTCTAGTATCTAGTATAATCGGTTTGTCTGTGTCCATTGCATATTGCAACATTTTACTTCCTCTGTGGTTTAAGCTGTTCAGGGTCAGTATGCCTACCTTGAATTGCTTCACCAAGTGTTCAGTGTAAATGCTGATATCAGATACAAGTCACTTTTAAAAGATGATGTAAACAGGTAGTCAAAAAAATCTAGTCAGCAAATCTTTAGATAAACGGTCTTGAAATGGTCTTTTAATTTTTTCTGCAGCTGTATATTTTACCTTTAAAGTTGTAACTTCTCAAAAGGTGCTACCCTGGAATACTAATAAAAATAAAGTCTAAGCCTAAAAGGCCACCTTTACATCTTCCACTTTTGCTTTTAACTCCTTTCGAATCACCATGTCATGAAATACTACAAGTGCAGGGTGTACAAACTGCAATTCTGTTGTCATTGTCACACAATTCAAAATAATTACACAGTATGAGTTCTCATGCGTTTCTCTGCACCTTTTGATTGGCAGTATATAATCTGCCCTGATCATCAGCTGTTTTTAAACAATCGGTCAATGTCCAAAAGTGGGAAAAAATGACTTTATCTGTCAATACCGATTATAGGCCAATATATCTGTGCACCCCTAAAATTTGTGTCTGCGCGTGTGTGTGTAAAAACGCTTTTATTCTGCCCACCTTAAGCTCCTGTTTAGGTTGAATGTTCTTAATGCTGGCGTAAAAAATGTCAGAGCCGTACTGATAGGCGACCAGGTTCTGCTCCAGATGGTTCTGGGCAGGACGGACAAACATCATCCAGTTACACTGCTCCTCATTGGACAGGTCGAACCAGATGTCATCTGCCCTCTCACTCTCTTTCTCAGGGTTTAACATGTACAGCTGCACAGAGGGAATGATAAGACACAGCTGATCAAATTATTGCACCCATGCAAAGATCCAAATGACACATATTAAACAATAACTTTAACCTGATAACCTGCGCGAGGGCGTGGATGTACTGAAGAGCTATTTATTTACATAATTTAAATTACTGTTAGTTTTAATGTACTTACATTAAACAACTATACATCATTAAAAAGTGTTTTGATTTAAGATTTAGTTTTTGACCTTTATTTTAATCTGAGAATCCTAGTAACAGTAATTTCTTCATTTTTGTCAGGCGTTATGAAAATGAAAAACTGTACATACCTTTAATTTGAAATATAACCCTCAGCCGCACTCATTGATAAAAATACTCCTCCGTGATCGTCATGAAAGCACTCGATAAAACAACATCTATCGGGGCTTTTAATTCAAAGTATGCATATTTGGAGAAATATTACTTCAATTTTATATGTTTACTTCAAATTTCTGCAGTGGGGGTAATATTTCACCCATTTTTATTGCAAAAATGGCGATATGAGCAAGCTGGAGTCTCTCGGAGTCTGCAGTCATTCACACTCAGTTTGTTTCATTCATACGTGAAGCCGGAGGGCGCTAAAGTCTGAAACTCTTTCATAAACTTTCATAGAAAGAATAAGACGTCAGTCAGCTCAGCAGCAGCAGCTGTCAGTCAGACGTGAACTTGAACAGTGACCTGCAACGAGCGATCGCTGTTTTTATAATAACATGTAAATAAAGATGTTTTGATGATTTAAAACCATGGAGACAATAAACACGATTAAGATTATATATGGTTTGTCTGTATTTTTAACGCTATGTCTATTATTTTTATAACAGTACTGTATATTATAATGCTATGCTAAGCTAACAGCATAAATAACATAAAATTGTTTATTTTCGGTCTTATTTTATGATCCAAAGCCACATCAGATCACGCATGATTGTTTAAGCACTCGACTTTTGATGTTATAATGTGAGTTTTATTATAAATGCTTTTATTTGTAGTGTTTTGATGGTATGCTAAGCTAACGTACTAGCTGTTCTGTAAACATCTGCTGTCTGGAGATATGAGATATGTGTTTCTAGGAATAATTTTGACTGGTAAAGCTTCTTTAAGGCAAGTTTCTTTTTGTAAGAAAGGACTTTAATAAAAAGAAAGTGAATTGAGACAAAAGGAGGAAATAAAACACTAAATAGAAATTATGAGCAATTATTATATTGTTTATAATAATAAAATAAACATTTAGACAGCCATATCCCGGATTAAAAGTTGTTAATGACTCATCCGGATGCTTATTTAATGAGTCTGTTTAAAACACGGAGCACTAGGACAATAAACTGAAAGGATGTTGTGAGATATAAATAAACAAACATTAGCTTAGCATTTTTGCTGTTTTCTCTAAATAAATTTACATGACATGGGTCTAAAAAACATTTCATAAAATACAGAGTTTTAGAGGTATCATCTTCAGATTTAAAACAGAACATGGTCACACCTGTGGTTTTAACTGCAGAGCATTTCTAGATTGCTCCAAGGCCAATTTCAGTTAGATTTTCATAACAATATTTCATACATGTTTGTTGGAGTTTATAAAAAAGAATAATTTAAGCTCTCTATAACAACTTTTTTCATTATGACAGTAACTAATGTTCACCTCTTAATAAACTTCCAAGTGTCTGCTTTCAAATGAGACCAAACTTATGCTTTTAGTGCAAAGACTTCATAAACTGTATCTATTTTAGTTTGGCTATGACAGTTTTTGTGGGGGGGTTCAGAAAATGGAATGAGGGCTAACAGGTTAAAATAGCATGCTATAAAATTATTCAGGATAAATGTTCTTACTTTAAGATGCATGTACGTGTCCTGTAGCTGGTTCTGTCGCACCAGCGGTCCCTCTACAGGTCCAAACTGTGTGCGTTTGGGGATTCGTCTCTTGGTAAAAACTCCACCCAGGAAGCGGTCAATATACAGGATGAGAGGAAGACTGGCTCGGGCCTTGGACATCACAGGCCGGTTGAGGATAGGATGGAGAGGACCGTGTTTTAAACATGTAGCAGCATTAGCGTTGTTGCAATCTTCACACCCTGCGAATGGAAACAACACCATTTGCCAAGCATACCTCAAATAAAGCATATGAACTTGGGAAGTACAACTGATTTTCTGTAGCTACATTGTTAAGTATCTACTGACAGAGGTTCTGTGGGTTGAACGGCTGAAGTGTCCTGGGTTCCCAATCGTCCATTTCAGAGTCTTCACTGTCGTCTTCCTCATCTTCTGAATCCACAGTGGAATCTGTGGCACCCAGGGGACTGGACGACACCTCCGCTATGCTCGGAAGAGCCGCATTAGTCACAGCAAGTTGGCTCTGTTTAAAAACCAAAAACAAATTATGTGTGAAATATGAGACCTTTTCGTTCTATGAGTGGTACTATGGTACAGAGTGTCACCTGTGTTACAGGTTCCAAGATCGCCTGTGGGCCGTCAGCTACGTTACTTAACACATGCAGATTTGCGGTGTTCATGTTCTGACCACTCGGTAGCAACACAGTCACCTGGTGAAGCAGAAAATGATGTCAAATAGTATTCATGCTCCAAAATAACCATTTTCAGGTAGCATCGTATTTACATTATACTCCGAGGTATTTTAAGGAACACCATGGTATCATGTTTAATGCCATGTTTTAAAAAAAACATAACATTAAAATACATTCTGTGCAATTACCTGCTGTGTTGTGCCATCTTGCTGAATGTAGGCCACCTGGGGCTGATCTGTGAACACAGTCTAAACAGGACAAACAAAAAGCAATGCATTTATTTATCAATGAAATCTTTGTACTGATTTAGATCTATCACTTGCCATTGAAAACATTTTAATAATAAAGATAGTCTGGCTTCAGCATGCAGTCTAGTTCTTTATTGGCCGTTTTTACGCACCTGAGTTCCATCGGCGGGGTGAATGTACACCAGCGTGTGTTCGGCTGACTCGACGGATGTGTACGAGTTTCCATCAGCAGTGTATACGACCTGCTGCTGAGTCCGGTCAGACTGCTCCCCGCTGTATACAATTTGGGCAACTGCACCAGCCTCAAAATGCACCTACACACCCATCACAACATACTTCATTAGTTTTGTGAGATTGTGTTTCTGTAGTTCAGTGGTAGAGCACTGCAGTAGCAGCGCAAAGGTTGTCCGTTTGATCTTAGGAACACATACTAGCTGCTTTTTCAGTAACCTTCAAACTGTGCAAACTGAAATAGCGAATGGAAAATGCATCCAATGAAAACACGGCATTGGGTGCATTTTCGCATAAACTCCCATATACTGAAAAAATGTTTTTACGCTTGGGTTAAGTGTTTTTTTTTAGGTCGCTCAAAAAATAAATATCTCAAAACTGCAATGGAAATACTTTTTTGCATTTACAGGTCACCTGACGTGCGTAAAAGTCACATGACCGTTCTTTAAATACGCCTCGGTATCTATAGGTGTGTTCGACTTCATGCGGCACTGCAAAAACCGGCAGGCAGATGACATCAAAGTAACACGAGAGCCATTTGAGAAATCAAATGGATAAGTCTTATCTCGCGATACTTTTGACCTCATCTGCCTGTCGGTTCTTGCGTGGCCGCATGAAATCGAACACACCTTTTAAAAGCAGAGGGTCTGTTCTAGGAATGGGACGGTATGAACATTTTATATCATGATTATAGTGACCAAAGCTATCACGGTTATCAATATTATCATGGTTTTGAGATGGAAATGTTCAAAAAGAACTGATACACACTGAAAACATTTGAACAAGTTTTATCACAATTTAATATTTCATGTCCCTGAAATGATTTCTGTGGTAAAAATAAATAAATCTGTGTAATAAGTTTATCTTGAACGGATACAATACATTGTCCCTTAAATGCCTTCTTGTGCAAAAAACGTTGCATGTGCGCACCTGCGTCAAACTAATTCTGGCTGGACAGGATTTACCGCAAGTTTTCAAAATCACGGTTGTAATGATAATTAAATTTTAAACGATAATACTAACCGTCAGGACATTTTATCATGGTTAATCGTGAAACCAGTAATCGTCCCATCCGTAGTCTGTTCTTTCATTGGATATTATGTATGTTTATATCTTTAACCTCCTAAGACCTGAGTGTCCACATTTTTTTGTTGTTGTTTGCACCATAATATTTAATTCTGTGTAACTGGAACCTGCTGTACACAAACATGGACAAGTACGCTACTTCATGTTCTAAGAAAATATTTCTACCCAAAATAGCTGGTAGAAATCTGGAAAATAAGACAAACCAAAGCTCGGGTCTTAGAAGGTTAAAGAAGAACATTTTCTGGAAAGCATTTAAATTTTAAAAATCCTTTTTAAAAAATGCTGGCACTGGCAACTTTTTTTTTTTTAAACGCTGGCGGGAAATAGGGATGCGCGATAATTCGCATGCGATATCATGCGCATCTCGTCAGTGAACTGCGGCTTTGTGTAGTAAATGCTGCTCCATCTGAATAGCAGGTGATGCCGATTTACTACTAATCACGTAACCGGCTTCACTGACGAGATGCGCAATGACAATCACATGCGAATTATCTTGCATCCCTAGCGGGAAAAGATTTAAGATACAACCAAAAAGAAATTTGAGTAAACATTTAATCTTACAGGTGAAGCATTCAAAATAAAAATGTATGTAACTTACGGAGACAATTACTAATGAAGGTAACTAACTATATTTTATACTGCCCTCCAAAGGCAGAGTGCAGTATCTACGCAAACACTGAAACTGAGAAAAATGGCTTTAAAGTTTTTACACTAGCCAGCCAAACATGTTGTGGGTAGATTAGTGGTAATGCATTCATGTAATGCCTTGTTAGGAAGAAATTTTTATAGAAAAAAAAACATGACCACCGATGTGACCCTTGACTCTCAAAATGCAGATACTGCACTCTGCCTTTGGATGACCTTTAACAACTAAAGCACTATTGCAATAGCAGAGTGCAGTATCTACGAACTAAATGTGTTCACTCAACTTTTTCTCATGCTTCTTAATACATTTTGATTGTTTTTAATAACTGTAATAGTTTTATTGATGTTTGCATGTTGTGAATGCTAAAAATGCTCCTTTTACCACAAAGAGTATTTTACTCATTTTATTAATTTTTATTTATTAATTTACATTATACGAGGTTTGCTTTAAAAACAGTAGTTAAAAATTAACACAAGTTAAAAATAGAAAGACATGTTTGTCCCAAAGACATTATTGTAACTAACAGTATGCCCATTTTAGTTAATTTTCATGTTGTCTCAAAGTAGCACAGTTATGTAAACTTAGATATTCTTAAGATTATAGCTTAAGAAGTACTAAACAAAATGTTTTAATATTAAGTATCCTACAAAATTAGTTCGTGGAAAAAGAGCACTTATTATGGAAGTGTACTTTTTCACCTAGCGTGCTTTTCTGCCGGCCCCGGCAGCGCTCGTCAGGTTGACTGGGCGCCGTTAACTTTGCCTAACAATATAACTTTACCAGACTCTTATCAAACTTTTGAAGGAGGAACCCCTGTCAATACAATTAGAATAGCTGACTAAAAAGTGGAGAGATGTTCGAATCAACAAACACCAATGCGACTGAATCGGATTATATCATTATTGTCGGAGGATATTGCCTTCAATGGACGAGCACAGGTAGATCGGGGAAAACAGCAGTATCTGCGGTGTCAAAGCCAGGGAAACAAAGCCAGAACGCAGTAACGTCACTTACTGCGGTTTGCCTTGGTATTAGCATGGATTTTGTAGTTACTGCAATTTTGACACCCTCATTTCTCTGAAACGGGACAAAATTTAACTAAGAGACTTTGTCATAAGACAGAACAGATGTCATAAAGCTCGTTTCAAGCCTTAACTCCATTTTGACCAAGCGTGTAGTTACTGCGCTTTCGCTTTGGACGGCAGTATCTGATGTTTTTAAAGAGCATGTTCTGGATGTACCTGAGGTTGATTGCTAGTGTCATTGCTAGATTCTGGATTCCACACAGGTGATGTCTGCTGTTTTCCATCCATGGCAATGACCTGAGGTGACCCCGGCCACCTCCTTCCCCTATCATCAACTAGCAGCACACCTGTGGATATATACACACTTATATAAATACTGATATATCTGTAATGAAGATGTCACAACAGAAATTAACATTACACCATTGTTACATATGATTGTACAAGTTCATCTACATTATAAACACATTTATACACTCACCTAAAGGATTATTAGGAACACCTGTTCTATTTCTCATTCATGCAATTATCTAATCAACAGTTCCTTCAATGCATTTAGGGGTGTGGTCCTGGTCAGGACAATCTCCTGAACTCCAAACTGAATGTCAGAATGGGAAAGAAAGGTGATTTAAGCAATTTTGAGCGCGGCATGGTTGTTGGTGCCAGACGGGCCGGTCTGAGTATTTCACAATCTGCTCAGTTTCTGGGATTTTCACGCACAACCATTTCTAGGGTTTACAAAGAATGGTGTGAAAAATGAAAAACATCCAGTATGCGGCAGTCCTGTGGGTGAAAATCCCTTGTTGATGCTAGAGGTCAGAGGAGAATGGTTCAAGCTGATAGAAGAGCAACTCTGACTGAAATAACCACTCGTTACAACCGAGGTATGCAGCAAAGCATTTGTGAAGCCACAACACGCACAACCTTGAGGCGGATGGGCTACAACAGCAGAAGACCCCACCGGGTACCACTCATCTCCACTACAAATAGGAAAAAGAGGCTACAATTTGCCCAAGCTCACCAAGATTGGACAGTTGAAGACTGAAAAAATGTTGCCTGGTCTGATGAGTCTCGATTTCTGTTGAGATATTCAGATGGGAGAGTCAGAATTTGGCTTTAACAGAATGAGAACATGGATTCATCATGCCTTGTTACCACTGTGCAGGCTGGTGGTGTATTGGTGTGGGAATGTTTTCTTGGCACACTTTAGGCCCCTTAGTGCCAATTGGGCATTGTTTAAATGCCACAGCCTACCTGAGCATTGTTTCTGACCATGTCCATCCCTTTATGACCATGTACCCATCCTCTGATGGCTACTTCCAGCAGGATAAGGCGCCATGTCACAAAGCTCGAATCATTTCAAATTGGCTTCCTGAACATGACAATGAGTTCACTGTAATAAAATGGCCCCCACAGTCACCAGATCTCAACCCAATAGAGCATCTTTGGGATGTGGTGGAGCTTCGTGCCCTGGATGTGCATCCAAATCTCCATCAACTGCAAGATGCTATCCTATCAAATGGGCCAACATTTATAAAGACCTTGTTAAATCAATGTCACGTAGAATTAGGGCAGTTCTGAAGGCGAAAGGGGGTCAAACACAGTATTAGTATGGTGTTCCTAATAATCCTTTAGGTGAGTGTATGTGACCCACTCTGTGAAACCCAAGCTAATAATCTGTAAAAATAAAACCTTGATATATTTAATATACAACAACACTAATAAAGAGTATTTATGGATATTAAATATTGTTAAACAGAGTATTTATATTCACTACAAATGTATTTAAAATGGTTTTATATTTGGTTTATAGTGACTGTGGTAAGCATATAACCAGAGCAAAGTAGTGACAGATCAACTTCCCATACTAATATGACAGTGCCATGGTACAGTGATGACCATGTGGATTACAACACCAGATAGCCTACGTCATGATTACCATATTATTGTAGCATGGTATTTACGTGGCACTCCCCTGTACTAACCAATAACATAAAATAGTGTATCGTGAGGCATATTACATCTGATCTGTGCGTTATTGGGGATTTATCACCAACAACAGACTGTTAACCCAAATAAAGGCGCGTACTGGAGGAGCGGTCAGTCTAATCACTCCACGGGGGTAACGTTAGAGGAGCCACACGGCCCGGGAGAACATCTCCAATGGTTGCGGAGGGAGAAAAAAACTGACGCAAATGCGTAAAACCCCAGGCCTCTTCAAACCCCGGGACAAAATAGGAGATTACAAATGCTGCAATCGTGACTAAACCGCTGAGAGTATTTTTTAACCTCTCCCCCCCTGTTTTAAGCCCGCAGGTTGGGAGTTCCAGTCGGACTATACCACACAACCCACAGCGGCACTAAAACACTTTCGCACCAGTATTGTAGCAAATTAACCCACACTGGAGGCCATCATCATTGACGGAACGAGAGCAGATAGCCTGAATGACCGGTTACGGTCCACGAATGCCGTTTAAATGACGTGTATTAGATTGACGGGGGTGTAAAAATGCAGGACAGAGACTCTCGGCTCCCCGCTCATAGTTGAGCCCGGCCGGCGCGCTCTGCAGCAAAATAAGGAAGACACGAAACGGCTCCATTTTGGGTGGGACTATGACAACAACAAAGCACGGCGAAGACACTCGACAAAATATATCTACGCTCTAATCGACCGTCTAGCTGAAACTGGGCTGTGAATTTTACGTGGCACTTACTGGAAGACGATCCTGAATCCGCGCTTAAGGTTCGGGTGTGGATTTCCCGATAGTTTTGACCATTTTTTCGAAAAGGTTGCAGTGGGTCTTCCCTCAGAATGGTAGCTGCAGAGATGGCTGCCTTGCATATATTAACATAATCTGCCTAGCAACCGACGCGAGGCCCGGGGCGACTATTTGCGCATTATATATCACTTGGATTTTTAATAGTTGTAAAATTATTCATTCTTGTCAGCCGTGGTGTTATTTTAATTTTTATGTGTTAAGGTTGTTTTCATTTCCAAATAAGCGTCATTGTGCCGCTATAAAGCAGTAATGCGGTCCTGTCAATGCCAATGGGAAATTTCCGCCATATACTCGAACCAATCAAAAAAGAGAAGTGCTTAAAGGCGCCCAATGAGGAAAAAAGGACGTTCCAGACCGACCAATGAGATTTTTTAAAGGATCATGAGTCCACATCTCCCTCACACGCATTTCTAATAGTTATATATTTTACAAAAATTCCATATATTTTTATTAAGGCTCTTGGTAAACAAGAGAACACAATAAAACCAAACAAATGTCACACAAGTTGCCACATGTTTTTAATAAAGTAAATAGGCTGGCTGTTTAAAGGACATCTTACACGGTTAAAATTTTTCTTTATACAAAATCTAAATATACAGATATCAATTTTAGGAAATGGGTCCCCCGCTAAAGGTTTATTATAACTTATGTGGGGGTCCATGCCATTATAAAGTTTAAAAACTATGCACATGCAATTGCTTTTGTAGCAAACACTTTTTTTGTGTCTAGCAAGATTGTAGAAAGTATATTTTTGAATTTGAAAATATTATTTAGTTTTAACTTTCATATAATAACACATATTTCAACCCATATGGAAAAACAAAAAATTTTCTGGCCAAAATATAATGTTTGTATAAAATGTATAAGTATGTATATAAAATAAGTATATTTTTGCAGTTGAAAATACAGTTAACTTAATCTTTTCAAACCTGTTGTTTACAGGTTTGTAGCATCCAATATTTTTCTTCCAATGCAAGGTGAATATAAATGCGATAAAATATATTGTTGTGAAACCCATATGGACAAAAATATTTTAAAATATAATTTTAAATATTTTAAAATATACAAACTTTCCACAAAAATATATTGGGGAAAAATAAATTTTTGTAAACAACATATTTAAAATGTATATTTCAGTACATATATTTTTTGGTCATTTTTTGTATATTTTGAAAAGTATTTAAAATAATATATCCATATGGGTTTAACAACTACTGTAGTTGTATATATAATGAATGCACACATTAAATAACAAAAATTATCTTATTTACAGAAGTCTTCAGATGAATATCTTATATTTACGTATAAAGCAATATAAACGGCTTTATATAAATTGCAAAGATTTCCAATCCTAATGAAAACTAGAATCAGATATTTTTTACATCCAGTATATTTGTTTGTAACCCAAAAACTAGTCTACAGTAACTGCTGGTGTTTATCTAAACTATGGCTGTCTGAAACCGTTCACTTTTTTTACTATTCCCTATATAGAGAATGAAATACAAGTCCACTATATGGTAAAAAAGTGACCGTAAATGAGTGAGCGATTTTTTGGACACCAACGTAAATTTGCATCCGAGAACTTTTGCTGAGATTCGTCATAAACCCTTACACCTGTGTGGCTTTATGGATTGTACTGTAAAACAGTAAATTTGACTTTCTCACGGTTTGTCACATTTATTGTATTAGTTGATAATAAAGAGAACAAAACAACTGCTTGTTATATTTATTTACTATTATGTTCATTTATTATATTTAAGAAAAATATGTTTTATATTTTAATTAAAAGGTAATAATTAATTTTTAATTTGTTTATTTTTAAAAGTAGAAAATTACTGACAACAAGAACTAACAAAAGTGTATTAAACATAAATTTGTGGTGTTTACTGTCAGTATTCTTTAGCTGATTCCAGTTACACATTCATCTCACATTATATCATGGGAAATAATTAGTGGGCAAGTGTAAAAAGTAGCGAAAAAAGGTTTCGGACACCACTACTAAATGGCAGAGGGCAAATACAGTGCACTATATAGGAGATAAGAAGCGGTTTTCGACACATCCTATATGAATACACTCTTCATTCATAACACACTGAAAAACAAATGAGATTAAAAATGACAAAGTGACACATTTATGGAAGTAGTGAATTTATTGATGTGTTCTCCACCTGTAACCACGAAACCATTTTCCACTGGATTCAGATAATTCAGTTCTAATATACGATTCTTATATTATTTGCCCCTCAAACCTACAACCGTTTCAACAATCAAGCAGGCAATGACAAGGTCCAAAACTGGAGCCATTTAGGTGCATAGTGAAAGTCACATACAGAAATACTGTCACAGGAAGAGGGGAAAATAGAAAAAAAGAGAACTTAAAAATATATATCATAACATTTCATTTAAGAACAATGCACACCACATGTTGTCCTTGATAAAAGCCAATGATCGCAACATCAACTATACAGCCATACAAAGACATTGCTAAGAAGAGGGGGGAAGAAAAACAAATTTTTTCTTTGCCTTCCATATTTGTGGACATGCACAATATCTGCCTTTGGACCCCATCTGTATGATTTGTAGTGTTTTTGCTTTTATCACAATTTGCAAGGGTCTGTCCTTGTGGGACTGATACAATAAAGTATACATAGTATAGTAGTATAATTACAGACTTTTCCTTTAATGTGTATGATCTCTTTGATTTAAGCAATGTGCGCAAAGGTTTGCCACACAATAAAACTCCCCATGGCAGGTCTGATTATGCAGCTACGCCACAGAAATGCTGTACAATTATGTGATAAATTAAGCCAAAGCTGAATGCGAAGACTTTATCCGGTCAGATTTACACTTATAAAAAGGGAGTCTGCGGACATGGCAGAAAAACATTCGGTGGAGATTTCGAGTATGAAATGTTTAAGTGTGATATGAGAGACCCCTCAACAACGACCATCTGAAAGGGCCACATCATTTCACTGGTCCATGACCAAATGATGAAAACAAATAATGTACAGTAAATATTCATTCAGAAAAGAAACAGGGCATCTCTACATCCGCTATCAGCAAAAAGATCTGACAGATTGTCACGCCGTTCTGTTTGAATCATTCATCACATCCTACACAGGTGATGGTATCACAAGTTTGAACCGGGAACATCAGTCCTTAAATCTCAAAGTGTAAACCTGTAACCCAGCCAAGATTTAAGCTCCGGAGGAAAAATGACTATGAATAAATGTACCACCTATTGTTCTATTTATGTAGATTGTGTGTTTTTAATAATTACAAAGTAAATGATTTCGTTTTCATATTTTCTGATTCACTATACATTTAAGTCGTTACAAATAACCTTCATATACAAGCAATCTATTGGGAAAAAAGTATATCCAACGGCCAGCGATAGTGTAGATAAAACTGCAGTGTCTTTAAATCGATTGTTTTGGGTTTGCTGTACCTCTAAAAACATCTAAAATAAAATCACAATGCGTTCCAATTGTAAGCATATCAAATCAATTCGCGTTCTCCTGATGTGTAACCTTAGATAAAACGTCTTTAAAAGGAAAAAACAACACAAAACTGCTCTGTGGTACGATAGTAGCATCCTTAAAAGTAGTAGCGTTATTAAACCATTGTTTTTTGATTACTTTTATGAACCGGAATATGCATTTCAAATGCATGAAATGATTTGAAGAGAGCAGTTTTATAATTGGTCAGTAGTATTTTCGCCCCTTTCCAGCTCCGCAGAACCCCAAAATGGCTAAACCTGCATCTGCTCCAGATATTTGTAGGTGGGGTTCTCATAGCCATGGTTCTGCATCTTGTTCAGGTGGCGCTCTTCTGGAGTCAGCATGGGATCGACCTGTCAAAAAAAAACAAGATTTAAAGAAGCAGTGAATCAAGGAATCAATTTTGTGTTATATATGAGGCCATCGTACTTGAACGAACATCTTGTAATGGGGCATACGCACCAAACGTGAGTTCAACGATTTGCGCAAGTAGATTACATAAATAGTCAATGCAAAGATGCAATCAGATGCATCCTCGCGCAGGGCGTTGCGAATTATGCGAATTTGGTGGCGCGATTGCTGTGAAAACCTGCGCTATTCGTCTTAAACGTGCCTTTAAAAATTTGCATGACACAAAGTTAAATCCCACGAGTAATCTAGAGCGAGCAACGCGATGCTACGCGTTTGGTGTGTACGTAGCATAAAGGTGGTCGCACACCGGACGTGCAGGTCAGCACAGCATTGCGTCGAGTCACGTCTAGGACAACTCGGAGGTATCGTAAACCGGAAGTGCACATTAAATAGCGCGAGCTTTGTCAGAGCCGATGGTGTAGTGTGCAGTGCTCCGACATTCTGCTTTTGCACTTTCGGCGACCCGAGTTCGATTCCCAGCTCGTGGTCATTTGCCGATCCCATACCCTCTCTCCTTCCTTTACTTCCTGTCCTCTTCTCTATAACCGTTTAAATAAAGGCAAAAACAAACAAAAAAATAAATAGCACGAATAGCTTCGTCAGATAGCATCTACTTCAAAATGCAAAATATACGTTAGCAGCCAATGTTAATTTGGGACAAATATGATGTTATTTAATGTTAAACTATGTGAGTGGCGATTTTTTTATAACGGCTTTATAAAAATATTAACTGTTATTGACACCAAGCCCAGAAAACACCAGGTTCTGGAAAGTACCTAGTTATTATGACGTAGTAGTCGATTTTTAAACACCGCATCCACTTAACGTCTACTTTGATAGCCCCGCACATTCATTCGCACTTTATATTAACTGTTGTTTTATTTGTCCACCTAACTACTAGGCCAACTTTACTACATACTTCAATGCTTTGTTTAAATCTACAATCTTATTTACCTAAAGTAAGCAAGCAGACGTATGACACGAAAAACATTTCAATTAAAATTGCACCACTACTTTCATAAATGAATTCGAACATTGAACGCAGCTGTCAGAGCTCAGATGAGGAGTGACACCTATTATTTAGCTGTGATGTGTACACAGCCATTGTGATTGATGCCAAAGAAACTTTTCTTTAAATCTGCTCGTCCTTGGGTGCCCCCAACACAAGCCTCATATCATCCTTCACTGAGATTAAGAGAGTACTTTTGCGCAGTTATCTTCAAGGCTGCATTGAAAACAATAAGAGTGAAAATGATTAAACGGCAAGCGTGACCGACGCCTCACCTCCACAATGCCGTGACTGATGGTGCCATACTGCCTCTTCCTCAGCAGCACAAGACTGATCACAATCACCGTCGCTATGGCCACCGCAATCACCAGCAAGCCAATCAGAGCGCTGCTCCCGAAGCTGAAGTCATCCACCAGGGGGCGGAACGTATCCTGCTCCGATCCGCGGCTGAACAGTGGGGGAACGACAAAATGTGAGCACTCTTGAGCACAAACAGATAAACGTGATTAACGAACAGATCTCACAGTGTGTTTAACGTTGACAGCATTGGGAACTAAAACTGTAACTTCTGGACAGTAAAATAGTGTTGCCATGGCTACATAATGTGCTGTAACTGGTACCAAAAGAGAACCGACTGAATTATTTACAGCCAGAGAGACGAAGAGCAAAGATAAAAGCGACGGTGAGAGATTGAGAAAATCCTGGCAGTACAGTTTTTACTTCCAATCGTTTTAAGTACTCAGACATGTGAGATCTTGAATGAACATAAGGAATGTTTGCCGCATAAATCCCATGTGAAGTTCTTCCAGTTCTTTAAGCAAGTCTATACGCTGAACGCAATGCATTTCTGGCAGAAAAACAGCCTCTTTTATAGGTACAGAAATAGTTTAACTAAAAATTAGACTTTAGACACTCTATATACGGTATATAAATAGCATACATTACAAATTTGCTCTCAATTCATTCCAATCTCCTATATAAATTATTGGGAATGCTTTCAAATTCCTAACATTAAAGGGAAATTTCACCTAAAAATGGGTCATCATTTACTCTCCCTTATGTTGTTAAAAAAGCTGTATAAGTTTCTTTGTTCTGCTCAACACAAAGGAAGATGTTTGTAAGGAAACAGGAGCACCACCGACTTTCATAGTAGGAAAAATGCTATGCAAGTCAATGGTGCTCCAAAACTGCTTGGTTACAAACATTCACTAAAAATATCTTTATTTGTGATCAACAGGACAAAGACACTTAAACAGGTTTAAAACAACACGAGGGTAAGTAAATGATGACAGAATTTTCATTTTGGGGTGAACTATCCCTTTAACATTCTGACCACAAAACACTTTAATTGAGATTGACATAAATAAATAAATAAGCGACTGATGTATGGTTTGTTTGAATAGGACAATTTTTGTCCTACGCAACATATGAAGAGTTTGGTTCCAAAATGCGATAAACGCCATTAAAAAAAAAAAATAGTTATCGCAAAATCAGTATTGTATCAGGTCAGTATTTAAAAGTAAATTCTTAATTTTACGCAAAATCCAATATCCGCCGTATTATTCGGTCATATTTTCTTTCTTTTTTCCCCAAAAACGCGATTAACAGCAGTCTTCCTTCTCTGCAGAATGCAATAAATTCCACTTAACCAATCACAGCGCGTGCTTTGAATACAACGAATCCTAGTTTTCCTCATCTACTTTGTACTTCGTGATCAACAAACAAACAAAAACAAAATAATACATTTCATGGCATTGCTAAACCGGTGGTGGTTTTCTGTGACGAGGAAAAACGTAAGCCATCAAAATCGAATAATTTACGTGAGAGGCACTCGGGCGAAGGAAAATGCCGGCTGTTGCTTGTTATCAGACGACAGCATCAAGCTTCTGTCATGCTAACACATTGACCCCATGGTATGTTATAAAAACTTTCCATTATTTTACTCAAAGTCAACTAAAATTGAGCAGCACAAAAAAATTTTACAGCTAATCGCTTTCAAAAAGGTTAAACGACGACGTCCCATGGATGACAAGAGCAATGACAGTGTTCTTAATATGACAAAGTAAGTGTTTTGGTTAATGCCATTAATGTTTAGTTTTTAATCAGTGTATACCACTAGTCAACTAAATGAATATAACATGACAAAGATGAATGCACATTTATATATTGATTCAACAGATTTATAGTTGTCATGCATTTATTGCATTTTGCGGAAAAATAATCAGTTTTTATAATAAATCTTTGAAAACCAAATTATGGATTTGAATTTTTTATGTTATTATAACCTAAAGATGATATGTGCAAGTTCGTAACAGAAAATATTGGTTTTCATCTTGGCACTTTCTTGGTATAGAAAACACGTTTTTTGATTTATTGCATTTTGGAACCAAGTCTTCATATATTACCATTTTTTTATATATATTTACGGTAGAAAATATCTTCATGGAACATGCTCTTAACTTAATATCCTAATGATTTTTGGCTTAAAAAACAATAATTTTGACACATACAATGTATGGTTGGCTAGTATTACAAATATACCTGTGCTACTTATGACTTATAGAACAACATGAAGGCAAGAACATAACTGAATATTAATGTGTGTGTGTCCTGTCGCTTTAAGACTGAAACTGAGCTCTTAAGCTAAATGAATGCATTTGTGAAGTACTAAATGGACTAATGAGGGTTCTAACTGGCCATCTTAACACACAAACGTTTAGTGCTCACTTCCATTTGTGTGGAGCCTAATGATGATGATAATGAACGATGAACCGTATCCACCGGACATGCTCATGCACTCGCGTTTAAAACATGCACATATGCTGTGGAAGCCTGTTGATAACTATAGAGTAAGAGAACTGATCTACTGTAATCCCCATTAACCATTTAAACACCCTGTGGACTGCAGTGGCAGGTATTGGCCACAGGAGGGCGCTGTACTTACCAGTGGATCAACACCATTCAAAATCACTTCCTTAACATCCAGAGTTTCATCAATTACCTGTCAACACAGACAGGGCAGTCTTAGTTACTATACTTCCCTTAAACTAAAAAGTGTGTGTGTGTGCGCGTGCATGCAGGATTGAAGTGTTTTGATTTCATAAAATGCTTGACCTTCATTTTCTGCTTTTGCTATAAAATTCTTTATGAAGTATTTTAGAAAAAAAAAAACAACAGCAGCAGAGCATATTTGATCTAGTTTAAATGTGTGATACCAGTAGTGTAACAAACCTCTGATAGGTCCTGTGTTATGTTAGAGAGACTGACATGCTGAAATGCATACGAAAGCAGAATCTACAACATGCATTCCTAAAGATTACGCATTACAAGCATCCAGTTCGGCCTTTCAGGACCACACTGGCAACTGGAATGTGGCTGGGAAATATGTGGCATGCGATGAATGCTGGGATATGAATGAGATAAGACTAAATTAAACTTGATTTGCATTTCCCGCAGGAAATACCAGTGCTTGGAAGGCAGCCAAACAGTGGGAAAGTGTTTTTGTTGACTATGCATGGGAATCATCAAATAACTTGATGCTTTAATAATATAAATGTGCCTATAGTTTAAATAAATCATATAAATATTTGATTCATATATTATTTCCCTTTGCTGCATGCCACATTTACTATCTACAGTATGTTACACATTATGCTGCTCAATTTTATTTTATGAGTTATTGTGGCAACATATTATCTCTACTTTTTAATTACTTATTGTGCACATTTAGCATGCATACAAACACACTGAGCTGAAGAATAAAGTCAAAATTGCCTTGCAAGCACTGTAAATATAAATGGCACAGTGTACTATGAGATCATAAATATATGAAAGATTAAAGGTCAACTATTCTATTGTTAAGTATAAATCCAAATGTATTATGAAACTCTCTCTTTATTATGAACAATTTCCAACTGTAGTGTGCAATGATGTATTTTCTTTATTTGCATAGTTTATATTATTTCAGCATTGAGTGTCAATGTCAGCATCTGATCATAAAAATGTTTGTGGTGTGCGGGACAGGCCGGTGGTCTCACCACATTCTCGTTGATCTTTCCCTTGCTGTTGATGATTTTCTCCTCTGCTCCAATGAGACCATCAAGACTGTTCATGCCAGACCCTGCAAAGAGAACAGCCAATCAGAGACAAGATCACATGTGAGCAGCTGGAGCTTGAATATAACTTAAATGCTTACATATATATAACAATGTATTCAGTTATGAAGAGCACCTGCTATCTGCACCATTTCCTACAGTAAATTTCTAGCCTGAGTCGAACCGTGGCGAGAAACCAAAATCTGATTATTTTTATAAATCAGGCAATGTAACAGAGACTGTGACCTTCAGAAGACTGTGTCAAATCCATTATTTGTTGATATTATTGATAAAACTGTTATTAAATAAACTGGCATTACAAAATGAGTAGACTATTCCTTTAAGTACAGGTATTTAACTACTGGTTAACATTTTCATTTTTTGTGAAAATTCTCACAACAGCACAAAATGATTTATTTAACATCTAAAGATACCTGAATAAAATGAACCTAGGTTTCATAATACCACATCTGTAAAATATCATTGACTGAAAACTAAACAATGCCTTTCACCAATGCTTATTGTTTAACAGAGCAGCAGGTCACCACCACTGAAAGATTAACTTCAATATGTTCAGCAGCAGTCACAAGGTCTGGTGACAAGAGCTTACAGCTTAACCATGCACGACTGATCCGCTCGCCAACAGTACACAAGCACACAACACACACACAACCGCAGCTATACGTACAACTGGTACATATGAGATGAAATATGAGTGGTGCTATCATTTACAAACTGCGATGGGTGTGTTATGAACCAAAGCTTAATATTCAGAGATAGGAGGTTGTTAAAATTCAGTAAAAAAGTAATAGTGATAGCAGTTGCATTTTTTAACGAACATCTGCAAAGATGACTGATCACTATGCGTGCCAAGCCAGTAGATGGCGATGTTACTTGGTAAAGAAAAAACACTACATGCCTGTGCACATATGCACGGGCCCTTAAGGGGACATTCGCACACTCGTGTGAAACTACCGCGCACTCGCAGGAAACTACGGCGCTCTCGCGTGAAACTACCGCGCGCTCGCGTGAAACGTGATGTCACCTTAGGTCCTTGGTACATATGGATTTTTCTACAGAGCAAAAAATAAAAATAATCAAGATGGCAAAAGCATTGAGCAGTTTTGTCGAGACTATGGGGTAGGTTGTCCCTGGAATATAAAGCGACAACATTTTGTAGAAAGAAGCAGTAATAAACTTGGTATCTTGAGAGGCACAAACATAGTCCTGTCAACCATCATTGTTGTTTTGATACTCGCAGCACATGCCTATAGACTGAATTAACTGCAATGACGTCACCGTTATCACAGATTTGGTAGTTTAAACCAGTGGTTCTCAAACTTTTTCCGCGTGCAGCCCCCCTTGTGTACGGTGCTTTCCTTCGCGGCCCCCCTAAAGAAAATTGATGACAAAAACTGTTCTAAAATTTAACACTTTAATTAAACAAAACATATTAAGTTATACAAAGTAGTGCTGTTGGTTAGTAGCCTTATTTTTTTTTAGGTTTAATTACACAGAATTCATGATAAATGAATGTACTTTATAAAATGTCATAAAACTGGGGCCCCCCTGGCACCATCTCGCGGCCCCCCTGTGGGCCCCGGACCCCAGTTTGAGAACCACTGGTTTAAACAAAGACGACAAGGCATTGTGAATAAAGATTTGTTGTTTCAACTGCTGTAAGAAATTTTCTAAACTTAAAAGAATTTGTTAGAACTTTTTTTAGTTAACTAATATTTTTAAGCTGAATGAACTCAAAATTAAGGCAGCACAAACATCTTTTTTACAGTGTGCTACGTGTACGCAAACGGTTGAACGCACAGCCTTGCAAAGTATAGTTTATTTGACTCATACATGAACACAGATATTTGACGCATACGCATTGCATACATACCACATTTTCCTGTAGGCGCATACATGACCTACGCATACAATGTACACAGTGTTTCAAAAATCTGTTGGTGTGTGTACAGTACACTCGCACTCTCCTCATGACAAAAATTGCGCCATGCGCACTGTACGCGCACAGAAAAAAATTGACTCTACACCGGCCTTAAACAGCCCTTTATGGCGCTTTTCCAGTGCATAGTACCCCACGGTTTGTTTTGGGTCAGCTCACCTCACTTTGGCTTGGTTAGCTTTTCCATCGAGGTTAGTATCACTTCGCAGTGGGAGGGATTATAGGCGTGTCGTTATATTTGCGCTGCCTGCTGCTGTATCATACAAGTGAGTGTTGTTGTACATTCTCATACATTCATCTATTTCTCAGTCCGCCACAAAATCAAAATTGACCACCACAAGGATGTTTGCACATCGTGTTTATCACTACATCTGTATCACATGACAGTTTCGGTACAAACACCGGTGTCGTCGTCAGTCGACGCGCTCCGCTGAGCCTCATTTAAGTTGCATCAACACATATAATGCGCACGTGCGTTGCGAATGTGCCGCTACAAACTGCAAGTCTGGAAAAAAATCTGGTAGGGTGTTCCTGTTTTTTAACCTGTGGTTGTTTTCATCGCTACAAGGGAGTTTGGGAACTTATAGCAGAGCACAGAAGACAACAGGTTAGCGCAAGATAACACTAAGGTAAAGCTAATCTTTTACATTAGAGCGATGACGCTGGTAGTGACAAATCTCTCAGACCAATCACTGATTTACAGTGTTTTCGCGTCATGTTTGGTATCAGCTCGGATCGCTTGGAACCCCAACCGAGGTGGTACTAAAAAAAGTATTGGTACCACGTACTGCACCCAATGGAAAAGCTCCCAAAGTAAGCTGACCCGACCCAAACTAAACCAAATCGTGCGGTACTATGCAATGGAAAAGCGCCATTAGTAGGCTATACAACTAATAGGCCAAGAGCAGGTTCTTCGTTATATTCATAAAGGTTGGGATCACAAGGTTAGACAGTAAACAGGTTGATGTCAAACAGGGCAGTCGGAAAAAGATGTATTGTGCACTCCTGCAACAGGACGGCTAAAATCTACGAGCTCTCTCATGAGGAGTGCAAGATAACAGAAGAGAAATGAGACGAGAGGAGGCCGAATAATTACCAAACCTCGTAGACAAATGAACCCTAAGGAGCTGTCGACAGGGAGCCGGCCCTGAATGTATCTACACTGGTGGGTTATTTGTCTTTTTGATACTAGGAGGTAGCAAGGAAGCTTAACTGCTTTACTGCACAGCACATGTTCATGGGACTCGTTCGGAGATCTAAACAACTAATTTAGCTTAACAAGCTGCCTGGACTTTTCATTAAGCAAATCTTTAAAGGATGGGATGTTTGGTCCTTCCATCTAAGGGAGTTACTGAGGGAGGAAAAAACAAGATGACCGATGGGGATAGAGAGACAGATGGTGCGAAAACATGAGGGTTGGAATGCAAGGACAGATGGTAGAAGATGTATACGAGTAGGGCTGGGTAAAACATTTTTTTAAATGATATTGGACAACCAATAAAAAATATAAACAGATTGCTGTATTAAGTGTGATTTGCATTTAAATAATCCCATATTGATTCTTTAAATACCCCAATTGATCTTTTAAACTATGCCTATTTTTTAGTGAACGCTCCCCTTAAGAGAAAATGCTTCGTGCCATTGAAGTGTTTTTACAGCAATCCATACATCTGCTATTATCCACTAGGTGGCGTTCCTACCCAACTTATAAAACACTGAAGCATCCACTGATCCATAAACAGTAAAAACACTGTGTATGTTTTGATCTTCGTTTTGAATCCGATCTTTAACAAAAGTCCTTTAAAAATGATCTGACCATTTTGCTCAAAATTGTGTATTTTTGAAAAAACCTACTCCTATTTGAGAGGTGATAAAAAGAAAACAAATGAAGATAGGGTGAAATGTTTTTTTTTAAGCAGAGGGTCTGTTCTTTTTTATGTTTATACAGTACTGTGCAAAAGTCTTAGGGCTCCACCACCAGACTTGCTTGAGAAATTTTAATGTCCATGCATATTTATTTTTTTGTCGTTTGCAAAAATTTGAACTTTGAATCCCATCATGCAAAGTTTGTGTTTTCAGGACCCTAAAATGCCAATGTCATGTAAACGAAAAGCCAAACTGCAAAAACATTTCCGTTTACAGTTGATAATGCACTGTGGATAAAGATTTGTTGTTTCAACCGCCTTAAATTTTATAAATAAATGTAAGAAATTTTCAAAACTTAAAAAATTTCACAAGACTTTAAAAAAATATATATTTGGTGTCCCCACAGTACAGCTCAAAATACCATATAGATAATTATCCCCTTCTGACATCACAAAAGGAGCCAAATTTCAATTACCTATTTTTTCACATGCTTGCAGAAAATGATTTACCAAAACTAAGTTACTGGATTGTTCTTTTTCACGTTTTCTATGTTGATAAAAGCACTGGGGATTAAGTGTGACCTCTCTTGCAAAATTACAAATTAGGATTTAATTTCATTTAGGTTTAAGAGATCCTGCAGTGGAAGAGGAGTTTACCCTAAAAACTTGACACATCAGTTTACATTTTATGCCGTTTTTAATACTACATACAAATGTTCTGATTGTATTTTATTAAAGAGACTGAGAAACAATTATATATGATCAATATAACATTGCAAAAACAACAAATCTAATTGTGGCATGGTGGCCTAAGACTTTTGCACAGTACTGTATATTTATAAAAGTAGATTTTATGGAAGGCATTCAACTTTTGTGAAAATCATAAAAATGCTGGCGGGCAACTGGTGGGGAAGAGTTAATATATTACACAAAGACTATGTGACCCTCGACCTTTGTAATGTGAATCATTAAACAAGTGTGAGATTTTCATTTTGAGTGAAAGGGTTAGAAGTTTTTAAAACGCCCCTAATTTCAAATCCTGTGTGGTTGTATTATATCAGCATTATATGTTTACGTGCAATGGCCAAAACGTTTTTAAATAAAGTAAACCCAGAGTATATTGCTGTTTTACACTACAGCATTTGGGTATTTTATGTGTTAAGGACCTGTTGACGCTGCCATAGAAGAACCATTTTTGGCTGACTGGTTCCATAAAGAACATATAAAAAACATTTCTGTTTCATAGAAGGTCCTTTGTAGTGGATCAAGGTTCTTGGGATTATAAAAAGGTAAGAAAGAAATGACACTTTAACTAAATGGACTAAAATATTCCCAAAATAATATAAAATTAAATTTTTAGGAAATGTAGGTTTTCCCCAGCCCTATGACCAAACACAAGATATGTGAGGCTGAAGTGGTAAAATACAAAGAAACAGAGAAAAGAGATTAAGCGCAGACCCACCTTTCTTGAAGGCACGATGGGGTTCAGAGAGATCGCCTAGTGATTGCGTACAAGCAAAAGACCAAAGAAAATATTGTAACAGAAAAACAGAGAAAAACGCAGGTGAGAAAAACTAGTAGAAAGGATTATCAAGCTGTGTCTACAGAAAGAGAGAAATCCCACAGGGATGAAGTAATAAAGAAAAGCACAGGGACAAAACTGGATGTATTTCTGGACTGGCCTGTCACAACAAAAGCCCCCCTGGGCTCCCATGTCTTATTATATTGCTCTTTTCAGTATTTTCTGCCTTAATTTTGCACAATTTGTACTTTCTTTCAAGGCTTGGCAGGCCCGGGCAGGACAGGAAGAGACAGATTTTCTAAGCGCTTGGCTGCAGCGATGCGCCACCGCCCCGGGCTGCATGATTTTAGCTTAACTTCAAATGCCGATGGGCATTCAGGCAGGCTTACAAAAGAAACCTAAGGCTCAAAAGCAACATTGGGCTTTGGGGATTTATTGGGCACTTAACAATACCACCATCAAGCAAGAAATTCGCCTTATGGGCATTTAGAGAGAGAAAGGCAGTAACATGAGGAAATGTTGGACACATGCGGTTTACAAACCTGCACATAAAAAATACTTTCTATTTTAAACCTCAACAAGGTTAGGTCTTTATCAGCCTGTCAGTCACAAATATTATTATTATTAACTGTAGTAAAACCATGGTTAATTTTCATACGGGAAGACAACCTGAGGTCAGTTTTATCTATATATCGCTTTATACAATACAAACAGATACATTTAGATTCAAAACGTACCCTCAGGTTCAGGCAGGGGGCCTAGAGAGTTGACCTGGAAGGGCCGGAAGGGCTTTGCTTCAAAAGCAGGAGCCTCCACGCTCTCCTCAGAGGACACGGTGACATCAGGCTGAGACTCGGATATGGAGGACAGGAACTGGTCCATATCTGCCTTTTGATCCTGGTAAACTAACTGGAGAACTTCATCTAAATGGTGAAAGACATACAAAAACCTGGTTAAAACAGCCAATCATAGAGAGAAAGAGATGAAAGACCACAGCGGTTCCCAAAACCAAACAAATGCAGCACTTTTATGTGTCTGTACAGTCGATAGAAAATGGCCGTTCCTAAATTCCAGCTTTTCTAAACACCCAATAACAATCCTCACAGAGTCGGTCTTATAAACTACACATCTCCACACACTAGTGGTTATTTGAAATCTTGACCCAGTTCTGTCAAACTCCATGCAGCAGTCCTGTCTATACTATCCCACAGCTAATTCCACACAAATAATAAAAAAGACGAAAAGAAAACAAAAACGCATTAGTTCACAGGGGCATCTCACGAAACAGCTTGACAGTTTCCACTCGAAATGAAAAGGAGTGCAATGAAAGCTTTAGAGTACTCCAAACCACTTTGATTATTGTGAGATGTTTTCATGCGAGGAGATGAAAAAAGGTACAGGTGTATTTATCTTAGCATCAAGTGTAAGATGCAGAGATATTATT
Organism: Misgurnus anguillicaudatus; assembly: GCF_027580225.2. NCBI lineage: Eukaryota > Metazoa > Chordata > Actinopteri > Cypriniformes > Cobitidae > Misgurnus > Misgurnus anguillicaudatus. The sequence continues at coordinate 10,208,091 of NC_073351.2, forward strand.
CTGTAGTTGTTTAGGGACAAATCCGAACAAAAGAATATATGACATAAAAAGACGAATGTTTGTAAATCTTTATCCGTGTTAAACAAAAGGAACCGCTTGATGTCAGCATTCAGTTTGTTTTTCTGGTGTAAAAGTTGTCGTCTTTTAATGCAGATGGCGTGACCAGTTTTGACAGACCACAGTGAATGCGAAGAGACAAAAACAGGAGTTAAACACTAATGCCGGCGCCTTCTTGCAAATTTCTATCTAGCAAAAGTGATAAGTGCTGTAGCTGCTGTCAAGCAAAATTTAAAACGTTATGGATCATTTTTAATATGAGTCGGACATGGTCCACAGAATGCTGAATTGAAAAAGAAATTGGAATAACATGAAGAAAAATTTATTGAAGTGCAATTAAAAGAAATTCATGGAGGAGAGGAATTTCGTAAGTCAGTTTTGTGACAAACCGAACTATATCATTTTGACTTATTAAGCATATTAGTTTGATAATTGGATATATTTCTCCAAACTATCTAAAGCATTTTTCCCCACAGAATACGGAAATAACACAGAAAATTGGTCCAGGATCATTAAATTTTGGTTTATTCACTCGTAAGACATGGTGGATTTTTCTTGCATCGACTTAACTCTTTACCCGCCATTAACTCGTCAATTAAGAGAAAACCCTCGGCTCCGGCAATCCGCAATACCGCTATAATCCACAACGCAACTTGTACAAGCCGGAAGCACATCCTCACGTGAAAGAGTAACCGTGGGTTCAGCCGCGTTTAAGGCATCAAATTCACGTCTACCGCGTCTAGTTTGCCGCTTGAACATTTTGAGTTTACTCGCTTCATTCACGCGTGAAAGCCGCACGTGAAATTCTAGTCATCGAGACGTTCACGCGGAATTTCGCTTCATGGGAGGGGCTTCTGCGACTCCGCTCGCTTTCTGTAATCACGTCACTACTAGAGCAAACTCCTGTTTGGTTAACGAGGCGCTTTATTTTAAGTTCAAATATTTCAACTCGCGTGTTTGTCGCGGCAACGCTCAATTTGTGGCATTTGCGCAAATTTGACACGCGAATTAGGCGAAATTGCATCTACCGAGCTAAACGCCTCATTCGCGCCACGAGGCCTCCAGAAGCGCGTCAACGCGTTTTCACATTGACTTAACATTGAAATCACTCACGCTTGATGCCTCTACCGCGGCTGGTGTGAACACAGCATAAGAACTCTGTGTACGTTTTGATCATCGCTCTGAACCTGATCTCTATCAAAATTCCTTCACAAAACTGAAATTAACTCGGCTTTTTGCTCAAAAGATGCTATTTTTGAAGAAACCTACCCATATTTGAGAGGTGATAAGGAAGGATAAAGGAAGGATGAAACTTTTTTTTGGAAAGCAGAGTCTCAGGGTCTGGTCTTTTATTTGATATATTGTATGTTTATATATTTAAAGAAGAACATTTTCTGGAAGGCATTAATATTTTGTGAAAATCATGAAAAATGCTGGCGCTGACTGGCAACTTTTTTTAAAAACGCTGGTGGGAAAAGAGTTAAGTACACATATTATAAGTGATTTCTCTCTTGAGAAAACAAGCATTTTTTGTTTGTGATTCGATCGTAAACCATTATGTTGGCAAATGATCTCAGCTTTAGTGCGAATAGTGAAAAGCTCCTTGATCTGCATTTAAAACCCTTGTGTTAAAAAGCTAAACCATAACTTATTTTTCTTGTTGCAATGACACACGCGTCCCTTACTACGATATGCCCCTTACAGCATTGTTTCTTCCTTTTATTCACACGGGACGCGCTCTGTAAATGTTATGACAATGTTCCTGAAACAATTCCGGGACATCTTTGCGTAAATTTTCAGGGATCAACGTGCTGTGTGAAAACGGGTTTAATACTGTCACAGGGTTCCCACACCTTAGTTAACTTCAAATTCAAGGACCTTTCAAGGACTTTCCAGGTCCAACACCCGGAAGTACCCAGGGGTAAGTGCGTCTGAATGTGTATATCAAATTCAACCAATGACAAGGTGACGCTGGAGCCAGGAGGTATATCGCTATCTGAAATATTGCCAAAGACGGCATTACAGGGACGCAGGAAGTATGGCAAGGAAGACGCAGCGTCTCGTTCCCTTCTCAAGGAACAAAAGTTACATACGTAACCCGAGACATTTTCATGTGTCAAACACAACTATGCAAAAAAGCATTTTGGTATGAATCAACATTCGCATACAGAAGATATAAGCATTTAAAGCGAACAGTTTAACACTCGTGCTTAAAAAGTCTAAAATTTGTATGATATTATCCTACACTACACAGGGAATAATATGGATTTTTTCCCAGAACACATGGGTGATTCTCACGAAACCATTGAAACACCACGGCACTAATGATTTTAGCTTTAAAATGTGTAATATAGTAACATTAAAAAGCATCAGAATTAACACAATAATGTGTTTCAACTTGCACAATGTGTGATTTCAACATAAGAATTTATAATTGGAAATTTTATCTCATTTTCTGCTGAAATTCTCATTACCGCAATGTGTCTGGCTGTGTTTGAACATGCGTTATGTTGTAATTTAATCAAATTAACACAAAAATATTAAGAAAAAAAATAAATGGATGTTTTGCTAGACTACTTTAGATGACAAAAAAAAATATTGACTGAATATTCATGTATAATAATAATGAAGAAAAATTAGGAAAATGATGTGTCCATGCCTGATGTTCTCATCCTCCGCAACACTTTTTGAGAACAGTTTAAGCACACATACAGAATTTTAATAAAGTTTGATTTTGAGTGACCAAGCACATGGAACAGTTACTTCAAGATGGCTACCAGGTAAGATCATTTTTTTACAGTTAATATGAAATATTGTCTTGTCAGAATGCTTAAACGACATTTTGATTATCATTACCGCAACAGATGCTTATTAAATGTTAATTTAATTAATAGAAGCATAATACTTTGATTTTAAATGCATGTGCAGAATCTCCAAATTATGTTCGTTCAGGTTTGTCATGTCATTTTGAAAACATGTCAGTGTTGATGTTTTCTGACTGTTGCAGTAATGAGATTTTTTAGGACTAATTTTTAAAATTATGTTACAAAAAGTGTTAAATGATAAGTAAAAGTTTTTAAATTAATGTTCCCATTTACTCCAGACTTTGTTTTTCAATGTCTGGTGGGAAAAAAGTAAATTTAAGCAATTTTTACATTTTCATGCTTGACTTTTTTAAACCAAGTTTTCGTGAGAATCACCCACTTATTGCATAAAATAGATTCAAGCACTTTCAATGACTTGTATCTATGTAAGTATATTTTCAAAAACTTCCCAGGGCCTTGAACCCCGCCCCCAGATTCACAAACTTTCAAGGATTTTAAGGACCCGTGGCATCCCTGTGTCAGTACATTTTGCTTTCATATTGATAAAATATGAATTTAGATTGTACATTAGTAGACTGACCAAATGGGATCATTCAGGGAAATTAAGTACTTCAGTAAATTTAGAGTAAATTTAATTCAATATTAATCACAAAGTCTGATTTCTTATCTTAAACATCTTCTATATCTTCCTGTTTTCTTGTCCACAGTTCCTTCTCTCCAACACTAACACCAGACATTAGAAACCCAACCACAAGTGTACCCGCATTCCCCGTCCCCAACCCGATTCAGACCCCCACACTTACCGATCTCATCCTCTATCCCCTCTGTGACGAAGGGCACCTTGTATAGCAGAGTCAGGCTTTGGTTCATCCGTTCCTCAATCACCCGCAGGTGGGTCATCACCTAGGAAACACAGACACTCACTTTAAGAAATACAGCGGTGGGATTGCGCAAACAGACGGAGCGCCTCAGTTCTGCAGGATGTAACAAGTCTGTTTTTTTATAGGTTGCATCCTTAGTTTTGGACGGATTAACGTCAACTTGGAAAACCTTTGTGGCAATCTAATTGCGTAAACTGTGAGGATAAAGAACGGCGTGACTGGTTGACTGGAAAATGTTAGGAGTGACTGAATGTTTGTGAGGTTGTGTGCAAACAACCACGCCTGTCTCTTTGTTATTGCCACATTTGTGTGCAATGCTCAGAGACCAGCAACAGATGGCAATGAAGGGCCTGTCAAAATGAAAAGCAAAAATATAGAGGCATGAGTTTAACTTTGTCATGCAGATCTTTGTCTGGCCTTCATCGTGCACACGGTATTTAGCCTTCACACTGTCGGTTTAGGAAAAATGTAAGTTTGCGTTGGTATGCCAGTCATATGCAGAGTTAAACGGAGCAGTAACAACAAACTGAGCTTGTGTTTCTCAAACACACATGGTTATATAAAGCACAGCCCCACAAGACATCTGTGTAAATGCTATTTTTTGCACGTAAACACTAATAAACCTATGAGACTGTGGCTCTTAAAGGGACAGTTCACCTAAAAATAATATAATTTACTCATCCTTAAACCCATATGACAAAGATAAAATAAGAACTTCACATTGACATCGCACTTTTCTATACAAGGATAAATCATTGTGTCCATCTTCAAAAGCTAAACCGATATTTAGTTATTCTCTCATATCTTTCTAGCATTCGTACACATCTTTGGATTGTTTTTGGTTGAAGTTACACCTCTGAAAACCATCAGTTTTAGCAGTGTACAGAAAACTAGAGGCCGGGAAGTTTGTCCCTAATTAGACCAAAAAATAAACAGGAACTGGCATTCGTCAGTAAACAAAACACACAAGACATAAACTGCTGTGAATGTTCGTTTGGTTCCCATGATTTTCGGATCAGCGCACTACTCCCGGTCCATGCCACGTCTTCTATCCTGCAACAAACATCGGCTTTGAGTGCGGTCAGTCTGGAATGCAAATTACAGAGCCTCACCATTGGATCAGACTCGAACGTTTCATCCAATCACATCGCTAGAAATTATGTTACGCAAGAGCTACGCAGTGCTAATCTCTTGCAGAGGGTTCAAAACGAGACAATCAAGCCATGCAAACCCACTTAACCTCTTTTAATCCTCTTAAAACAACAAACACAAAAACATGCAAACAAGTGCGTCATTTCAACCACCAGATAAAATTGCACATTTTTTTTACTAATGTGAAATTTGAAGTGAAACAGGATTTTTATTTACAAAAAGTCGAGAGCTGATATTATCCAACCACCATATAAAAGTCGTTTTTTAATCTGAAACTGAGAATAATTACCAATTATAAACACTGTACCATAAACATAGCATCTAGCATCATAGATATGTATGCATAGATATGTCATTCGACCACTCTATATACAGTTGCAATCAGAAATATTCAACCCCCAAAGAGTTTTAAGGATTTATAAAAAAAAATATTTTCAAGGTGCGGGATTCTACTTTGGATGAGTTTTTATGAGTTAAGTGAGGCATAACATCAAAACAAAAAATGTTTTATGTAGTATTTGTGTGTAATAGTATATTTTGTTAAGATAGCCATGTCACAATTATTCAACCCCTATATAATATTGTTATTTTTAAAGCTTTCTGACAGTTTTTATGGCCTGAAGTGGAGCTGAAACATCATTAAGCCTTTAGGAACTCTATAACGATCCTTCATTTGCTTCTGTGATGCATATATAAATCCCAACCATCAAGGTCTTCAAGGTGAGTTGCAATCATGGGAAAGACAAAGGAGCTTCCACAAAAGCTAAGAGAGGAGATTATTTCATCACATCTGAAGGGCCTTGGGTATAAGAAGATTTCCAAAATATTTAACATTCCAAGAGATTTTTATTATTTTTTTTATCAACATCACTATAATGTTTTTGAGGTGAGGGGGTTGAATATTTCTGATTGCAACTGTATGTAGATGCGTCTGCCATTTTGGAGCGGTCCAGTTGCAGACTTCACTAAATCTGCGCAGCCTCTAGTCCATAACCCTGCAAAATGTATATATTCCCAAAAAATGTGCTAACCTTTCAAAGGTGAGAATGTGTTGTTTTTTTGTATTTGTATTAAATTAGTATTACAACTAAGATACTTTTAATTTTGTGTTAGCAAACACTTTGTCTTTGTGTATGAAGTTAGTTCAACAATTATAATGTTTGGGTCTACAACATTTGACACACAGACAGCTTGCCCTCAAGCATCAAGGTGGGGTTGCCAGATTTGTGAAACAAACCCAACCTTGGGCCAATTAAATCTAGGCCAATGACCATAGCCTAAATACCAACACTTAATACCACTTACCATAATGTTGACAGCCAATAAACAAAACCCAAAAACAAAAGACTTCAACAATTAACCTGCATGAAAAGCAATCCTGGCAACACTGGTTAAAGTACCACCTTAAAGGCAGAGTGCACAATGTTTGAAAAACGCTTTGGAAAAGGAGACGGGCCGACTACCAAAACACACTTATAGCCAATCAGCAGTAAGGAGAGTGTCTACTAACCGACATCCTTGCTGGGTTGCGTGTGTGTGGGGCGGGTCTTTTAAAAGAAGGTCTAGATTATATTGGGGTAGGGGCGTGTTTGTTTAGGTGATTTCAAATATCAACATTGGCTTTAAACATTGTGCACTCCGCCTTTAAAAGATTCCAATATGGCGGACGACTTGCATATAGCAGCCCATAGAAACAGCAGCAAATAAGGTATCTATGTACATATATCTATGTCCATCATCCTGAACAACAGTAAATAGTAACAATTAGGGTTCCCACACCTTAGTTAACTTTAAATTCAAGGACCTTTAAGGACTTTCCAGGTCCAATACCCTCAAATTCAAAGACTAAATGTGGGACACATTTCAAGTGAGAGCAAGGTTACATCGTGTTACCTTTTAAGATACATTGTTACAGTTCCCTTTCGAGGGAACTCGCGCTGCGTCACTGTGGAGACACTTTGGGGACCCCTTTAGGGGTATGTGCGTCTAAATGTGTAAATCAATTTCAACCAATGGTGAGTCTTAACGACAAATACAGGGTGACGCGGGAGCCAGGAAGTATATCCCTATCTGAATTATTGCCAAAGATGACGTTACAGGGATGCAGGAAGTATGGCAAGGGAGACACAACGTCTCGTTCCCTTCTCAGGGAACAACAGTTACATACGTAACCCGAGACGTTTTAATGTTTCAAACACAACTATGCAAAAAAGCATTTTGGTATGAATCAACATTCGCATAGAGAAGATATAAGCATTTAAAGTGAACAGTTTAAAGGCTAGAAATGTTTATGATATTATCCTACACTACACAGGGAATAATATGGATTTTTTCCAGAAAACTTCTTGCATAAAATAGATTCAAGCACTTTCAATGACCTGTATCTATGTATGTATATTTTCAAAAACTTCCCAGGGCCTTGAATTATTTCCACCAGATTCACAAACTTTCAAGGCTTTTAAAAAACCTGTGGGAACCCTGAACAATACCTCAACCAATGGCGTAAGCTTAAGGTGGGACAATCTGCATTCTGCCAATGGAAGACGAGGGAAGTGTTTTAGAAGACTTGTATGTCAGCAAAAGTATTGAATATAAAAAAACTGAGCATTAGTAAAGGGGACAATGCAATGCTCAATATAGCCGTTTTGGCAACAGAAGTCCCGCCATCCTTTTAAAAGCACCAATTATCAATCAATAAAGACTGATGATTTTCTGGGGAAGGCGCTCTGTACAGAGTCACGTGAGGTGCTTGTCAACCTGTGCGCATGCGCAGTAGCTGAAACGACTTCTTTCTGTCTTTCCCCATTTCCAAATTGCAAACATGGCCACCTAATGGTGTGACTTCCCTAAAAAAAACTTAAAGTGTTTTTTTTAGTGCGACTTTGAAGTCTTCCTAACATTCTACTTATTGCCCTTTCCTTTTAGAATACATAATACAATAATTATTTTTACAGAGAAGCTGTAAAAGCAGTAATACATTTGCACTCTGTATAAGGTGAGAAAAGAGGGAAGGATGTATGAGATTTAGCATGAGGAGGATGCAGATGGGACACCACTGACCTGAGACTTCATCTGGGCAGCTTTCTCTGGATCCACAGCCAAAACATGCTGATAGTGGCGAACGGTGTGCTGACGATCCTTATTCTCCGCACGTACGTACCTCTTCAGAGCCTGCAGGATACGGTGAGGCTGCCGAGAGAGGAGATAAATTAACCACAAAGGAGCAAAAACAAAAGGCAGGGTGAGTCAGGTGGACATTTCCTTAAGGGTTGCCTGATCCGTGAATCAAAAGACATGAAACAGCAAACATAAGGGGAATAGCAGAGATGCTAAAAACGCACCCATCTCTATTCAGGAGGTTAATCATTACATAGGTGCCCAATTCAAATGAATATCATAAGTAACTGAAGCTCATCCATGTTATGAGGGTATGGGAGGATAATAAAGCACAGGTAATCCCAGATCATTAAATCATACCACGGCGAGGAGCTATCGTCCATCAGAGACTGACGTATGAGAAATGAAATCTGGTCATTAACAGATGAGATCTACCCTTAAGGGACGTACTTCTTTAAAGCAGTAACACACAGGGATTATCCAGATATTATTGTAATCAATTAATAAAAACAATGGAATTTGTGGTTATTAAAGGAATAAAACAAAATAAAACGTAGCGCTTTTCTAAGCGGATTTAAAACAGGAACTATATTTTATGGCGTAATAGCACTTTTGGGAGTACTTTGAGTCGCCGGAAAAGTCCGCTCCCCTTCTCACTCTCATAATGGGAGAGGGAGGGTGTTACTGCGCCGAGTTGAAGTACTCCCAAAAGTGCTATTACGCCATAAAATATAGTTCCTCTTTTAAATCCGCTTAGAAAAGCGCTACGTTTTATTTTGTACCACCAAACTTGCTCGTATAACTACTCGTCTTAAATAGGAAAAACGTTGATGTGTTTGGTCACTTCTAACTTTATCTCTAAATGGCAGCATTGAATGAATGGGGCTAAGCTAAATGCTATCGAAGCATTGCAGCGCGCTCCAGCGCTTACGTGCACGCACACAAATGATAGAGGGACGTATCAACAATTCTTAGTTAAGGTAATAACGTATTTTAATATTGAAAATGAGTAGACTATTCCTTTAATGAATAGTTCACCTAAAAATCTGTCATCATTCACTCAACCTCAGATTGTTTTCCTCTAATGATCAAGAAAACTTGGCCTTGTGTGTACTAGAAAAAAGATTCAGAGCAGAAACTAAAGTACACGGCATTTAAAGGGACACAACTTTTTTTGAAAATATGCTCATTTTTCAGTTTAACAATTGATTTTTACCGTTTTGGAATCCATTCAGCCAATCTCCGGGTTTGGCGGTACCACGTTTAGCATAGCTTAGCATAATCTATTGAATCTGATTAGACCATTAGCGTTGCGCTCAAAAATAACCAAAGAGTTTCGATATTTTTCCTTTTTAAAACTTGACTCTTCTGTAGTTACATTGTGTACTAAGACCGACGGAAAATGTAAAGTTGCGATTTTTCTGGGCAATGATATTATGCAGCCCCTGAAAATAGTCCTCTTAGTAACTTTCAATAGCAGGGGACTATTTTCAGGCACTGCGTAATATCACTACGCCTGCTGCAGCCATGTTACAGCAGCAAAGTCCTTGATTATTACGCAAGTTTGAGAGTATAGTTCCTAGCCATATCGGTCTAGAACAGTAATTCTCAAAGTGTGGTCCGCGGACCACCAGTGGTCCGCCAAACCCCCCCAGTGGTCCGCCAAAAGATGACCTAAACTAGGCAAGTGTTTATACAATCGCAGGGCTCGCAAAATCGCTAGCCCGACGTCCCGGGGTTATTGTGCTTTGCAGTCGGGCTATCAAAATGCATCCCCGCCCTGCCCGTCGGGCTATCTTGACTTATAGGGAGGAAAATATATATTTAAATGCTTATGCATTCTTTCACAGATTTGGATGGGTAATAATGGTGTATGAAATTCAGGCATTGGGTATTTAAATTACGTTTGAGCGCGCGCTCGAGTTTTATTTTCACTTTCGCGATCGCGCGAAAAGACGCAGTACAGAAAGCAATCCGTAATGATTTGTCATGGATTTGTTGGGCAAATCCTCCAACTTCGCCCTGTCAGTCATTACTATCCTCACGTAAGAAAATTAAATCTCTCGCAGCAAGCTTTAAAAGTATAGATTGTACGGGCAGTGAAGAGATCTGTGCAGAATCGCTCTTAAAGCGACAGTAGACCCTGTTTTTCTGATCTGTAACTGGATGATCCAAACTGTGAGTTTTGTGACCCACTAAACCACTTTTAAATGGTGAGTTATTTGTGTTTTGATAGATGTTTTGTCTTAATATTCTACATTAAAAGTAATGTATTTTTTATTCGGGCTACTTGCATTCATTTCGGGCTACCAAAAACTGAAGAGTGCCTGCCCGAAGGGCTACCAGGGATTTTGAAATTTTGCGAGCCTTGAATCGTCACTTATTTAAGTAGACTGTGATATCAGTTCTTGCCTTTCTGTTTTAATAACGTAAAAATGGATCGGTTGGCTAAACCAAAAATGAGTCAAAATAAAAGATCAAGCGTCAACTGAAAGCAGCTAAAATCCAGAGATCTCTGTTTTGAAATGTACTAGTTTTTGTTTCATGTGTAAAATCCCTGTAATTTCAGTGATTTTGGACATTAAGGGGAAAATTTTTTTTCAGTATTTTATTGTTACCATAGTTACAACAATAGACTTCATATACCCACCACCTCAGTTTTAAACTAATGGCTCTTTGGAATGACATAAAGTTGGACCCAGGCTGTTATAATATGTTTAATTGAATTTTTTGCACATGTGCAGTTTGTTGTTCATATAAGCTGCAACTCATTTCAGATTTACTTTTTCGAATGAAATAAAATTCATATAATAATTTCTGAACATAGCATTGCATTTGTTTTAAAAAATTAGTGTTTGACTTGAAACAAGTGCATATTAAACTTAAACTTAGCTTATCCTTCCTATTTTGTTGTTTTTTGGGGGAGTGTTAGAGTGGGATTCTGTTAGGTGGTCCTCAGAAAAAAATTGGAAGATAAAGTGGTCCTTGGGCTGAAAAAGTTTGAGAAACACTGGTCTAGAAACTCACAACTTTTAATTTTCTGTCGGTCTTAGTAAACAATGTAACTACAGAAGAGTCAAGTTTTAAATAGGAAAGATATCCAAACTCCCTGGTCATTTTTGAGCGCGATGCCAATGGTCTAATCAGATTCCATGAATTGTGCTAAGCTATGCTAAACGTGCTAGCGCCAGACCCGGACATCAGCTGAACGGATTCCAAAACGGTAAAAATCAAATGTTTAACTCCAGAGGAGTTTCCCTTTAAGATTTTTACCAAATGCAAATTCTAAAATTCCCCCCCTTTGCTTCAGCATTTCAGCTAGAATTAAAGGACTTTAATAACAACTAAGCTCCCACAATTTTGAGACGTCCGACTTTCCACCGCAGACTGAAGCTGAGTCAAAATCAAAATAGGCAGGGGTTTCGATCTGTGTCGAGTTGTAAATGGGTTTTGCAGGTATTTGGCTGATGATGTGTGGTTCAGTGGTGCAGCACTGTTTTAACACTTGGAGTCTTCTCATAACAGCCTGGTGCCATGATCACCAATGATCAACAGTCATTTTAAAAGGTATTTAGTAAGGGCTAGCACCCTCCAAAAGCAAACATTAGGATGCACATATTTTGCCATCTCACCCTTGGTGGGTCAGCCTGCAGAGCGGCCAGGTAGTTCTCCAGGGTCAGACGGCGTCTGTCGTTCAACATGGCCTCCACCCGGGCGAGGTGAGTCTCTACAAGCTGCTGTTTCTCGCTGGCTGCCTCCTCCTCCAGAGACTCCACCATAGCCTGGAAGTGCTGTTGAGAAAACAATGTTTATGGGCGGTTACTAAAGCTGCGGTGGGGTGTGTGGGGGTCATTGGTGTGCATCTAAGGTTCAAGACCAAAGGTCTTTTCTATAATATTCTGGGTCGGAGATACCATGCAATGTAGGTCTAAGGGATTTATTCACTTTATGGTCTGTAAAAATCATCCAGTTACTTTGTAATAGCAGGTTTGTAGCATTAAATGTATACATATATGCAGATTAAAGTGCATAAGCAATAGTGACACACCTACATAAGCAAAGCACACTTAATAATACAAATACTGTACAGTAGATGCCAAACATGATGTCTGGCTGGGGGACAAAATTTGTACAATGTTTACCCTATCGGGTTAGATCCATAGAGGTGTATGGTACAAAATGACACTAAAGTCAGGTGTGGGTGTTAACATTACCTGAATAAGTGTCTGTCTCTCAGCTTTAGGCAGGTTTCTGGCCTGGCTCTCTGCTTCCTCCCATTCCTTCCTCACCTGATGACATCACAACAATAAGAGTAACATAAGTGAGAAGATGGAACAGAACATGCATCCAGAACGGTCACATGATGTGGACCTGTTGTCTACTTTTGAGCGTGTGAATGAAGTCTACTTGACCGTAGGGTCTCATTTGCCAATGCGCTTCAAAAGGGTTCTTAACTCATTCACCGCCATTGACGAGTTATCTCGTCAATTATGAGTTAATATTTAACTAATAAATATGCCTTTCTGGACGAATTTCAAAGTGAAAGTGTAATACCGCTTTTATCCAAACCGAATTTATCAAAAACTGAAGTTAAAAAGATTTAATGATTTATTTTAACTGCCTTTATGTTTGATAGTCATTCTGAGTCTGATCTCTAACATAAATTCCTTTACAAAAACGCAATTTTTTAAGCTTTTTGCTCAAAATGTTGTATTTTTGAAGAAAAATATCCATATTTCAGTGGTTAAATTAAGTGGAAAAAAAGTGAATCTATAATGAAACGTTTTTCCCCATTTTGTTTGTTTGTTTGTATGTTTATTGTTTGTTTGAAAGCAGAGGGTGTGTTCTTTAATTTGATATAATTTGTATGTTTATATATTTATAGAAGATAATTTTTCCTGCAAGGAATTTTGTGAAACTTTTATTAAAATCACAAAAATGCAGGTGGGCAACTTTTCTCAAAAAGGATGGCGGTGAATGAGTTAAGAGCACCCCTGTGCACCTGAAAGCATACTTGTTGGAAGCCTGTCTACCATGTGACATTTCTTCTTAACTAACATTTCTGCACTGGTGTACGTCAAGTGTGACAGGACTCAATACTATTCATCGTGAATTGATCAAACACCCATTTTGGTCTTTGTTTGTGGTTGCAGGGGTGGGGCTTAAAAATAAGAGCCCTTGGTGATGTCAGTCAAAGTAAAGTTGTTGAAAGCTATTTCTGAGCCTTAGCTAGTAATTATATTTTAATTATAGATTACAAAGACATCATTTTCCATGAGAATAACATGCACTGATGAATCCTGCACAATAGGACCAACACGGTGTATAAAATTGCAGCAAGCCATTTGCAAAATGTCAAATGTAACATCGCTCACCCTCTCCATACGGTTGCGATGCCTGATCTCCAGTTGCTCTTTGGCTTTCTGGAAGCGGCTGTGCTCTTTATCATCAGCTGGGGTCTCAAAGTACACATCCACATCGTCTGTGGGCTGAGGGGTGGGTGGAACGGCTGAGGAGAAAAAAGAGTTTATTAAAAGATGAAGGACACGTGACACAAACCCTAGTGAGCTGCCTACATAAGGTACATTTTTAGGCATCATTGGCGGAACGCTTGCAATATAATTATAAGGCATCTCATATTGATTAAATACGAAGTATGTTTATCCGTGAAACAGCTCATGAATATTAATTAGGTGAGGTTATATTCTGATTGGCAGAAAACAGGCTTCAGCTTTCTCAAGGTTAACATGCAAACATGAGAATATCACAGGGATGAATAAAGCAGTTTGTGTTATGTTTTGTGAATATCAATGAAAAAGCATTTTAATTAGGATTTTCCAATTGGTTAGGATGTTACCTTAGCAGGTAGCTAGGGTGGGAAAAGGTAGGCAGCTCACTAGGTTTTGAAAAAGACCTATAGAGACCAAAATGCATTACAGACAAACAGACAAGACAGCCAGATAAGACCTGGGAGCAAAAAGGAGCAGCAGACATGAAGAAAAACTAAGATCAGACCAAAGCAAAGAATAAACTTCCCACAGGTCTCTGAAAGAAAAACTCGGAAACTTTGTAATTCCCCCGATTGTAAAGGAATCAGACAGTCCTTCATTTCTCATTCTTTTCATCTCTCTGTCTCTGTATAGCTCTCGTCTGACAGTATTGCTCTCCTTAGCATTTACTTTAAGATGTACTGCACACCATGATCATCATACGAGCTAAATTCAGGCCTCCTTTGAATACTGATGACAAGACTTGATTACCCATAAGGCATTGCACAAAGAGGGACATCAGCTATGCGTGGTGACAAGACCGAAACAAGCTGTCTTAAAAGCATGGAAAAACATAATTTCAAATGAATTATTTTGTGTTGCCAGAAGAAAGTAGGCTTCCACTCCAACAAAGATTGTGAATATTTAAAGATTAGAATAATGGCAAAAACAAGCTAGATAGCACTGGACACTGCACAAGAGGAAATAACACAAAAAGAACAAGCTAAAGCAATAATGACACCTTAAACATTAAAATCACAATCTCTTATGGCATTAATAGAATAGATGAAAACAAGACATCAACCTTTTTCAACTTTGTAACAGTTATAAGCTACAGTATAAATAATGTAGTTAGCCTATAGCCTAGCCTAGCAATGATGCAACATACTTATAGGCTGTGCCTGAAACTACTAACTCTTTCACCATACAGAGAATTACATTTGAGTCCACTATATGGCAAAGAAGTGAAAGAAAATGAGTAGACACTAACGTATAATACCATGCGCCAGAGAGCTGTCGTGGAGATTCGTCATAAACCCTTATGGGGCATACACATCAAACGCGAATTCAACGATTTGCACAAGTAGATTACATACAAAGTCAATGCTAAGACACTAATAGATGTGAATTCATGTAAGGCAATGCGTATGATGCGAATTGGGCGGCGCGAATGAAGCGAATTGGGCGGCGCAACTGACGCGAATTGGGCGGCGCGAATGAAGCGAATTGGGCGGCGCAACTGACGCGAATTGGGTGGCGCAAACGTTGCGAATTGGGCAGCGCAAACGACGTGAATTGGGCAGCGCAAACAACGCGAATTGGGCAGCGCAAATGACGCAAATCGGGCAGCGCGAAAGAAGCGAATTGGGCGGCGCGAATGACGCAAAATTGGGCAGCGCAAATGACGCGAATTGGGCAGCACAAATGACGCAAAATTGGGCAGCGCAAATGACGTGAATTGGGCGGCGCAAATGACGCGAATTGGGCGCCGCAAATGACGCGAAATGGGCAGCACAATTGCTGCGAAAACGTGCTTTTTCCCTTAAACGCGTCTTTGCGCAAGTTGAAATTATTCAACTCAAGGTGAAATATTGGCATGACACCAAGTTAAATCCTGTGAGTAATCTAGAGCGATAAACGTGATGCTTCGCGTTTGGTGTGTACACAGCAATACATCTCTGTGGCTTTATGGATTGTACTGTGCATTTGTCATGCTTATTGTATTAGTTGATAATAAAGAGAACAAAACAACTGCTTGTTATATTTATTAACTATTATGTTTATTTATTTTATGTAATAAACATATGTATTTAATTTAAATTAAAGGTATCGCATTTATTTTTAATTTGTTTATTTTTAAAAAGTAGGAAATAACTGACAAGAACTAACAAAAGTGTAAATTTGTGGTGTTTATATTCAATATCCTTCAGCTGATTCCAGTTAGGCATTCATCTCCTGTTGTATCATGGGAAATAGTAAGTGAGCGAGTGTACATCGAATGTACCCTCAAAGTCAGAGTGAATTATGGGTAAAAAGTAGTGAACAAATGTAGGGAATGAAGTTGTTCACTTAGGTTCAGACACCAAATATGGATGCCAAATATAGTGCACTTTAAAAACGGTTTTAGCAGTAACGACAAGGAAACAAGGAAAATAAACAACAAGTAGATTACCTTAGTTCAAATCATAGCTAAAGCGTATCGAAAATGACACTGAGCTAACGTTACTTTGTAAAATGTGTACTATGTAATGTATAAAATCTTTGCTACAGATCGGCTGCCAAACATCCCTTCACATAGCGGTGATCCCTGATCGTCTTCTCCCCTCGTCTTTAGAAAACCAAAACATTTGTTATTTTCGACCAGGTATTAGTTCAGTTTAGCCACTAGCCAGACCCTTGAACAAACAGAGACGGAAGTTAAGATATCTCCAGATGCCCACCTGCGACAACGCACGTGCTTCCGATGAAACCATTTATAGGAGTGGGATAGGGAGTGGTTTCGGACACAGCCATAATCATTATGCAATTACAATCATTTTTACAATACGGCTCACGTTTTTACAAATACAGGCAGGTTAGCAAAGAGTAAGCACTTTGAGAGACAGAAAAGGGGAGGAGCGTGGCAGAAGAGGGCGGAGTCCTTGGTGACTCGGTTCATGACTTACTCAGACGTCTGCACACGGCCATGCAGTACTCCTCTGAGTCGAAATTGTTGCGGTTGCCGGCACAGCCTCCGTAGATGAAGCGCACGCACTTCCTCTGCTGCACGTCGAAGTACCAGCGAGGCTTAGAGGCGCGGCAGGGGCCGGTCTCCGCCTCCAGAGAACAAACAGCTAATACAGGAGGGGGAGGCGAAGTTAGAGCCTCCGGCCACCAGGGGCAGCATTTAGTAATCAACCCTTGAACTACAAAGTGCAACAGTGACTGCCTACTTTGGTTTCGAAATGTTTTTCTATTAATACATGAAAATAAAAAAAAGGACTGTAAACATAATTATGTCTTTTATGTGGTAATAGCTACTGACTTACATTCCCACTCTCGGGATTATGGGTAATGTAGTACATGAGGAATGCTGCTATTTAAACACACTTTTTAAACTGGCGTGTAGCTTCTACAAAAGCATAAACCATCCCTTAATCCCAGAGCTTATGGCTGGCCTATGTGCAAAGATTTATTTACTGTTGTTAAAAATCAATTTCTCTATAGAGAAAACAAATGGGATTTTTACTTCCCGAGCCCTACTGTTGCACTCTGTAGGTTGTATGACAATGCCAAACAATAAAATGTATGAGATGTATGAATAAAATGAGAGAAAGTCATTACCCATAAACCTCTAGGGTAAATAGTGGCAGACATTTGCATCAAACGAACAGCCAGAACCTGACAAAAGAAATGTAAGGAAATAGCGTCATGCTAACCTTCCACTTCCTCCTGAGTTTTTTCCTCATCCTGGCTCTCGGTGACGGCAGTCTTCTCCTTCTTCACGTCCTTCTCTTCGCTGTCTCGGTCATCTTCTTCATCTTCATACACGTAGTGATAGTCTTCCTCGTCTCCATCGTCCTCTTCTTCTTCTTCTTCAGCAGCTGTGTCCTCCTGAGTGGGCGGCTCATTGGCAGCAGGCTCGCTAAAAAGAGAAAACACGTAACTAACTAATTTTATTGATTCTCTTACTTGTAAACGTGCCAATAAATTGTCAACAATCACAGACCATACTACATCCATAGGCTCCTGACCATTTTATACATACGCCCTAAAACTTTTAAGAGGCGTGTGTGAACTGTGTCGGTGGACATAAAGGGTTAAGTGTCTAGACAAAAGGACAAACTGGCAAGACAGAAAAAAAATCACAGAGAAACAGGAAGGAAATGCAATGAGCAGAGCGGGATGAGAAGGATGGAGAGTGCAGGAAACGGAAGGAAGGGAGGGGAACTGGTTGGAGGTTTCATGATTTATGGAAGTGAATCGAGCAGCTGAGGTCAAAGGCACAGGTTACAAAATTATCCGTATGGTCAACATAACTCGTCCGACACGAACAAACGTTTTTCAACTGAAACTCAGTGAACTGTGATGGGATACGACAGCTAACAGTCACGTTAATCCACCATTCGTCGAGCCAGGACATTTTATTTTACAGAGGAGGCTGTGATCACCAATAAAACTTGTATGGAAAAAAGGATTTACAGACAAATTAAATGAACTCAAACAACAGTACAAATAAATAAAATCAACACATAAGAAATGTTTTACTTCCCTTCTCTCAAGTCAAAAAACGAAATACAGAAAGTAAGCTTTTCCTACGTTACTGGTTCATACACAAACACCACATTACCTCTCATCATCTGCTTGATCATCATCTGCATCATCATCATCATCATCTTCAACGACAGGCTTCTCAATGTCCTCATCATCATCTTCAACGACAGGCTTCTCAATGTCCTCATCCTCATCTTCCTCATCTACCTCCTTGGAGAGCATGTCAATGGGTACAGGCTCTTCGGGGTGAGCATACGGGCAGCAGACGTACTCGGTGCCGTGGAACTTATCGATGCCACAGGGTAGCAGCATACCATAGCTGTGCAGGAGCATGTTTCCCTTCGAGCAGGCCTAGAGAGAGAGAAAGAAAGAGCTGATTAGAAGGACGGTCTGATGTCTGTTTCTGGATCAGGACAGACCAAACATACAGACGCTCTTAGTATGAGACAAAATGGATGATGGTAGCTTTTTAAACAGTCTGACAGCATGTAGATACTAAGCTAAACATTAAGCCCAGAATTAGAGGTGTCACGATTCTCCAAATCCTTGATTCGATTACATTTTCGATTCTAAGGTCACAATTCGATTCTCAATTTTTACAATTTTTTGAAAGACAAAAAATCCTATGCCATTATTTATTATTATTATAGTTTCACATTAACATGCCCTTTGCGTGCTTTACCTCGCATGGGGGTTTGTGGGCTTCACTTTACGCGAGAGAGATTTCCTTCTTGCACGCACATCGACTTAAAGCGCATGTCTTTGACTCCTAGCATCTGAAATAAACCCAGCGCGTCATAAGCAGCTGCGCTTCTCTTTGTCCCACTTGCGTGCGCTCTTGCATCTGTCCAAAGTCTAAACATAAATTAAAGTAGTAATCCATGTGTATTTGTTAAGTTTTATGCGTTTCATGCGAGCTGAGGCAAACTCTCTCTTTTGTTTAAAATATAACCCGCTGCATCTTGGCGGCTCTCTTACTCTCATGCACGCGCAGAGAGCTGCGCTCTCTCTGAAGTCAGATCACTAGGTAGTAATCCTGTTTATGATATGCATTTCAAGCAGTTGTAGCAATACATCCCTCGTGTTTAAAATATAAATCGCGTTCCGCTGGACCGATGTTTTTAAAGGCACCTCTGAGAGGTGTTTTCCCCTGCTTGGCAAGCCGATCGATTGTCACATAAGGGGGGAAAAACAGAGGTCCATGTACAGTTGTTTCATGTTACATTTGGGATTAAGCACTCAGAAGAGGTGTGACTCTAACGCTTGCTTGTTATATAAATAAACTACGTTTAAAGTACTTTGTTGTTATTTATTATTAGCGGAGTTCACCGGAAGTTACGTGCGTACCGCGACAGCCGCTTGTTTATGTTGTTACTGCTGAAACCGTCTATACTCAAATACTAGGCTATAATTATAATGTGTATAATAATGTTGATATATAAAATGTACATGATAATATTTTATATTATAATATTTTCTGTTTATTATATATTATTAAACAATCTATATTATTGTTATTATTATTATTATATATACATTATATTATATATTTTTATAGCCTACTTATTTTTTCTAAACATATAAAGAAGATGCAAGTAATGACAAATCTTCACGCTTTCCTTTCTCATTTTTTAAATCTCTATTTGAAAGCGTCTGCTTAATGCCTAATGTAGCCTAAACGTCATGTAAATTTAATGAGAAGTCCAAATGTCAATCACTTGATCTCCTATTTTAAGCAAATTACCAACCTCGTGCAAGTGGCCGCTCATGTAGAACACTCCAAATTCACAAACGTAAGAATAAGAACAAACTCATGTGTGTACGCACGTGTTGTGAATTAGGCATAAAGTTTTCATGAGAAGTTCAAGTGTGCGTAAAAATACGAAAAACATACTCAATTATTAGTGAATGAGACCCAGTGTGCATGACACAATTCCGGGCCCTCGTGTATGCATAAAAACTGAATTATACTTCTTGTATTAGAGTGCTTAATACCATTCAGGACAAAATTACAACCAAATCAAACTTTTGTTAAATCTTATGTGAAACATCTTTTCATTTTATTAAACTTTGCTTTTATTAAACAACTAACTAATTTTCCCCTTATCTTGACTTGTTTGGGATGCATCATGCTCTGTATTTTCCAAAGAGAAACTCTCTCACATGCAAGCAATGTAAAGCAGTATTGCCCTATTATAACATTAGTCAGCTAACACCAAAAGTAAAATCTGCTGACATCCACAATTCTTGTTAACAGCGTGAGAGCTCCTATGGTTCAGGGTAGTAGGTGATACTCCTTTAAAAACAATAACTTCAGGGAATAAATATTGGCAAATAAACAAGGCGGCCACTCTCAAAACTTGGCGTTATGTATGAAGTTTGTGTTAAATCTTGAACAGCTTGATCTGTGGACAACTCAATCTGAATCACACTTAAGGGGGCGGATGTGCAAGGATGAGCAATTAGAAAAGGTCAAAGCCTGCAGTAATTCAGGAATTAATAATAAAAGACATAAAAAGACGGCAAACTGGGGAAGAGAGACGAATCCAGAATTATTATTATTATAAGTCAGAGGACATTTGGCGAGCGATGTAGGTGTGTAATAGAGGTCTGGAGATCAGCGTGTTACAGCAGTATCTGATCTGATTATCACGGTAAATGTGAGAACTCTGGCATGCATCAGGATTTACTGTGAGATAGAGAATAAGGCGGCCTACACACCAAAGTTCATCGCAAAAACATAGACAAAAAATCAAAATACAAAGCTAAAAGTGATGCTTTGTTATGTTAGGCATTGTAAGACTCACATAACCTAAGGAATCTTCATCTGTCTTGATCAACATTTTGTTGTTCACCTGGTTTCTATTTTGTTGCCCACAGCAGAATTTCAATGGTTCCAAAATCTTTTTCTACAAATCTGTGTTGAGCTTTTAATATGTTCTTATAGGCTTTTCTTCTATTGCATTACACAGCTAGGGCTGGGCAATATATTGAAAATTGGATAATATAATATGATATTCTACAAAGTCACTTTTTTATTTTATTTTGGTGTGTAAATTCGTTCAGTTGCCTTATACAAAACCATGATTCGCCCTATCGAAATTAATAACAAAAAATATTAGTATCTTATTTTACAGTTTGTAATATAAAAATGTTTTATACAAAAATGGAAAGTAAAACAAAGATTTTTCAATATAAGATTTAAAGTTATATTATAGTACTGTTATGTTATTTATTATATACAAATTGGTATATGTATTTTAAATATTGTTGAAAATGAATATAGAAATACCAAAGACATCACCAATAGGCAATTGCACGATTTCACTTCCCTTTACCGTTCACGAGTTGCACAAAATGTAACTTATTACAAAATATGATAGTAAGCGACACATGTAAGGTAAGAGACGCAGGAGAGAATGATAAATTATTCCCCAAAAAGAATGCACAATCTTTAGTAATATGGGCATAAGTTATGCATGGGTCGTGTTTTTTCAACCCCCAGGTCCCGCTTTTATGAAATTATTTGGCCCGGCCCGCACAACTATATATATTATAAAACCTGCCCCGCAACCATTAAATAGACATATAAAGCATTATAATGTAAATGAAAAGCTTTTTTTTAGCATAAAAGTTTTTGGAAACATTAGATTACATTGCCTTGTAAACGTTCATAAACATACGTTTTTGAACCATAGAAACCAGCATGGTCATATTAATAACAAAATAGGATAATAACGATAAACATTTTCAACATTTACAAAGCAGCGTTTGTATTATCTATTCATAACTTCCCAACCTTAATTGTTCCCGCAACTCATCTTTAATCTTCACTTTTATTTCTCCATTTGTTTTGACATAAGGCCAAATGTTTGGGGACATCGCATTGCTACGTAGGCCTATGTAATTTAACCTTATCGAAGAACCTAATAAAATATAACATATATTCCCAAATATTTAATATAGGCTATTGGAAATTGTATGCAACATACATGTTTTTAGTTTTTTTTTTTTTATGAAAAATCCCTTTATATGCAGGGCAGCCCCACCCAGTTAACCCGCGGGTTATGAGAAGATCCATGCATGGTCCTGGCATGGCACTATTGGGCATGGTTTGGTTTTCAAAAAACAGATACTAACCATAAAGGTGTGCAAGAAAACAATCATTACAAAGGTTAATAGTACCGCCAATCCCTTACATCGCCTGAAGCAGTAAGTGGTCACTAGGTTTACATTTTTCTACTGCGTTTTTGCACTAACCCTTCTGAATGTTTCTCCAATCCATATTTTTTTCTAATTGAGGCAAAAAATGGTGCTTATGATTATATACTTGGTCCCAGAGTGTCCATCTTACCTCTTTAGCAACGCCGTGCCACTGCTGGTGACTCACGCACATGTCCATACGCTCCTTGTGAAAGAATTTACACCTCTCCGGCACCAGGAGGACATCGCTCACGAATTCACCAACTGAAAAACACAACACACACTGTTGGCAAACAACAAATCGCCATGAAAATAAAAAGGAAAAACTGTACTTTTTTATATTGTGGTATTTTTTTTTTACAAATGATTTATCTGTGAGCTTCATTTTTTTTTTAATGCATGTTCCCCTCTTCATCTTTAATCAAAAATGCAAATCTCCTTCCCTCCTCAAAACGATCTCTCTTTACTTCCGGTCATATAGTATGGCCGGTGGGCGAGGTCAGGGAGAAGATCGTTTCGATTAGCAATACGACCCAAATTCAAATGATCCAATAAGATCTCGATGGACAAATTCAAATCCAGCCCTGCCTTATTTCATTTCAGAAGCCGGTTTTACTTGGATATGTGTCACCACGCAAATTTAAAATCATGCCACAGGTGTGGTGGTACACTTCAGACTGCTGAATTATCCAACATCGTGCATCCACCAAAGAGAACAGATAATAACTAAATAATTCATCAACAGGTGGCGTTTTCTATTTTATAATGGGCATATTACAAACAGGGCAAGTGACATCTGAACAGACATCTGGTCAGTACCAAGAGACAGATGATTAAATGTACACAGTCCATCATAGAAACAGAGACTGAATAGGAACAGAAGGGTCCCAATGATCGGGGGACAGTTTAGGAAACTTGTGTCATCATTTTTTTCTTTACATTAAATGAATGCACAGAGCGAGTGACAGCTAAAGGACTCCCATCCCAACAAATGGGCCAGCCTGGGATTGTGTGCCTTATGAAGGAGAGTTATTACAGAGCTGATTTCAGGACAGCTGGGAGGCCAATCTGACCTCTGAGCATGAACCACAGAGAGAGAAGAGAGAGACAGAGAGGTGGAACTCTTTAATGACCAGAAGACACTTCACGAAAAGAGAGGGTTGTGCACATCCACAAACTGTTAATTTAGTCATGACCACAAAACAGACCGGATCCCATACCGCATCTGAATCCAGAGAACCTGAGAGAGAAGGGCGGGGAAAGAAAAGGGCAGTGTTTTGGAAAATGAGAGGGTTTGGAGGAAAGAACTGGAAATAGCAGAGAACACAGCTGTTCCTCAAACCACAGCTCCTCCACCCCTCACGCACTCTTTCTTGCTGAAAACAGCCCCATCAGCCCTCGGGGGCCAAATCAACTAAACCCCTTACATAATTGACTAGATCAGTTGAGAGATCTTATTCATTCAAAACCAAACAAGAACGTCCTTGTGTCAGAGCCACGGATGACTCAACACGTACAGTTAAAACCCAAACAACTACAGCCCACATCACAGTCTGCACATGCAAGACCATTAAAGTGCCTACAAGCAACAGAAATTTTACTAAATCAAACATTTATCTGCCTCTGTTTCTTAATACAAATTCTTAAATTTACTGTTTACCGATTTTCTTTTTACATAAAACCACCCTACGTAAATGTAAAGAGTATTCAACCTTGATATCTTTAATACTGATGCTTCGTTATTTGATCATTGGATTATGAGACTGTAGCCTGGGTTTTACAGACAGGGCCACATATTGGGAACAGACATGCTGATAGAAATGTATAGCTTGAATGAAATGTAAGTGGCTTTGAATTAAATAAAAAAATGTAAATGTACATCTAAATGAAAATCTAAAAGAATGTTGTAGGTTTAAAGATTTTGGAGGGTTTATGTATGTAGGGGTGTAAGTAGCAATGCACCAATATTAAAGGGGTGGTTCAATGGTATTTCATGCATTCTGACTTATTTACACCGTTTAAGAGTTGTTTCCTCATGCTCAAAGTAGACAAAGTGTCAAAAAAGCAGTTGTATTTCTGTGCCGAATGCACTTGGCCAGGGTTCGTACAAGTTTCGGAATGTTTTATCGATTGCGGGTCCAGCTGACGTTTCAGGGGTTTCTATACGCATCACTTATTTTTATGGCCACTTCCCCCCGAAAACCCCGCCCACCTGTCAATCAGCGGGAGACGCTAGAACTTACAAACATCACATGACGCGACACAGCTTTGTTTAATTTCAAAACTCAACAATGGCATGAATGAAGAAGTGTGTTTTTGGATGTAAGGAGAAGAAAGTCAGCTTTATGGAAACAATGGATATAAGTTCGTTTATCCGGGGTAGCAGCAGAGTTTTGTGTGTGTTTTTGATGCGCTGGATTTCATTGAAAAGTCCCAACTGGGTCACGAGTTGCATGTGGTAAGTAAAACTTCTGCGTTATGTTGGAAATAGCCGCATGCATATTATATAAATGACATGAACATGTAGTGAATCATAAGTTAAACAGTGTTGTATAGATTTGCATGATTCGTACTCGCTAGTCCCGCGGTAGTAACTCCTTATCGGAAAAAATTGGTAAAGCTGATTAAACTAAAGACTCTTCGGAGATATAAAGGATGTAATACTACTCTATAGGTACTAAAGATTAACATCAGAAATGCAGAAACAGCGTGTGTTATGTGAGCTTTAAAGTTTTCCATGATTCAGACTGATATCCGCGATACCAATAGTTTGGTGGTTATATTAACTAGGGCTGCATAACAACTAATCGCAACTAATCGTTTGCAGAATTAAAGTTTTGGTTTACATCATGTGTGTGTGTATTGTATATAATAATTATGTAGATATAAACACATACACACATGCATGTATTGAAGAAATATTTACATGTGTATGTACATATGAATACTTAACATATACACTTTTATAATTATACATGCATGTGTGTATTTATATCTACATAATTATTATACACAATACACACACACAAATAATTTTATGATGTAAACCAAAACTTTTATTCTGCAAACGATTAGTTGTTCTGAAGCGCTAACATTAACTTGCATTATACCACGGGTCTGTTGAATGCTGCATTCTGATTGGCTGAGAAATGTTCTATGGGTGTTGATTATTTTTCTGTAAACCGCACACCTAACTTTTCAAATGTCTTAAAAATAGGCACCAGAGCAATGTTTGTGGTAACCGTGGTATAAGAGGAATAATTGACTCCGGTCCCTTGAACTATTTGAAAACAATGCACACCTGCGGTGTAACGGCACTCCGCTTCGCGTCGTGCCGTATTACCACCTTGGTGTGCATTATTTTCTTATAATTCAATGGCCCGTCGTCAATTATTCCTTACTTAACTAAATTCTGAAGAATAATATTGAACATCAAATTGTGATGTGATGTTTCTTTACATTTGTTATACACAGAGCACAAATTCATTGCATTTTCATGTTCTTTTTTGATTGACAGGATATGTCAACCATGAAGTTGTTTTTAAACTATCAGCCAAATAAATTTTTACTTGAGCTGTAAATATGTCTACGTTATCTCTAGCAGTAGGACTGTTTTACAGTCCTTGGCTTGCACATATCATACCAAAGTTTTCAGTTTAACCAGCTTAATATGCTAATGTACCATGCTAGCATCTGTTTTTTAATACACACTGTACAATCTTAAAGGTTTGTTGTATATTTTTAAAAGTGAATTTGATTCTGAATCTACTTTTTTAGCTGCAGTTAGTGTGTAACAGGTGTGTGCTGCTGTTTAAGCATAAACAACATCTGCAATGTTACAACGCACAATGTTAAATGCAATGTGAGATATTTGCTTCAACAAAAATCACAAACAAATACATCGAACGGCTGGATTGCCTACAACTAAGCCTCTTCTTGGGTTAGTGACATCACAAACCTCAACATTTACATTAATGTACAAATTTACATTAACCCTGCCCATGTTAAGTATTTCTGAGGGAGGGGCTTCATAAACCCAGGAACTAAACAAGTCTGTTTTAATGAGGATGGAAACAGCGGAATTAAAGTAAAATATATGAAAAACAAAGTTTTTTTGTAAACGAAGCATAAACACGTTACAGTGTACCTCAAAACACAACCAAAACCTTAGTAAACTCCTAATCTACCCCCTCCCAAAACAGTGATAATTTAACAAATATCCTAGCGCCTTGAAGAATGGATTTCCACTGTAAGTGCATTACTACGTATAAATAATGTTTGCTTTTTACAACCCAATGAAAGTATTTTCTTGTGGTAACGGACAGCAAACCATGCGAGCTGTCAATAAAGCTTGTGTTTAACTTGAATATTTCTGAAAAACAATCGGCTCTATACGGAAAAAACATAGTGTGTGTGATTCAGCAATAACATTATCTGTTTCCCAGCTACAGCAGAAAAAGTGAAAAATAAATCCTGACGGCTTCAGCAAGGCTGCGCATCGCTGCACGACTGAAATAAACAGGATCTCTTATGAGATAAATCTCATGTTATGAGCGAGGCAGAGCGGTGCCGCTTTCTTCCATTTCTGAAAATATCAGGCAAAAAGTATACAACCGTAAACATCTCAACGTTTTGAGCGCCGTTATTTACACATGACATGCGTGAGGGTTTATTCAGTGAATGGTGACTATTTATTATTGCTGAAATATTTTTATATGCATACAAATAGTGTCTGAACTCATTCTGATTATGTTTTTGTCATTCTTGGAGCTCTAGAGATGGTATGTGGTCCTTGGTAGGTTTGGACATTTTTACGAAGTCTTTTCCTAGTAATAATAATAATATTTAATACTAGAACAAAAAATAAATGAAAAAGCTTATCAAAAGCAGTAACAGTTCAGTATGTGGAATGACTCATTTGTGCGTTTAGACAATCCCAGACTTTCAATTTTTTATTAAATAACCGCACATGGCTTTGGCAGACGTTAAGCGCTCGACACGTGATGGCAAACTGCAGGCGCACACCATGATCAAACGCTCTCAGATGATCCAACAATGAAAGAAAAGCATTACAGTCAGTTCGGGAGAAAAAAAGCCATAAAGAGAAACTAAACAAAAGGGATTGAGGCCAGCAGCGTACGACTTCATAGTTTATAGCACAGTTCCTCTGCTCGGCCCCAACCCTGCATCAAAGATTTATAGCTATAACACATTAAATGCAGTATAATCTCCCTCTAATAGATCCTTCGGTCATGCAGGAATCATCCTGCACCCATCTGTTTTCACAGGAGAAACGCTAACATTAAATGAACGACTATAACCTTTAGAGCTGAACATTGCTGATGTTTCTGCTGTTGATGTAGCACAATCCATGCCACTAAAGAGCTGTTTATCTCAGCACTACGCTGGAGTTGTATCATTCAGGCCTATTAGGGCTTAAGAGCGAAACGGTCAGCAGTAAACAATCCCAAGCAAATACTAGAAAGCGCCTGCTGACAGCCAATTAGAAATTACCTTAGCCGAAACAAAAAGCCTGAAAGCGAGGAGCTAATGATTAGACATGAGCCGTAATCTTTCTTGACCAGATATCAGGAGAACTGATGCTGATGTGGTTGCCAGGGTGTTGCTATGCATCTGCTAAGATGTTCTCAATGTATTTGTGACCCTGTCTGTGACATCCAGGTTAATGTTGTTACTTATTGCCCAGGTAAAAATCTGAAGTCTGTTAGTTTACCCAAGCAACCTTTTACCATGGGTTCACACCATAGACTGTAAAAAAAGATGGACGTAGTGTCCGTGACATCACCCATTGGTTTCTGAAGATCGTTTTTGAAGCTTTTGGCCGCGCACCATCGCACATCACTCGCGAGTGGTCTGGTTGCTGAAACCACGCCCCCCTAGCTCGATTCTTGTGACCGCAGTGGCTGGTCAACCCTCACTCAAGTGGCCACGCCCTTAATTATGCAGAAATTTAAAGCTTAATATAATTTAAATTATTTTTTGTACCAGGCTGTAAACATATTATTTTCTGCTGTACAGTTGGATATTTTAATATGGTGGTATATGGGAATTGACTCCCTTTTGGAGCCTGCGTCTAGCGGCCAGTCGATGAATTGCAGTTTAAGTCTCTTCTGTATTGGCTTCATCAGAGATATCCGAAGGTTGCCCCTCTGTTTACACCAGCTGTGTTTGAGGCTTCAAAATCGCGTTTACCGCGTTTAGTTTGCCGCTTGAACATTTTGAGTATACTCGCTTCATTCGCGCAAAAAAGCCACACGTGAAATTCTAGTCATCAAGACATTCACGCAGAAATTCGCGTCATGGGAGGGCCTTCCATAGGCTTCTGCGACTCCGCTCACTTCCTGTAATCACGTCACTACTAGAGCAAGCTTCTTATTGGTTAACACAGCGCATTTTTCCGCCAAAGTTAAAAAATTTAAACTTGCGCGTTTGCCGCAGCAACGCTCAATTTGCGCGAACTAGACGTGCGAATGAGGCGGATTCGCGTGTACCGCGGCGCACTAAACGCCTCACTTGCGCCGCACGACCTTCAGACGCGCGTAAACGCGTCTTTACATTGACTTAACATTGAAATCACTCGCGCTTGATGCCTCTACTGTGCCTGGTGTGAATGCAGCTTAACACTTTTGGCATTAAAATGCAATGCACAGCTCACGATTGCACAAAGTTTTTAACTCTTTCACCGCCAGCATTTTTCACGATTTTCACAAAAGTTTAATGCCTTCCAGAAAATGCTCCTTTTAAAAATATATAAACATACTGTAAGGGATCTCAGGTTTCGGAAGGAGAACAAAACTGCAATCATTCCCGGGTTTCGGACACAATATGTCTGAGAGCGTTGCTAGAGTACGAATATATTGTATTGCAATATGGAGCGTTTAAGTATTAACCTTAAATCAAAACTAAACAACAAATTTGTAAATGAAAAGGTTACAGTACTGACTTAAAGTTACAGTTGAAATGGTTATACTATAAATGCAGGAAATGGTAAATAATACAAACAATTGACTGTTTCCAATGTATGTGAGATATTACCTGATAAGATAACAGAGAACAGAGAGAACGGAGAAAGAAAGTTTAGAAGAAAGAGATTCACACTTGAGAACTGAAATCTAGGCCTAATGGCCCGAACCCCAGATCTTAGGTGAAGAAAGAAAGGAAAGGGGAAAAGGCAAATGCAAAGGCAAAAGCCAAAATGCAAAAGCCCAGAGCTCATAAAAACATTGACCTTTATCCTCTTCCTCTTGACCATGTGACTAAGCCTAACTTGATACATTCAAATTGACCAATCAGTAGACCACCTTTAACCCCCACTGTAACGGCTGTGACAATAGTCTTTGATCACTATCACGCAGGAGGTTTTAACAAGTTGTAACCAAGTATTCATTCCTATATTTTTAATCTTACAATACAATATATGAAATAAAAGAACAGACCCTCTGTTTTCAAAAAAAAAAATCTGTTTTATCCTACCTTCATGTGTTCTGTTTTTATCACCTCTCAAATATGTGTAGGTTTCATCAAAAACACAAAATTTTGAGCAAAAAGCTGAGATAATTCCATTTTTGAGAAGGACTTTTGATAGAGATCAGATGCAGGGCGATCTTTAAAACATACACGGACATACAGCTGTTTGCCCTAGGGCAATACTTCCGGTTTTTATAAGTTGCGGAAGAGCGCCACCTGGTGGATAATAGCGGTATTGCAGATTGACGAGATAACTCGTCAAAGGCGGGGAAAGAGTTAAAGGACAAGTTTGGTATTTTACACTTAAAGCCCTGTTTTCAGATTGTTTATGATGAAATAGAACGGTTTTGACTGAAATTTGGACATATGATGCTGGCCCCAGAATTTTCGGGTGTTCGATGTATCAGCCCTCCACCTCTACAATGGCTTTTGCAGCGATTTTTTGCAGCGGTGAGTTTCACGTCTTTGTAAACGAAAGTTTAATGCTTTTAATGAAGGATTGTTCCAGTGCACCTATACAGCCATTTTAGAGATGGGAGCTGATACATCAGAAACCGAAAAATTCTCGGGTCAGCATCATATGTCCAAATTTCAGTCAAAACCGTTCTATTCCATGATAAACAATCTGAAAACAGGGCTTTAAGTGTAAAATACTGAACTTGTCCTTTAAGAATCACTAACATTTCACATTTAGATTTGCTTTGCACCAGTGCTATTTGTTAAATATTTCACAGGAAGGAGAGGTCAAGTCTAGATAGACTTCTTTTAATCGCTCTTATTTTTCAAAAATGATCTGATTGAAAAATTGTATGTTATAATGCCAAGCACCCATTACTCACGCTAAAAGTTGGTTTGAATTTGGTTTTAAGAAGATCAGAGCTGGCATATTCCACACACATCTGCAACTAGTCAGAGCAATTCAATGCCACAATACTGTAAGATCAAAGATGAGTATAATGTCTCTGAGGTTTACCCGGCAGGGTACAGTAGTCATGTTGTGGTGAGGGTTGAGGGGCAGACACAGAAGAGCTGTTCATCTCACGCATTACACCACCAAAACAAATTACTCTCCTTAATTAAACTCCAGAGGCCAAAATGTTGCTGAATCGCAATGAAATCTCCCCATTAATAAGAGTGGAAAACCCTAGGGGCGGTGGAGAGGTGAGAGCACAAGGTAAAACTGAATTGAGTCTCTACAATGTACTGACTTCCAGTCAAGGTTAAAAGAGTGTGTAATAGGAAATTTGCTTGCGTAACAGAGGCTGCCAGACATAATACATCTAGTCCTTGATAACAAAAATAAACACAGAATATGGACAGCAAACTTTCATATTTTAGTGGTGTTTGTAAATCACATATAAATCAACACTTATACTTAGGATGAGAAGTGTGTAAATCCTCATGTTATAAACTGTTGCACTGTTTTGCTGCATGACATGATACTCAAAATGTTGCTTGCTTGGGGGAAACAAGTTATGACTATAAGTACGGTTTTTATCTAAAAAATTCAATAGGCTGACATTAGAGGACATGACACCCTTTTCAAGGTGTTTGGACATAAATGTGTGCTGGCGGTGTGTGAACACAACCCTACAACAACAAAAAATCCACCAACTTCTTTTTTAATCCCCATTTAACTGATTCTCTTGTTAATGTGATGTCACACTAACAAACCCACTGCCACTGTCTGACTGGTAAATTTTACCTAAAAACTTTTCTAAATGTGTTTGATTGCGTATTGTAGCGCTAAGACGGCTTAAGATACTATTGTCTCAAACTGTATTCACAGGAATCAGATATATTTTTAACTGTTGGTAAGGGAGTGAGCAGCTGTAGATCATTTGCATTTAAAGATACACACACAAAAATCTTTTTTTTTCACACTCAAATAAGGCATTTGAACATGAGATAACAAATGATCTGTATTTTGAGCTAAAACTTTTCATTTTGGGACTGTTGCCTTTAATGGGATGTTCACCCAAAAACAAAATCTCTGTCCGTTCAAACGATATGAGGGTGAGTAAACAATGACAATGTCTTTCTTTGTTCTTCAGAACCCAAAAACGGTTTTAAAATGTTGCTTTGAATTTTCTGGTTACTATGAGAATGGATGGTGACCCCGTTCAATCTTTAAAAAGACCCTTTATTGAAGAAGAAATACTGCGCTGTATTGAAGAAAAATGTGATATGCTATACCATGCTAACTAATGCGATGCAATATTTATTTTTCTAAAATCTATTTGAATTGTATCAAAATATATTTTAAATTATATAACCAACATACGTTTCATATTTCAGAAAAAAGAAAGCATCACATGCTTATAAAAACAGCCATGAGACTTATGAAAGTGAACTGCCATGTGTTACTGGCACATAAAACAATGGCAGGTACACAGTTTAAACATTTTAACGATGTAAATATAAACGAATAAAAAATAAATAAAATAAATATCACCGCTATCATGCACAGTTGCACACACAAGTATATACCAACTAACATAGGCGTGCGCATGGCCGTAGCTACCATTGAGGACACCGAGGTCATGTTCTCAGTAGTTTTTTTTTGAAGTTTCGTTTCATTTTGATGTGAAAATAGCCAATGAGACAATCCTTGCATCTACAGACCGTCACGTGCAGTGATGGAAATAACGGCGTGATATATAAACATCGTTTCCTTACAGCATTATTTTTTCAGTAAAGAGTAATCAAATAAATGACTGTTTCCCCGTTATAACGCCGTTACTGTTACTGATATTAAAATGCTGCGCGTTAGTATAATTAATCTAACTGAATGTGCGTGCCAGATACTATATTATCCGTATCAACCTAAAACTTTGACTATATGTTACTTTTTCAAGTATTAAATTGAGTCTCTACAATGTACTGACTTCCAGTCAAGGTTAAAAGAGTGTGTAATAGGAAATTTGCTTGCGTAACAGAGGCTGCCAGACATAATACATCTAGTCCTCGATTATAACAAAAATAAACACTGAATATGGCCAGCAAACTTTAACTTTTTTAGTGGTATTTGGAAATCACATGTAAGTCCCCACTAATATTCAGGATGAGAAGTGTGTAAACCCTCATGTTATAAACTGTTGCACTATTAAAGCAACATTAAAGAGTTTTTGCTCTTTGCTCCCCCTACAGGTTAGAAGCATAATTGTTCATTACCACTGTCGTAAATACTGCAGCATAGCTGGCTCTGATTGGATTGTAGGTCTGCCATAAAGCAAGTTTTTGTAGTTTTCACTCGAACTACAGGACTGCGACCCGACGGCTGGACACTTCTTTAGTGCTGTTTTGCCCGATAGAGGGCTACAAAGCGAATCTGAAAGTGCCCTTCACCCTGTTTCGAGTGGATGAATGACTGAAACTTTTTTGGAAACATTATTTTAAGATAAAAACAACTCTTTGGTGTTGCTTTAAAATTTTATCGCAAATTTTGGGCAAACCATTGTGATATGCATATTGCGGTACAGGTACAGTTACTTTAATGATATTTTATTTGAGTACAAGTAAAGTTACTGGTCTAAAAATCTACTCAAGTAAAAGTAAAAATTACTTTTTTACAGCGGGGAGAGGTGGGGGATTCTAGTACAAAAAGGACAAATGAATATAAATCACAAACTAGTTGTTTTTAATTGTAGGAACACCTTTACATAATAAATAAAATAAAAAGCTTTATTATAACCAAGAAACATTTATGGAATTGTTTAATGAGTTTTACAGGTGAGTTAATCATTTTCGAAGCAAAAAAGGTCAGCAGCTAGTAAATACAATCACTATAGTAAGGTTGTATTTGATGTATTGCTGGTAACATACAGACTTTTATTAAACTATATATAGTTTATATGAGCATGTAATGAGATAAGTGCCATGCCTATATACTTTTATCATTTACACGTTTATCGTCTTCTATCTAGCTTCCCTGACCTGGGTACCTGGGGCCGGTTGCACCAGCCGTGTGTACGCTACAACGTAGCCTAGTTACGACGTAAATGGGCACTAAGTTACAACTTACGCACTACTAAATGTTTTTCCGTTGCACCATTTCAAATAAAAGTGTACTGTTTTGAGGTCAATAACGTTGGCTTTAACGTCTTATTAAATTTCAGTTTAGGCCAGTCATGAATGTGTTTGAAATTACGTGCTGTTCAGACTATTTCCTGTTTACCTATTAGAAGGCTTGTGATTGGGTTAAGAAAAATAGACGTCATTCTATGCGACAAAGCATTACTTTAAGGAGAGCTTACTATCTACTAGCTACATTCTGCCTTTAGAACAAATGGTGCAACCGAATAAAGTACAGAGTTAGTTATAAACTAGCTAGTAGTTACTAAGCCTCTAATTTGTACGTTACGTCCCAGTTTAAGTAAGAACATAAGAACGACTGGTGCACCCCTACCCTGAATGTGCATGGTGTCAAAAACGATTGACGTGCCGTAAAAATAAGCGGTAAAACCTTGGTCGGCAATTCCGTACTCAAGAGCATGAATTGAAACCTACCTTTAATAGGAATGAAACACTCGCTTCACATTAGTGGATAGTGGTCGCTTAAATATGGCAGGTTTTTTATAAGAATTGAATTGAGGGTGTGAATTAGCTGGCGCCTGTCTTGTCCGTCTCCATGGTTCTTTTTGTGAGTTTAGCGCGTTCCCCCGCCCATCAATCAACATACGTGGCGCGCCTTTATCACCTTGCTTTTTTTACTCCATAACGAATATGACTTAAAACGTAGCAAAGTACACTACTTAAAACAAAACATACTTAATAGGGATGCACGATATATCGGCCGACATAACGTTATCGGCCGATAACTGCTTATTTGTAATATTATCAGTTATCGGTCTGATAGCAAAATTAGGCCGATAAATGAAAGCCGATAGATGATGGATTCTTTTGGTTTGTTGAACCACTTCACTTGCTCATTGCTGGCCATGTGGAGTTTTGATTGGTGCTTTCTGTGACATAGCACGAAGATGACACGTGTTGCGGGCTTAAGAAGAGTATGCTAGTCTAGCGCAAAGACAAGATGCTCGCGGTCTGGGAGTTTTTCATTGTGAAAATAATATGAATATTTATCGGCCTATATATCTCGGATATCAGCCCCCAAATATAAAGAATTATCGGTTATCGGTATCGGCCAAAATTTCCATATCAGTGCATCCCTAATACTCAAGTAAAGTAAAATTACAGATTTTAAAAACTACTTAAAAAAGTAGTAGTACACAAAAAACTACTACATTACAGTAACACGAGTAAATGTAATTCGTTACTTTCCACCTCTGTGGTACGCCCACTTATTTGGCATATTGGGCTGCCCTACTTTTATGTATCTTTTATTTGATCAAAGTCCTGTTGTTCAGTCAGTTTAGGATGTTTTCTTTAAAATATTATGTAACAACTAAAACAACAGCGATATCCACAACAAGAAAGTGAAGTGGTAATTGTCTTAAGGACACTTGAAATACATGACACAAGTCAAGATATTTGCTTAACACTTCTGGATCAATTTGAAGCTTGAAGGCTTTTCTGGTAACTACTCCCAATGTAACCAGAAAACTCAGAACAAAAACAAAAATCTGTGTTTGGATTCTGAAGAACAAAGACAGGCATTATGGGTTCAAACAACATGAGGGTGATTAAATAATGACAGAGTTTTCATTTTTGGGTGAACTATCCATTTAATCACACTCAGAATAGCCAAAAAATGGCATTAAACTATGAAGAAAATGTTCAATTTGTCGAGCATAAACCCACATTTTAAAAAACAGAAAAATGTATTGCGTTCGTAACACCTGCCTTTGTTATTGGTTTTGCTACGGTTTCATTTTTCTTTCTTGAATCTTCATCCAATTTATAGCACTCCAGATCAATAAAACTGTTTCCAAGACAACCCGCAGGTGGAGAAAAAGTTGATAAAAACAGTACGTAGCTGAAGCGAGCAGAATTAAACTACTTAAGATGCTGATGGCTAGCCGGCATCCAGACAGAAAGACAAGCAGGAAGACCTGGACTGAAACTATATTGTCCATCCGACCATGTCAATCAAATGGCAGCCAGCATCAGTTCATTCGAGTCAACATCTGCCGTGTCAGCCGAACACACACATACAAAACAAAAATCAGCCATCTTGGGAAGCTTCCGACAGTCGGCCCATTTCACAGTCGGCTGGCAGCGCTAATGGCTTTTTTCAGCCTGTGAAAAAGCACAACTCAATCGACTCCTCCAAGAGAGAAGCAATCAGAGCGGGAGAAACCAAAAGAACGCCAGGACGGCAAATTTTTCTCACAAACACATTTTTCTTATGTGGATAAGGGACTTTTACATACTGCTCTTATGGATGTAAAAATATAGAAAAATGCAAATTTGCCACACATAGTTGGACAAAACACTACATTTCTGTCTTTTGGCCTAAAGGCAACACAGATACAAAATGAAACCTGAAGCGTTAAATCTTGGAAGCCGATGCTCACTTTGAAAATGATCTTCTTTAGTGCCTTGTTCAGGCTTAACCTTGTCATTTCAAACTGCAGGAACGAGGTATCACATGTCTCACTTTCACGATGATGCCTTTAACCCTAGTGAAGATTGCCAGTTTAAAGACAAAAGACTTGTCAATCAAACCACTTACCCAAGCACTTGTAGGGAACCACGATGTGGCCGTGGCCTTTGCACTGTTTCTTGTCTTTTTTGCACCAGTTCTCAATCTTGACTGGCTGGTTGGCCTCCACAACATTTGAGATTTGAAGTTCAGGGTAAATCTGAAAAAAAGAAAGCAGAAAAATGGGCTTTAGTCGGAACAGCAGGGAGTCATCCACAATCTCCAGATGCCATCTGTTAGAGTAACTAACCGACATGATTTAGTCTCTCCCGAAATGCCATTTAAAGGACAAGCTCAAAGCGTACAAAGAGAAAACTGTTGTTTTCATGTTTCATAACAGACATTTCAATATAGCTTTTTATTGTATTTTTAGTGTAAAGGGTGTTGAGATGATGAAACTATGAATCTGTGAGACGTAAAGTATAGCCCTAACCCCAAAAGTGTACTGGAATAGAATACAGCCGACAAAAAGCAATAAGCCACACATCACTTTGAGCCCAAGAACAGACATCCCTTAACCCCGGTAAAAATCACTGTAATGGTGACTTA
Organism: Misgurnus anguillicaudatus; assembly: GCF_027580225.2. Taxonomy (NCBI): domain Eukaryota; kingdom Metazoa; phylum Chordata; class Actinopteri; order Cypriniformes; family Cobitidae; genus Misgurnus; species Misgurnus anguillicaudatus. The sequence continues at coordinate 10,244,992 of NC_073351.2, forward strand.
TTGCTTTAATAAAACAATGTGGCAATGTGAACATGGTAAAAGGCCCATCATGTGGCATTATTTTACCTCTTGACAGTACTCCAGCACTTCCTTTTTGGTTCCAACACAGGTATTGGTACCGGCAGGGTCCGGCTCCCAGCGGCCAGTCTGTATGTTAATGTGCATGTTAAGTTTGCCGCAGAACATGGCAATCTGCGGTTCGGCCACAGCAAATCCGGTACCTGCGTTTGCCGCCAGCGCCTGTGGAGCAGAGATGAGAAAAGGATGAAGTAAATAAATGTGCTCATTACAGGTTAATAAAAGTTGAGCGGGTTCAGACCTGCAATAAGAAACTCATGGGGGTCTGGACGCCATGCCTGAGTTCTTCTATAATGACTGATTTGACCCAGAGATGAAAAGCATGTCATTTGGCAATATCTTTTTTCACGTTCATGACCCGAGGCACATTTAATGACTCATCCATTAAAAGGATTTCAGCTACTAAAGCCTTTAAAGAAATTGTGAATAAGATCTTATTTCCTATTGAAACAGGAAAAATGCCAAAAGACCTTTAGTGTTCTTTACAACCCGTTAAAACGTAGTTTGCAAGAAATTTTTGAAGTATTTCTAGTTGATGGCAGGTGGTATTAGTGGAAGAAAAGTCTTTAAAAATAAGACCTAATTTGCACGAATTGGCTACAAATCGTACATAAGGCACAAATGTGGTCATATGAAATGAATATGAATTAGCCACCTCGTAAAATACGTACGAATTGCCATGAGATAGCGTTGTTATCTCGTATGGTATGTCAGGGCTCAACATAAAGGACGGGGCAAGCGTGAGAGACGTTCGGGCCAGTAAAAAGTATCATCACTTGCCCGATCCGACAAGTGCTTCACCATCAGTCACTAAAATATATTTTCATCAATGTATATTATTTAACATCTTGGAAGCAGACATCTACTTGGGTAAAACACGACGAAAATTTGCGCCCATGGGCGTTCTGATGTGAAAACGAGGTTTGTTCAGGCGCATTGTTGGCGAATTTCTGTTTTGAGGCGACTAAAATAGACTACACCATAGAGCAGGTTTTTGTAGGTCAAAAGTCTTAAGTCAATGGCGCAATATGTTTTTTTTTATTTAAACAGCGCGTTAGTAATATGCGCCTATAAACGGGACGACAACGTGGGTTTGCTTAAACTGGGGGTCTTCTTCCTCTTCTTAGTTTTTCAGTTTACAAAGTCCATCATCTAAATAGGGATTAGACATAGCGCCAGTGCAACTGGCTAAAAGGGGATGAGAGATAAGACTCTCATTTGTTTATTGCACGTTACGCCCAAAAACACACCCATTACTCATTATGAGAATATGAACAACCCTTTTCGACAGTGCGCTCAGCGCACAAACCATTTTTCCCGTCATTAAATTAGCAAAAGTGGCATTGGGCATGCCCATTTAGACCATGCACTGTACGCTTAGATTGTTAAAATAGGGCCCACAGAATGACATAAACGATGCGAATTGGGCGACACAATTGCCACAAATTCTCAATATTCGTCTCAATTGCATCTTCTTTACAAGTTAAAAAATTCCAAGTCGAACAGGAAATTCGAATGGCGAGTTGTCGCACAAACCAATCAGTGAAGGGCTTTATTGACAAGTCCCGTTTGACCTATATGGTTGTATCAGAAAATGGAGTAGAGCATTGTTTTCATTTGCTAAAATGATGCGAAAAGTAATCCCGCTAGTGATCTAGAGCAAGTAACGCCATGTGAATATTTTCTTTTGGTGTGCACGCTCCATAAGACATATTTCACATGCTCTATTATCACTGTTTGTCCACTTAAAGTGATTTTAATTTGATGTTATTTGTTTGCTTACATACATGCCTCACTGCATTGAGAGTCTTTCTGTCCTGTACGTGTATGTGTGTGTGTGTGTTTATAGCACACGGTCATGCCTCAGAAAACGCACATTGACCTTCATGGATGACTCTCAACACACTCCAGGGACAAAACGAAAATGTCCGACAGCCTTTAAACGCATCATTTCCTGCTGATGGCTGGGTCTGATGACACCCGCTTCAATGCACCACTCATATCAGTGGGACTTAAAGCAATGCCCTGTTGCTTAACATTTACTGGTCATGGCCCAGATACACAGTACAGGGGTTTTTGGACACGGCACGATCCGAGATGCCACAGCTGGGATTTTTGTTATTACTGTCACAGAGAGTAGAATCACATTTGTAAAGTCCCCAAAAAAACCAAACTGGTTTGAACACCAGCTTAACTAAAATCCCCTACCTCCATGAAAGCATTAAAGTTTTCCCCTCGCCGACCTGTGTCCCCCTTTGTCCTTCCTGTTGATAGGACACAATCTCATTTATACTACCATGTTCTTCCTTTTTCCCTGGAACAGGAAGCAGCTACGCCCGGCCACGGCCGGTCATTACAGCTCAACACAAACATTTCTCGATTGTGAGGAAAAGTAAAAAATTATGATTCGACCATTAATGTAATCAAGATGGCACAATATGAGCAAACTGATCCTTCATCAGTGCCATTGAGAAGCAAAGAAAGGGTCACAGCACAGATGTTAAACTCTCAATGACGTGTAACACTGACATTCTCATGAATAAGTTTTCTTAGTTTGACATTTTCACATAAACACCCTTGCTGAAAAGTACATAACTTACTCATGTACGCATACCGGACTGAACGGGGCTATTATGTTAAACTATAAATAAATCAAAAACTAAATTGATTTAAAAACATTTAAAAACTGAAATAAATCAATGTAGACTAGTTTAACCTGTGTTTTGCATAGGGCAATACATCCCTGCACACTTGTAAACTGCACATGTGAACAAAACATAACAAATTGAAATTGTGCTAGTAGTTTTTGGATATTTTAATGCACAACTCTTACATACGGTGTCCTTCAGTACACTAAAACAGGAAAAAATTAAAATAGCAAAAACTAAATAGTACACTCTCATGCACACACTCCACAAACTTAGTCCAACATTACAGGCAACATTACAACCGTGCTGCTCATGTAGTTGACACAGATTCAAAACCCCGAACCTCCGTCTCATAGCGACACCATCGAGCTCTGCCACCCAAGCCAAAACACACAACATCTTGCCATTAAGAAGAGAGAGTACAGAGAAAAGGGCAAAGAGAGAAACAACACTGTAAAATTGTAGAGGAGGAGCAAGAACGCCCCAATAAACTGCAGAGTCAAACGACAGACGTGACGACTTAATTTTTCCAAAACGACGCATGTCTCTTCCAATTCTCTCATTTACTCACCTTCATTCAAACCCAAATAAATGGGGTTCAATTCAAGTGCAAAGGACACTTAATCTTTTTTTTTCATTTGCTTTTTGAAGCATTAACCATTTTGGGTGACTTAAATTTTTAAGGAGCCCTTTATAATTGTAGGTTGACAGGTTTCTTATATGAATGTTTCTTAAATGGATCCTGCACTTTAAATGGCATTACTGACAGATAATAAGCAGGCTAAATAACTATAATCTTTTATTGCACTAAACTATTATAGTCCACACAGAAAGGTTATTCACGGATGACACATAATAATCAGTACAGTGCTCACGGCAGACTATTTGTCTTACAGTAATTGTCCTGAAATTTATGGAAAGGTGATGAATTACAAAAGTGGCACTTTGAGGGCTGTACCAGCAGTGCTTTAAAGGTGCCAAAGAATGCATTGAAATATGTTAAATTGTTCTCTGATATCTATATAGAAGGTATGTGGCTTTATTAAGTTTAGAAATTACCCTTTATTTTGCCTTTAGAATGAAACGGTCCATTATAACGTTATTTGAAAGGGTCATGATTAATAATGTTGAGCTCTGCTCTGATTGGCTGTTTCACAGAGCAGCTCCTTTAGTAGCTCTGTGTGTGTGCAAACAGACCTTATGTTTGAGGTAATCTCTCAGGTTTTGATAAATAATCAATAGTTTGGAGATTGTTAATGGACGTTTCTGAGTAGTAAGTTTTAGTTTTTTTCAGTATGGACCTGCAAAATGTAACTGTAACGTCAATAGTAGAACTTCAGCCTAAATGCTAATATATAGCATTAACTAGCATATAATGCTAATTTAACAGTAACAACTTTGTTGGTAAAACTTTTATGCTGTCTTTGTTACACATGTTACATGTAATTATTATAGTAATAACAGTTAAAAGAACAGTATGTAGGATTGTGGCCAAAACTGGTATTGCAATCACAAAACTTGTGGCTAAAACTGGTACTGCAATCTCACAACTGGTGGCCAATACACAAAATGACAACATAAACATCAGTTGAGGGCTGCAACTCCACTTTTTAAATGACAATATCCTGGCCAGACAACTGTTGTCAGTGATATAAGTATTTGAAATGAAATGATTTCTTAATGTCTAGTGACATATCAGGGCCATTTTGTGATTAATTGATATAAATTTCTTACATACTGTTCCTTTAATTATGCATAATTATTACATGCAACTAATCCTAACCCCAACCCTATAGTAAGTACATATTGTTGATGATTATTACTTAGTACTTAAAGGAACAGTATGTAAGAAATTTATATCAATTAATCATAAAATGGCACTGATATGTCACTAGACATTAAGAAATCATTTTCATTTCACATACACATATCAGTGACAACAGTGGTCCAGCCAGGATATTGTCATTTAAAACTGCCCTCAACTGATGTTTATGTTGTCATGTTGTGTATTGGCCACCAGTTGTGTGATTGCAGTACCAGTTTTAGCCACAAGTTTTGTGATTGCAATACCAGTTTTGGCCACAATCCTACATACTGTTACTTTAAATATATAATTACACTGTAACAGTGTAGCATTGTAACAACATTGTACTTAATGTAATGTGTAATTTAATGTTACATCACGCCTCTAATGTCACAGTCAGTGTTATGTTGAGATTGGCCTGTTTCGAGTGGTCATTTGCATGCACAAGGTTTGCATAGGGAGGAAACAATCGTGTTTGAGGCTCACGATATGTCACTACCATGTACAGACCTCTTAAATAAATATAAAAAGACAAATTCGGACACTCACTCTCTTTCAACTTCAACTCGGTGAGATTTAGCATTCTCAGAGTCAAGCTGCATTTATAAGTATGCCACCTTAAAAAGTAGGATCTGTCATTTATGTGCCATTAGTGGCACAAAATGGGAACTTGGAAAATAACTGCGGAAAAAAGCAACGGGTATCTCTACACACTCTACGATTTATAATTAGTGGGTGAAACAGGAAGCGACGCCCCAAATTCGCACAATTTGTGGAGCCGAAGTGGCTATGATATATTAGTCAGAATGCTTAAAGAAACAAAACACACAGTGTTAAGACTTTTTCACAAGGCCAACCATAATCTCAGCATATTAAACTGAGAAAGGAGATGCATATTAGATATAAATATTATATTTATTTATTTTAGATTTATATATTATATACACTTCTAGTCAACCAGGCTGTCCCTTTACTTTTCTCCTGCTGGTCAGATCACAGATCAGACTACACCACCCCCTGCTTCAATACCTGATCCAAATTTGCATCCGATTGAGCCAACAATACGATTACAAAAGGATTATTTGGTTGCATGTAAACATACCTAATGAGAAAACCAAAGAACAGATGTCTTAAGAGTTTAAGATAAGCGAGCGAGACAGGAGAGGGACGGTGAGAAGATAAAAGAAGAAGGTCAGGTGGACAAAGACATTGAAATCAGAAGGCATGTAACGGTGACCAGTGTAACCAAAAAAATTACTTTAAACTTTAAGTGCATGTGGAGCAGTAAGTAAAGAGATGGAAACCAGTGGTCCATTGCAGCACTTAAACTCTGACTGTCTCACACACATACACTTAAAGAAGAAAACGAGGCCTCTGGGGAGAACCAGAAATGGTGTGCAAGTAAAGGCGCCCAATAGAAGGTAGATGACCATGTGTTCTCTCATCTCTAATGTGCGGAGGCCACTGAAGTCGCTTTAAAATCACAATACATGCAACACAGCAGAATGGGGAAATAGGCGGTGGGTCGGAGTACTGGAATGAAACACAGGCGCGCTAATGAGAGGGAGATCTGGAAAGTGGCGTCACTGGTGGACAAACATGAACAACAGAGACTTTGTGGTAAATGAGGTCACATTTGTTGGAAGGGAGGACTTATTTCCACATAAAAACACGTTCAACCGGTTTCATTTCTTATATCGGCTTATTCATATTTGGAAAGTTTACACACACACACACACTTTCACAACAAAGAAATGTTCACACACACACTTTTACTGTCTGGAAAGTAACTGCAGTACTGGAGACCTTCCTGTTCTGTCGTCTCGGAGCGTTCTGCATTACTGCTGTTATATTCACACAGACCTGACAATACGCACCCTTATCCAACATATATCCTGTAACATAACACAACCACATGCAAAATATCACTGCTAAGATTGAGACAGATAGAGAGACAGAAACAGTGAGAAAGAGAGAGATCCACTGGGTGGATCGGGAATTCAGGTATCAAAATCTGAATGTAATGGAAAAAGTGGTATAAGTGCATTCAGGGTTTCCCGCAGCACTTTCCAGTTCGGGTGGCCCGCCTAAGCTGGAAAACCCTACCGCCTTAACTAGGTCGTTCAAAAAAACCCAAAAAAACGCTTGATTAGGTATAATTGTTGAGCGCTACATGCTACAGTAGTTAAAGCTCCTTTAAGATAATGTAATTAATAGTGGGAAATAATCAGTTTTTAAATTTTTTGCGCTATCTATCATCGTTCGCCAGACGTTCCACAACATCTGCTTAAGGGCTCTTTATAGTTGTGCGTAGGTCCTACGGCGTAGCCGCGACGGCGTAGGATCCGCGTCAGTTTTCATTTATCATTTTGCGTCGTCGTCAGCGTCGACGTGCAAACACACGCGCAGACCGCTGGTAGGCAGTATCCACGCGTGCAACCACAGTAGCAGCGCGACCATCAAAGAAGCAGCTTGGCAAGTTAACCCACAAACGAAGAAGAAACAGCAAGTTTTTGTGTATGATTTGAGAAGACCAGCAATGATGGAAGTAAATAAACAGCGACTTTTGTTGCAGTTTGAGTTAAATCACTCCTCAACTTGGCCATTCTTTGTTTTCATCGTCGCAAACGGAAATACCTATGACGCAGTTTTTTATCTGACGGGAGGGGTTCTGGTGGACCAATCACAGCGCTTCCGGTCCGCATAGAACTGACGCACTGTTAAAAGTTTTGTGAGGTGCACATCAGGCTACGCAGAGCTACGCACAGGCTACATCCGTTCACTTCATCACACAGCTATTTCGTTAGAGGTAAAACATTTAATTCATTAATAATCTAGTATGTGTTCATTTTCTGTCATAGTTTCTTCAAAAATAAGTTTTATTTGAGTGTTTTAAATAAAAATATTTACATTTTCATCATGACGCATACAACCCGTCCCCGGCAAACCACCTTAACTAACACATTATCTCCGGGAAACCCTGGCATCCCTGACAAAATATGGAGTACAGCAAATCTTAATGGAAAAAAAGAGACAGGTGCTTTTTGAAAAACTACACAATTCCATCCCTCACCACATTTTTATGCATTATTTTGTATTTATATCAAACTTTTTTACTTATTGCTTTCGTCACCCGCTTAAATAGAGCTTTCAAATTCTAACATCCCTACAAAACCCACACAAAATATCACACCTTTTACTGTACTCTATTTACAATACTGCATGGCCTCTCTTGCTTAAACATTGCATTAGCAGTGGCTCTCCTCTCACACACCTATATGTAGAGCTATATCTGGATATAGCGTACACACAGGAAGAGAGAGTAATAACACAGGCTGCTGCCTGAAAACACCCCTGCAGGTCCCGTCCCATCCGTTTATGTGTGGCCTCTTTTATAAACAGTAAAGAAACTACCCAGCGGGCTCCACACACAGTGACCACACCCAAGACTGGGCAACAACAAAAGTGACTCTCCTAAATAACACAAACAGTAACCTTTACGCCCAATGCAGGAACCCAAACTTGATATCATTCTGTGGCTTTTACAATGTGTGTCCATCTGTGGGCTGCTTTTAAACCAGCTTGTAACCTGTCTGAGCACTGCAGGGGTGACGTAAACCAGACCAAACAGAGAACGGCCGGTCCGTCCAACATAAATCTACCCAAATCTCCTGTGACCGCAGGCACCTGTTTGTGATGACAGTGATGAGAGACTGGAAAGGTAAAATATAGATCCTAACATCTGTTGGTTATTTTATGAAAACAAAACATGGAAAAAAGTGACTATTGCTCCAGGTTATCATATTATTGGGATTGCTTTGAGTGTGAGAAGGAATGTCTAATGTAACCGGTACAGAGAAACTGCGATTACCTGTAAACGGTATTGATCAGGAAGTTTTTGCGGTGACAAAGCACACATATCCCGACAGGAAAGGCTAAAGACATTTGCCTATCTGCTTTGAATATGTCCTTTTCACAGGGTTAAACAATCCGTCTTCTCCATCCTGACCTTTATCATCCTGACATTACATCTAAGCAAACAGGCACAAATGATCGCCTGTTTTTCAGAAACAAAGGTGTGTGTGAAACCATCCCATTGTCCTGTGACCGACTGTGCCCAGGAGGATGACGTCATTTGCCAAAAAGACCACAAGCTTGCCCAAGCTTGGGTGTCTGAGGTTGTTTACTTAGCCTATTAAACCAGACACACTCTTATGTGTAACACACCCTATGCTGGCACATTCATCATAACACATTTAAAGGTAGGGTAACAGATTTGATCCTGAAACATTTTTTGTTATGCTGGTTAAAAGTCTCCTTACATCCTGATAGCAATCACTGTGTTAAGTTGTTTAAATGTATTTGTAGAAATTTATGTCATCTGTGAAAGGCGTAGGACCAAAAAATGTTCAACAAATCATAGATTTCGGTCCGAACGGACGTTTCCATTTTTGTCCCTCATACGTAAGCATAATTTGAATGCCCACCGCGCAGCGAGTCCACGCAGACACCATACGTCATCGTCGCGTTCACGTGCGCTCACCTCCTGCCTGTAAACAGTGAAAACAGCAAACTTTTCTGCTAAATTGACAACCTACACAGGAGGCACAAAACTAAAGGCATCTTTTATAACAACAACAGCAAAAACTGCCTGGATAAGCAAGAGCAAAACCCCAAATGAACATCGGTAACTTTACTGCTTACCACGAGATGCAAACAGCTGCAGGACGCAAAGGGTCTGAAAGAGTCGTTGCACAGTTTATTTTGGTAAGGTAGGTACGCGATATGTTTGTATTGAGATGGATTCAGATATTCTACTTTGATGAAACATTGTGTTGCTTATGAAATTTGTGTTCGTTTACGGATTAGCATAACGATATAGTAGTTACTACGTCTACACAACCGAACGTGTGCTTAAACTAATTCTGATGTAAACCAGTTGTTTGGTTATTTTGGCAGTGTTATTCGACTTTGTACTGCAAAGTTTTCTCACTGCTGAATGAGACATGAGATGTGACCGTCTGATCTGTGCGTGTTCATGTGTTTTGGAAGAGGCGTGACTTTGGATGGCGGCCCGACTTGAGGGTGGGATCGGGACTTCATTGCTAGGCGGCTACCGTCAGCACTTCTCAAAATGTGTTACCCTACCTTTAATATTTTTAACCTTTAGAATTTATTACATGGCTCTCTACAGGGTTCCCACACCTTAGTTAACTTCAAATTCAAGGACCTTTTAAGGACTTTCCAGGTCCAATACCCTCAAAATCAAGGACTAAATGTGGGGACACATTTCAAGAGCAAGGTTACATCGTGTTACCTTTTAAGAAACATTGTTACAGTTCCCTTTCGAGGGAACTCGCGCTGCGTCACTACGGTGACACTTTGGGGATGCCTCCAGGGGTGCGTCTGAATGTGTATTTTAAATTCAACCAATGATGAGGCTAAACAACAAAGACAGGGTGACGCAGGAGCCAGGAAGTATATCACTATCTGAAATATTCCCAAAGACGGCATTTCAGGGACACAGAAATATGGCAAGGAAGATGCAGCGTCTCGTTCCCTTCTCAGGGAACAACAGTTACATATGTAACCAGAGATGTTTTCATGTGTCAAACACAACTATGCAAAAAAACATTTTGGTATGAATCCACATTTGCATACAGAAAATTTAAGAATTTAAAGCGAACAGTTTAGCACATGTGCTTAAAAGGCTAGAAATTTAGTTATTATCCTACACTACAAAGGGAATAATATGGATTTTTTTTCCAGAAAACTTAATAAAATAGATTCAAGCACTTTTAATGACTGGAACTATATGTATGTATATTTTCTAAAACTTCCCAGGGCCTTGAATTTTTTCCCCCAAGTTTCAAGGATTTTGAGGACCAGTGGGAACCCTGTCTCTAGAATGCTTGATTCTGACCAACACTACATTGCAAGCACCTGAAACTATTAACAAAGCCTCATCCAGGTACTGAGAGTTGACAGGTGCCGTGTTTAATATATTATACTTAATTATGAATACAAACAATTAATATCACAAGTGAGATTTTTTTTTAATGGTTTTAAAATCAAAACAATATGTACTCATGTGGCAAGTATCCATGTAATGAACAGGATAACATAGCCAGCTGGTAGTAAAATACTTAGTGATACAAGATCTGATTAAAAGGGTTAATACAGTTCACAGAATTAAGTGTTAATAAAGTATGCAAACATATGATTAATGTTGTGTTGTAACATCAGATGTTGATACAATATCCACATATGAATCTGGCCCAAATTGGACTGAAAAGGTCAGATTGTGACATTTCCCGTTCACACAGTAAAGCAGATCTGAGTCACAGGTGAGGGAAAGTCATGTGGGCTTTGTAAAAGCAGCCAAAACCCTCATACAAAAATCACACTGAAGAGAAAAAGGAAGAGCTTTGAAGGATTGTGAAACTATCACATGAATGATGAGTATGCGAATGCGTATGATTGTGAAAGCAAAATTTTTCAGTCTCGGCCACAGGAGTCAGTGATTTTCAAACCCCGCTGGTACGAGACAGTTTTACTGACCAAAACTTGTGAAAAACCCAGAATACAATAGTGTGGGTGAGAAAAACCAAACCTCAGCATACTGAGAAATTCACAACTCTACGTAAAGTACGCGAGTAAGAGCAAACAGAATCGAATTCAGCTTGTCTACCACAAACACATGCACACATTCGCCCCGAAATGTTGATGAACAATCAAATGTCATTCAAAACAAATGGAATGTCGTCACTGTATTATTTTATATTTGTTTATATTAAATGTATTTAGTACAAAATTAAGCACTTTTGGTTCTCAAAAAATTTGCTGAATACACCTATATTTAATTTTTTACTCACCCTTATGCTAATGCTATCCTGGTTATAGGAAACAATAGGGTTAGGTACCAAAACCCGATGGCAGTATGGCACCTAACTATAGAGGGTTTCAGCAGTAACAACATAAACAAACTGCTTTCTTGGAACAAACGTAACGTTCGGTAAACCCTGCAAAGAATCAATAACAACAAAGTCCTTTTAGAGTAGTTATTGCTGATAAATAAACAACAAGTAGATTACCTCATTTCAAATAATAGCTAAAGCGTATCAAAAATGTGTACTATATAATGTATGCAATCTTAATCCATGATCACAATCTTACTTCGTCTTAAGTAAACCAAAAACATTTGTTATTTTCGATGAGTTCAGTTTAGCAACTAGTCAGACCATTAAACAAACAGAGACCGGAAGTAAAGTTCTGCTTAGACGCGTAATCGCGTCACCACACGTGCGTCCGATGAAACCGTCTATGTGTTCAGTATGTACATCACCAGCACCGCACATGATCGCTAGTTAAATTATACTGCATTCATATTGTGTAAATAATTTTCCGACTGATTAATAATAAAGGGGTTAATAATATAATTTATAATAAAAAAATAATAATAATTTCTTTGCTTAATTTAAGTGAGTTTGTCCATGTTTTACATTGTTGTAGTTTTATAAAAATGACAATAGACCACAAACCAATCATTGTTTTAAAAAATCAATATGGGTCTTACATAGCAAAACGATCGTAATTTTCGCAGAAACATGTAGTTTTCAAACGGTTTGGTTTTTTACAAACGTTATTAACGTGGCTATAATGGATGCTTTAACATGTTTCATGAATATTTATTAATTTTTAGTATAAGTATGCAGTGTCATAGGTGCATCTTTGACGTTTATAACAAACCAAACCGTTTGAAAATCGGTAAAAAATTAAGCAAGTTATGGTCAATTAAAAGTACCTGCTCCATTAAAACTCAATGCTACAAGTGAGCGAGCGCCCTGTTGTAAGATGGCCGCCAAAATGCGGAATTCCCACACAATTGTCCAGCAGCGCGGGCGAGACATCTAGCCTTGATACATATCTATGGTTACGCATACATCATGCATGACCTTTCGATGTAATTACATAATACGTAAGGTCGCGCTGATGAGTCACACGACTAGTGCAAGATGAGAAGTTGTGGTGTAAAAGTTTTTTTTTTTTTTTGCAAAAATTACAATCATTTTGCTAGACAAGACCTTTATGCCTCGGTTGGGATCGTTTAGATCACTTTGCAGCTGCAATTTTATACTGCATTGAATCTGTAAACTTTAGTCTACTAAAGTCCACTATATGGAGAAAAATCCTCAAAAAAATCTTTTCAACTGAACAAAGAAAGACATAAACATCTTGGACGACATGGGGGTGAGTAAATTATCAAAATTTTTAAATGAAAGTGGATTATTTTTTTAAGTGTCCCAATCATTTCAGTGCACAACACACAGCGATACCTCCATAAATCATCTGCGTCCTCAGGAAGACTTGGCCAATGTCACAGGAAACACAAGCTCATCTCAACAGGAGTGTGAACCAGTTCAGTATGACGTGTGACATTTTCACAGACAGCTGTACTCATAATAGTCGGTGTGTGTGTGTGTGTGTGTGTGTGTGTGTGTGTGTGTGTGTGTGTGTGTGTGTGTGTGTGTGCGTGCGTGCGTGCGTGCGCGAGAGAGAGCTCCTTAGTGTTACAGTCCATCTACCCCATTAGTCTTAGTCCTTCATCACAGGAGGTCTGGCAATGTACTGTACCTCTGCGGCCACACACACACACACACGCGCACACACACACACACACACAGTGGAAAAGTACAACAGTAAAAGGTCTATCACAGAACAGTGCAAAGCCCCAAAATCCCTGGACATCACATGGTTGTATAATCTCAGCATTATTGGACAAAAATCATCATTCACACGCATATGTGCAGTACAATGGTTTATTCTATTACAGGTCTGCAGTCATGATTTGAGAGGAAGTGTATTATCCAAAATCTCAGATTTCACCCCAGTTTCGAAACGTAATTACATCTTGAACGAACAATGCACTGTTGTTATGAAACAAAAAATTTTTTAACATGATTAACCTGTGACTAAAACTTGATGAGCGGTCTACTTAAGCAGCATTGTTTTGTGTTTTTAGACAACAAAAAAACTCAAGCATACTGTACAGTGCAAAGTTCCTGACTATGAAGAGCACTACAAATTAAGGCTGTCACGTATATTGAGTTTTGGTAATACATTTGGATTTTTCCTAGCAAGATATGGGATGAGACAATACAGTTTATATCGGTCTGGTCTGTTATGACCCACTTCTGCTCTGCCAAAAATGTACACGGAGGTCAATCGTAGCTTTCCAGCCAGCTTGCATGTTGTATATATTTTCAATCAAGGTAGAAAACCTTGAATTATTAAACTATTTGGATTTTATTTTTATCATATGCTGTTTCAATAAATGTAAGTTTGACGTATTTCAAGGCTTTGACTAACATGGCATTCTTTCTGCATCTTATTCACACATAATGCTTTTTGGGTAATATTACTAGGTCCTCTTTACGGGAACAATCCCAGAACATTTATGGGACACGTTTGAAGCTGCCAATTCTCTGCCAATTTTACGGAAATTTTCTGGGACTAAAGTGCTGTGTGAATGAGGTTAGAGAGAGCTTCTATCAGAGACCTGTGTGCTCTCGAGCTCTGCTGACATAAATGACGACTTGTTCAAATGTCCTCATCTCTATGGAAACACCTCAGAGGCATCTGAGCTATTCACACAAAAAGACAAGAAAAAGAGAGAGGGGGAGATAGAGAACGAGGGAGACAGAGAGAGAGATCATCAGTAATTTGTAGATGTATATCTGGCAGGATTCAAGAACAGTACAATCCCAGCTGCATTTCCCTAAAGCCAAAACAAGCTAGGACACCTAGGATTGTTAACGCAGAAGTATCCAGGAAACACACCCCGTCCAGCAAACAAGCCCACACACACATAATAAAGCCTGATTTAATGCAAAAATGTCAAAACAGAATTTATAACAACCACAGAAAAACTTCATCTACGATGATCGGGTTTCTCTTCCAGTAAAAATACCCTTAGTATTTTGAAGTGAATTATTGAGCAAGCTAAATACTACAAACATGTTTAAAGCTAGCTAAATAGTAACTCGCTTTGAAGCAAACTAGTTAATGCTTATTCCCTGAAACTCATTCACCCGAAAAGGATGTAAAATACCACTGCCCTATGCTGTAAATAGAGCACGGTTTGAATGGGAGCTCACAGAGGTCAAAGGTGAAGGGGAAGCGTCTCTGGCAACCCCTGGGTCACGCTCTTCCCAGCATGCTGAGCGATCCAGTGCTTCAGCTTTTGTGGCAGAGGTCACATCAGCGTGTTGGAGAGAAACAGGACATGTTTGTTTTGTCCGGACCTCAGAAAGCGCAGAAGGACAATATGGCTGCCACAACAAATGGATCTCTGATGTTCACAAGCACAACAGCACAGTTTCAAAAAAACACCTTTAAAATAACGTGCATACAGTAGGTAACCTTTACAGGGCACACAATTAGCGTTCACTAAAGGCCAGACTACTAACTGAGTCCCAAAGAGTTTAAAGGAATATTCCACTTTCATAAAAAACAAATCCTGATCATTTACTCACCCCTATGTCATCCAAGATGTTTATGTCTTTCTTTGTCAGTTGAGAAGAAATAAAAATTTTTGAGGAAAACATTCCAGGACTTTTCTAAATTTAATGGACTTCATGGGACTTCAACAGTTTCAATGCAATTTAAAATTGCAGGTTCACATGGCTCTAAACGATTCCAACCGAGGCATAAGGTTCTTATCTAGCAAAACCATCGTCATTTTTACACATGATATATGCGAAACTACTACAGTGTTAACAAGTGCGGAGAAAGAGGACCGGTCCAACGTTGTAGAATGTAGAATGATACTAATTAATGTCTTCGTGTCAGTTGTTTAAAATGGTCCACAAGTGTGCGTTTCACATATGTAACATGACACTTTTCGACGTGATTATGTAATACGTAAGGTCGCACTGGTGCATCACATGGCTAGTGCAAGACAAGAAATTGTGATTTAAAAGTTCAATTTATTCTGTATTTTATTTATTTTACTAGGTAAGACCCTTATGCCTCGGTTGGGATCGTTTAGAGCCCTTTGAAGCTGCGTTGAAACTGCAATTTTAAACTGCATTAAAACTGTGAACTATTGAGATCCAATAAAGTCTATTAAATTTTTTAAAAAATCCTGGAAAGCTTTACTGACACTTAATTTCTTCTTGGCTGAACAAAGAAAGACATAAACATCTTAAATGACATGGTGGTGAGTAAATTACTCAGATTTTCTTTTTATAAAAATTGAATATTCTTTTATTGTTAGCATATTGCTAACCTAATAAACAAAAATATGAAGCACACAAATAGATGCTTTTTAGTATAACAAAATATTAAAATCATGATTTTACTTTCACCAAAGTCTTTTTAAGGAAGTCGCGAAACTGTGCTGCTATGTTTGCAAAACCTTTCAGATACTGACAGAGTATGCACAAACAATTGGCAAGGATTGTCGTAAAAAACAGGCGAGTCTGTACAGAGCCCCTCCCCCAGAAAATATCATTCTTTAAAGCGTAACTAAACCCCTGGTCAGAGCCTGACTCCACCCACTGGCAATATTTGAAAAATACAAGAAAAGTGGGCAGATCCCAACGGAGATACAGCGGACGAACTAAGCTCGTACCAAGTGTGTGGTGAGATCGTAACAAGGGCGTGGTGAGCTTGAACCTGCTTACGTCACAAGTTCTTTTTTGGACCCAACATCCAATAGGAAAATTCAACTGCAGTAGCCACCGTTCAACCTGAAGAGCACTGAGACATTTTTACACCATATATTATAGTATTGAAACACTGTATATCCAAATGTCAAAAAACATTGGTTTAGGGTTTAGTTACTCTTTAACAATTGACGATTGGCTCTTTTTACTGGAAGGCAGGACTTCTTTTGCTAGAGTGGCCATATTGACCACTGTAATCTTCCCTATTCAAAGCAATAGCACTGTCACAACTTGTTAATATTAAATATCTTTGCTTTCACAAGATTTTTTGGGATTGTCTTTGCCTTCTGTATTGTTGCATGTATTGTTGTAGCTCTTTTGAAACAGCCTACATGTCTGGCACGCTATGGTGACCTAAAACACTGTCTTAGTACTAGGCACAGGAAGATATAGTCGCATGCGCAATAAAATGCATGTGTTGAAAACCGTGTGTCATAGCTTAACAGACAGAGCAGGCTTAAGTGGGTTTGTTTGTGTCTCCGAGGTGCTGAAAGACGACCAGAACAGGAGCAGTATCCCCTCCGGCGCTCATTGACATACATTTCAAACACACAGAGAGATTCATAAGACTCTTACCTTAAGCCAAACACACATTGCGTACACAAACTCAGTCTTGACAAGTCTCATCAAACACAAGCATACACCCACCAAGGGCCTGTCCCAGACCTAACACAACACAACTGTATTGTAACTGGTGAATTTTTGCCTTAAGATTGGGGTTTTACTGGTTGAAGGCCGAAATTACTATAAAAAAAGAAGAATGAAGAAAAGCTTGAACATGAGTCATAATGACTTCAAAAAAGAGAAATTCCCCGAACCACTGCTCAGGGGTGTTGATATGAAGGAGCTTAAGAGCCATCTGACAGCAGATCTAGCTAACATGACCTTATTAAAGTAATCAATGTGAATTCTAGACGAGATGAAAGGAGGATGAGGAAAAGAAAGCCACAGGGCTAAGAAACAGCACTATCACTCCTGTGCTTGAGAAATCTACAGGCCTCCCTGAACGCTCTCCCTCTAAAAATTCAGCGTAACGGTTGAAGGGACTAAAAATACGGTTTCATAACGACACTCAATCTACTGCAGTAAAAATTCCAACAAGCCTGCTAAACAATTTCCTTAGATGGAAGCTTAAAACGTTTAGCCCAGCAATAAAATGGCAACATCGAATGCACTCGACTTTAAAATTAAACGCACCAATGACTGCAAACGACTAGCTGCAATCATACTGTTGCAATAACTAGCAATCTTCAGCTGAAAAAAAGACTTGTTTTGGATATGCAATGGTCAAGTAATTTTCAACAGACACAAATTCTAAAACAATAGAAGTCTATTGTTCCAGTTGGTACATTTATAGATATGGGGGGGGGGGTTCAGCAACAGTTGTGCTGTTCCAGGATGTGTGTAACACCTACAGCTCAGCATGTGTCCTGCATCCTTCCAATGACTTCCATCAACTTCCAACATTTAAAACAGCAAATTATATTTAATTTTAACAAGGTCTCAGATTATTTCAATTTAATCTTAACAGTATGTGTGACACATTTCATGCAAAAAGGTGGCTAATAAAGGATGGAGCACTACAAACTTTATTGGGCCTAGTAGTGAACCCATAGGTATGCCAATGTCCATGAGTCAGCAAGTCAGTAAATGTTTTAAGTATAGAAGAGCAAAAACTGTTAGTTTATGAGAAGGTTAAGACTGTGGTGCCCTTGAGCAAGACAACTTAACCCCAATTGCTTCCTGGGCACTGTAGGGATAGCTGCCCACTGTTCTGGGTGTGTGTGTGTGTGTTCATGACTTGCAGTGGGTGTGTTCACTACTCACTGGGATGGGTTAAGTGCAGAGGTCACATTTCGAGTACATACCTGACAAGCAGTCACACTTTTACTTTCACACTTTCATAAAGTAAACTATGACAAGTAACTTTTATGACCCTTTTAATTCTGGCATTTGAAAAGGATGGATCTCAGTGTGTGCTGTGAGCTGTGGTGGCCTTGTGTCTTTTTTGCAGGTTCACACAAAGCAGTTCTCATCCTGACAGCCAACGTTGACAGATCCATCTTCACCCACAGCGTTGTGTGAGATTCTCATACTTTCAGATGCATGAGTGCTCGTTTTTCTGCTCGGCTTCTTTCTCCCACGTGTTTCTGTGCCATGTGACAGGCTAAACCTCTCGGCCCTCTCAATCCGGGCTTAGTGGCCACGTGCCTCTGAGAGGATTACGTTCCTGACATCACTGTGCCAGATGTGATGGCACAAATAGACGTTTTCCGGCAGGAGGCAACAGTGACCGGTCTTCCACCACCAAACAAGTCCAAACATGACAACCACCCACCCTGCACTCATCACTGCCATCCTCAAGGGTATCAAACATTTTCCACCATCTTTCTCAGGCCATTTCTGTGATTATCACCTTCTGCATCCTGCTTACTCCTCACTAGAGCTTCTCCTTTACTTCTAAATTCTTCACATCCTTGTTATGCTCCTTCGGTGACACAGGTCAAGTCATGGATAAATGTCCAGCTAGCTTTAAAACCACTGTGCATTTTCATCCCGCTTTTCATATCCTAAAATATTCATAAAGGACCATTTCTGAAAATAAATTTCTCCAGCAGCTTAACATGGAAAAATAACAATAACTCAGACATTGGTAGGTTGACTTCCACTGTGGTGCTTTCAAAACTGTTTTCAGAACAGACCAGCACAGAAATATTGGTTCAATCATTGGCAGCCAAGTTTGAGGTGAGACTACCTATTTGGCCAACCAATGGCAGATAGGGGGAGTGTTCAGAACCTGTTTGAAACTAACTTCATTGTTGAAATTCGTCTCTCAGTTTGTAATGTCATGTTTACAGTAATGCACTTAAAATGGTTCACCCAACCTTGAAGAATGCATACACTTTTATGCATTTAAACCCTCAGGAGTATCTTACCCCACAGACTTCTTAAGTGCATTACTATAATCTATGATTTTGCTTGTTTAACAAACTCTAAATACATTTTTCAGGTATACCACGGATGTGGTCAATAAAACTTGTTTTGATTCAGTTTAACGTTCAAACATGTTTAATTTTAAGCACACATTAAACAATCATACAACATAAGACGGCAGACTCTTAACCCAGCTCTCTGCAACAGGTCTGAGGTCTGAGCGGGGAAACCCAAAGCATGAACACTACTGTGAATGCAGTCATTTGAGTGCTTGTTTTCACATTGTTTGCTTGTCTCTTAGCATTTAAAGAAACTGGATTAAACAGCAGCAGGGGCTCCGTCTGTCCTGCACGGCTAATCTCCAAGCATAGACGTTGGGATTTCTGAGAAACGACCTTTGCTCACTTCACCGTGCCAGACAGAACCGATCTCTCTCATCCTCTCGTCCAACCACGTCCCATATCAGCATGCAGTACGATACAAGCTTGATACTTTGAGGACAACGAGAACATCAATAGTGATAAAGTGTAAATAAGTACAAGGGTGGATCAATTTTGGACAGAGTGGATACGTTTATTAAACTGTGGAATGCTACATTGTTACGTGACCTCATTACAATGCATGGTCTGTGACAGTGGGTGGTTTGACCAAAATCTGTATTACATTTGTTTTTTAAAGAGTGGTGGTTACAAAGTTTATCAGAGTTCCAACCACTGAATCCTTAATTTGTGGTTCATTATTATTTTTAACAACTTATATTAAAGGATTAGGATTAGTCCATTTTCCTAAAAAAAAAATCCAGATAATTTACTCATCACCATGTCATCCAAAATGTTGATGTCTTTCTTTGTTCAGTCGAGAAGAAATTATGTTTTTGAGGAAAACATTCCAGGATTTTTCTAATTTTAATGAACTTTAAAGGACCCCAACACGTAATAGATTTAATGCAGTTTAAAATTGCAGTTTCAACGTAGTTTCAAAGGACTCTAAACGATCCCAAATGAGGCATAAGGGTTTTATCTAGCGAAACGATTGTCATTTTTGGCAATAAAAATAAAAATATGCACTTTTAAACCACAACTTCTCGTCTATCTCCGGTCCTGTGATGCGCCAGCGCGACCTCACGTAATTGCGTACTGACGTCGAAAGGTCACGTGTTACATATATGAAACGCCATTTTGAACAATAAACTGACACAAAGACATTAATTAGTATCAATTGACATACAACAACGTCGAAACAGTCCTCTTTCTCTTTCTGCGTAAGGTCGCGCTGGCGTGTCACATGACCGGAGATAGGCGAGAAGTTGTGGTTTAAAAGTGCATATTTTTAATTTTTATTGTCAAAATGACAATCGTTTCGCTAGATAAGACCCTTGTGCCTCGTTTGAGATCGTTTAGAGTCCTTTGAAACTGCAAGCTTAAACTGCATTAAATCTGTTAAGTGTTGGAGTCCGTTAAAATGAGAAAAATCCTGGAATGTTTTCCTCAAAAAACATAATTTCTTCTCGACTGAACAAAGAAAGACATCAACATTTTGAATGACATGGTGGTGAGTAAATTATCTGGATTTTTAAAAGAAAAATGGACTAATCCTTTAAACATAGAAATGAAAATTTTGCATGCAGCGCAGATTATCAACGTCAGATTCAGAACAGAGAACCAATCAGAAGACCACACAGGTTGGGCAAGCTTTTGTTAAAAGTATAATTCAACTTCAACATTACAGAAGAGGTGTAAATGCATCTCAAGAAGCGTAATTGAATGAATTGGTATATCGCATATCACAAAATGTATAAAATCGTGTGAATTAACACCTGGTATTTTTATCACACTTGAAATGGCTGGTGAAGTGGATTGGAGTGGAGTGTATTGCGTGAAGTATTTCTGCATATTAAAGCAAATTCAGTAGATCAAATGGATATTTCATGCATACAGAAAATCTACATACTGTGCTGTGCACTGCAGAAACAGCATGCAAAACACAGTACATTGCTATTCCAAACATAGCCTTAGTACACTTTTAACCCAAGCAATTTGAGCATGCATGATACGGCGGGAGACACAAGGTTGCAGAACAAATACTGTTAGAATGAAGCTTGGAGCTCGGGGTGAAAGCTTGAGATTTGTTCAAATAAAATCTGTGAACAGCTTTGCAGAGTTCACGTTTATTTGTGCAGAAACTGACCTGACAGCAGTGAGAAATCTCTTTAAAGTCAAAGCCTAACATTTGTTCTATCTCTGAGCAATAAAACAATGCAGACTCAGGGGAAGTGTGTGTGTTTGGAAAGAAACCAAACCTTATCTGTGAACACCAGCACCGCCCATATCAAACCAAAGCACCTTACTGTCAGAGAATGAGACTCTTAACAAAAATGCACCATGGCATTACCATGTTTCGCTAAAAATGTTGCCATGGCAATACATATGTCCTTTAAGCATAATAATATGCTTTGGAAGTACTTAAGTGGATGAATTCTGAAAGCTACCATACATCAATGTACCATAAATTACCATCTGACACATCATATAGCATGGCAACGGGTACCTGCAAATACTTTTAAACATATTAATACCACTTTAAAGAGCACAGTGGAAGCACTGCACCCATCAACATAATCATTCAATATAAAATCAAGCAGCATATTTATGGGAGGGATTAGATTAGACAGTAAACAATGATGCAGATAAGCAGCAGAGAGGAGGTGAGGAAGAACCACGAGAGGATAAAAATGAATCTGATGAAAGAAAAATACGCCTTAAAACCGCCCAACCAAAAATAAATCTCTCTCCCCTCGTCTGCGTCGCAACCTCCAAGGTCGAGGTTAAACGGATCATTGAGTCTCATGATCCACCCCCCATCGCCAACACAAGGTAAGCAGCGGGAATACGCCAGAACTCTCGGCACCTCTAATGCCGTTTTCCCCGAGGTATCGGAGGGGAGTGGAGGGCCGCCATCTTTATCACGCTGAGGGAATGATGGTGATGAATGGAAATTTGATATGGGTGTTTGTCTCTGCAGTAGTGAGGATGAGATGCATTCATGATAATGTGAAAGGTTTATAATGGTGTGCAGAGACAAGTATGAAGACAACATTTAAGGGTTGATTTGCATGAAAAGTGACAAAACTGTGAATCTGAGATAACATTGCTCCTTCAAAATGCCATGTAATGAGTTACCGTAAGCATACCTGCAATGATTTAGGGATAAAAGGTTGCGAGGCATAAAAGTAATTTGCTTATAAACGAAAATCAAATCAAAACATTGTCATGGAGATTCACCGGCAGCATGCAAGAGAGATACAGTAATAAGCTGAGTCATGCACATTTGTGTCCATGGACCGGGCCCATGCAGCTACATCTTCATTCACACCCCCGGGGCTTGTCTCCAGTCACCTTGTCTCTTTCTGCAAACTATACAAGATATCACCTCCACTTACAGTAACCTGACACAAACCTCTCTCTTTCTCAGTTTCTCTGAGAACTAGTACACATTTACTTAAATCAACACAATTATACTCAAAAAAAAAAAAACCCAATGCTCCAAAATGTACTGTCTATGAGAAACATTCTGTTTCCTCTCGAACAGAGCAGGATCAGGATGTAAAATCTTATGATAGAGATAGCTGGCCACAGACTGTTTTCTGAGACATTGGAAAAGGAATGATGAAGCTGTTTCAGGGGCAGCAGGGGAGATGGAGGAGTCAGCTGCCAGCGTGAAATTCCTTATAATTAGCGATGAATGATAAAAAGCCTTTCAATAAAGACAAGAGATAAATTTTGCAGACAATTTGTTGAGGCTGGGGATCTGGAATTGATTGCATCTACAGGTCGACCGATATGGTTTTTTTTATGGATGATGGGGATACGAAAAAAGCAATGTGGCCGAATAGCCGATATAAGGCTGATATTCCAGATATATCATAATAGTAACTGAGAAACATACAAACAATTAGTGAAACTAAATAAACATTGATTTTGCATATTTATAGACATATTTTCAGCATAACAACTTAAACAAGCGGCTTTCGTGGAAAACACGTAGCTTCCGGAAAACTCCGCTAAAGCCCTATTCGTACGGGATTAGTTTTACAGGGGGACCTCTGAGAAAATCGTGCTTCTCAGAGGTCCTCTGTGCTTTTAATCCCGTCCGAATCGGCCATGTCTGTGTTTTTCTCTGACGACCTCCGTAAAAATTCCAGAGCAATTTACCTACTGTTTTTCACCAAACTCAGAGGTCCTCTGAGAAATGTAATCCCGTCCGGATGCAAATGTCTGTGTTTGCCCGCAATATCTTTTGAAAACGCGGTTCATTTCGTGTTTTGGCCAACGTGATCTGCCGTAAGGTCTTACTAATGCGCGTATATTGTATTTCCTGAGTCCCATTCATTCAGATATGAATGTTTTTTCGCATTCGGCAAAATAAAATAATTAAATCAAGACGAGCTGAATATCATACACTGTTAAGACTAAACACTGTAATATCATTAACATTATAAGAAACTACCATTCCGGAGTTGAACAACTTTGAATGGAATGTTAATTAATAAAGATATTACATTTTATTAATCATTATTTCTTAATTTCTTTGTGTTTGTTATAAGCAGACAGTTATATAAAACACGTAGGCTAACGTTACTTTAGTAGGATTTGTATATTTTATTTTATTGTTAAAATTAAATTAATAAATTACATGTTCTGTCATAATTTTACATTTAAAGCAAAATATTTAACATTACAAACACGCGTATCCTTAATTCAATTATGTTAAATGAACAAACAATTTTTTTGAGTGTACATAAAATCACAGACGTCCTGGGGGACACGTTGAAACTCAAACGTCGTTTGGAAAACTAATCCCGTCCGAATAGTGCTTAAGACAAAATAACAACAAAATCAGTTTGAAGTAGTTTATTTATGTAACAAGCAAAATAATCAACACGTAGATTACATAGGAAACCTAAACATGAGGTTTTTTTTCGACGAGGTATTTGTTTAAGAGTTAAGTTTCAGCAACTTGACTGACCATTAAACAAACCGAAACCAGAAGTAAAGTTCGGACCAAATGCGTCCGACGTCACCTCACGTGCGTCAGATGAAATGGTCTATACAATATTCTATTAATTAAAAAAAAAAACTGCTGTGGAACACAATGGTAATGCGCTAACATGACCAACCAGAGAATCTATCGGACAAACGGAAAGATAATTCGGCCGACCACTAATTATATGCTTAAGAAGGCAACACGCAGAGTTATAGTTATCTTGATTGCAGTGAAACACCGTTATCTCCATTGCATTCCAGCAAGCATGGATATCTGACGAGATGTCTGTAAAGTATTACATTAGGGCTGGGGGAAAAAATCGATTTTCCGATTAACCTGGGGTTTATTTACGTGGTCGATTCAAAATCGATTCTCAAAGGCCATGAACCAATTTTTTTTATGACATAACCTGATCCTGTTTGATCAAAGAATGCGAATGTGACTTTTTTCAGCATACATTTTTCGTCTTGCATCAAAATTGTATTGTATTTAACATAATTGTATGCATTTGAAAATTAGACATAGGTTCTGTTTTGTACCCAAGTGTACCTAAAATAAAAGAGTTTAATATACAGGTTTGTGGCTATTAATTTATTTTTATTAATTACCCAATTGTAAACGTATGTTCACTGTTCTTTTTTTATAAATATAGTATTTGTATTAAATCTTAATTCATTGAGTTGAATCGAGAATCGAGTATAAAAATCAATCGAGAATCGGAATCGTAAATAAAACCGAAAATCGAAATTTAATCGATTTGATAGCTTGTGAATCGAAATCAAATTGATCTGGAACATCTGAATCAATACCCAGCCCTTCATTACATTTTATTTTAAATCAAATTATATTTACGTCTCCTACACGTAAACAGTCTACAAATATAATAAAATTGATGCGTTGTCTACGGCGGCAAGGCTACAGCGTAGGTCCAACACAAAACTATAAATCGCGTTTTAAGACTGGCTTGCTTCGGTCTGCGTGACTTCATAAAAGTCAATTTGTACAACTTTGATCTCATGGAAAATTTGCTTTAATTACTTAATTGCTGCAAAGTGAGTTGTGATAATTGCGCTGACATGGCTAGATTTTAAATACCCAATAAAGTCATCCATATTTCTTGGATACAAGTAACCAAGAAAAACATCGTCACACCCAGAGGTGCAAGATGGACCAGCCTGATTTGCTAAGAGGTAAACGTTGGCAATAGTAGATTAACGCTTATGGCTTTTATGTTTTCTTCACAGCTGCTTGGCGGAGACCTCTACTTAAAGTTATTATGACATGGCCACCTACCATTTTTGTCTTTGCTCTGTAGTCATACAAAAATTACACTTTTAGGTGATAAGTGGGCAAATTCAAAAAGTGTTATAATGGTTGCCGCATCCCAAATCAAAGCGGGTTGGAATGTTGTACGTGCACAATGATGAAGAACTGAAACAATAAGGGCCATGCCTGCTATGAGTTGTGCTTTGAATTCCCTAGAGAGCGCACCTCCGCTGTTTTGAATGCGTGTGACATATTCTCCACGGCACATTGCATCAGCCCATTTCTCTTCTTAAACCTTTCCATTCTGCCACCACCAACCCTCCTTCTACTTCTGAGGATGTCGTATATCTCTCTGCGACAGGCGTCCAGCTGCAGCCCTCTCTTAAATGCTCCATCATCTCATCCCGTACTCCTCTCCCACATCAAACAAGCAAGCAGGACGAGGAACAGAACCCTGCCTGCGGTGATTTTAGATTGGACACTTCTCCACGGTTTCTGCCACCAATAAAATCATCTCAGAGCCTTCCAACAGTCTCCCTTTCCATAAACCAACCCGCAAGCTGCTAATATCTGTCCCGTTTGAAGGAATGGACGAGTGAACTTTTCAAACAGCCGGACTTTCCTCTTTAAGGATCTTCCAGAGGCTGTTGGCTTTGAGAGGTCAGAATACAGGCAGCTTTGATTTCCGCTGTTCAGCCAGTCGTGTTTTCTGCATCTATCCATTTTTCTGAAAGTGCTGTATCAGTGTTGGCTGTGCATTTGGTGGTTCAGCAGTGCGGTTTGGGGTCTCTGGGGTGTATACGATTACAGCTCTTTGCTCATCTCTCCAGATTTGATATTTTAATCCCTCCTCTCCAGCATTAGACCAAACCTGAACCCTCTGCACATGGAGGTTGCTGACTTGCAACCGGTGATGAAATGTTGACAGCTTGAAGTCCAAATGCACTTTATAGAAAATGCTGAAGGCTAAACAACAAACATACAGTTTTCATTTTAACACGATGTTGAACCTGCCCACAAAGTAAGATTGTGAGTTTGAGGTGGAACTTGGTATGGTATTGTCAGGTCTTCATATAGTCTAGGCCTGAGGTCTCATTTATAAAACTGTGCGTAGGATCCTTACGAAAAGTCTACATATGCCAAAAATGGCATACACCAAAAAATATTATGACTTATAAAACAAAGCAATGTTTCCTTTGTAAATCACAGATCACCTGCAAGTGTGCGTACATGAATCATCCTCAGATCCCACCCTACAAGCCCATTCTCTCATTAAGTTTGTTTTTTAATAGATCACAACATTGGCGTGGGAACTGGCATACGCACCTTTCCAGTCCCGTTTTGTGTGTACGCACGCTTTATAAATATTACCACTGGTTACTACTGAACAGCTCTGAACTAAAATGCCAATGTGGTGAGCCAGACTCGTGTATGAATGAAACAAATCCTAGCAGCCATTTTCCGATATCTAAAGGAAAGCCTTTCCAGAAGGGAAGTCACTGTTTCAGCTGCAAATAATGGACTTTCCAGTCTCCTTCAGTTTTCTCTGCAATGCAGCTAGCTAGATTTATTTTTTTCTATATTTAGCAACAAAAAGACTATGCATGATAAAGGTAAAGCAGCTCAATTGTAGAGCATTGCACATAGCATTAGTACCTCAGAAGTCATGGAGGGTTTCCTGCAGCACATTTCAGATCAGGCAGCCCACCTAAGCTTGGAAACCCTACCGCCTTAACTAGGTCGTCCAAACAAATAATAATTTCACTGCACAAAAGGCCGTCAAGTGCATCTCGGAGAATAGCGTGTACGTGCTTCACACCGCAAGCGGGGACGCGCGCCACACGGCCGACTTGAGAAAGACGTGGTCCGGACCATCACTGTCTGGAGGATAACTAGCCAGTTAATATACCATCTCGGAGAATAGCGCGGACGCGCTTCACACCGCGACCGGGCACGCGAACCACACGGCCGAAATGAGACAAGACGTGGTCCGTCATATGTCTGGATGATATCCAGTTGATAAATCGAGTGTCCATGAGAACTGTAAGTGGACTTATGTTTTGGGTTTATTTTAGCCAGTTACTGTATTGCATGTGTGCATCTATAATCGTTCACCTGACGTTCTACAACAACTGCTTTAGTTTGTGTTTATTAACCCTTTAGTTTCACTTCATCAGGCAGCTTTTCCCATTAGAGGTATCTGTTAAAGACATTTAATTCATTACTAATCTAGTATGTGTTCATTTTCTGTCATAGTTTCTTCAAAATTAAGTGTTATTTGAGTGTTTTAAATAAAAATATTTTAATTTTCATCATGACTCATACGCCCCGCCCCTTTGGTTGTTACGCTCTCTGCCCCGCCCACTTGCCCCACCATACCACCTTAACGAACACATTTTCTGTGGGAAACCCTGTCATGGACTCGATCCCAGGGGAATGCACTGTAATTTACATTGGATAAAAGCAGTTCAGGAAATGTATAGCCCTACTGCTTAGTTTTATTGCGCCCTAGTAATTTTATAGTATAAAATCTCAGATCATATGATCAGGCTGGGAGAGAGGACATGTAAATGGCATACTGCATACTACTTTCCACTATTTAAAAATACTGTGTAGTATGATTTTGAAAACCCAATACCAGGTTAACGTGTATTTTCCTTAACCTTTCCTAAGATCCAAAGATTAACAGAAATACAGATGGCTGCAAATATGGACCATAAGCAAACATGTTAAAAGATGGAAGGGAAGAAAAGCTGGTCTATGTTTGTGTGTGTGAGCTATTCAATGCATATGTAAACACATGCAAAGTAGATGAATCACACCCCATTCAATCGCAGCTACTGATGCAGGAAACAGGCCTACAAGCCACAAAATCACAACCCTGCACATATTCAACATCTGCACCATCAAATCTTTCAAAAGCATCAACAAATCTCAGCGGTGCAGTTAAGGGTGGAATGTACTACAGACATTTTGTGACCATTGCTGCAAGTCTTTGATGGTGAAGAGTCTAAATTTGTGAAGAGTGTCGCAGGAGGTAAAGCTGGCCGTGTATCTCCCGTGCAAATAAAAAGCAGACGGATACGTGCAGGGTAATTAGAGCGAACGCGGCGCCTGGGAGACACAGATTCAGATGGATGGTGCGGGTTGCTATATTTGACTTTCTTCCCGTAAAGCCGGTCCTGAAGGGAGACCTGAAGACATGCTCAGGCACGACACATAGAGGAAGAGATAACAGAGAGATACATTCACAGGAGACATGAGACAGACGGATAAGACAGACGCTAAAGACAGAAGATGTAGTTTGTTTGTCTGCTGCTTTTTTCCATCATTAGCTCAGTCTGTTTGAATAAGGTTAGGTTTATTAATATTAGATAAGTAAGGAATAATGTAAAGCCAGCCATTTGTTATTGCAGAATAAATTCCGACAGGATGGTCAGGACTTGCATCACCCTAAAGGGATTTTTTTGCAATAAACCAGCTGGCTATACCTACATTATCTCAGTTATTACAGGACTAGTTCCTATAGGAGTAAATATACAGACACAAAATTTTGAGGAAATACAAACATTCTGCAAGGAAAACACGTTTCCTAATGGATGTAAGCCAAGACACGTTAAAACAAGTTCAAAGTCCAAACAAGATTAACATTCGGTTTAAACATTTGTAAATAAAATCTCAAATGTTATTAAGTATCCATATTTATACTGTATTAATTCGTAGGTATTAAAATCGGCCTGTTAGGATGACTCACAGTACCTGGATGACGCTGTGGTATTAGTTTTAGACAATTCAACGCGTTTTTTTCCATTCCACTGCGCTACTTTTTCATTGTTTTTCGCGATGGACGGACGTGTTTGATCGTTACGAGTGTATCTCACGTATTTTGGAGCGTCTTGCGCACGAGCACCGAGTTTTAAAATGACATGTCAAGTTAAAAGAATTTTAACTTTTGCAGGCAGCACAGCTCAACAATGTCAGAACAGTGAACCAATCAGAAAGCCTGGAGGCAGAACAAGCGTTGCAAGGTTCTGCTTACACTAGCAAGTTGGCACAGCAAAAAGTTTTATTCTATATTGGCCAATCAGAACCAAGCATTCTAGAGTGGTGTGTAATAAAATTAGTTAATGCACAATGAACTAACGTGAGCTAACAATAAATTACTATATGTGAACAATTTTAACAAACAATAAACAAGATTAATAAATGCTGTTAAATGTATTGCTTTCACTTAGTTCATGTTAATTAATGCATTTACTGAAATTAATAAATATAACTTTATTGTGAAGGGTCACTTATAATTTGGCTAGAAAACAACAACAACAGAGTTTTGATGAGAAATTCAAATCTAATTTATTCAGATCGTCTTTTAAGTAAAATGCAAAAACTGTCCCACGATTTAGTTGACATTATGAGCTGTGATAAAAATATGATAAAAAATTCATAAATCATGATTATAACTGTGCAAATGATAACAATAAATCTAAAAACTCAGTATACACATTCATAACCAAAATTAAAGAGTCAAATCAACTGTTGTTAAAATGATCTTTGGGGTATGTTGTTTGAGATTTAGGCCAATCCCAGTGCTGATAAGTCAGGATGTGTGTCATTGAGTACTGTACAGCTCATATCTTGGCTTGCACAAACTCGGGTGCGGCTATCAAGGTGTGCTTGCCTTGAATCAAGCGCATGCATCATAGAAGTAACACAAGGGTGGAGTATTCGTTGCAGGGGTAGCATGTTTCCTTCTCTTTTCCCGAGCACAGTGTGCCTTACAGCTAAGAGGATTTGTGGCGAGACTTGTAAAATAATTGAGAGTGTCTCTCTCTAAGCTCTCGGCTCTAAAAGATGAGCGTCAGGGCGGAGTTAACACGCTTCAGGATTTAGGAAACAGGAAACAGCTGACAGAACCAATCACTGATGAACCGCAATCCAACAATGGAGTACTGACGTAGATTCAAATTTATTTTTTGTTTGCCAAGATTTGAATAGCATTTGACTGTCTATATCCATTCACTTATCCTTGTCCTTGACTGCTATAAGAAACAAAACTAAACAAGACCAAAAATGACCATGGAATGAAATTAATTAAACACCTAAAGCCCGGAATACACTGCACGATTATTGGCTGTCCCAGACGAAAGATTGCCATCGTGAAACAATCGTCGCAATTTCTGTGATCGTGGCTCTTCATCTGTGGTCCTATGTCGTACAATGAGAGCGGTTCAAAGACGGCCTTTTTTCCGGTCTTGCATCCAAGGATAGCCTACGATAGTTTTCTGACAGTGTCAGAAATTCGGCATGATCACCACACAGTGTGTTTGCTGCTACGACCTGCGCGCTGGTATTTGTTTACCATGAGCGCATGCTGGTGACGTTGCTCAACGTGTAACGCTGCCGCCGAAGCTTCCGTGTCATCATCGTACAGTCTACATGCCTCTCGTACCCGAGTTTAAATGATCCATGTCGCACAGTGTGATAAGTTAATGATCTTATAAGAGGACAAAAATTGTGCCGTGTATTCCGGGCTTAAGAGCTCCAAAAAAATTTATTATCTTTTATTCATTACAGTTGGTTTTTCATTTGCATCAAATTAAACTGGATTTATCCTGACTGAGGGCCAATAAAGGGTGTTCAGCATAAAAGGTATCAAGCTAAGTATGATCCAAAGCTAAATCCCGTGATATGATGAGCATTTTATTTAATTCCATAACTCAACTAAAAATAAAAAATAAAAACTCTCCTACATTCAGGGAGCTACACTGCGACCAAAATGGTCGCATATGCGACCTTTTGAACTGCCGTTGCGACCCTAATTTTTAATGGGTCGCAAATGTGCTACCTAATGTTTTAGACAATATGCTATGATTTACTATGAGCATTTATTAAAACATAAATGTGGATTTTAAGAATACGTTTTATAACGTGCTCTGAGCCATTAACACGTTGGCTTCATTTTGCGTGAAAGCACGTCGTGTCTCTCCCCATCAGTGTGCGTTTGCGTGCTCAGCTGTTTCTCAATGAATTAGGTGCGACGCGACGCAAGCGCAGTGTCTTCCATGTTTCTGAACTTGAGCAGAGGTTCACTGAGGACGCGGGACCCGTATGGTTCCGGGTTTATATTTTAAATGGTCTGTCGGGTCCGGTTAGGTCCTAGTTTAATTACTTTGGGTCCCAAGTCTGATTAATATTGAGTTTATAACCCGAGTCGATTGGAAAACGGCCATGAGCGCAACCGCGCTAAGGCTCGAGTGCAGTTTAGCGTGCCTTCGGTTTCTATGGCGATGGTTCTTGTTACTACCACGCGCTGCGTTTTCTTTCTCACATGTTTTTAATAATCTTATTATTAATAAACCATATATTTTAAAACCATATCCATATTAAGTTTGCACAGATTGTAGCAAAAAAGCAGTGCTAATGTCAAGCCCATTGCACTAAACGAGCAAAGCAATGTAAAGTTTGTCACCGGGACAGCAAGTAGACTTTTAAATTTGAAATAATGAGTGGATTAAGCTTTTTAAATCGGCAAGAGAGAAATAGAAAGATAGAGCAGAAGCAGTAAAAGTGCCTATTTAATAGAAATTATTACCATTATAACATCAGTCATAACATCAGTCACATTTATAATCTATAGACCTGCACTGTCTATTAATATACTATACATAGTATTGTATTATATTGAGTTTGATAAAAGGGGTCTAATTGCTTCATATATCAGTGCAAAAACAGTAAGTGTTTTCGTGGTGCTTTGACAAACAGTGTCAGCTTTGTTTTTTTTTTTTTTTTTTTTTTTTTATTTTATGTTTATTTTGATCTTTCATTTCAGTACAATCATACATTATATTTCAGTTTACATAATGCTCATTACAATCTCAAAGTGTTTTGACAAATACAAGTATGAGCAATTACATGCTGTGTTTTAAATGTAAATTGTACTCTAGATGTGTTCAGTTGTTTCAAAGTGTCCTCTTTTACAAAAAAAAAAAAACACAGAAACAAAAAACAAAAACAAAAAGAAAAACCCACAATTTCTGGTAACTATATACATCCAGGGTAAGAACATGTGTCTTATTTAAATTCAATCCTTAACATCCTCAAGGTGGTTTAGAATATTCTCAAGTTATTACATACACATACAAACATATATTAGTAATATATACATTATATATTACTCTTATCTATTAAACTATAGAAGCAAAATCTGATCTTCTTTCTGATACGTATGCAACCCAATTCCTCCATTTTTCCAGAAAAACATCTTTCTTTAAATTGACAAAAAAGGTAATCTTTTCCATCATGTATATCTCTATGGTCACATCTATCCAGTCGTTTAATGTTGGTCTCTCTTGTTTTAACCATTTGCGTGTGATCGCCTTCTTACTGGCTGCTAAAAGGACACCCATCAGATATTTATTATCTACAGCCATAATTTCTGGGCCTACACAGCCAAAATAGAGTAGTTTGCATTCTAGAGGTATGTCTCTTCTAAAAATATGCTCAAGAGCATCCTGTAATTCTTTCCAATATTCTTGCATGTGTTGACATTCCCAGAATATATGATAGTGGTTTGCTTCATTACATCCACAGTTTCGCCAACATTTTGGAGTGTTATTGCTGTATTTGGCTGTTTGTATTGGTGTTATAAAATATCTAACAATATTTTTCCAGCAGAACTCCTTCCAATTAAGTGACCTAGTTGATTTCCACTGAAATTTCCATATATTTGACCACTCTTCATCAGTAAAAATTATTCCACTTTCTGTCATCCATTTCTCCTTTATATAACTTGTAGAATGTTCCTTCATATTTATTAAGCTCTTATATATCTGAGAAACTATCTTATATCTAACACCTGATGTATATGCTTTTTTAAGCAAGTCTATGAGTGGGTTCAAATTATCTTTGAATTTCCCTTTTATTTTTTTATCATAATAACTTCGAACCTGAAGGTATCTGTAGAAATCTTGATTTTCTAGTGAGAGTTTTTCCTTTAATACTTGGAAGCTTAAAAGTTCACCTTTTTCAATGATTGTGCAAAAAGAGGTTATTCCCTTATTTGTCCACAATTTGAATCGGTTATCAGACTGATTTGGAGTGAAGTCTGAATCATAAGCAATCCATTTCAAAATAGAAGTATGTTCCATTAGTTTAAATTCTTTTATTACAGATGCCCAGACATTTAAAGTAAGCTTTGTCCAAGGTTCTTCTAGCTTATCTATGTATTGTCTTAAATTATTATCTGCTAATATTGTTTGTACAGGAGTATTCTTTGTAGTATAGCTTTCCATATCTTTCCAAGGGGCATTATAATGTGGGTCACACCAATTCACTACTATCTTAATTTGCGCTGCTGTATAATAATCTTTTAGTGAGGGAAGAGCCCACCCTCCTTTATCCTTTGGAAGCTGTAATGTTTTAAAGCGTATTCTGGGTTTTTTCCCTTGCCAAATAAAACGTGAAAGCATTTTATCCCACTCTATGAATTGTTTTCCGGTTATTTCTACAGGTAGACATTGGAATAGATAGAGGAATTTTGGTAATACATTCATTTTAATTGCTTCAATCCGTGAACTAAAACTAAAAAAGGGAATTAGATTCCATCTGGCTAAATCTTCTCTGATTTTTACAGTTAGTGGATCAAAATTCTTTCTTTGTAATTTTTCTATATTTTTTGTCAAATGGATGCCTAAATATTTAAATGATTTTGTATGCCATTTTAACAGATATGTATTTTTTATATTTACAGGGGGATTATAATTATATGAAATTATTTCTGTTTTATCAATATTTAATTTATACCCAGAAAGAGGGCCAGAATTCTGAAATTGTTTCATAAGTTGAGGCAGAGATTTGGTTGGGTCTCCAAGATAAATCAGTATGTCATCTGCATAGCAGGCTATTTTGTGTTCCACTCCTTTTATAGTGATACCTTGGATTGTTTTATCCTGTCTGATGCTTTGTACTAAGGGCTCTAAATAGAGTGCAAATAATTGTGGGGACCATGGGCATCCTTGTCTAGTGCCTCTTTCTAATGTAAATGACTTTGACAAGCAGCCGTTAATCTTTATTTTTGCAGTTGGTGTATCATAGAGTGCCTGTATACTTCTAATTATATCTTCGTGGAAGCCAAATTTACGTAGAACCTTATAAAGATAAGCCCAGCTGACTGAATCGAAGGCTTTTTCAGCATCTAGACTTAGAATCATTGATTTTAATTTATTTTTCTTGATATGATTCATAACTTGCAATGTACGCCTAATATTATCCTGTGTCTGCCTCTGACGGATGAAGCCTGATTGATCTTGATTTATTAGGTTGGGCAGGAATTCTTCCATTCTTCTGGACATAATTGATGTAAAGAGTCTATAATCTACGTTTAATATTGATAAAGGTCTATACGATCCACATTCTAACTTATCTTTGCCTTCTTTTGGAATAATAGATATAATTGCATCCTTCCAAGATGGAGGAGCTATCGCATTCTTTAAAACCCAATTAAAAGTACGGACCAAAATGGGTATTAGTTCCTTCTGGAATGCTTTATACCATTCCCCAGTAAATCCATCCGGTCCTGGGGATTTATTAGACTTTAATTTATTTATAGCCCTTTTTACTTCATCTGCCGTTATTTCTGCTATCATCGTTTTATTTTGCTCATCAGTAAGGGTAGGTAACTCCAATGTTTCTAAAAAACAATCAATCTCCTGGTTTCTATCTTCAGGCATTTTAGAATATAATTTCTTATAGAACCTTTCAAAACCATCTTGAATGTTTTCTTGTTTGGTTTGTATTTTATTGGTAATAGGATCCCTGATTTTGTATATAGTTTGATCTGCCTGTTGTTTTTTTAATTTCCATGCTAATATTTTCATAAATTTAGATCCATTTTCGTAATATTTTTGCCTAGAAAAAATAATTTTTTTCTCTATTTCCTGAGTATATAGCATATTAATTTCGTTTCTTGTTTTTTTTATTTGTTCTAGTATGTTTGGAGTTTGTTTGTCCTTATGTTCTTTTTCTAATAAATTTAATTGATGCTGTAATTTTTTTAGTCCCTGTTGTCGAATTTTCTTTTTAAGTGAGGCTAGTGCTATAATTTTACCTCTTAGTACTGCTTTTGCAGCATCCCACAATATGGGGGGTGTGACCTCTTCATTATCATTAGTTTCTAAATAAGAGTGAATCTCATCTTTAATACTTATTTTAAAAGAGGGATCATTAAGAAGATTCAAGTTTAATTTCCACAAAGTGTCCTTAGATTTGTTATCTAGTTTTACTGTTAAGTAGATTGGGGCATGATCACTAATATCTATCGTTCCAATATCACAGCTTGTCACTCTGGTCCTATCTCTATTAAACATAAGGTAATAATCTATCCTAGTGTAGACATTATGTGGGGGAGAAAAATGTGTATAATCCTTAGTATTTGGGTGTAAATCTCTCCATACATCAATTATGCCAATATCATTCATCAGTGTATTAATTTTCCGATGGATGGGTTTAGAAAAGGTAGCTTTTTTGTTTGAAGAGTCAAGCTCAGGCTGTAAATGTACATTTAAATCACCTCCACAGATCAGTATACCGTTTGTTTCAGAGGACATAATCTGATAAATCTTTTGAAAAAAGGAGACATTACTACCTGGTGGGGCATAAATGTTAAATAAAGTAACATATGTTCCATTCATCACTCCACGAACAAAAATAAATCGACCCTCTTTATCAGCATACTCATATTCCTTTCAGTGTTTCCCATACATTTATTTATTTGTGGTGGCCCACCACAGAATCAACACTGGCCCCCACAAATAGAATTTTCATGATTACCATTTACATTTTTATTTCACTATTTAAAACAGCTTAATTCGGCTTAAAATATAATTTGATAATACAGATCAAATACAGATACAGATCAAAGAGTAGAAGTGAAACATATTTCAGGTGCCAGCACTAGATCAAACTCAAACACGACATGATGACGTCACATATATGCTAATTAGCGGGTGACGTCATCACCACCACAGTCTCTCAAAATCCTGTGGGAAACACTGCCTTTTCAAAAATAACCTTGTGAGATATCAAAATAATAACTCCTCTCCTATGTCCTGTATGATATGAAGAATAATAGATCTGGGTGAATCCCAATCTTTTCAATTTGTCATGCTCAGTGTTACTCAAATGTGTCTCTTGTAAATATACAATATGGGCCTTTTCTTTTTTCATTTTGCTTAAGATTTTTTTCCTTTTAATTGGGTTAAGCAAACCATTCACATTGAAAGAGATTACTTTTACTTCATTGTTTGTCATGTCTGTTCAATATAACATTGATATCTAAAGGATGGTTGATGGCGAGGCACAAACCCTGGAGAAACAATAATCGAACAAGTAAAGAAAAGAATATTAGAACTCTGACAAACATAACGAGCTTCCAAGATAGGGGTCTGAAACAAACGACCCTGTAACAAGTTGGTAGTGGCGTCTGTCATGGAGGGGAAGCCTTCTCTTCCATAGTGATGATCAGGGCCCTCCAGTGTACCGTCTTTACATGAGGTACAAGGGAACATAACTCACGTGTCCGACGTTACGACGTAGTGTGTTGTCATTCAGTAATACGAGGAGTGAAATTAAATTAACGATTTAAGGTCCAAAGTTTTCCTCTAACATTTATATGCAGCCTCACATTATCTTCTATATACATGTAGACGTTCCCTGATGTCTGTCGATCTCGGAGCCTTTTTACCTATTGTTTTCCGGTGTGAAACAGTCTCCCAAGACGTGCGCTCTAGTTGCTCAGCGAGTGATTCAGTCAACGATGTTTTCTCCACGTTGAACCCTCTTTTCTCCATATCCAGATACGCTTCCTCAACTGTGTTGTAGATGCGGGTTCCATCTTCATAGAACACACGTAGTCTTGCCGGATAGGGGGTCTGGAATCGGATCTTCTTTTCTTTCAGCACCTTTTTCACCTCCGTGTATTCCTTTCTTTTTTGAAGAACCGTAGGGGGATAATCATGATCAAAGTAGATTTTTTGTTGACCCACAAATATATCCTTTTTCATCCACGCCTTTCGGATTACTTCTTCTTTTGTTTTGTATCTGAGGAATTTCACTACAATCGACCTGGGTCTCGCGTTCGCTCCAGGCTTGGGTGCAAGTGCGCGGTGTGCTCTTTCCACGAGTAGTTCTGTCTCCGGGGGAAAATCCAAAGTCTCTCGCAGAAGTTGTTCGATGTAGTCAGTCATGGGGTTTTTCTCGGCGCCTTCTGGCACGTTGTATATCCTTATATTATCTCTTCTCGATCTTCCTTCTTGATCAATCTGTTTGCTTTCCAGCTGCGACTGTACTTTTATCATTTTTTGCATTATCTCTTCCACGCTTTGCATTCGCGTTTCAATTTCTTCAATGCGATCTTCTGCGTGCCCAATTCTTTGATTTGTCTTGTTTAATTCTGTCTTAATATCATCCAGCTGACGATTATTCTCTTTGCGAAAGTTTTGAATCTCCTCCAAGATCCGTTCCAGATTAATTTGCGGGGTTTTATCCGGGGAAGTTTGTTGACGATTAGCATCTTGCTTTTGAGCTAACGCATGTGTTGCGCCGACGGCTGCTTCTTGCTGTCTACATTCGGTTTCTGGGACATCAGTGTTAGTTTTCCTGCTCTTCACTCTCGTTTCCATTGTTGTCCCACTATTACAGACTGTTTAAAAGAAAGTTTTTATTTTTCTCAAGATTTAGTGGAGCTTTTAATTAGGTCGTCGTCGGAGACGATGAACTACGCTGCCATTCCCTCAGTCGCCGGAACCGGAAGCCCCCAGTGTCAGCTTTGTTAATGGCAAAGAAAGTTTGGGGTGGTTAGATTAATGAAATATAATGTGAAATTAATATTAATTTTCAATAAATCAAAGTATTGTGTTGTGTCACACATTATTAGTTCTACGTCACATGTATAGTAGACCATTATTTGTCAGTGGGTAATGATTGCCCTTTTTACCGGTTACCACCACCAAGTAAATTTCAGATCTGTGGGAAACACTGACTGCAACGTTTAAGAAAACAAGGCGGCATGTGGTTTAAAAGATGGCAAGTAAAATAAAAAGCATATCTGTATGCAATACAGTTTCAGTATTGTTCATTATTAACCAGAGCGCCTTAATATAACTTGAAAAAATATGTGCGACCAAATCATATTTTGCGCCAGTAACTGAAAAAGTTGGTAGCGCAAGTGCCACCAGTGGAAAAGGTTAGTGTAGTTCCCTGACATTAATCCGTTACTACGAATTAATACGTTCGATACTTTATTGGCGAATTTTGCTAAAGTTCAATAGTATTGTGTGTGCTAGGCCAGCAGATGGCGATGTTACTTTGTAGAGAACATCTCTGCACACATACATAGGAATTCTTCTAAAGACGAATTCTTCTTCAGTTTCATTGGGCACACGTGCGGTGACGCGATAAGCGTCTGGTCGAACTGTACTTCTGGTTTTTGTTTGTTTAATGGTCTGACTCGGAACTCTTAAACAAATACCTCGTCGAAAATAACATATTTTTTGGGTTCCTATTTAATCTACATGTTGTTTATTTTGTTTGTTATATAAATAAACTACTTTAAAAGGACTTTGTTGTTACTTATTCTTCGCAGAGTTCAACGGAAGATACATGATAACCACGAAAGCTGCGTGTTTATGATGCTACTGCTGAAACTGTCTATAAAGCGCCAATATTTTTTAAGTGTAAATAAACTCTGTATTTTAAGCAGCACAAACACATTCCTGTAGGCCACCATTGTTGTTTTGATTATACTCGCGCATCCCTATAGACTGAATTAACACATAAATAACATTACCGTTATCATAGATTTGCCTTTACGTAGCTTAGACAAAGACAACAATGCGTCATTTGTAAAAACTTAAACTTAGAATCGCATCATCAAAAGTTTGCTTTTAAAAGGACCCCAAACGCTGTTGTTTTGTAAACTAAAGCTAAACTGCCTAAAACTTTCCCGTTTACGGTTAAAAAGCATTGTGGTGTAAACAGCTCCTGGGTCACAATAACAACATCAAAGTCAGGAGATTAGCATCCAGAGAAGTGCACAATGAAGCAATTAACGTCTGATCTCCAGCCTGGCTGTCTGTCATTGTATCTGATAAACATACATCCATTTATGTCCCAATCAGGTCCTTGTGTTGGTCAAGCTGCTCGCACCCATTCAGAGCTGACAATAGCCCCTCACCCCTGTTCATTCATCACTCCTGGGGTGAGTGCGCTATTAAAAGACCTCCTAACACATTCACACAACAAAGTCTGCATACAAATGGTTTGTGTGGTAAAGGGTGCAGACACCATCGCTCCTGCAAACAAACCACACACCCCGCAAACATTCACACACCCACAAGCCATTTCATCTTGTTAACCAAACACAGGTGCGACAAAAAGACAAACACCTAGACCGTTTATACCGGGTATTACGATGCGTTTGGTCGGTCAAATCACAAGTGGACGGGAGAGGCACATGTTCGTCCCACCTGGTGTTTTAATTCATCTCGAATTCGTCCATTTTCGATCTCTTCTGTTTTGAGTCATTCAAGGGGATGAACTATGGGCGAGTGGTTAAACGTGAGCAGGAAAAAACACGGGTTTAAATTGAAGCGCATTAATATTAGCGCTAATAGTACTGCTGCTTGTGTTGTTGATAAACATGCAGCACAACGTTATGTATATGTAATTGATGAAACCAGCTTGCGCAACTTTCAAACGCTTGCAAAATGAAACAAAAATGAAAGAGGCGGAGACCAAACGCTTTAGTTTAATCGATTATAGCCTAAAGAGGGCGCTAAACACAATGGGTTTGAGATAGAAGTCAGGACTGATGTAAAAACATTGTGCTCGTACATCACGCATTACTGTAGATCAATAGGCGGTCTTTTGTGGCTGCTCGAACCACATCAGCATCTACATCACAAAAGCAATCTGGTCGAATGCGTTATCGACTACCTCTGAATGTGGTCGAAAGTAGACAAGCTCAAACCCTTTTACACCCCATTTACACCTGTATTTAGCGTCGTCCACTTGTGACAAAATGCATCTTAATACAAGGTGTAAAAAGCCTCTTAGTGCTTTGACGTGTGTTTAAATGTCAGACCTGCTTAAAGGGGGGGGGGGGGTTTCCAAGCATAACATCATATTTAACGCAGAATAGGACAATCAATTAATTCAAAAAGAAAATGTTTCTGATGGAGAACAATGAACATAGGAGAAAGGAGAAGGAGAAAAATATTTATAAGGAATAGCATGTGACTATGACTGCATAAGAATGTATTTGTAACATAAACAGGATAAATTTTGATTTCACAATATGACTCATTTCAGGAGCTTAGAGTCACAACATGGAAGGCAGCGCTGCTAGATTGAGTATCCTGAGCAATCTAAACCCTTAAATAGCTGTAAAAAAGCAACATTTTTGTTTACAATTTCCAAATCAGAAGAGACTTTACCAGAGTTCATTTCAGATAAGAAATTCACATAATGTTGAGACTGAATAAACATTATGTTCGTACAGCAGTGTGATCATCACACTACACAAAACATTGTGTTTCTATGTATTCAGTAAATTTCATCACTCATTTGTCATAGGCTATGTCAGAGCTTGCGTTACTAAGAGTGAAAGCCAGATAAATGTGGAAACCAAGCCTGTGCTTTTTGCTCTGCCCAGAACACAAATATAGTGCCTGTAACATTCCAGCAAGCCTGTGTTGCATTAGCTGGCAACATGCTACATCAGCACAACTGAGTTTTGTGCTTGCACTGTAATGCATTCGGTAATAACTAACCCAAAAATAATTTATTCAAATTAGTTTGAGAAACTAATGTATAATTTTAGAGGGCTTCAAGCTAATATTTTTAAGAGAAACTTGTTTGAGTTAATTTAATAGAAAATAAGATTAAGCAACTACTTTATGTCCAATAAAAATATATTTTCATTTTCTTTTACTTTTTGCACTTAATACACTCTAAAAATGGCTGGGTTATTTTTGACCCATAATGGGTAAATATTGGACAGAACACACATGCTGGGTTAAAAATACCCCGTGCTGGGTTAAAAATGACCCAATGTTGGGTTGTTGTTATGCAACCATGGGGTATTATAACCCAGCAGTTGGGTTAAAATAACCCAGCATTGAGTCAATTTTTAACCCAGCACGTGTTCTGTCCAATATTTACCCATTATGGGTCAAAAATAACCCAGCCATTTTTAGAGTGTAAAGTCACATACCTTCTATGTCAGAGAACAATTTAACATTATTTCAATGTATCTTTGGCACCTTTAAAATTAGAAGCGACCAAACTTTATAACAGAGGATCGACGATCAAAATTGTGATTTTCTTTCAATTTTAAGATCCAGGCTTAAACATGCCCTTATTTAAGCAAATAATAAATACATTTATATAAACAAGACAACCAAATAAAGTTGAGTGTTTATGTGCATTTTGTGCATTAATATCTGCATTATTAAGTAAAACGTGCTTGTTTTACGCTTTATACGAGATTAAAATCTATACAATTCAGTTAAAAATTGGATTGTGGACGTCTTCAAGATCAATCGCAATATAAAATCATCAGATCACCAAAACTGCCTGTAGACCGTTTCAGCAGTAACAACATAAACAAGCGGCTGTCGCGGTCCGCACGTAACTTCCGGTAAACTCTGCTAAGAATAAATAACAACAAAGTACTTTAAACGTAGTTTATTTATATAACAAGAAAAAAAAACAGCACATAGATTACCTAGAAAACCAAAACATTTGTTATTTTCGACGAGGCATTTGTTCAAGAGATCAGTTTAGCAACTAGTCAGACCATTAAAAAAACAAAACCGGAAGTAAGGTTCGGATCCAGACGTGTATCACGTGCGTCCGATGAAACGGTCTATATGACCAGACCGTATCTACCAGACCGAATCAGAACACACATTTCAGTGCCTCTTAAATGCCTGAACAGTTGACTTAAACATTTTGCTGTCTATGGCACAAAAAGCATAATCACTTTGACTTAAAAGAACAATTTGGAAATTTGATCATCAGAGTAGCACTTGAATCTTA
Source organism: Misgurnus anguillicaudatus (assembly GCF_027580225.2). Taxonomy (NCBI): domain Eukaryota; kingdom Metazoa; phylum Chordata; class Actinopteri; order Cypriniformes; family Cobitidae; genus Misgurnus; species Misgurnus anguillicaudatus. The sequence continues at coordinate 10,287,591 of NC_073351.2, forward strand.
TTGTGCCAGAGAAAGCCAATACGGTAATATTTCTTTAGAAAAATTGCTGAAACGTTAGCCTGACGTTGTCATACATACTCAATTCTAGTCAGAATTTGATTCTGAAACCACTCAATTGGGCTGTAATTATGGGGCGTGTTTCAATCGAACCAGAAAAAAAGGCCTCTGGACTCAATTGGATAAATCTACAACCAATCAGAGCAACCAAGTGTGCGACGCATGTTCAAATGGCGTCTTTTGCAGCCTGACCGAACTGCTAGTTATTTCGCGACAATGAAACAGTTACAATGAAACATTATGATTATACGAAGTCCGAGATAGCGAACGTACATCAACACCTACTATGTTTACAACATTTCATCCATATCACAACATCGTGAGTTATTTACTAAATCATACACTCAGACTATCAAACAAACAAAGCTTTATCAGGCATTACACTGAGATAAAGAAATGTTGCTTTTGTCCTAAGACATTTTGTCTCAAGACAGTTCATTTCAGAGACAGGTTTGTGTCCAAAACACAGATTGTTTGAAGTAAAACAAAAAACAGCTGATTGCCGATCACATTAACAGCAAAAACGGTCCAATTTCGATTTATGACCCCTTGATCTGTGCATATTTAATCCAAATGAATTTAAGACCAACCATCCAATCAAATTAATGATAATTAATATTAACACATCTAAATCTTTAATGTTTAAGAACAGACCTTTTGAGGCTCCAGTTAACATCCATTGTAAAAATGTGTGTAACCAGTCGAAAAACACGCATCATGTACAGTCTGGCTATAGCAGAATCAAATGAGGACATTGGCACAGCTGAGGAAACAAATTGCAGAAAACAAGCTCGCAGCAACCTCACAAAGCTAACAGCAGAGATGCAACACTCAAATCATTCAGTGTGACTTTTAACACGCTCTCATCGTCTCTCTTCATCTGCCCATCTCTGCCAATATAAATCAGGATGCTTCAATACACGCAGGTTTCTTCTGCAGTTTATGTTGCGATCGCTCTGGGCTCCGCAGCACCCTTGCAGAACTTTCTCAGCAAGATCGTAAATCAGGTCTGAGGTCAATGAGACTTCATCTCAGAATCACTCTCTCGACAAGCTCCCAAAATAACATTGTAATCTTACACCTGAAAAGGTATCAGGTAAATGCAATCACGGATAAAAGGAGTCAAATGTGCATCAGAGATAAAAGCTGTAATAACAGAAATACAATAGGGTCAAAATATTGATCCGAATGTAAAATGATTCTCTAAATTTCTAATCTGTGCATATCCATAAACATCACTGCACCTCCCGAGTACTTCACGCGCATCTCTAAATGCATCAATTAGGCGAGTACACAGAGAAATTATTTCATCGTTTATTTCAGTCCATTGATCTCATTATTTTAGGCATTATAAAGAATTGTTTCACAATTAGTTGAATTATGCCTGCAAGGCTTAGCTGTCATCTTACTGAATGAACAACTCATCCCATCAAAGCACAAATAAAGCCTCCAGTGCAAATGTAGCCACAGTTAAGTGAGGTAGCTTGAAAAAAAAAACATTTCCCCTCCTGTAGGGATCATCTTGGCAAGGTGTGAGCAATGCAAAAGCCCAGATATTTATTTGATTGCTAACAAAATCAACACATGCATCAACCAACCAAACATAAATGTGGGTACCATTACTTTTTTTATTTTAAGTATGATCTTAGTTTGGCATAACCTCTTGATTGCTCTCTTTTAATACTATTACTGCAAATGGGCAACCAGCACAATAATAAGTGTGCAAGCTTTTCAGGTGAAAGATTTTAATATAAAAACTAACATTTAAAAAAAAGTACATTTTAAATAAACTGTATAAAGGCATTTGACCTCTGTTAAAGTTTAATGAGTTTAATGAGGTTGAGATTTGGAAGTAACGTTGGCAAGAAAGGGCTTTATCTATAAATGCGCACATTTAGTTTGCTGTATCTGCGCAATGAAGGACTTTAAACAGACACAATGACAGAATCAATAAATTGTTTTTAGCTTTGTAATTTAACAATGTAAACACCAGGTATAAACTTAAAATACAACATGCCAGTAATCCTCATTGCTCGCCTTACGATAAACAACCCCATGTACTCAGATTTGGTTCTCCAAATAACCAAAGACAGTCAGTTACTGTAAGGTTTATAATTAAACTCGTATTCATTTCTTATGTTCCCCCAAACTGGTCTAACTAACGTTAATCGAGAGAAATTAACACTTTACAGTTTCTTATTAGACTAATGATATCATAAATAGGTGCTATTAAATATAGACTTGGCTTAATCAAGGATTTTTAATAGCAAAAGGCAAATGTCAGTGGACAAACAGTTTGTAAATGAGAAAATCTGAGAATAACGAAAACATGAGAGTAAGAAAATGCGTACAGACCTCAATATATCCAGCCAGGCTCGGAACAACGATGGCCAGAATCAGCACAGACACGGCGGGGATTGAAGCCATCTTCCTCGGCTGATCTCTGGAACGAATCGTGCTGAATTTATCCGTCTGTGAATTCGTATAAGAGGCTAATAAACAGAAGAGATCTCAGTAAATGATCCTCGAACGGTCCTCTCTGTGTGAAATGACCCTGTGTACTGCGCGATCAGTGAGTGGAATGTCGCTCATATATCTCCGCCTGCCACGGGATCGACTCGAGCGCTAAAACAGGACCAAGCGCGCCACCGACCGTCTGATGCGGGACTCACCGGAAATGAGGTCATCAAGCGTTCACCCTGGAAAAAAGTTTTGTAAAGATTTTGCTAGATTTTGCTAAATTGTCCATAAGGAATTTCTTACAATAGTGAAAGCTATAGGCTAATGGTCTTGTTCATTTAATAAGATGTCATTTATTATTTAAAGAAATTGTAAAAAGTTAAAAGAGATTTTTAGTTGAAGACAAAATTATTTATGACCCAAAATATAGTAACAAAAATATAAGAAATGTGTTTCAGTCAAAGAAAAAAAAAAATCTGGAATTCTTTAATAAATAAAATTAATTACAAAAACATGCCTCTTACCTCATCAATTTTGCGTCCCAAACAAAGTTAAAGAACTAAATGTAAACATTTTGCATAATATAACCCCTTCTAATGAGTTTATAAATGTAGTCCCTTCTAAATTTAGTTACACTCATTTGAATTGTAATTTTTGTAATTGTGTTACTGAATAAATTGATCATCTTTTCTTCAAATGTCCCCTTCTCAAACGATTTTTGTCTGATTTGTCAAAATCATTGATTTAACTATGTGTGAAATATTCTGCTATTTTTTCATTGTAAACCAAATATAGAATATATAGGAAATGTAAGTATTTTAGTGGCAAAATATTATTTTCATAAATGTATTTTTTTCTCAACAGTTCCCAAATAAAACAATTTTCTTTAATTATGACATGAATTATTTAATTATGACCCTAACGAAGGTTAACAACCAAAAAAGTGTCCAATTTGTGCATTTGTATAATGATCTGATGAATGTTAGCCTACATAAATTCTATTACCTCTGTATTTTTTCTTTATTTCTCTTTATTGTTTTAATGGTTGCCTTCATTCCCTACTTTATTGTATACTTATTTCATCCATGATTTTTTGAAGCGGTTGCAAATTACTCTTGTTTACTTGCAATAAAAAAATTGCTCTGGTGATGTGAATGTAAATTTTTATTTTATGTGATCTTCAAACTGAGGATTTATTTTATTTGTTTTGTTATTGTAAATATTTGAAGCGCCTCTAAGAAGATTTTTAATATTTTTTTCATGATGATTTCTGATTTGTTTTGGTTTTGTAGAAGATATGGGAAAGAAGAGTCGTATTTAGGTTACTTGTTAAATCTTACTTTGCTTGTGGCTAAATATTTTATACAAAAGGGTACATTTAAGACAAGCTAGCCCTGTTTACATGTTTTTATCACCAATAACACACTTATGTATTTTTACACAGATGTGTTTTTTTTCCTGGGTGATTTTATTACAGTTGGTCAATTGAAATAGTTATGCATAACTATAATGGACAATAAACATTTAATGAACATCTAGGGATGGTTTCCCGGACAAGGATTAGCTTAAACCAGGACTAGACCTTAGTTTAATTAGGAAATATAACTAGTTTTAACAAACATGCCTTACTAAAAACATTACTGGTGTGCATTTTGAGGCAAACAAAGGGGCATTGATGTATTTTAAGATATGTAAGTGCAAGTTGTTTTCAGTTTGGACAGCTCTTAAATTTATTTTAGTCTAGGACTAGTCTAATCCTTGTCCGGGAAGCCGCCCCTTAAGGTTATTCAATTCAGTTCAAACTTTAGTTCATACTTTATACCCAATTTGAGGTCATGTAGAGAGTACAGAATATACATAAAAATATCATACATATAACATAAAAATATACACATAACATAAAAAATACATGTATCTTTATATTGTATTTTATATCACAATATAATACATTCAATACATGTATTTTAACATGTTTTAGATCAAAAAGAAAGTTCACCCAAAAAAAAATGTAATTCTGTTATGATTTACTCACTCACTTATTGTTCTAAACCTGTATGAGTTTTATTATTATGTTCAACACAAATTAAGATATTTTGATAATTGATGGTAACCACACGGTTGATGGTACCCATTTACATCCATAGTAGGAAAAATAAATACTATGGCAGTCAATGGGTACTGTCAACTGTGTGTTTACCATCTATGATCAAAATGTCTTGATTTACAGGTTCAAGATGAGGGTGAGTAAATCAAGGCAGAATTTTCATTTTTGGGTAATTGTCCCTTTTAAATATAGTGAAAAACTGGTATAGTTGTGACATGTTTTAGTCCAATGAATATTTGTCTGCATGATTTTTAGCTTTTTAATCTTTTATGTAAGTATCAGAAGTACCCTGTATTTGAAATCCAGGCTTAAATCTCATAATCTAATGATGGGATTAAAAGCATCAAAGTCTGATTTCATTCATTGATGTAAATCTTTGACATGACCTCACACAATATTAAAGATATCAATGTTGTATTTTCACGTGTATTTTCAATGTTGTTGGCCTTCTGGAAAGTATGTTCATTTATTGTATATGTACTCAATACTTTAATGCTTTAATTACTGCCGCATTTTGGCATGACAAGCACACCGCTGATTGTAGCCATTGACTTCCCTAGAAAAAACAAATACAATGGAATTCAATGTGTACCGTCAACTGTGTACTTACCATCATTTATCAAAATATTTTCTTCATCATTTATCACAATACTTTCATAATATTTGTTTTCCTACTATAGAAGTCAATGGTTACAATCAGCGGTGTGCTTACCATCATTTATCAAAATATCTTCTTTTGTGTTCATCAAAATAAGAAAACTCATTGAACAACATGAGGATGAGAAAATAATGACCAAATTTTCATTTTTGGGTGAACTATCCCTTTAAGTAAAATTAGTTAGCTAAAGTAAGCTTTATATGTACAACATGTTAATTTATGAGCAAGTTGTAATTTTGTGTGTGTGTTGTTTGCTGTTGCAGTTTAATTTATGATCACATCATATCGACTGTAGAAAAATCTCAAGAGAAATGTACAAAACGTTCCCTAAAGACAACATTAATATATTGTCCTAGAACTTAAGTATGATTAATTGTAAAAGCCCTAAAAGTTTAAGTACAGCATATCCGACAGCAAGACACTGCTGTTCATTTATACATTATTCCCAACTAGCCTACATCCCTAGGAGCAGGAAAATAAGTTGACAGGACCTTTTTTGTGTCCTGCTATTATACTATACAATGAAGGCACTGTCTGCCTCTTAGGAACACATTAGAATACAATTGGCAACCTTTTATTGTCATTCGCCAGGTGTTTATTGTGGATTGAATTATGCAATCTATTGAATAAACTACATAATATTGTGTATTTTACAGTCGAAGTGTACTGTTTACATTTTAGTCTCTCAGTTGCTTCTGTTTCTTTAGTGATTAAAGCCAAAAGTGACTCTTAAAACAATTATATATGTCGGATTCAGTGTTAATGTTTATAGATTTTTTTTTTACAAATGTCAAATTATTATTAAATTTTCGTTACAAATGATATATTAGAACAGGGAAACGCCATTTTAATGCAACAGAAACCTGCATGACGAGTTTGTATCAGTATGAAGAACCTAAAACATAGATGTGTCTCTAATCCTGCTAAGCTCCCTACTTAGTCAGGAATATTGGGCCACATAGGCGCGTTCTGAGTCAGTTCCTGTATTGAGTCTTCAACCAGCACGTGCAGTAATAAGACACAACCCGGGTGAGTCATCGCCGTACTTAGAAACAAATACCGATACCAGCCCTAAACCTTCACCCCAACCCTTAAAAGTTATCTTAAAGCTACGTTAGAAGACGAAAGGACGAATTACTTTATTTTACCTCAAATGTTTGTAAGTATTTTTATAGCAGAGTGGTTTTATTAGCGCGTGTTATTTTTGTAAGTGTTCACCTGCTGTAGTAGAGTATCGCTCTAGTCGTCACTCCCATTGTACCCGCCCGGAAATATATTCTCTCACCTCACAGGTAAGCGATACCAACAACACTTGTTTCGGAATATCATTTTAATCCTCTTGTTTCTTATATTAACTTGCACGTTGTAGTTCTGTCGACGGTTAATTGTCAATATATTTTCTCAGACGCTTTAACTTTTGTCTTTATTTGTCGTAGTTGATCCTGCGCTTGTTTGGGGCGTGTTGTTGTTTTTCACGCTTAACGTTACTTGACTACAGCCAAGTCCAATAAGTTACTGTTTTTTCCTTATAGTTCACAATTGCTCGACTCGTTTTGTTAGCAGAAGTAAAACTGTGAAAAACAAAAGGGTTTGTTTTATCCATTACTGCTGGTGGTCTCAGACATGGACCCAATGGATGGAGGAATGCGTTACACTCCTAACTCTTCGGTAAGCTTCATATTCACTTTGTCTTATTAAATAACACTTGTTTTGTAATGTTAACTCAAATGTCGTTAAATATTTGAAATATTACACGTGTGTCCATAAAAACTGGTTATTTGGTTATTTTATGTCACACGTCTGCTTTTCCTGTTGAGCCAACTTACAGGCCTACCGGGTTATATGCATGTTAAACTATTTTACACATGCTCTTTTATAATAGCCTAGTTATGCATTACCTCATGTTAAATTAGTGACTAAATTGACTGTATGCTAGTTATATTAAATGAATATGGCATAACACATGACCATTAAACCATACAATACCTGAGAGATGCACTTTTCCCTTACATACAGAGTTTATGTATTAACCTAGCTTTTAAAACCATACAATATTTAGGACTTTCTTTTAAAACAAAACATTTCCATGGAAGTTTCAATAGTAACCATGTTTCATATTACTCTTTGTCAGTCTCTATAAAATGTGTCCTTATCAACTCGTCATCAATACTTCTTAAGTCAGTCACATTGGTTATTGTAGGCTTTGTAGGTCAAAGGTTAACCTTACTGACACAGCAAAAGCAGATGTTCCCTACTCTTGAGCCATTATTTGTTGCAGTGATGCCAATACACTTTAGTTTACTTTAGTAAGTAAACAGGGCACATGTGAAGCAGATTTGTTTGATAATGACAACATTTCTTGCATGTATAGTAACTCAGTTACAACAAACCTGCCTATATAAGGCAATTTGCTTCTATTGATCAGCAAAATCTGTTTAAGCCGTTATGCTGAATGGATTAGCTTTATTGTAAGTCCTGAGGATAGGATGTCGTTTGGCATTTACAAGACCTTAGATGAAGTACTACTTACAGTAGATGTAATTATATGTTTGCTGGTTTTGTGAGGATTATTGTTAAAACCAGTCACTGCTGGTGGAAATTTTCATTATGTGTCCTGATATCTAGAAAGCTGGGTGAACGGCGACCAATTTAATATTGATGTTATGTCACGCTGTTTATTGCAGAGGCGATATTTACAACATTGCAAAAGTGACCCTGCCTATGAAATCCAGTTTTAAGTCTCAATCTAATTATGAGATTAAAGAGATGAGATTTCACATTGATTTCAATCTTTGACATGATTTTACTCAGTCAATATTAAAGATATCAAGGTAAAAATTTTACAAAATGTTCTTTGCATTATATAGGATGATTTTAACACTAAATCACAAAAAATTATTGTACTGGGTTTTCATAGGCAGAGTCGCAGATAAGCACACTTTGCACAATATTTAGGACGAAATATCTCAAAATAGCCAGAAATTGTCTGTTTCTGTAAAATTCTGATATAATGGCCTATCACTCATTTATAAAGGTCGGGATAGTCATTTCAAGGGCACAAAAGAAAACTATATAGAAGTGATAGAATCCATGTGAAAGTCTCTAGTTTTTTTTAAATTTATATTTAGAGAGAGGTCAGAGGGACAAAATCCTGAAAAGCTCAGTGTGACAGTTGATGTGTGTGTGTGTGTGTTTATGTCTGCCTGCATGCATACATACCACAGTTTTGTTAGAGCATGCTTTACTTTGACTTTACTATGAGACAACACACCCAAAACTGAAACCTGAACAGAGGAAATGACTCAGGTTAAATATAGCATGGGGATGCCCCCTTTATTCACTTTATTATTATTTCTAGAGCAACACCTCTTATGTCATCATTTTGTGTTAACAGCTGACACTTGCTTGTTTAAACTTTTCTTTAATAACAGTTACATTATTGTTCAAAACTTGAGCATGTGTTGAGTTGCAAACAGATACCTGAGTTCACTGACAAGCTAGGTCATTTTGCTTTTACCACACTTTCCGCCGCACCGGAGTATAAGCCGCATCATTCAAAAATGCGTCATTAAGACGAAATAACATATATAAGTCACAGTAGACTATACATTGTGTTTATTTAGAAAATTATTTCACAAAATCTAAGCCGAAGAACAGACATTTAATCTTTAAAGGCAAGTTATTCAAATAAACAGCAGACAGAACAGCAGGCTGAATAGATGTCTGTACGTTAAAGTAATATTATCAGTTATTTAAATGATAAACCAAAGCATACAGAACTTACTAGGGCTGCACGATTTGGGTAATTTTTCCCATTGCGGTTATTGATGCTAATATTGCGATGTGCGATTGCGATTATAGTAAATGGTATCATGAGTAAACTTGATGGGTTTTAAGGAAAATCCACACACAGTTTAGTGATAATGCTAAAATGTGTATTTGTAAAACTAGAAATGTTTTCGTATTGCCACGTGATGTAGAAACTGCTCAGTGTCAGTAATCCTAAATCCAAAATACCGCCATACAACAGACGTAGAGTTTTTTTTAGCTACCAGATCACTGTCAACCTCCTCTGCATCCATCTTCGCTCTGGTATTCTCGCGCTGCGCACACACAAGTGACGACGCACACCACACACGTGCATGCCACCCGTGCACTGCCTTTTTTGTTCATTTTTCTTTCTTTTTTTAAACAGCAAGGAAAATCATCAAACTGTTATCAGAAAGTTTGTGTTAACAAGTCCACACATTTATTTATTTAATATAATTGCAACATTTTGCTGTCATATAATTGCACAGGCTGACATCGCGATTGCGATGCGATTAATTGTGCAGCACTAGAACTTACCTGGAAGGTTGAATAGGCTAAATTAACCGAACAGGCCAACTTGCATGAAGTTCGCATACTCGTCATTCCACATTACAGAATCCATTGAATTACAAAAATACAGAAGCAGGATATAGCGGACTCTCACGGCTGTAGACGGTAATGTTGTCTCTTGCCTCCATAAATGTCAAAATTAATTCATACTGACTTACAAGGTGACCTGACTATAAGACGCAGCACCAGCCAAGTTATAAAAAAAGCGGCTTATAGACAGAAAAATACGGTATTATCGCAGGCTATTGCTGACTTTAATGTAACACTGTAAGAAAAAAACGGTAGCTTTTCTGTTGCTGGGTTGGTACCCTCAAAAGTAAATTTTTGTACCTTGATGGGTATACAACACATTGAAATGTTGTACTGTTTGGGGTGCAATATTATACCCCAAGGACCATTTGTGTACCTTAAGAAACAATTTTGTATCAGTTAAATGAACAAAATGGTTAACTGTACCTTTTAAAGATATATCTTATACACCTTTATAGAATATCTGTACAAAGCTACAAAACGGGTTTTGTAGCCTTTTTTCTGACAGTGTACTTTCTCACCATTAGATATACATATAATCAACCTTTGAACTAACTGGTAAACTTGTAAATGTTTAAATGAAGGTAACTTAACAATTGTTACAAAATACTTTTTATACTCTGCTAATATTTGTGTGTAAAACTGAATTGTTTTAACACTGTACCACTCATTCGAAAACACAAAAAAAAAAATTCCGTTTTGCTTATTTGACGTTTTGTTAAACCACATGTTTCACCAAATAGGCAGTGGTGAAATAGTAAAACAAAAACAATATTCTACTTAAGTAAAAGTACAGTTACTTTGCTGATATTTTTCTTGAGTACAAGTAAAGTTACTTATATAAAAATCTACTCAAGTCAAAGTAAAAAGTAAGTCATTTTAACTTTACTCAGAGTAAAAGTTACTTTTTTACAGCGGGATGAGGTTGGGGATTCTAGTATAGTTAAAAAAGGACAAGGGATTATAAATCATAAACTAGTTGTTTTTAATTGTAGGAACACCTTTATAGTTAAAGTGCAATAATAAAAATAAAAAGCTTTTTTATAACTAAGAAACATTTATGGAATTGTTTAACAATTGTTTACAGGTGAATTATGCACTTTCAAGACAAATAAATATGAGGTCAGCAGCTAGTAAATACAATCACTATAGTAAGGTTGTAATTGATGTATTGCTGGTAACATATATATTATTTTATTAAACTATATAGCTTATATGAGCATATAATGAGATGAGGGCCATGGCTTTAATCCTTTACACGTTTATTGACCTCTATCTAGCTTCCCTGACCTGAGTACCTGATGAAGCTGCTAGACATCGGAAGATAATGCACATGGTCTCTAAAGGGCTCATTATAGTTGTGTGTAGGTTACGCGTCAGTTTTCACACATACTTCTGTGGCGTTGATGTGCAAACACACATGCAGACCGCTGGTAGACAGTGTCCACGCGTGTAACCACAGTAGCAGTGTGACTGTGAAGAAGCAGCTTGGCAAGTTTAACCCACAAGCGAAGTAGAAACAGCAACTTGTGTATGTTTTGAGAAGACCAGCAGTGATGGAAGTAAATAAACTTCTAATGACATAGTATTTTACCTGACGGGTTTTAGTGGACCAATCACAGCGCTGGCAGTCCACGTAGAACTGACGTGCTGTTAAACATTTGGGGGTGTGCACGTTAGGCTACGGATTACCTACCGCATAGACCTTACGCACGACTATAACATGAGCTTGAAACAATTGACGTGTCATGCAAACGAGCGATAAAAACGTGGTCGGCAACTCTGTACTTGCACGTGAAGCCTACCTTACATAGGAATGAAACACTCGCTTCGCGTCAGTGGAAAGTGGGCGCTTAAATATGGCCAGGGGTTTCTTTCATAAGAATTGAATTTAGGATCTGCATCAGCTGGCTCCTGTCTCGTCCTCCATTTTTTAAATATTTTTTACTCAGTAATGGATATGGTTTAAGTTGTAACAAAGTACAGTACTTTAAACAAAACATACTTAAGTAAAAGTAAAATTACAGATTTTAGAAAATTATTTTAAAAAAAATTGAGATACACAATAAAACTACTAAATTACAGTAATGTGAGTAAATGTAATTCGTTACTTTCCACCTCTGCAAATAAGTGTTGGTCACTGTCACATAATTGTAGCATGATACCTTAAAAACAACCCAGCAGTCATAAAGGAAACAATTGTAGGTCATTGTTCCATAATACGCCAAATTGTATCTGAAATGTACTGTAGCCAAATGTAAATCTTCTTAATTCCCAGACTCAGTCATCTTTTGTTTCATACCTTTATACTTTAATCCCAAACTGAAAAAGCTTCTAGAGGATTAAATGCTTATTAAAAAAATAGCAAAATTTGTTCAGTAGATGAAAAGACTTTAAAACAACAGCATGAAACAACATGCCCTGTAATGTGTATGGACTCCCCTCTTATCCTGTTTGTGTGTTCAGAGTCTTATGAAATTATGATTCCTTGTGGTTTACGTTCAACATGAAATCGAAACTGACCCATTTTGTGTTATTCATACACATTCCTCTTATTGTGCACAATGCAGGGCTCCAGACTGCCACCAAAATTTGAGAGTGTGCCACTGAATTTTACATCCAGTAAATTTGGCCTTTTTTTGTGATGTGACACTGAATTTGAAAACAGCACATTGTACTTTCTGCATCTATCATTAACGTATTTATTAGTAATAAAGTAGAAATTAGTAGAAATGTGAATATTTGGTTAGGATGTTTATTTACGCTGTGTGCCCCTAAATTTTCTGGTTGCGCCCCTAAAATTTTCAGTTGGGGGCCACTGTGCTCCTAGTGAAAAAAGTTAGTCTGGAGCCCTGTTCAATGTATTAGTTTGTGCTGTAAAAAATGCTTATCACTTGAAAAATCTTGGCTAACTTCACTTGTGCTGTTGTGGAAGTGTTGTCAGATCTGCAAAACAAAATCAGCCCAATGACCGAGCCCAAAAATAACTCAGGAAATGCTACTCCCATACCAATTTCTTCTTAAAGACCACTGTATATTATAAATAAGATCATCATGCCTTAAGATGGACAGCAAATGAACAAAGTCCTTCAACCTGTGGACAAAAAAAACCAGAGGTAACAGTGGCCCAATTTTACGGGAAAACTGTAGACATGACAACTCTGCAATATGGATGTGTTAAGGTTAACTAATACCCAAAAAGCTTTTTAGGCATTGTTTTAGCCTACTTCTTGCATTTTGGAAATAGATTGATAATTTAAAGCAACACCAAAGAGTTTTTTACCTTAAAATAACGTTTCCACAAAAGTTTCAGTCGTTCATCCACTCGAAACAGGGTGAAGGGCACTTCCACATTTGCTTTGCAGCCCTCTATCGGCCAAAACTCCACTAAAGAAGTTTACAACCGTCGGGTCACGGTCCTGTAGTTCAAGTGAAAACTACAAAAACTTGCTTTACGGCAGACCTACAATCCAATCAGAGCCAGCTATGCTGCAGTATTTACGACAGTGGTAATGGACAATTACGCTTCTAACCTGTAGGAGGAGCAAAGAGCAAAAAGTCTTTAGTGTTGCTTTAATGGTGATAAGTGCTAGGCATTTTCTCTTATTGAATATTCTGTTCACACTCCTAAATGCATCATATTATTAAAGTGGGTTGGTAATGCAGTTTCATATTGAATCAATGTGTTGATGCTGTTTTTATATAACCTCTCTGAATCTGTGCTTATTCTGTCAAAAAGCTTTGAAATTTTCCTGCATAGTTCCTTTATTCATTCAGAATATGAAATCTGTTGAGAATATCTGCTATAGTTTTTTCTTATTATTTCTTCTAACTTTGTTATCTGTTGCACACAGACTGATTGACATTTCGTCAGATGAATAAAAAAAGCCTCTTGCTTGTTTTGCCACTTATCGAATGCGTTGTCTCCCTTTCAGGACAAAGAGTGGGAGCAAGCTGTCACATTCCTACCTGCATCAGACTACAAAAAGCTAGAAAAGAAAAGGGGCCCAGGAAAGATTGGGATCATTGTTGGCTTGGTGATATTGGCGGCTGTTTTGGCTTTGATCATAGGACTTTCAGTCTGGCATTTCCACTGTAAGTGCAATTCATACCTTCATTCACCAGTCTTGTGGTCTTTTTTAGCGTAACATTATTCATGTCAGTGGTGATCACGTTTGTCTTGTCCTGCAGTCCGAAAGGATTTGAGGAATCAGAAGATTTACACTGGGTCCCTTAGGATAACCAGTGAAACTTTTGTGGAAGCTTATGAAAATTCAGATAGCCCAGAGTTTAAACGCTTGGCAGACCAAGTAAATGCTCAGCTGAGAAAATATTATGCATTTGGTTTAGCAGGTTCAATCTGTTTTTGTAGCTTAAAGTGATGACAAAGTATTTTTGGTTCTTTTGTTCTTTTTAGCTGAAAACAATGTATATGGAGTCTAAACAACTGGCTAAATATTACGTTGGTTCTAAAGTGACAGCCTTCAGGTACGATTTCACACACACAGCTGCAAGACCCACGACTAACACAGTTTTGTTTGTGAAGGCCTATACACACTAAGATGAAAACAGATAAAACATCTGCTGTTACATGTTTGCGTAGGAAATTGATAACTTTGTTTTATCATTCTTTCAGCGGTTACTGGGGTAAAATGATACGCAACAGTAAAGTGTCCTAGTGCTGTTCTGGTCCTACATTAGCACCCTTAGAACATATCTCAACTGAAAATTTTAATCATCCCATATTTTACTAACCCTAAAGTCATTTTGGGTTAATCTGACTTATTAAAATCTAGTCTCGTGTAGCCAGCCCTTCATACAGAAGGTCTGGGAAGTTGAGAGCGTTGGCAACTTTGAATGGCCAAGAATCGCCCAAGAGGCCAAATGACTGACACTTAAAGCAACCAATCACGTTTCATTTTGTGCAGCATCATGTTTAGGGGCTTGGATAACAGACCATCTGCAACAACCATAATTTATGAATGTCTCTAAAGTTCATAACAACAATAGCAAACACGTTAAGATACCTTGCATACTTTCAAACATGCAGTATGTGTTCGACCTTAATGAAGCATATTGTCACCGATGTAAACATGAAAGCTTTCTTCTTCAATCAGATAGTTTTGTGTTGTTTCCGTGTGGACTGTTAAAGATCGCAACATGCGATCCTCTCCTGGAAATCCTGAATAATAGAGGGTATGCATTGACGTCACTTTTCCACGTGATCACGCTGGAGCACGCCCTGTTGAGTGGCAAACGTTCAACAAAATGGCTGGTTTTCATAGTTGCTGCTGCTAAAATGCCAGTAAAACTGACTATTTTCTTAGCTTAAATAATTGAATTTAGTTGGACTTGATAGCAGAGGTGGACAATACTTAGTTACATTAGTTACATTCTCCACGCATCTGTGCTTTATTAGGGTGTTTGTCTTGGGAAAATTTTTACTTCACTACATTCTAAAGCATAGCATCATACTGTGTATTCTTTTATATTGCAAATTAAAATGTATTTAATACCTAATTACATTAAAATAGTGTAATTTTACTTGAGTAAAAGTATGTTAAGGTACTTAAATATTAAATGTAAAACAAAAACTTGTATTCATGAAAGTAAAACATCTGCTTGATAGTGACCCTAGCAACTTGTCAACCCACCTGTGGTCTGTGGACGTTGGTATGAACGATCTATTTACTTCTTTCAGTGTTTCTTGGCAGTCTGTAAAACGATAGCTCCGAAATCTTGTTAATCTGTTAGTACAGTATATCGCACAATAGCTGTTTCCCATTTAGATGCGTTTTCCCTGTGTTTCCGCTGATTTCAAACTGTACACAAATGCCGCCACTCTGTCTTTTGCCACTCAGTGGGCGTAACTGCAGTCATTTTCGCCGAAGATGATGTCACGTGCATACCCTCTATTCAACCAACTGGAGGATGACTTTAAAATCCTCTGGAGCGGGGGTGGGCATTCCTGGTCCTGGTCGGTCACTGTCCTGCGGAGTTTGGCTCCAGCCCTAATCAGACACACCTGAATGCCATTTCCAAGTCATTCTGCAGCCTTTGATTAGATTTATCAGTAGGGCTGGGCGATTAATCGAAATCGAACCGCAATCTCGATGTGCAACGTTGCGATTAGCAATTTGCGAAGGGATGCGATATGATGCGATTTGAGAAATATGCAGAGAGGCTTTGTGACAGTCTAACCAATTGAGCGAGCGCAAGTATGTCTGTGCTTTCTCCGTGAGAGGCACGTCAACCAAAACAGCGCTTCTCCTAAACAGCCTGTGTCTCTCAATGCTTGTTAAATACTCGCGCCCGTTTCCCTATTGCAAGACTTTGCGCGTGCGTCTTCCACAACAGACAAGGTGTTTAAACTTGACGCACACGCGCAGCCTGTGTCTCTATGCTTATTAAATACTCCCGCCTGTCTCCGCAAGTCCGCATCGCAATACTTCTTGCCCGCGTCTCTCAAAACGGATGATGCGTTTTACACACACACACGCGCGCCAAACAATGCTTACAAGCCTGGCTCCTTATCTAAAACAAATTAAAATACCATTTAACTGGGTTGCTAAGTCACTTGAATAAAATGACATGACATTGAACGCATTTGGATTTTATATTCATTTTAAAATCCCAAATGTAGCTTTTTAATATTTTGATAGTTATGAAGTTGAGTATTACAGTTCTTTGTTTACAAAAACAAACAAACATGCATTCAAATCTTTTCAGTAAAACTCAGTCACCCACTTAAATATTTTAAATTGTTGTTAAAGTTGCAGCTATAATGAACCCACTTATTTAAATACTGTTACAGTGTTAGTCCAAGCTAAAGATCATTTTACATTTCATACAATAAGTGTTACATTCATATAATAAGTGTTAATTATATTCTTAATTTCTTTGTTTTTGTTTCCTTATTTTCACAAAACAAAAAAAAAAACATAAGAATACAGTTAAATCACCAGACCCATAAGCAGTATCAGTAAGATCTAACCATCTAAAGAGGCAGATGCGCATTGCATCTGCTACAAAATTTAATCGCAAATCCAATCGCAATCGCAATTCCTGGCAGAAAAAGCGCAATTTGATTTTTTCCCTAAATCGCACAGCCCTATTTATCAGGTGTGTTTGATTAGGGTTGAAACTAAACTTTGCAGAACGGTTGCCCTCTAGGATTAGGAATGCACAACCCTGCTCTAAAGTGTTTTCAGAAAAATCTTCCATATGCATCAGACGTTTAGCCAATGGTTCGTGTCGTGACGTCTAAGAATAAATTATACCCTGCCTCTTTTCAGCTTTATGCTGCGTTTACACCAGCCGCGATAGTCGTCAAGCGCGAGTGATTTCAATGTGAAGACGCGTTGAAGCTCGTCTGGAGGTCTCGCGGCGTGAATGAGGCGTTGAGTGTGGCGCGGTAGACACGATTCGGCCTCATTCGCGTGTGTAGTTCGCGCGAATTGAGCGTTGCCGCGGCAAACGCCCAAGTTAAACAATATGAACTTTGGTAGAAAAACTCAGCGCGTTGACCAATTAGGAGCTTGCTGTAGTAGTGAAGTTATTACAGAAAGTGAGCGGAGTCGCAGAAGCCCCTCCCATGACACAAACTTCAGTGTGAATGTCTCAATGACTAGAATTTCATGTGCGAATGAAGCGAGTACACTCAAACTGTTCAAGGGGCAAACTAGACGCGATTTTGCCGCCTCAAACGTGGCTGGTGTGAACCCACAGTTATAATGGCATTGGATAGTGCCCTGTTGTTAATGGGGAAAGTATGGGCAAATTTTTATTTTGGGGTAAACTATACCATTTTACAAACACACAGATTTTTAGCTAATTCTGCCCCCTCCCCCACTCAAAATATGTATATTCTGAATATTCTGTCACAATTTGTTCACCCTCATGCCATCCTAGATGTATATGACTTCCTTTCTTCAGCTGAACACACACAAAGTTACATGATACTTCACTACAAGACATTCAAGAACCAATGAGATTTGAAGTGGTCAATGTGCTACCATGTTTAATTTTAGTGCTAATATGTTTGTTTTTATTTCAATTTCGTTAAATAAGTTTAACATATTTATTGTTTTCCTACACGTGCCTATTGTTTCACTTCAGAAGACATTTATTTACCCATTTGAGTCATTTGGATTACTTTTATGTTTCATATAATGGACAAAAATAGCTTTTTTGACCTTCAAAATTTTGGGTCCCAAATATGGACTTAAAGGGACACTCCTTTTTTTTTAAAATATGCTCATTTCCAGCTCCCCTGGAGTTGAGCATTGGATTTTTGCCGTTTTGGAATCCATTCATCTGATCTCCGGGTCTGGCGGTAGCACTTTTAGCATAGCTTAGCACAATCCATTGAATCTGATTAGACCATTAGCTTCACGCTAAAAAATTACCAAAGAGATTTGATATTTTTCCTATTTAAAACTTGACTCTTCTGTAGTTACATCGTGTACTAAGACCCTCAGTTATGACATGGTCAAATGTTTGAGGGTTGCTTGTCTGCTTGTTTATTCTCTCTTTGTCTCTCTCTCCAGTGAGGGCAGTGTAATAGCTTACTATGAGTCAGAGTTTAATGTTCCAGTGGGACAGGATGGAGCAGTGGATCAGGAGATGAACAGTTTGAGTGACAAGTACAGCAGTAAAATTCGTCGTATTGGAAGTAATTCAGGTCCCCTGCAGTTTGACACAGTTGCAGCCTCAGGTGTGATATAAATCCATACATCCAAAGTGTGAAACTTTTTTATGCATTAAAGTCACTTTTTAACATAAATGTATTTTATATAAATTTTTGTGTAGTGAAATATAACCATGATACTGACGGATTCACTATTTTACATTAACAGCTCTGGATATGCGTCTGTTGTCAAGAGCCAGATGTGAGTAAGCGTATTGACTTGTTGTTTGTATTTTTTAAAGATTTTCTCTGTCCATATATTCATATGTCTAGTAACAAATTAGCAAAACCTTACTGCCGTTTTTAATCTGTTGTCCAGCGGTTATAAAAGACTCCAAGCACACCAGGGGTTTCTCTCAAGAGACCATTAAGTCTCCTGGATTCCCTGACACTGCGTATCCTGCCAACACGTTAGCGCAGTGGGAGCTTCGAGGTGACCCGGAATACGTCCTCAAGCTGACTTTCGACAGCTTCAAACTGGAGCCGAACTGTGCAAACGATTTTGTAAGGGTGTATGATTCCCTGGTGCCCATGGACAAGCATTTGATAGCAGAGTAAGAGAACATGTCTTCATTTTTCAGTAGTATCTGTTGGACAATAAAACCGTAATCAGGTTTCCAAGTATTGATATCTTTTTATTACTTTCATTTTAAAATATTTGAAATTCCAGAGATACTGTAAATGAGTCATAGGAAAACATAGAAAAACTGTGAACACTTTGGCTCTTTCAAAAGTCGCTGATTTACAGGAGATATTAAACTCAACAAACATGTTTTTCTATTGTACTGATTTTTGATACTTAAACTTGACTTTTTTACCAAAAGAAAACTTGGCAATTGGAGGTTTACATAGCTTACACAAACTAATGTTAAATCCCAGATATGTTTTAAGATCATGTGTGAATAATAAGATAAAGTAAGTGTTTAAGTCTAGGCTGCCTTGTGCTAGTCTTATAGAGAACCATCTACCAACTGTAACTTTTGCCTCTCTATCTTTAGTTTCTTAAAGGATTAGTCCATTTTCTTAGAAGAAAAATCCAGATAATTTACTCACCACCATGTCATCCAAAATGTTGATGTCTTTCTTTGTTCAGTCGAGAAGAAATTATGTTTTTTGAGGAAAACATTGCAGGATTTTTCTAATTTTAATGGACTTTAATAGAGCCCAACACTTAACTCAACACTTAACAGTCAACGGAGTTTCAAAGGACTCTAAACGATCCCAAACGAGGCATAAGGGTCTTATCTAGCAAAACGATTGTCATTTTTGACAAGAAAAATAAAAAATATGTACTTTTAAACCACAACTTTTCGTCTAGGTCCGGTCCAGCGCGACTTAACGAAAATGCGTAGTGACGTAGGGAGGTCACGTGTTACATATATAAAACGCACATTTGCGGACCATTTTAAACAATAAACTGACACAAAGACATTAATTAGTATCAGTTGACATACAACAACATCGGTACGGTCCTCTTTCAACACATTTGTAAACACTGGGGCGGAGTTTCGTGTTCGTCCTCTGTGACCTCTTGATGTCATGACGTATTTCGTGGGGTCAGCTGGCGCATCACGACCGGATCTACATGACGAGAACTTGTGCTTTAAAAGTGTATATTTGTTATTTTTATTGTCAAAAATGACAATCGTTTCGCTAGATAAGACCCTTATGCCTTGTTTGGGATTGTTTAGAGTCCTTTGAAAACTGTTAAGTGTTGAGTTGAGTGTTGGATGTTGGGCTCTATTAAAGTCCATTAAAATGAGAAAAATCCTGCAATGTTTTGCTCAAAAAAACATAATTTCTTCTCGACTGAACAAAGAAAGACATCAACATTTTGGATGACATGGTGGTTAGTAAATTATCTGGATTTTTTTTTTTTAAGAAAATTGACTAATCCTTTAACCAGTTGTAGCTTCAGATTGCAGCTTTAAGATTTGATAACCAAGCAAATACTACTTGCTTCAAAATTGCCCCATGATTCACTCACCCTCAAGCAATTCGAGACACACACGTCCATCATCTTTCAGACGAATACATTTTGAGTTATTTTAGTAAATGTAATCTCTTTTCCATGCTTACAATGGGAGAAAACCGGGATCAAGGAACAACTTTAACCTACATATGGCATCTAATGCTCACTACGCTAAAACTTGTGGCACTGTTACCAGAAGCTAGTTATTACAGTTTATAAAGTTTAAATTGAGGATATTTTTCGTACAATATCGCATTGAAACAACCAAAAACAAGATTCTGAAAAATGTAAAAAACGGAGTAATCTCGTTTTGCAACAAAACTCTTCATATAGAAAAAGTTAATAAAACACACAATTACAAACAGTAGTTATTAAAAGGGATTAAAAAGTAATTAAACATTAAAAAGGTATGTTTTAAGATTCTATTTAAAAATCTCAGTCCTTTGTGGGGTCCTCAAGTATTCAGGAAGGGCATTCCATAGGTTGGAAGCGGCAGCACAAAAAGCTCTGTCGCCAATGGTGCGATTCCTAGTCCTTGGGGGAAGGAGCCGATGAGTGTTTGTGGAGCGTAGGGAACGTGCTGGGATCTGTAGTGAAAGTAATTCTTGAAGGAAACTGGGGGCTTTTCCGTGAATACAGTTATGTTTGAGAAGGGAAACCTTGTATTCAATCCGTGCTGGTATAGGAAGCAAATGTAGTGAGTGTATGACTGGTGTGATGTGTTCATATTTGCATACTTTCATCAGGATCCGAGCTGCAGTGTTCTGAATGTTCTGGAGTTTTTTTAATGCTCTTGTCAGGGATCCCAATCAGGAGAGCATTACAATAGTCAAGTCGTGAGGAAACAAATGCATCCCATATAGTTAATGTGGGACGGAGTCATGTGGATTACCTCTGGAGGATGTATGCACTTTCTTGGGGTTTAAAGTCAGAAGTTGTTCCCTGATCCCTGTTTTCTACCATTATAAAGCTTGGAAGCGCAATGACATTTACTAATATAACTCCAAATGTGTTCGGCTGAAAGATGATTGACATGTGCATCTCCGATTGCTTGAGGGTTAGTAAATCATGGGGATAATTTTGATATTTGAAAGGAGTATCCCTTTAAAGGCGGAGTCCATAATGTTTGAAAAACGCGTTGGAAAAGGAGATGGGCCGACTACCAAAACACACTTATAGCCAATCAAATCAAATCAAATGCCGGGTTGAGTATGTGTGGGGCGGGTCTATCAACAGAAGGTCCAGATTCTATTGGGGTAGGGGCGTGTTTGTTTAGGTGATTTCAAATATCAACATTGGCTTTCAAACATCATGGACTCCGCCTTTAAGCACATAGTGTAATTCCATAATCCATTAGCATTACAGGTGTTTCCCCCTTTCATTCTGAATGTAGTGCCATCTGATAACAATAGCATACTACATTAAAGTATATCTATAATAACTTTTTTCTCCCTGTCAAACAGAAAATGTGGCTATTATTCCCCAAGTGAACTTCCAACCTTCATCTCATCCCGAAACGTTATGCTGGTCACTATGGTAACCAATGAAGTTGGTAATTTTCCTGGCTTCAGAGCCATTATATCCCAGATTAAGCGAGATAGCCAAGGTAAATAATCTTGGTTGACTGATATAAAATATACTATGATTAGCAGTACAGTAAGTTTAAACGTTATATTTATCTTCTTTCGTTGAATCTCCCCTTCCAAGAGGTCACATGTGGTGGTAAATTGACTGGCACATCGGGCGCATTCACATCACCGAACTATCCAAGTTATTACTCTCCCAACACCACGTGTCAGTGGGACATTGAGGTGAGGAACAAAAACACATCCGGCTCTTCCCATTGTCAAAATAAACTAGTTGTGTAAGTGTCTTTGTGTTTCTTTAAAGGTTCCTAGTGGAAAATACATCAAGCTGAAATTCCAGAAGTTTCTGGTGTCTACAGGGGGTGTGAACTCTTGCTCTGGAGACTATGTGGAGGTGGTTGGTAAAAGGTCAGTAGTCTTGAACTTTAAATTGATTTTACTGTAGACTACGACAGACCCATTGGGTTCTTCTGTGGGACTTACAACCTTTCGGTTAACCAGCCCTTATCTGTAACCACTATATGCCACAGATTTAAACAGCATGTAAATACGTTTTTGTTCCTTTGCAGTAAATTGTGTGGACAGCAGCCACCTAATATGATAACCAGCAACAGTAACACGATGACCGTTAAGTTCTCCTCCGATTCTTCACGTGTAGATCGAGGTTTTACAGCCACATATGAGGCCTTTGAGCCCACTGACCGTAAGTAAATACAAAATACTTAACTTAAAGAAGATGTATCTGAATCTATTCAGCAGATTTATTTAAGAAGTACCAGCTTACAATGTCTACAGAAAACAAAAGAGGTTGAAAATAAGATCTGGAGATCTTTCCAATAGACAACCACATATAGATGCAAAGAAAAATATATTGCTTATAAATTGTCACGTTTTCATTGCAGTGTTGGTGCAATTATTTAGCGGTTTAAATATGAACTTTAACAGTTAAATTCTTTTCTGAATCTCTCAGCTTGTCCGGATCAGTTTCAGTGTGACAACAAACGCTGCGTGGGTCCATCTATGCGCTGTGACGGCTGGAACGATTGCGGAGACAGCAGCGATGAGAAAAACTGCCGTAAGTGTGCAATGACTTGTTTTATGTTTTCTTATTATTTACACAAAAAAAGCAGATTTATATTTGAGACATGCAGTTTTCATGTGGTTGGGGTTCTGATTTCAGGATGCGACCCGAGTATGATTCAGTGCAAAAATGGCTTCTGTAAGCCAATGTTCTGGCAGTGTGATGGCGTAGATGACTGTGGAGATAGCACTGATGAACTTAACTGTGGTAAAACCCTTTTTTCCTCTCTTTCTAATCACTTTTTGTAAAAGAGAAACACAAGCACATCTCTTAAGTAGTTGTCGTCCTCCTGTCTAGGAGGATGTAAGTCTGGAGAGTTTAAGTGTGAGCAGTCGGATCAGTGCATCTCAGAGAAGATGAAGTGTGACGGTAAAGCTGACTGTAAGGACGGATCGGATGAGAAGGGTTGTGGAAGAGGTAACCAAATTTATGAAGTTAAGACTGATGCGCTATGCTCTAGGGGGCAGAAATAAATCTCGCAATATTTTTTATTTAGACTGCAGTGTAACATTGAACCTCTAGATGTCAAATACATACTGCTACTTTAAAGAGTCACCCGATGTATGCATTTATTTTTAGAAATTATTTATATATATTCACTTTTGATTTGGTTTCTCCATCAAAATGGAAACCTAAAAGTCTACCCAGAAGTAGTGGTCATCCGGGTACTTTTCGCATACTCTACTGCTAATTTTCTCCTACTATAGACCTTTTGCGAGTCGACGTCACAGTTTCGTCACGTGCGCAATGTGGTGGCAGAAAAACAGTGGAAATGAATTAGACACGAGTGAAACGAACAATATAACTCACTAGAAAATGTCTTGTTGTGCTGTTGAGTGTCAGAATAGGAATGCCAAAATAGATGACCTTCATTTTTATAGTATACCGTCGTCGAAGACACCATTTGAAGATAAACGTAGGTGTTTATGGTTGCAACAAGACCTCAACCGGACAGACTGGAGTGATGAAATCATCTGAAAATCTTTTAATAATTAAAATAGAAAGTAATTAGAGTTCCCTCTATGTGTCTCTTATAGCGTTTTCATCACGTTACGTTTATAATTTATTTAGAAAGATTAAAGATTTGAATGAGTTCATAATATCAATAATATTACCATTTATTAAAGTTTTCATATTTTTTTC
This sequence comes from Misgurnus anguillicaudatus, assembly GCF_027580225.2. Taxonomy (NCBI): domain Eukaryota; kingdom Metazoa; phylum Chordata; class Actinopteri; order Cypriniformes; family Cobitidae; genus Misgurnus; species Misgurnus anguillicaudatus. Next base: position 10,311,751 of record NC_073351.2, read on the forward strand.
ATTTTCTATACTTCTTTTTGCCTTACATCTTAGCCTATGTCTTCCTGTTTGTTTTAAATTATGATGTTTACTAATAAATATATAAACATGGCACACACATACACGATGTAAAGTGTTTATAATATATAAACAGGCCTATACAAATTAATTTGTATGTAAACATAATAGTTTTAGAACAAAGGATAGAAATATAAGGAAGAAATTGAAAACAGGAAATGATGAAATATTTAATAAATTATATTATACAGAATACATGATAGTATTGCTCTTATAAGTACTTCAGCGATTCATACTTTAAAAATAATTGATTTACCAATAAAGAACAATACATTACATGCATGCACACATATCAGTAGCCAAGTCATTTAAACTTTTAATTTATTTAAAAAATAAACGTAACTTGGTGAAAACGTTATAAGAAACATTACACTTAAGAGAAATATAGAGGAAACAGACTTCTACAGAACACCAGATCCATAAAAATCACAGTTTAATGCTGAAACACTTCACACCGCTATTGCGGAGCTGTCACTTTCTGCCACCAGTTGGGCTTTGCCCACAAAAAATGTCTTCTCTGTTTGCAAACACGCAAAAAGTCTATATAGTAGGAAGTAGTCGATTTGTGTATTACTTTTGCCTCTCTGTCGTCATCGCTGTTTAAAACACAAAATTGTTGAATTATTTTTCCATACGTGGGTTGCAGTCAAACATATATTATTTGAGAAATCAGACCCAACAGCTGAAATCAATATAATTACGCTTACCATCGTGAATTAGATCTCTATATGATTTTTCTTTTTATCAAAAAAGTTAGCTCTGAAGTTTAAATGTTTCCACTTAGAGCAGTAGTAATATTGTTAATATTATTATTATTATTAGTATTAGTAGTAGTATGCACTTTTTTTCTTGTTCTCATTGATTGATTTCTCTTCTAAAATCTCTTATTTGACAGATTTGTCCTGTACAGTATCAACATTTGCTTGCGGCAATGGCAAATGTATCACAAAACAAAATCCTGTGTGTGACGGGCTAGACGATTGTGGTGACAAGTCAGACGAGGCCAACTGCAGTGCGTATAATTCACAACACTATAATATCTGTTAACAAAAAAACTACGTAGTGTTGCATAACCTTCCGGCTGTCTCTTCTAGATTGTGGAAAGAAAGCGTACAAGTTGTCTCGTATTGTGGGCGGACAGGATGCCACAGAGGGCGAGTTCCCATGGCAGGTCAGCCTTCACATTAAAAACATCGCACACGTTTGTGGTGCGTCGATCATCAGTGAACGCTGGATCGTCACCGCTGCCCACTGCGTGCAAGATGACCCCAAGATCAGGTGTGTGTATATATTGCTCTTCTCTTCGATGCTAAATGCGAGAATATTAACAGTAGCTACCGTTAAACATTTCAATAAATGCCTGAATAGTTTTTGGCGGGACATCCTTACTATAACTCAATATAGACCTCTAAAATGGAGCAGAAAGGTTCACCTCTATATATTGGATGATTTCTCAGGTATTCTCAGCCTGGCACATGGGAGGCATATCTGGGTCTTCACTCACAGAGATCGAAACAGAATGCAGTGAGGAGAAACATAAAACAAGTCATCGCTCACCAGTACTACAACACCTACACATTTGACAATGACATTGCCCTAATGGAGCTGGATTCACCAGTGACCTACAGTGATACCATTCGGCCCGTTTGCCTGCCTGCTGCTACTGATGAGTTCCCGACTGGATCAACTGTCACCATAACTGGCTGGGGTGCTACAAGAGAAGGAGGTCAGTGATGAATCTGTTATTAAATATTAATGCGCCGTAATGTTTACCAATTTAGAAAATCTTCCATTAAGAAAAATGTATTGGCCCAAAATCGTAGATTTTCTGTGTGTGTTTTACAGGCTCTGGAGCGAACGTGTTGCAAAAAGCGCAGGTTCGCATCATTAACAGCACAGTGTGCAATAAACTAATGAACAATCAGATAACATCTCGCATGACGTGCGCTGGCGTTCTGACAGGAGGAGTGGATGCTTGCCAGGTGCTTTTTTTTAAAGACGTTTAAGAAAAGCAATCATTGGTGTTTCAGTATAGATACACAGATCACACAGGATCACTTTTGATGCTTTTTACTTCAATTGATCCCCATTTGTCTTTTCGCAGGGTGACTCAGGCGGCCCTATGATCTATTACATGAACGAACGGATGTACTTGGCTGGAGTCGTGAGCTGGGGTGACGGTTGCGCTCGTAGAGACAAGCCGGGAATCTACACGACCGTCACAAAATTCCGGGGGTGGATCAAAGAGAAGACAGGAGTGTAATTTGTTGGTTTTTTTTATGGTGGACTGAGAAAATTTCTGGACTGTTTTGGCATCTCAGATATGTTAATATTTACAGTCACCAGAGTAAGCCAGTATAGCCCTGCTAATTCATTAGCATGGTCAATCCTGTCTTGTGCCTGGTTGAACGGAGATGTGGACTTTTAACCTGTATTTTGCATTTGTCCAACAGCTGTTTTATATATTTGTATATTTTATAAGGAGAGGTATAAGGGATTTATCTTTGAATGTGTAAATAAATATCTTATTTTCTCTTTTAAAATATTTGTTGTTTTTAGTGACTACAGTCTTTAAGTGAAGTGAAGCTTTGTATTGTGTATGTATGATTTTGTTTTTGTGTGGGTCTGTTCATTGTTTATTTTGGGACATGGACTTTTCTGATTCATACACAGTGAAATGTGAACATTTACAGTGCGCTTTTCTGGCTTTTTAATGTGACGGTTTTTAACACAAGTTGCTAAATTTACATGCTTTAATGTGCCGTGACTTAAAACAATGTTTTAGGCACACATAAAAAACACTTGAAAGGAGCTCGCTTTTTGTATGTGACAATTTAATAATGAATATAACAACCAATGCTTTGTTTATATCCATGATTTCATAGATGATTTAAGAAATTTTTACAATGAAATAAAATGTGCTTCGGGTCAATATTATCCAAAATGTGTGTAAATTTGTGTGCATTTGCATTAGCATTCTAAAGGAGAATAAGATAAACCTGCTGACAAACTTACGCAGATAATATAACTCTTTCATTTTGCTCAGATTTCTGTTGGAATCAGCCAAATTTACTCAAAATAGAAATTATTGAAGTTGAATAGAAAAAGGCCCAAAAAAATTAATTCAAATAAAGCAAATTATTAATAAAAACAGATAAATATAATTATTATAGACTAAAGGGGGCTTGAGCACCTGCCCTTTGTATTCCTGGAGAGAAAGTGCCCTTTTATTCTGGGGTGCTTTTTTTAAATAATATGATCTTTATTCATATAACAACTGATGTCTGTTTGTTTCTTGTGTTTTTTACTTATTACTTATTTAATTTACATGAATTTATTTAGGAATCATTTAAATGAGTTTTAAACTCTTTTAAAAAGAAAAATAGCGCTATTTGTGGTACACAAACGGTTAACAGATGAGTCCCGCCTCCAAAACTCACATCGCTAATATGATTGGCTTTACCTTTCCTAAGTCTCGCCTCTCTAACCTACTTCACTATATGATTGGTTTCTCGTGTATGTAGACTGCATTCGCGCTTGTAAGAAGCGCCAAAGCTCAGCCTGAATGAGACGCGAGGTGCATGATTATGCAGGCAGGCTATCGGTAAGTGTGTGAGGAAGAAAGCATTCTTATAATAACAGTTTTATGCACAAAATATGAGACACGTTGTTACACATAACGATTCAGGCACATTGTTTTCCACGACAATCCCATATTAACCTAAAGAGTTGCAAACTTGTAACAGTATAACGTTAGTGTATGTAGTAACACGCACCGGCCCGGCGGCGGGCCCTAGGGGGCGTTTTTACGTGTTTTTGTACTTTGTTTAACATCAAATATTCAATCAACAATCATAAACTTTGCATTATTTGAAAGTTTAAACACTCCAAATTCATGTTCTGAGCTTATTTTTGCAATCAATACACTGGTGTGGAAAAGATTAAATGAAATGCAGACGGAATGCATATAAAAAAATTTGTGGGTACTCACATGGCTTGCCATATGGTTCTGACAATTTCTGACAATTCCCAAAAACTTCAACGTACATTGCAAGGTAAGGGTCCACTCTTCAAAAAGCATCCCACGTTTTAATCCAAAACAATGAAAAATAGTGAGAAATCCATCAATATCCTCCTTTGTTTACATCCGCGCGTCCGCTAAGTATGATCGATCATGTTTATTTTCTATCAAATATCGATTTTTATCAGTGAAAATCCATCTCTTCCTGCTTCGTTAGACTGTTCAGATAAATATCCCGCCCTATTTTTCTGTTTTGTCCAATCAGAAAAGGTTTGACAACTCAAAATCTCATGCGACCAATGATTTGCCTAGATAGATGTCCTTCAGCTTACCATAGGCTTTTGACTGGATTACACCAAAACAAAGCCAGCCAATGCATAGTGAGCAAAGCTTTGATTGACAGAGGAAGTAACCAATCATGAAACGATTACAAGGATTCAACTTACGTCAGTAAAGTGTACTTCTGCGCAAATCTACAGAAGCGCATGGAGAGAAATGCCCACGCCCCCTCCGTGCGCGTTTGTTTGTTTGGGTAGCATAGCAGCCGGCTAGGCACTCCGGAGCCGCTGAGAAACCTCTTCAAATGTTAGATATAACATCTCCATTGTGGATCGTGGACTACAGATGACTTTTTTTGTGTTGAAAGTGTTTTGGAGAAGTTGATAAAGAGCATGATCGCGGATCAACAATGCAAGACTGGATATAAACAAAGCGCATCGTCGAGGAGAGATGGACCGGATTATGAGCTCAGCTGCGCTCGCTTGGATAAAGTAAGTGGATTCTTTTGTTGATTTACGTTACATTTCTTGTTTCATGTTAGCTGTTTTGATTATAAAGTAACACTGGAGATGACTAATATACGAGTTTTACATGGTTTCGTTTTTGTATGACATGTTATATAAATGCATCATATGTATAGCTATATGAATCAAATGCACAGAATATACAAACTAAAAACTAGAAAATAAGATATGTGGTGGAAAATATGAGTATTACCAGCTGAGAAATATAGGTTATTTGGCAAACATAAGACATTTGTAATTATAAATAAATATATTCATGTAATGTGTGTGTGTTTGTGTATATGTATTATGTTCATGTATATTACATCATAGTTTCTCATACAAATAGTTGTATGTCTCTAACTTTTGACTCAAACTAAAATCCTCTCTTGCTTTGTGTGTGTGTGTGTGTGTGTGTGTGTGTGTGTGTGTGTGTGTGTGTGTGTGTGTGTGTGTGTGTGTGTGTGTGTGTGTGTGTGATGTGATGTAAAACAGGACTTCAGCTGACACAGGAGGACTGGAATCTGGAGTGCATTCATGAGCGACCATATTCAAAATAGCAAGTATTTTGTTATAATGTGCAAATGTTTTTTCTGAAATAGTTTTTTCTATGTGCTTTGGTGGGCAGAGAAGTTCTGAATTGATATACATAATGTAATATGTAGTCCTGACTCATTTTCTTTTTATAATCATGTCATATTGTTATCATGTGTATATTTGGAGTTTCCAAGTGCACTTTTTCTGAAAGGACGCCTGGACTTTTTTGAAATAAAAGCTCACAGAAACAACATTTTTTGGAGTATCATTCTCAAATTTGAATCACAGCATGGTCAAGTGACCCTAATATAGAAGGCTAATATATATTGGTATTGATAACTGCATTACCAGGATGCTTTTACTACTAAATAGGCAATGTTTTAAAAAATACAACAAAAACATACCATCAGCATTGTCGTATTCCACGTCAACATGGACCACAAGGATGTTTGTCGAATGTCCAGTCACCAGCGCATGCGCACATACACCATTAAACACACTGACAGACAGGTCGGTGTCTCCATCAATAATAAACACATTTGTCATGACACGTCTTGTGTTTTTGGCACTTTCGCCATGTTTAAGCAAGGTACGTCTGGCGCTTAAAATATTTTGATTCCGCCAACGCCGTTTTACAGGATTCACAGTAAACACAGTAAGTTACATTTTCATAGCAGAGACACTCGAAATCTTTAAGCCACTCTCTCTAAAAGGTTTAACGTCAACTCGTATTTTCCGGTGGTGGAGTTACATTTGAATCCGGATCGTCGTAAAAATACAGTAATAACCTTGGCTGTAATAGGCTCGCTCTCGTCATGCTCGCGACGCGTTCGTCTTTTCACATTTCCGCGCTTCACTGCAACAAGGAATGACTGACGCTCATATTAGCCAATCTGCGGTCTTCATTAAACGCAAGAACTTAATGGTGAAATTTGATTGGTTATGTATCGTTGGAGAGAACACTGAACCTGGGGCAGCGCCAGCACGCAGGATCACAATCAACTCGGGTCACAACAAAATGGGCAGTCGCACAAATGCTCCCAAATATATTTTAAGGTCGCACAGATTAAATTTCGGTCGCATATGCGACCAAAATGGTCGCAATTTCGAGCCCTGCAGGTCCATTTTCTGTTGCTAAAATCATTAATCCAGTAACAGTCCGCCTTAATCTCCCTCCTGTGTACAGACGAATTCATCCGGTTTTCCACATTTCCAAAATCAAACCCGTGTTTAAATCTCGTCTTAATCCGCCTGTCCCGGTTCCCCCCCCCGCCTCGTATCGTAGATGGGGAACCAACTTATTTGATTAACCATATTCTGGACTCTAGACGGAGGGGACGCGGATTTCAGTACTTGGTGGATTGGGAAGGTTACGGTCCGGAGGAGAGAAGTTGGGTTCCTGCTCGGGACATATTGGATCACTCCCTTATTGATGATTTCCATCGCAGGTCAAGGAGCCCGGGAACGTCAGGTGACGTCCGTGGGGGAGGGGGTACTGTCACGGTAGGATAAGTCCATCGTGACTTTCTGTGTTGTGTTTGTCTGTATGACTGAAGTGTGTTTGTGCGTGTCTGATCACTAATGATCTGAGTGAGTGCAGGTGTGCGTGATTGCTTTGCTCCAGCTGGTGGTAGTTACTCAAACGGCATATATACTCACCCATTCTCTCTTCCCACTGCCAGATGATTACGCTACGTGTCTTACCTGTATTATCGTGTTCATGTGTTCCTGTGGTCTCGTCTTCGTGTGGAGTTCTGCCCGTTTGTGTATCCGGTTTCATCCGTCAACCAAACTTCATCCACGAGCACCAGGATTAGTCACCGCAGCCTTTCTCTGTCCAACCAGTTCTACCATATCATCTGTTTCATCTGTTAAATAAACCCTTTTCATCTAAACTTGCATTTGCTTCCTGATTTTACAAATCAGTCATCACACATTTAAACTGTGGTGCATAACTATTTTTATGGAAATAAGTTAGCAAATGTTAATGAAAAGTTAATTTCTGTCACTGGTGCAAAATAACTACCATACAGAACATGATGAATAGCCAAAACTGTGGTATTGACCCAGACATAAAACATTGTGAGAATCTGATGTATCATGGGGGTAGCATCTATTATTTAGGTGGTTGACAGGTCTGTTTGCATTTAATTGCATTGTTAATAACTTGGGGTTCATAGTCCAATATTGATTGTGAGGATTATTATAATTTTCCTTAATGTTCTAACTTCTTTCTTTCTTTCTTTTCTTCATGCAGCACTTCAGGATGAACCAGCCTGTTATCGGTTAAGATGCACAGATTCAACTCTGGCCCAACACCTCATCTGCCCATCAGTTTGGTTTAGTTTCTGTGTATTTCAAAAGGTCTTATAAACTTTAAATGAGACTTTGTGTAAAGCAGGGGTTCCCAAACCTTTCATTCAACAACCTTTTAAGCCCGGGATACACTGCAGGATTTTTGCAATCCTATGAGATTATTACCTAATCACACTGTGCGTTCTGGATCGTTTAAACTTGGCTACGACAAGCATTTGGAAGACTGTACGATGAAGACACCTATAGATTGGACGGCTGTGACACATGTTAGCGCAACGTCATCAGCCTACGCTAGTGGGTAACAAATAAAGGTCTGCAGGTTGTAGCAGCAAACACGTTGATGTGCGTTGATCATGCTGAATTTCTGACACTGTCAGAAAACTATTGTAGGCTGTCTTTGGTCCCAAGACCAGGAAAACGTCGTCTTTGAACCTCTCTCACTTGTATGACATGGGACCACCGATTAAGAGCCATTATCACAGAAAACTCCACAATTGTTTTACAATGGTAATCTTACATTTGGGACATTTATTTCTTTTCTATTTTCTGAAAAGTAAATATAAGTTTATTTGCAATACCAGAATACCTTATGGTATATCAGAGCCATTGCTAATAATTATTTGGGCAAGTTGTCATTTAATGCAAAACTCCTTTTCTTACAGTGCGACCCACAATTGGGTCCTCACCCACAGTTTAAAAACCCCAGTGTAAGAGGATGTTGTGTTGTAATTAAAGTCACATCTAAGTCTTGTGGTTTCTCATTATATTCACAGTGTAACACGGCTCTTTCAGGAGTTACTACATTACAGTGCTCTTAAAGTCTCATGATCAGCTCTGGGTCTTGTAAAATAATATAATGAGATTGTGATCAATAGCTTTGCAGTATTTTTGTTACACATCAAATTTAATTTGTTAAACAAACTAGTCAATATAACTCATGCTGTGACTCTGGATTACACCTGGTCAAATTAATATGTGTATTCACTTTTTGTATAAGGTTTCTTCATCTACTGTATATAAAGGTCACCTGTGGTTTGCTTATTAGAGTTTTTAATCAAATGTTGTGAAAATGCAAGGTGTGTTACACAATTTCAATGGATGGTGTGGGGTCAAAAAATATCAGACAAAAAGTCTCAACTTTAGATACTGTGATATAAATGATGACAGACACACTTAATGTGAGTCACACCCAGTAATGATAATAAGCAGGAATTGCAGCCAGCATTAAAGCAGGGTCACCTAAAATATTCAGCTTGTTGGCAATTGTTTTATTTATTTAAATGTATAAATGCAGTTTTTCATTACAGATTGATGAAACAGTCAGAGGTGCAGTGGCTGCTGGTTATAAATGGGAATGCTTCCCAATGGGAAATTACATAATTTCCTATAGTGTTTGTGCATAGCATCAGTGAGTTTGCTTTAATATTATGATGTAATGCTTAATCAAGCGTTTATTAAAGTGATGTCATAGGCGATGATGTTTGGCGTCGGGTATTGTGACATCATAATGCTCGCGTTCCATTAGACGCGTATATAAAGAGCCGCGCGCAGATCTGCAGTCACTCACTCATTTTCTGGTTATCTGAGCGGAAGCAAAGAAAATCATCGAAAGAGACGAGACGATTGCAAAGCGATCAAAAGCATTGAGAGTGTGAAAGTTACGAATTACACAAGTCTACAACCACTTCTACTGGAGAGTATTGGTGTTTGTTCACAAGTGTTTTTTGACTGCTTGTCCACTCAAATATCATGGCCTCATCCAGGTTGTCCCTCCGTAACACCGAGGGCGGAACTGATGAGAAGAGAGGCGACCATGCGCTTGAAGTCGGCGATTGTAGCGATCGTTTCCCGGGTCTGACCATCCATCAGTCACGGGATTCATTGCTCTTCGCTGATGGAAAGTTTGTTAAGGCGTCTCTTATACAAAATCTGGACGAAAGTCCAGAAGGTAAGATGAACTCAACGTGTGAACTACATTTATGATAATATTAGATTAAATTTAAATGCATTTCTAAATGTAAAAATGACATGACTAATCTTAATATAATAGTGCCAGTGTTTAGTCTCAAGATGCACACCAGTATTGTTTTTTGTAAGTTATGTTTGTAAAAGCTACTTAAATGTCTTATTTTTACTAAGGCCTAGTCCTGGATTATCTACCCTGCTAAAAAACAATAGACACCATCACAGAAATTCAATTGGTTTTATTGGGACTTGTATTGGTTCTAATGGAATATTGCCCAAAACACACAACAGTGTATTGGTTTTAATGGTAAAAGCTAATGGTTCCTATTGGTATTTGAATGGAAACCATTAGAATTTTCTGTAATGGTTTTATTGTTTTTTCAGCAGGGTAAACTCTGTCCAGGAAACTGCTTTTGTGTTATTTTGATGACATAAATTATGTGTAAATGCACTATATTGCAGGAAATGTACAAACATAAGTGTTTACTCATTTAATCTCATATTTAACTTCATGTCTTCAGGATGTTTGACCCTCAGTAACACCGAGGGTCGCATCAATAGCAGAGGTGTCAGCGGACCGAAAGTCGGTGGTTGTAGTGATCGTTTCCCTGATCTGACCATCCATCAGTCACGGGATTCATCGTTCTTCCCCGATGGAAAGTCTAAGACACCTTTTATTTACACCTTGGACGACAGTCCAAAAGGTAAGATGATCTGAATATTTAAAATACATTTAATATACAGTCATGATGGTCCAGCTTAATGTAATGTTAAAGTAAAACAAGTAAATATTTTATTGTAAGAAAATCAAAGTCTTGGGGAAGTCTTGTGAAAATCTGTAAATATGTTACAGTGCAGATTAAGTTAGAGATCATGTCTTTATTGTGATTGGTTGATCAGCGTCTAAACAGTTACTAAGCATTATTAATACTGTAAATGCATGCATTTCTGTTGTTTTAAACCAAAAAGTCATGTCTTGAAAAAAATCGTCCCTGTGTCGTGTTTGTGCTGTATGCAGTGTTAATGTTAACCATGAGAAATACATTAGCTGGTACATATATCACATACATTTAAGAAGAGCCGCCTAGCTCACAGTTTTCTTGACTTTATAATTTATTCACTTTTTTACATTTGGCGGTTCAGAGAGAAAAGTGCACTGTAGTGTTTTCTCATTTGATTTCTTATCTAACTTCATGTCCTCAGCATGTTTGACCCTCAACAACACCAAGGGTGGAATTGTTGATGGATTGAAGGTCGGCGTTTGTAGCGATCGTTTCCCTGATCTGAACACCTGTCAGTCACGGGATTCATCGCTCTTCGCTGAAGCAAAGATTGTAAGAGAGAGTTTTATTGACACTGTGGACGACAGCCCAAAAGGTGAGAAGAACTGAATAAACTACATTTATATTAGATAGAAGATCTTTACTATCAAATAAAATTTCATTGAGATTATTACACTTAATCAGTAATGAGAGATTTAACCGTTTACTGTCTGGTTCTTCTTGTTTCAGTAGGCAGTGAGGGGAAGGGGGCAGGGATCCGTGGGCTCTTCAATAGAGCTTGCAAGGCTGTAGCGCGCCCCTTCCTCAGCTGCCGGAGTAACAAGGTTAAACCTATTGTTCCTCCACTGAAGCCGGACAAATCATCTTCAGGGCTGTCTGTCCAGTATGCATCCCGTCCCCAGGACAGTTTGGACTCAGGTTCTTACTGGGTCGGGGATACATCAGATGCATGTCCGGCTCAAGCGAAAAGTTCAGCCAAAGTTTGGTCTATGGCTGACCAGACTTCTTACACGGGTTCATTTCTCGAAGAAACGCATGTATTGGATACATCGGACATTGCGTCCGCTTCCTTAGATGACAGTGCCGATCACAGGAAAGGCGTTCAAGGCCTGATGAATGCCCAATCAGGTTCCATAGAGACCTTAAGTCTCGATGCTCACAGTGGCGTGAAGGCATCTAGTAGAGCTGTGAAGAGAAGATCTTTATCAGCTGACAGCTGGTCCAGTGAGATGACAGACGAGTCATCAGAAGCCACAAACCTGGACTTTGAATATGGCATGAATATGGCAGAGATCTGCCCAGAAGGTAAGATGAAATGATAGATATATGATGTCATTATTAACACCTGTAATAAATCATTCAGAGATGTTTTAATGCTTTACTGTTTGTGTTTAGAACAATGTGCCAAAGAGAAGGCAGGAAAGTGGGGGTTCTTTAAGAGAACCTGGAAGGCTATAGAGCGAACCTTCCTCTCCTGCTGCAGTACCAAAGTGGAGCCTTTTATGCCTCCATCAGACACTTCCCCATTTTATCAAGAAAGTCTTGAGGGTGAGTCTGTGATCATTATTACTGCTTATTGTCTAAATATTATTGCTTTAGTTTTCATTTTGATGTCACCTCACTTAAAGTAACTGCAGACATTAACCGCATCAGTTGTGGTTCATACAAGACAAGCAAAGGTACAGTACTGTATGTATTGAATGTATTGTCATGTGGTATGTTATGTGTGTTTCAGATCATGTGGAGACTTACTATAACTTGGGGAATATTTTGGGTCAAGGTACCTTTGGAAGTGTCTATGAGGCAACACGTATTTCTGATGGCAAAGAGGTAGCAGACTTTTACCAAATTTAACATTGTACCCTTTATGCACTTGGAAATCTGTCAATGTACAGACTGTGGATGGTTATGTGTTTAAAGTTTAAAGGTCATGTTTTTAATAGTTTTTTTATTCTTTGCAGGTCGCCATCAAATTCATACGCAAGTGTGTCGGTGACCGTACTCTTGTTATTGTAAGTCACAAAACATATTTAGTTATTTTATAGCTTATGATACAATATAATGAATAAACCTGTAGCTAACATGAGACTTGACTGAAATACTGCAGAGAATAAAGAGATCTGAATATATTAAAGTGATAACATTTTTCCTGTTTTTTCCAGCCTGGCTATCCTGATCCTCTGATTACAGAACTGGCACTCTTGGTTAAGATGAGTGAACCTCCCTTAAGCCCAAATGTAATCCAGATGTTCGAAAGTTTTGAAGACGATGAGAAAATAGCAATTGTTATGGAGTACCCCCAGCCCTGCATAACCTTAAAGGATGGCATAACAGACAGAGAGATGTTATGTGAAGAAGTGGCACGTATATTAATGGGTCAAGCGGTGCAGGCAGTAATCGACTGCATTGATCACGATGTCGTTCATACTGACATACATCCTGGTAACATTCTGACCAACACCGACACTTTAGACCTGAAGTTAATTGACTTCAGTTGTGGTCAGCTGTTTACCAGTGATGTCTATGACATAAGTCAGTATGTAGGTGAGCTGGTTTTTTGTGTTCCTGTAGCACCAGAATTGAAACTAATTTATTATGTGACACTTGTACAGTTTGGCTAAACTCAATCTGTCTCACTTACAGGAAACCAAGAGTACTGCCCACCCGAGGTCACAGAGAGGAAAAAATTTCATGCCATCTCTGCCAACGTCTGGTCTCTTGGTTTGCTCCTCTTTGAAATGGTCAACGGATGTTTGCCTGATCCAGAGTCGGAGGAAGTCCTGTTTGTGAATCCTGACTTATCGGAAGGTGAGTAAATGAGAAATGTTGGTAAAAATGGACATAAATAATCTGGAAGAGTGTCACATGCAGGAACAGACAAACAAGACGAACCCAAAATGTTTAACTCTCTGAACTTAGAGGTCATGTCGCTTATGTCATCTGATGCTATGATGATGACATAAGAATGATTAGTTATGCTTGAGTTATGTGTCATGACTAACCAGCTCTCCTCTTTAAACCTCTTCAGCATGTCAAGATATTATTAGATGGTGTCTAGCACATGATCCAGATGATCGACCCACATTACATCAGATCTTACAGCACAGCTGGTTTGATGAATGAAGTCAGTCAGGGTCTTCTGTTCATCACTGCTGTCAGACGTCAGGTAGTGTTACAGACAGAGTAGTCAGAGGTTCAGATGAAGTTTGAAAACAGTTGTTAAAGTGAACGGAGCTCATGGTTCATTCAGAGTTTCTGTTTGATCATATCATTCATATAATGACTGACTAAATGAAGATTTTTCTGCTTTTTCTTTCTTAAGGTTGGATCTAAAAGTGCTGGACACTACACAGGACTGAGCAAACCAGACCAGACCTCATTGACCTTATAAAATACTGTAGATATATAAAATACTGTAGATATTTTATATTTTTTTAGATTTTCTTTTTTATTTCATTGTAATTATTCTGTAATGTATTTTGTATTTCTTTTGTCTTGCAATATTAATAAATACAATAAAAATACATTTTACCTTTCTTATCTTTCCTTTGTTATCTTTTTTCAATAATTTATTTTTCCATTTACTTTCCCATGTGTTCTGATGACATTGAATATTCTTGATACAAAGTGAGTAAGGTGAAAGTCAGCTAAAATTGGCTATCAGGTAAAAGGTTGTAGCGTCTTACTGCCAATCACAATGACTGATCTATCTTGCATGAGTTTTTTTTAAAAGCGGGTAGCTGGGCAGAGTTTCACATGTTGCTTGTCAGAGAAATTAGACTTAACTTCATGCGGTGCGGTAAGGACATGCGGGTGACGTAAACGTACCGCGAGAGCGAATCAAAATAAGACTTCTCCGTATGATTTCTCTACCGCTCTCGCGTTACTTTGACGTCATTCGCATGTTGGTTCTTGCGGCACTGAATTAAGCCTGTTGTAAGGTAAGAGTTAGCCTGACATAGTCATTTTAATTCATTATTAAGGGCACTAAAGCAATTATAAATAAGCTTACCAACAAAGCAAAGCTTTTTGAACAATATATTGACAAATAAAACAGTTACATTTAAAAAAGAAACCTTATTTTTTGTGAAAAAGGTCACTTTGTTGTTAATCTGTCGTATAAATATGATAAAACTAAAGACTCTTCAGAGATATGAAGGATGCAATATTACTCTATAGGTACTCAAGATTAATATGAGATTAGAAGAAGTGTGTGTTATGATGACAAAACCGTCACATTTGATTTTACAATTGCATACAATACAGTATTGTCAATACTGTTGCTACCAAACTGCATATTCTAATTTTTTATTTCCATTACAAACATACTGAAAGGTAATCCGCTTGAGATTGGCTGTTGTATTTGAATAAATAATGAGATGAGTCTAAGAAAGGATTATTGCTATTTCGGGGATGTTAATTTCACTATAAATAATATACTTGTTTCCTAGTGATGTGTGTTATGTTATGTTATTACCATGGTTATTAACGTTTATGACTGACTGACGCAACAACGCAGAGACGCAGTGGGTGACGTCATACATGGCGGCTTTAACATTGCCGAACCATATATCCTGAAATTATCTTATATGGTACGTTTACATTAAGAAATGCAAATGGGCTCGGAATAAGGTTCAGATGAAGATTTATATTGAAACATTTTAAGGACTTTCAAACCCTAAAGCTACCAAGACTATTGCATATTACAATGCGTTAAATTCCTCATTTTGAAAGAACTGTATTGTATACCCTCTTTATTTTATTTTATTTATTTTTCTCTTTTTTTTCCCGTAGAGTGTATTTCTTTTACTTTAAATGTTATTTGTAATCAATTATGCTTACAATGGTGCTACATGATGCTTTGATTGTACAATTTTTTTTTGATACAAAATAAAGCACAAAAAATGGTCCTAAAATATTTTATTTTATTTAAATATTTTAAAATATTTGATTTATTAAATAAAAGTTTATAATTGTTATAAATATTTGTTAATAAATTGTGGACAAAATAAAACGTCGTGTGTTAGCTTGGGTCTTTTTCTTATTTTTGTTATTCAGAAAAAAATGTAATTTAAACTTGGGCCTAATCGTTAATATATTTTTTATATGTTGTTATTTTTAAAATGTAGCCTAGTTTGTCACAGCATCAATACTATGGTAGCAAGTATATTTTAGCATCATGTAACATGCACGCCGGTAGGTGTCGGTGTACAGTAAGTACTGCGGGCAGCATTTTGTAGAAACTGTAAGAAATAAATGATCGAAATATGTTGTATTAATTAGATAAATATTAAATAGTTAGTATAATAAGTATAAAAAAATAATACAAATCTCCTTTAGGGTTAGGATATTATGGTGTGTCTCTTCCCAAAGTTAGACAGATAAACTCTTTCCAACACTTAGGAGGCTTTTGCTGCTTTATTGCACACCACAATAAAAACGCTGAAACAAAGTGAAACTACAAAACTCAGTTATCTCTCAAAACATAACAATAAGATACAGTTTTAGTATAGTTCTTTGAATGTCTTAAATTAACATTACACAACTTTATAAACAGTAACAAATGTAATATACATTTATTAAAACATTACGATTCTTTATACAGAGGATCACAAGATGATTGACACCCTTCATGCATCCTTTGAACTGTCGGTGTAGGAATGATATAACGTTACCGGCATTTGCAGCACCCGGACTATTCACATAAACGGACCGGAAATGGTCCCATCATGTTATCGTTCCGCTGCGGCTCTTTGGTAGAGTATAACGTAGCTCACAAATATGCGTAAAAAAACTTAACATTTAAAATGGAAAACACTAGCAACGGCTCCATTATGTTTAATAAAAAGAAAATTCGAAGCAAACCATGTATAAATGTTAAAAATGCTTAGATAGGGACGTAAGTAGTAAACTCGGGTTAATGTCTGACTCTGAATGAAACTATCAAAAATGTCCCACGAGCGAGAAAAGAGTCAACGCTGGGACTGGGACAGTCCTCAGTGTCGAGCACAACTGGATGAGGTCTTTTTCCGCCCGCATGACTACATCCAGACTGGCAGTACTGAACACAAGGAGTTCTGGACCTTCTTTGAACGCTTTCAAAGGTTTAAAGCCAAAAGAGACATGTCGGGGTCCAAATCCAGCAGGCAGGAATCACACGAGAAAAAATCCAGCAAGAAGTCTGCATCTGTGGATCTTGGGCTCCCTAAGGACTATGATGCCAGATACAGGATCAACATTTCAGTGTGCTCCAGAGACGTGGAGGAGCGTCTGGGAAGATCGGATCACAAGAGGCGCAGAGAGACCTCAGGTCCTGGCAGCCAAGAGATCACAGACTGCCGTCTTGCCCTCCTTCACTTCCTAGATTTCAACCAAAAGCAGAGTTTCATTAAGCTCGCCAAGTTAAAAAGGGAACAGAAGTGTCTACCCATCTTCCAGTACCGGGATAGGATTGTGGAGCTGGTGAGAACTCATCCAGTGGTTGTGGTGGCTGGAGACACAGGGTGTGGAAAGTCCACGCAGGTTCCGCAGTATCTGATGGCATCAGGGTTCAGCCACATAGCCTGTACTCAACCACGCCGCATTGCTTGCATCTCGCTGGCCAAGAGAGTCAGCTTTGAGAGCCTTAACCAGTACGGCTCCAAGGTAATCATAATTCATTCATTTGAGATTCATTCTCACATGTCAGGATGCCTAAAATCCTTTTGTGTCGTATGTTTAATCTGTAGGTCGGGTACCAGATCCGCTTTGAGGCCAGTCGTACCCCTGCTACCAAACTCTTGTTTCTGACTGAGGGTCTGCTGCTCAGACAGATCCAGCATGATGCTTCGCTGGGTCAGTATCAGGTGATAATCGTGGATGAGGTGCATGAGCGACACCTGCACTGTGACTTCCTGCTGGGAGTTCTGCGTTCACTGCTGCCGCTGCGTGCAGATCTGAGGCTGGTTCTCATGTCCGCTACCATTAACATCAAACTCTTCTCCAACTACTTTAACAATGCACCTGTACTGCAGGTGCCTGGTAGACTCTTCCCCATTCAGGTAAGCAGTGAAAGTCATCCAAATGCACAGTGAATTTACTTAAAATTTGATTTTGACAAGTTTTTGATTGTAATTGTGTTTCATTTCAAGTGCATTTAAACTGACTTGGGTATATTAGGACATTTAAGTAGGTTTAACAAACAAACCTTACAAAAACAATACTCGTGTGCATATTGAAACAAAACAATGGTACGGATATATGTTAAGATATGTGAGGGTAAGGTGTTTTTAAATGAAGGGAACGCAAACATGCATTTTAATCTAGGACTACGATAAGCCCCGTCCCATAAACATTAAAGTCACAGTGGCAAAAAGTAAAAAATAGAAATCCAGGCGTCGTTTAATGAAAGAAGGGTAGATCAATGTCATTATATTGGTGATATATAATTGGAGGTACATTTGGTGTCCAAAGTCATTTATTTTTCTTTTGTTTCCAACTGGTTATGTATTTATTACTTTAATAATTGAGTACTCATTGTCATGGATCACAGGATGTTACAGGCCTTAACAATATAATATTTTTGGTAGAAAGTGTCTTATATAGCTGAAATCATGATATCCTGTTAACACTGACCACGCTTACATGCACCCTCATATAAGGGCTGTCATGGTTATGAAATTTTGCTGACGGTTAATTGCCTAATAAATTGTGCCGATTATGACGATTAATTGCCTGTTAGGGCTTTGACATTTGTGACGATTAGTTGTCTGTTTTATTGCTTTGACATTTAATTCTCACATTTTTTTTTGTTTGTTCCTGAAATCATTTTCACACATTGTTGTGATTATTTAAATTAAATACTTTGCAAGGTTTACATGGCAGTAAATATTAATAAACATAACACATATTTTAAAGTAATTATTTAATGAATATATCTTTCAAAAAATGAAAATTCTTCATATAATAAACACAGTTAAGTTTCAAAATGCAATCAAAATAAACTGATTACACCAGAAGAGTTTTACCTGGCAGTTAATACTGCTTATCAAAGTTTTGCAGCATTTCTTTAAATGCAGTTTTTTTCCACTGTATTGAATGGCTTTGCATTGTATCACGTTACACTGTCACTTAAAGGAGTAGTCCACTTTAAAGATGGGGTCCATTGGCTTTTTATAGTAGAAAAAAATGGTAAGTCAATGGGCCCTATCTTTAAAGTGAACTACTCTTTAAGGAATGCCATCTGATACGGTCTCATTTATGCATGCGCTTCAGCTCCCCCTTGTGTTTTTTAAAGAAATGTGCAGTCATTGCGGTGATCTATAATCATCGCGGTGAGGTCAAACAATCGCGATGAGACGATTATTTAATCATTGTGACAGCCCTATCCTTATAATTCGACTAAAATGCGATTTTGGCAATATTTAAATTTTACTTTATTTCATATAAACACAATACTTCAATAAAAATAATGTGACTAAGCTCATCAGTTAAGTTTATCATTTTCTCATCCTCATGTTGTTGTAAACCTGTATGAATTTCTTTTTTCTGGTAAACACATAAGATGATATTTTGATAGATGATGGTAGGCACACAGTTGATTGTAACCATTGACTTCCATAGTAGGAAACAACTACAATGGAATTCAATGAGTACCGTTAGCTGTGCTTATCATCATTTATCAAAATATCTTCTTTTGTGTTCACCAGAAAAAAGAAATTCATACCGGTTTACAACAACATGAGGATTAGAAAATTATTATTTTTCATTTTTGGTTAAACTTTAAATTTAAGTCAAAATTTCTTGGAATTTGGTAGTTTTCACTTAACACAACACGACTCTGTCAGCAGTCTGCCTTTATCCACAAACAGCTCAAATAACGCGACAACAGCATATAAAACTGTTACTGGCACTGTCATAATATTTCTGTCTTCATCACGGCACAGAAAAAGAAAATACATCCATAAGAATGCTTTGTCATTTAATTAAAACAGTGGACAGCATATGTGAGTTCATCATTTGTGTTCTGCATTGGGCTATGTGTGAATGATAAGCACAATCATTAGCGAATAATCATAAAATTAAAGCTGCATGTTACCAGCAGTGAAGAGGTTAACTCCAGTCATGTAAACATCTTACTGCACTTTAGTCCTTACTCTGATATTATTGGAAATAATCACATTATTGGTGTACAAGTAAACATAGTCACTATTACTCTACCAGTTTGACAGTAACTAAATTGTCGCTTTCTCATCTGTATTTTATTTTCTAATCTGTGTAGGTAATTTACCAGCCTATTCCTCCAGAAGAGCAGGTGTCCCGCTCGGAGAAACTGGACCCGCGGCCGTACCTGCGTGTGCTGCAGGGTATTGATCAGCGCTATCCGCCGGAGGAGCGAGGTGACCTGCTGCTTTTCCTCAGTGGAGTGGCTGAGATCTCTACCATTCAGGAGGCCTGTCAGACTTACGCCACACACACCCAGCGCTGGATTGTCCTTCCTCTTCACAGCACCCTTTCACTGGCACAACAGGATAAGGTTTGATCATTCAAACATCATTGAATGTTGCAGTTGCTGTGCTTCAGAACCCGAATTTTATATGAGCGTTTCTTATTTGTGACTGAAAAGCTATTTTTTGTGATTTACTGATTTTAACATACAATCATTATACATTATGTAAAGAAGATTCTGTGAAAATATAACCTTGACATCTTGACATCAAAGGGGACATATCATGAAAATATGAGTTTTTCCATCTTTAAATGTTATAATTGAGTCCCCAGTGCTTCTATATAATAAACCTGACACCCATTTATAACTGCTTTGAGTGACCTGCTTTAGATAACTTAAGGGAATTTGTTAATATATGTCACTTATAAATGTCTCCTTTTAATTATTGTATATTTAACCCCATCAGGTTTTTGACATCGCACCTGCAGGTGTCAGAAAATGCATCATTTCTACCAACATTGCTGAGACTTCAGTCACCATTGATGGAGTGCGCTTTGTGGTGGATTCAGGTACTTTTGTAGGTCATCTGTATTATATTTTAGAAGTAAAACCCACATCAAGCGCTGTTAAAAAGTTTTTTTTTGGCAGGTAAAGTAAAAGAGATGAGTTTTGACCCAAAGGCTAAGATGCAAAGGCTCCAGGAGTTCTGGATCAGCCGGGCCAGTTCAGAACAGCGCAAAGGACGTGCGGGCAGAACCGGGCCGGGTGTCTGTTACAGACTTTACGCTGAGTCCGACTATGACGCCTTCGCTCCGTATCCTGTTCCTGAGATCCACAGGGTGGCGCTGGACTCCCTCGTACTGCAGGTGCTGACCCTTACATCTGCTTGTCCCGCCCCAAACACACACTTCAAGCTGCATGCAAGGACAGGACAATGTCCATACAGTTTAAAGACACAACCATGTTGTTTTTTGCAGATGAAGAGTATGGGTCTGGGAGACCCTCGCGCTTTCGTTTTTATAGACCCTCCACCCGCGTCCAGTATTCAGACCGCAGTGACGTATTTGAGAGAACAGGGGGCGCTAGACGAACATGGAGAACTCACCCATATTGGCAGGCTGTTGGCTCAACTACCTGTCGATGTGGTCATTGGTAAGAGTTTCCTAACTAGCTAGCATCACTATTGTAAATGCTAATGCATTTTTTAATGATCTCAGGCCATCATGCCACCATTGTTAAACATATCGTATACACGTGTTTGTTTCAGGAAAAATGTTGGTTCTGGGTTCCATCTTTAAACTGGTTGAGCCGGTGCTGACGGTTGCCGCCGCATTGAGCGTTCAGTCTCCATTTTTACGCAGTGCTCAACACAACCCCGACTGCTCCACCGCCCGCCAGCCCCTGCAGAGTAACCAGGGAGACCCTTTTACCCTCCTGAACACTTTTAATGCATGGGTGCAGGTCAGCCTTTCAGCCTCTCTGTGTGTTTAACAGTGCATCATCAGTGCTGATGTATTCAGCGATGTGTGTGTCTCTCATCAGGTGAAGAAAGATCGAGGAAGTGGCTCCAGGAAGTGGTGCAAAAGAAGAGGACTGGAGGAACAGAGGCTGTATGAGATGGTCAACGTGAGACGACAGTTTAAAGTAAGATCTATTACATAGATTTCTTTCTATGACATCACTTCATATGCTTTCTTATGACAACTTGTGTTTTATGGTGTCTTACAGGAACTGTTGCGAAGTCACGGTTTGCTGGAGGATGATACGGGCGGCAGGTCGCAACCGCAGGACCGAGCTCAGCGCAGGAAGAGACTGACCGAGAGGCAGAAGCTACACCAACTTAAACGAGACCACGAGCTTCAGGAAAACACCAAGAGGAAAGTTCTCCGTCTGGAAGAGGGACTGGAGGGAGATGGCTCGTCTGGGTCAGATGATGAGGGAACGGCATCAAACAAGAAGAGGAAAGATGAACAGACCGTGGACATACAGGTGCCTCTTAAAGGAAAATGTCCTTCATAGACAGGGGTTCAATTCTATCTATAATATTAGGCAGGTGTGTTTAATAAAATGTGTTATATAAGGACACACTGTCCCTTTAAGAATGGAGTTGAATAGCCCTGTCAAAGTAAGACCACCTCTTTGTGTGTGGAGTAAATGACCCCTAGCTAGGAAACGCACTGACCAGTGTCAGGTGACCCAAAACAAAGATATTGGATATAACAAGGTGTTGATAAGGTTCAGAAATCATCATTCTAATTTACTCAGCAATTCTCCTGCATCCTGATTGGTTGTCTGGTTTTACAGGAAGTGAAGTTCAAATTGCGTCACAATGTAAACGAGCTCCAGGAAGCTGCGCACGCCAGTGCAGATCTGTCATCACGGCAGCAGTCTCTGCTCAAACTGGTGCTGTGCCGTGGACTCTACCCACAGCTGGCCATGCCCGATGAACATAACGCGACACGCAAAGACTCTGAACAGGTAACTGCTAAATGCACACAAACAGTCACTCATTCGTCATGTTTGTGCAATAACAGATTGATGTTATTTCATTTAAATGGAATTACTTTTATGCATTAGGTGTTCCACACACGTAACAAGCAAGGTGTTGTGATTCACCCAACCAGTGTGTTCGCCACCGACCCTGAAGTTCTTCACGTCCCTGAGCAGGAGTGCAGCGAGTTTGGTACACACTGTTGCTTCTGAAATAAACTTATGACATGATTATCTCAAACTTAAGGGTTCTTCACACTATGAACGATAAAAATTATTGTTTTAAAATTGTTCTCCGTTGGGGCTGCACGATATTAAAGGGACACTCCATTTTAAATCGCAACTTTTAATTTTCCATTTGTCTTAGTACACGATGTAACTACAGAAGAGGCAAGTTTTAAATAGCAAAAATATACAAACTCTTTGGTTATTTTTAGTGCAATGCTAATGGTCTAATCAGATTCAATGGATTGTGCTAAGCTATGCTAAAAGTGGTACCGCCAGACCCAGAGATCGGCTGAATGGCTAAAAATCAAATGTTTAACTCTAGGGTAGCTGAAAAATGAGTATATTTAAAAAAAAGTGGAATGTCCCTTTAAAGATGAATGTGATAACTTTAACATTCTTTCTAAACTTTTATTATCATAAATATGATAATACATTGACTATATAGCTAACTTTGACTATGCATACTCTTTTGAAGTATTCAAATCATTTAATTACTGCAAATGGGAGGGTGAGCGGTGGACTGAGCTGTTTGTTGCAATTCACAACTTCACCGCTAGATGTCGCTAAAATCTACACACTGCACCTTTAAATTTGTAAATTAAAATGAAACGCATTAAAATATGTTTAAAAATGGAAAATTATATTAGTGTGTACTCTTATATAGTTAAAGTTATCATCACAGTGTGAACACCACCTTAAGGCCGAAGTATCGTCTATTGTTTACATGTATGTGGTTGGGCTGCTTAACGATGGGGGATTATCACGCTTACGGGTTTCATGGGCGGGACTTTGTGCATGTCCACTTCCGACGTAGTTAGGTTAGGTATCTAACATCCTGTAAGGCAGTGGTGGAATGTAAGTTACTGTATTTAGTGCATTTTTCACGTAATTGTCTTTGAATCTATAGTGCATACTTTTGACTTACATTTTTTAACAAATTATCTGTATTTTTACTTTACTACATTCTTACAACACCATCGTTCCTTTTACGTATCTTTCTCAAAAACTTTTCTGTTCAATCTGGACCAGCAGAACTGGCATTACGATCCACCGGAATGTGCACAAAGGTTGCTGAAAGCGCAAGTACTACGTATCAGCGTGATAATCCCACATTAATCGCTTCCCAAATACAAGTTTACATCACTTATGTGTGTGTACTGTCACTGTGTATAATAATGATGTATATATATAAATACACACACATGCATGTATAATTATAAGCATTTATACTTGTATATAACATAAATTATATGCAAATGTACAGTGGCAAGAAAAAATATGTGAACCCCTAGGACTGAACTGGTTTTCTACAGTGATTTGCCATAAAATGTGATTTGATCCTCATCTAGGTCACAACAATAGACAAACGCAATGTGCATAAACCGACAAGACACAAATAATTCTAGTTTCTTGTGTCTTTTTTGAAAACGTAGTTCAGATGCTTTTTCTTGCCACTGTATATACACATGTAATTATTTCTTAAAGGCGGAGTGCACAATGTTTGAAAGCCAATGTTGATATTTGAAATCACCTAAACAAACACGCCCCTACCCCAATAAAATCTGGACCTTCTTTTAAAAGACCCGCCCCACACATATGCAACCCGGCAAGGATGTTGGTTAGTAGACACGCTCCTTACTGCTGATTGGCTATAAGTATGTTTTGTTTGTCGGCCCGTCTCCTTTTCTAAAGCGTTTTTCAAACATTGTGCACTCCGCCTTTAAATGTATACATGCATGTGTGTGTATTTTTATACATAATTATTATACACAGTACACATGAATGCAATTAATCGTTATGCAACCCTAGTATAGCAGGGTCCGTATACAGTGCGTGCAATGCAATTTTTGTCATCAAAAGGGTGCACATGTACTGTATGCCCACCTTATTGAAACTCTGTGTACATTGTACGCAGAACTTTAAACGTCTGTGTACATGTAAACTATATAAATACTATAAAACTATACTCTGCAATGCTGTGCGTTTGACCGACCATGTACGTATGTTCACGTAAATGTTAAAAACAGACTATACTCCGGTCTTAAGTCTATCGATCTTTATATCTCAGTGCTCTATCTCACACTCACTCACTCTTTGTAGGTGCTGATAAAGGGCAGAGTAATAGGCACCAATTGCTGGCTTTTGTTACTTTACTGGAAACCAACAAGCCTTATGTGTCAAACTGTGTTCGTGTTCCAGCCCTGCAGGTCAGTGAAAGTGACTTTTCCTAGTAAACATTATTTGGCATTTGATGTAGCATACATACCTTTATGTAAATCAGCATGTCTCCTAGAGACCCGACCATCTCGGATGTTCACCTCCAGTCGTGATCTCTCTCCGTAGGCCCTGGTATTGGTCGCTAACTCTGTGGACACTAATGCAGACTGCACACGGGTGGTGGTGGATGGCTGGTTGGAGTTGGGTTTGAGCGATGGAAATACGGCCCTTAAGGTTCTCTCCTCTGCCCTCACTCTGCGAGGGGAATGGGAGCGACTGCTTCAGGCCCAGCTCGGCCAGGCCGGCTCAGGTTCCACCGCTGGGCTTGGACTGGGTGGACCCAAACCGTCCCGTAGGGACCTGGAGAAGCTCTGCGAAGGTCTTGTGCGATTTCTGCTCTACACTGAGGTAATAAGTTTGTCACGTTTGTCAATGTAAATTAATGTTTGCCAAATGCATTAGTCTGTCTGGTTTATATAAGTCTAACATCTCCACCCATTTAGGTGAGTTACAGTCTGAGACGACTGACAGCGCTCCAGTCTCAGAACCTGTATGTCGGACCCCAGCAGGATAGCGAACTCTCCTCCACCTCAGTGCTCGGCTCTCTGTTTCCCGGCACGAAGGCGGAGCCGGATCCCATTAAAGGAGGCCTGCGTGTCAGCCACTTCTTCACCTACAACTGTCTGTGTGTACGTGCTCTTCATATGTCCACAAATATTGCGTTAAGAAAAGTGGGCACGTGTAGTTGCTATTCTTACAGGTGTTTTGTTTCTCGTCCCTCTTTTAGGACTCTAAGGACCTGTATAGTGAATGTCTGCGTACGTTTTGGAGCTGTCCTCACTGTGACTTTTACATGCCCCTGACACCATTGGAGCGCATGCAGCATGAGGCCACCTGCAGGCCGGCAGAGGAACAGCAGCCTGAGGATGGTGAGCAAGTGAAAGCGGAAGCATCCATTAACAGGATCATGATGTGCTGTGTTTTTTGTTACTGATATTTTTTGGTTGAAAGCATGATGGCTTGTCTTAACTGGAAAGAAACATACAAATTAGTGGTTGCTCATACATATATATATATATATATATATATATATATATATATCATATGAAAAATGTATTTATGTATGTGTGGGTGTGTATATCTTTCTTCAGCATGACTAATACAAATTTGTCTTGACAATAATGTGAGTTTTCTTCTAAATTAATAAATGAAAACTATTTCTTTTTACAGAAGCTGAAAGTGCAAAGCCTTCTGCATCGTCTTCATCTCATCTGACCAGAGTTTATCACTGTGATATCTGTAATAAAGACCTGAGCCTCACCTCAACAGAGATCCTGAAGCACAAACGCCAGCACCTGTCCTGAGATCCTGACTCAGCCTTTATATGATCTGCAATCGTACAGGACCAGTTCATCGGTTTCATTTTTTTGATGGCACATTGGGAGCCTTCTTGGTCTGGTGTGTAACATGATGCTGAAAGGTCTTGTTGTTTTATATAATTACAGTTACAAATGTGTTTCATCATAAAAAGGTAGCTTTTTTTATGTTCATTGCTTTTGGTTGAGTTGGTCATGATGTTGCACTGTTGTGATTGTGAAATACTGACTGGTGCGCCCTCTTGTGGACAGTAAAGAAGGTGTCTTGTAAAATTGGCCCAATTTAGTGGTTATTTAGGGGTTTCAAACTATGGTAAGGACCCCCAAATATGATAAAAACTTATGCAAGGCACCCCATCTTAAAATATATATCCATTTCTATATTTTTTCTATAAAAATATTTAAACTGTTTAATAAATAGTAATTTTGATATTATAAAGACAGCTTAGTGTTTTGAAATAATTGACTATTCAGTAGATTTTTTCTTTGCCTTTTTTCCCCTTAGAAACTTCTGGAGTTCCCCAGAGACCCCCATTTGAAAACCCCTGATTTAGATTATTGTCAAGACACTTGCCAGTTCGCAGTAACTTACTGTGATTTAAATAAAACAATCTTCTTATTGTTGTAATGCAAAATTATGTAATATATACACATTTTAATATAAAAATAGACTACTTTGCAATACAATAATAAGAATTTGGAGTGCACAGTGTATGCAAAATGCACTTCCTGTGGATTTTAAGGTAAAATATGATCAAGATGTTTGACTTATGGCAGATTCACAATGGTCCCCAATGCATAATTGCACTGTACAGTGTTGTACTTATGCCACTATATTTGTGGAAGTCCCAAATCGTGTTTCTCTTACGTTGGATTCATTTCAGAAAGCGTTGTGCTGTGCATAAACATGTAAACAGGATTCAGAGTGCAAGCTTTTCATTAAAATATAGAGTTAGGGTTTAATTAATGATACAAACCCACGATATGTAACACCTCAAAGCAGCAAATTGGCACAAAGTCAGAGAAGTTAGACAGCACAGAAAATAAAAACCCGTCTCCAAAAATAAATAAAGAATTAGAATAAATATCTCAATAAATATATAAACAGGTAATATTTTCCATTGATTACTTTTTCAAACTAATAGATACATACATATTAAAATATGCACATTGGCAGAAATAAACAACCCGAAAAGGAAAATGAGTATTTAGGTACGTCATTACTAAAATTATAGGTTATTGGTTAAATAAATCAAAAGGCACATTTATTAATAGGATGTATGACTAGGGCCTTCAAGGGTGGTCTTATCTCTCAAAGATCTCTGTTTTCCAGTGCTATTTTTGTAATATTCTGCTGAGAAGATGTGAGTGTGTGTAAGACTGCGTCTTTGAAAATGAACTGTAATGTGTCCGAATGAAACTTGGACTATGATGTGCAATGCTCCAATGGCCGCTTGATCTGCATTTATTACAGCACTGATTCCTATGTAACTTGACACTCCTTGACAGAGTAAATTGGGAAGGACATTAAAGTTCTTCTTCATCCATCATGGATATTTTTCATCTGACGTGATTTAGTGGCGAGTCTTTGTAAATCAGATTGACTTCAGGGCTGCGTCTGATGCTTGTTTACGTATTATTACTGTAGCAGCAGAGGTAAGATAAGTTTAAGCGATTCAATATAGCAGCTTTGAGATATTTTAAAGCAATGTTTTAGGTCCAAACTGATTGGTCTAAATTCTCGATATTCTTCATTGTGATTTTACCAGATGCAAAAGTTTTCAGCATTAAAAAATCCACAATATAAGTAAAAAAGTGCATCCAAATTACTTACAAAGATAATTAATTTTAATTATACAGCTATAGTGTGGTATTTTTTGACCAATGAGATTTCTCTGTGGGTAGGGCTACACTTTTAAAAATGTCTGTAGAAATTACAGTATTAATGGCAGCTGTTTGCCAGTAACTTACTGTAGATTTAAATGTATGCCACCCACTGGCAACAGTTTGTTCAAAATTAAAGGGGACATTTCACAACTTTTTTTAAAATGTAAAATAAATCTTTGGTGTCTCCAGAGTTTGTATGTGAAGTTTTAGCTCAGAATATCATAAAGATAATTTATTATAGCATGTTAAAATTGCCACTTTGTATGTGTGAGCAAAAATGTGCCGTTTTGGGTGTGTCCTTTAAAATGCAAATGAGTTGATCTCTGCACTAAATGGCAGTGCCGTGGTTGGATAGTGCAGATTAAGGGGCGGTATTATCCCCTTCTGACATCACAAGGGGAGCCAAATTTCAATGACCTATTTTTTTATATGCTTGCAGAGAATAGTTTACCAAAACTAAGTTACTGAGTTGATTTTTTTCACATTTTCTAGGTTGAAAGAAGCACTGGGGACCCAATTATAGCACTTAAACATGGAAAAAGTCAGATTTTCATGATAGGTCCCCTTTAAATAAGCATTAACATAACAGCCTCATGCAAAGCATTCTGGGAACCAAAATCTGAAGGAAAAAACTTTCTGGTTCCCAGAATGCCTTGCACAAGGCTGTTATTTTGTAGTTTTATTCTAATGTTTAATGTTAGTTTAACTTTGAACAAACTGTTGCCAGCAAACAACATAAATCAAAATCTACAGCATCTCACCGGGAAACAGCTGCATAACTACAGCAAATATTTTACAGTGTTCCCCAACTATAGAGTGCCGCAATTTGTTGTGCGCTGGTTAGAAAGAAACTCTTCAGAGCCCAAAAGCAAATTTGAGATGCAGCGTAAGCTATAACAGTACTTTTCTTGTTGCCGTTCAGGTAAAAGTGTTGTGTTATACACATTGCACTGTATTTTTGGTGGTATCTACAACTACAATTCAAGGCCTCGGTTTACATTCGCTAAGCAAATGTTCGGCAGATTCTGGTCTAGATTATCTTTTCACTTTTTTGGTCTACACTTGAAATATAGGCAACATTCTTGGTTGTTGGCGAGTTAATGCAACTAGATTCTTGACGGAGGAATGAGAGTATGTATGTGTCTGCATGTGGTGACATTGGTTTTGGTGAAAGTGACCCTTGACTGCGCGGGATCCGTTCACGTTCTTTTAAACAACTTAAACGACATCGTAATCTCCTTCACGAGATGTTTTCTAGCTGAACATGCTTGGAAAAACCTACAGTGAAGACCATATTACAAAACCTCACCACAGCATACAGTCCCCGAAATAAGTGTCTCTTTCTCTCTCCTTAGGACATTGAGGTAAAACTCAGTAAATTAGAGGTAAAAGGGGAATTGATTCAAAAAAATATCGAAAATCTTTCCATATTTCAAGTAAAATAAGATACTCGTAAAAGGTCTGATAACCATACCTATAAACATCATCTGTTTTTTCATCTTGTGTGTTCTCCATAAATAAAAAAGAAAACTAACAATTGAAACAGTTTACACGTCACTGATCCCCATTCACTCCCCACCTCCCAGAGATGACCCCGAAAACCAGCCAATCAGTGAGCTCAGACCCCCGGGAGTTATCTCCTCTGCCTGTCTGCCTGAACCGTGCGGTGACACGCTGCCCATGCACTCAACATTGGTACAACCATTAAGGGTCCAAGTAAAGAATAGAAAGAGCGGAATGCAGCAGACGACCTTGAGTGGGGACGGGGTGGGGGAGGGATTTTATCGTGAAGGTTTATGTAGGAGATCCGGCTCTACGGCTGTTTCTCCAATGACGACAAAGTCTTTGTGCTCCCTTTCCTGTCACAATAAGCCCCGCCCTCCCCGGCCGCATCCCAAGCCCTCCCCCCGCATCCCTCCCCCCTGTCAGGCCTCATCGCACGGCCTTGTGCTTTCCTCCGCAGCAGCCGCATCTCTCCCCACAGCGCAGGCATGCGCGCAGGGGCAGGTAGCAGCACATGCAGGGCACGAAAAGAGACAGCGCCAGCAGCGCCATCCAGCGAGCGCAGCACAGCGAGTGCGGCCGCCCGCCCAACGAGTCCTCGCACGAGCACGGCTCCCAGAACTCGCCCTCGGAGTCCGACATGCAATGGTAGAGCAGGCTCTCTGCGCACCACACGCACGTCCACTGGCGCAGGCAGTGTAGCGCCGGGTCAGGAGCATCCCGGCAGCGGCCCCGTCCGTTCTCGGAGGCGCTGAAAACAGAACGGCAGTACACGCAGCGCGACGAGCAGGAGGAGGAGCCCTGTGGGCAGGAGCTGTCGTCGTCGGGAGAGATGGCCTCCCCGCCGCCGCCCCCTCGCTTGCGAGTCCGAGAACGGGGAGTGGCGAGTGAGGTGTGGATGCAGCAGGGAGATGGTGACCCTTTGCCTGTCTCCTGTGGGGAGCCGCCGGCAGATGGCACCCCCGGAACGGCATTGGGCATGCAAGTGGGCGAGGAGTGATGCTGAGAGCCTTTGGTGTCCAGCATGACGGTGACCTCGCAGCCTGTGGTGCCCACGCCAGCCAGTTCTTTCTCGAAGCGGACTACGCAAAGCTCGGTCTTATCCGGTCCGCCTCCCACGACTACGCCTCCGGTAAGCCCTCCCACCTTGGTCCGTGCGGCACCGGCGCGTCGGTAGTCCTCGTAGCCGCGTGTTCCCCACAGGTCTTTGCAGGGGTCGAGGCTGCGGAGGTCCCCCTCTTCTAACAGGGAGATGGTGGGTGAAAGTGGAGAGATGGGAGAAGCAGCAGGGGGCGCTATGGGAGGAGTCGGTGGAGCCGGAGGTGGCGGAGGAGGTGCCGGAGGGTTCAGCACGGCCGTAACTTGGGTGAGCTGGTGCTGGGTTGGTCGGGTGTGGATCTGTGGTGAAACACAGGGGATGGGAAATAGTAATGAACAGGACTGCAACTTTCCCCTGAGCTTTTGACATATAAGAGGTATCAATAGAAAAAAATCCTGTATGTTTTATAGCCTAAAACGCCCTCCTTATTAATAATGAAAGCGTTTATGTAATGGTTCTTCAAAAAAGTATGACATCACACTGTAGGTTCATTTTCATATAACCTTTCATATAACCCCCAGAGAAAGACACTGCATTTGATCATATCATTGGCTCCGCCCACTGGCGTTCAGTCAGAGGAGCGACTCAAATGGATCTGAAGGAGTAGTTGTTTACAATCTTGACAAGATTGCAGTAGATCTGATAACATTATATACTGCATATAAATGTGTACGAGTTTGTGTCGCATACATGACAGTAGTTTGTGTGAATGAAATACTACATACTACGTACTACATCCGCCATGTTGTTACATCATGTTACATACGTCATCAACAACAGGTTGTGTGCAAAGTGCAATTTAACCACATAGAACAGCTGTTCTCTATATGTATTTGCATTTAAATAGAGCAGCATTACAGCTTTCGACATTTTTGAATATGACGATGCCTCTCCTTCTTCTTCGCTGGGTCACTCCTCTCCCGGGGGCTCATGGGACAGTAAAGTGTCCATCGAACGCACACTTCAATATCTTGCCGGAAGTAGTAGGTCATGTGGGTAAGTTTCACCTACAATTTTTCAAACCACTATGAATTCGAAGTACTGCTCACTAGGCCTACTGCTTTTAGGGTGTTTTCAGAACTGTAATTCAATTGTTTTGATCCAAAACCGGGGGTTAAACCGCTACAATGTTGCAATTTCATGTTGGTTCAATTGGCATTTGCAAGGCATCTGTTTATTTATTAAAATAAAACACTGCAGAAGTTAAAGAAGATGCAGAAAAGTGTAAACTTTACCTGGGCTGGGGTCTGCGTCGTGACGCCGTGCGCTGCTCCATACGCAAACTCCTCTGTGGAACGCACAAAACAGGTGGAGGACGACTCACTGGTCACTATGGTAATGGGTTTAGGCAACATCTCTTTTCTGCTGTTGGATGACGACTCACTTCCTGTATGAGACTGAGACAGACTGCAAGTCATCAAACATGCAGAACCACCTCATGCTAAAGCTAACAGGATTTGGACTATACACAGGCCTGGGTGTAACCTGCACAGAAGACAATATGAAGGAAGCCGGTCGCTTTAGGCTGTCTTTTTGATTCCTAATGCACCTGATCATTTTAGTTGCAGTTTTAGTAAAACTTAAATGTGTGTTTACCTGCCTAAAAGAGACTGCACCAGCTGAAGAGACGTTTGGAGAGACCTGGATGCTGAATGTCAAATTCACCTGAAAGCATCTCAATGAATCCTAATGGCAGCACTATTGTTGCATCGACTGTTATTACGTTCATGTAATATTGTGCAAGATTTTAGAAAGACATTCACAGGAACCTATTTATGTGGCCTTGCAGAAAAAGATGAAGGAAAGAAGGTAAATGCCAATGGAAAAAATAAGTAAATGCCAAATGAGTAAATGTAAATGAAAGTTTTAGAGGTGATGCAAGTTCTTTTCATTTTGCTTTGAATTACATATTTTTAAATAATAAAACTCATGCACAACATAACCAGCTGATGACATCACAGATGAATGCAACAACACGTGCAAGCATAAAGTGAACCAAAACCTAAACTGCCCATCCAGGGTGAGATAATACAGAGAAAGGTAGATGATATTATTACCCCTAAACACCAGAAAAACTATCTAAGTAAAATGAAGATCACAAAACTTGTCTGTTCCTGTCTGTCCGTGACACCTGCCACTCTCTGTATCACTCTAAAGCAGTGGTCTCCAACATGGTACCCGGTTGCCCACACAGAGTCTGTTATTTGCCCGCCAAGGCACTTTCTATTAATAGCCTCAATTTTCATAGTTATTACATTTTAAACAGTGATAAAACATATCAACAAGTAAAATAAAATCAACAAATAAAACAAAAAGGTTTTGAGTAAACTACATCAAAAAAGTAGCCCACCATATTGTTTTATCCATTGTGGTAGCCCTTGCTCAAAAAAAGGTTGGAGACCCCTGCTTTAAAGCATCTAACATTAGAAAAGAGTGGCTGATCATCAGTCTGATCTTAAAGCAACACTATGTAGTTTTTTTACGTTTAAATAATGTCTCTAAAATTATTTCAGTGATAGAACAACTTTTAACTGGACAAATTGTACTGTTGCTGCAACCTGAGCAGCCTCCTAGCTGCTACAAGCACACGCTGAAAGTGGCGGTGGAGGGTAGAGCACACAGCCCCGCCCCTCCCCCTGCCTGCAGAAGAGTGTCTGATACCAGGCACTGTTGCGCTTTTCAACTACATGGGGGAGCTATAAGTCATTTTTACATGGTAACTACATAGTGTTGCTTTAACAGCTTGTATGGCACATTTTAACATAAACTATTGTGTGATCACAATGTAAATGAGGCAGTTAAAAACAATATCTGACGCAAAAACAAACCAGCAAAGTATGTAAACAAAGACAGCCTTCAGGCCAATGCGACCCTTCAAATGGTTAAAAAAGTAAAAAATCACTAGTTTTGGCACAATATGATATGACCTGTTGATGGATATACATACACAGGGTCATTATTGACCTCCTGTTGACCTATGGTCTATGATAATAGGATTTTGAGAAGATCAAGGCACAACGTAAATCTCAGCAATGGACACTGGTTGACATTTCTCCTATTGGTCCATTTCTGTTGTGTTGTGGCAAAATTTTTGTGTGAACTTTGGTTTACTTTGTTAGTTTCGTTGTGTTGTGCACCTCTTGGTTAGACACATGTGAACCTGACAAAAAATGTGAGGAATGTGATTAAAACACTCACTGCTTGACCGTCATCCTCAGTGTCGCCCTCTTCAGGTGTCGAAGAGGATGGCGAGTCAGATCCTAAAGGAAAACGATAACATTGACATGATCACATTAAACATCTGCAATACACACCTATATCAACATCTAAACTACATTAATTTGCAATGATACATCTGACTTACAAATTCGTTCAAGGTATACATTTTATCACTATGTGTGTTCACTGGGAATTGAACACGTGACCTTTTGCACCGCTGATGCAATGCTCTACCAATTGAGCGACAGAAACATTCACGTCCTGTTTTCTATTTATTGCTGCTGCTTTACCTCTGTCCAGCTTCTCAAGGACACTTTGAAGCCCCTTCTCGAAGGAGATGGCATCAGCTGGACTCTGGAAGGTCAGGCCAAATTTCCTCTCCTCCACACGCCAGTGATGGAAGATGGGGTTCACCTTGTTGTAGACCAGACCCTTTTGAATGGCGCATTCCAGCACAGGCTATACGAAGAAAGAGATGCCGGTCACTCGCTGCACTGAGACCCCAGCGAAAGTGATGGACAACCTAGGACAGGACTGTTCAACTCCAGGATACATCCAGGCAAGTGCACTCGATTAGGATTTATATCTGAACTGTACAGAACGGTTGGAGTTGAATAGCCCTGTCACAGGATATAGGCCAGGACTGTCAACATCAGCTCACTCAAAGACAGGCATGAACACACACGCACACACTCACTGCTCGATCGCGTAGCCGTTCTCCACGTATGACATACTCTCTCCGCCCACGACCTTCAGAGCTCCGCCCCTTACAAATAACCACATGACTAAGGCCGCCACCTCCAAGGGGCACCCAGCCACCGCTTGAATCGTCACGTGTCATCACCACTGCTCGGACACGTACACTGTTAGAGAAGTGAAAGGAGTGAGCGCAATAGTACAAACACAGACTTTGACACAATGGCAAATGAAGCAGAAGAAGACAATACACAGATAATAACCCCTTAAATACAAGAATTACATGATGGATAATAAACAACAGAAAATCTATAGAATATAAACATAATATTACAATGGAACCAGACATTTTACTTTTGTATTAGGATATGTTTTGTAGTGAAACAGGATATTCAAAAAAAAAAAAAAAAAAAATGTAGGGCAGGAGTTGATTTCTTTTTCATGAATTGCTTACAGTATATTGTTGGAGGAGAGAGCATTGACAAGTAAAGGGGATTCTGATCATTTCGGCTGTATTAAAATAATAAAGTCAAATATTTTTCTATTTGGAGGAAAAAAAATTGGATGAAATTATGCATTACATAGTAAACAGGGTCAATTCTGACCTCAAAGATTCAGTGAACCTCATATGCTTTTGTAAAAAAGCATAATGACACAACCGCAAACTCCAATATTTCTCCTTCAAGCTGGAGGGCCACTGCAAGGTTAGTTTGGGAACAGAGGAGAGGATTTTTTGAGGGATGCTTTACCTCCTCATCATATGTGTTTTGTGACACTAGTTTGTGGATGCAGCTAGCAGTAAACAGGTGCTTGGTGATGGGTGGTAAAAGACTTTCTCGGCCAACTTTGTCACAATGATGTCAGATGAAATGAAAAGTCATTTTACAAAATTAAGGAAGCAATTACATCTTGATTAAAAATGATGCGGACAATCTTTGGATTATTGTGCATCAGTGAATTGTTCAAAATAAAACGCACAGTATGCATTTCTTGTCCGTAAAGTGATTTAAATTTTTGCCTGAAAATTAATCTATATTCAGATAAATCAGACTATCCCACTCACTTTAACCACAAAATCTCTAAAACCACGCCCTCCAAAGATGCCACTCAAACTGATGTCCTAAATGATTGACAGGAAAGACTGTTTCTTATGGGTCTTAGGCCGCTCCCCTGACTCTTTGGCTTTGGGCTGTCACAGAGAGGTGCCATATCTGTCAGGTACGTAATAAGAACAACTCATGTGTGTATACTTCATTTTATGTGGACTAGTATTTGGCTATATATTTTATATAAGATACGATTGATTTCATAATGAACGAATCTTAATTCTTGTTTATCACATAATGGGTGCTTTGTGTAGCTATTACGTAAACTAAAGGTTTATATCATATAAGCAGTGAAGCACGATTATAACAATGACACGGAACGGCGCGATTTTTTTAATGGATGGTCACGTGGGCGAGAAAAATCTAATCAGTTTGCGCGCGCGCGACTGAACGCGTTCACAGTCATCGCTCATTTCTGCAGAAATGTCCTTATATAGCTATAGCATATATTAAGAATGAAGTCGCTATACAGCAACGAACATAACAGCTCCATGTGTTAAATAAATGAATGGCCTGAGGGAAATGTGCCTGAGATGATGAGGCAGAGGGTGGGAGATGAAGAGGGTATAGGAGATGTATCAATGAACGCGCCCATGTTCGCCATACAAGGCCCTTCATAGCTGTTTCTCAGCCCGACGAGCTCCATTAACAATAAACGCTTTGAAATCTCACATCCATTTTGAATCAGATGTCCATTTTTGAATGATTTCAAAGGTATCCATTATCACGAGCCATTGCGTCTGAACATATCGTCCGATCAAGGCGCGTTCACGCGCACTCATTCGTTCATGCCCGTTTTATGAATGAATAAAATAAACGGAGCTGAATCACGCGTATATTGCACGATAAATTCAATGGAGAGATGAGTGGGTGAAAGGAGGATATGGACGAGAAGAAGAAGAAGAAGAGAAGCGCTGGGGGAGGGGGAGATATGAGAAGAGGAGGAGAGAAGGGGGGGTGAGAGAAAAATCACATTTCATTCATAAAGTTTGGCTTTAAAAATCATAATGAAACTCGAGACGCGTTGATAAAACGCATCCCCCTCCACCTCCGTCCCGCCAATGGCGGAAAACTCGCCATATTTCGTCGGTTTCTCAACGACGTGTTTTATAATTCACGGATGTATTTATACGTGGAGCATTCACACACATCATCTTCGACACACATAAAACGCGTCTGTTACTGCGTACTGGGAAAAGCAACGCGAACATGTCTTTTACGCGGCATTGAAGGCGTTTTATCACGGTGTAGTTGAAATGAGGCCCATTCACATGCGTTATTCATCAAACGCTTGCACGTATATGGAGAATATGTGTACAGTGTTGATGGCCATAGCTGCGTAATTATGTTTATGAGCATCTAACATCAGTTGTAGGCGCATGACCGTCTTACAGTCCATTTGCTTAGAGGTAACGCAGTTCAATCTGTTTCTTCTCTCTTGTGTCTCTAAATGTTTCGTCAAATAAAAATGCATGCACTTACTCGCCCTCCATGGCTCGGTGTTGCCCGCCGCTTCGAGCTGGCTGCCCCCCGGTCTCTCGTCTTTTTTATTTCCCTTCTTACGGAACACACATACGCGCGCGCGCGCGTTCTCACACTCATACACGCAGACACACACACTCACACACGCTCTCGCGCACGCATACACACGCGCTCTCGCTCACATACGCACGCACGCAGTCTCTCGTTCGCTCCTTGGACTCGCCGTTCTCATTTTCTTATCTTTCTCCGTCCACCTTCACACGGCTTCGGATGGGCTCGAGGATGCAGCAGCCATTTTCCACCGGCAGCATCATCATCATCCTCCCTCTCTCGCTCCTTCCCTCCCTCTCTCTCACTCTCAATCACTCTCGCCCTCCCTGTTTCTCTCTCTCTCCCTCTATCTCTCTCTCTACCTGTCGACTCCCTCACAGCAGTTCTCACACACTCACTCGTATGGACACCGTGTCCCGTGAAACGGACACGAGCATGTCTCGAGTGGAAGCTGCATCAGTCAAGTTCAATGCCAGTCATGTTAAAACAATGGTAAATAATGTTATCTATAACATTGTGTTGGAGTATAGATGACTCTCACTAGTCTGACGACTGAATGCATATTGTAATATATAGTTTACATTATAATGGTGATAATTAATACAGGTCTGAGGTCGGTGATATAGAAGAATACAGTTGATATTGTGTGGATAAGGCTTCAGTACCGTGGACAGCACCCATACAGCTCTATGCGCCATGACAGAAGTCACAGCAGCCAGTCTCCATTCATCTCTAACTCCCCCATTCATGTTCACTCATAGCCCACCATTGATAAACAGCCACGCCATCACTCTGATAAACAGCCCGCGTTCACTTTTAACAATTAGGATAACGTACATTAAGTTAGCCTATCGCGAAAGCAGCACTCTTTGCTTTAGCTTAAGTAAATTGGCAAATGTCAGCAATATTGAATGATTCCGGCGTGATTTAACCCGAGCTTTTTTTTTTTTTTTTGTAACGCATCCGTTACACGATAAGATCAATACAGAACAAAACTTCAAAAAGTAAAGGGACGCAGGTAAACGGGTTTAGGTTGAATTTTTTTTGTCTTTACTATGTTCTTCCTTTGTGTTAGTTGTCTTGTTTAGTTCTCCACAGCAGTGATGGCAGAAAATGTTATAATGCGTAAGGATTGACAAACTTTTTACAAAAAAAGGTGCAGAAACTGTAAATATGGAATTTAATAAAATTATAGTTTTAAAAATGTAAAAGAATACGCACGCACGCACGCACACACTTTATTTTTAAGCCATTTGGTTTATGAGAATCGATAACAACAGAGTCCTTTCAGAGTATCCTAGTTTATTTCTGATAACAAGCTAAACAAGTAGATTAACTTTGTTAAAATCATAGCTAAAAGCGAATTAAAAATTACACTGAGCTAACATTGGTGTAAAATGTGTATATAATGTGTTGGCCTATACAATGTTAACTACATATTGGCTGCCAAACCTTCCTTGGTAATTCATGATCGCCGTCTCTTCTCGTCTTTAGAAAACCAAAACATTTGTTATTTTCGACAAGGTAGGCTATTTGTTTAGCCAGTCAGACCTTTAAACAAAGACCGGAGGTTAAGTTCCGTCCAAACGCGAAACCGAAACGCTACACGTTATACAAGTCATACATGTGTTTTCGTGTACGTACACATACATTTATAATAACGTTTTCATTATTATTAAATTATTTTTAAATTAATTTTAGTGGTTTTTCTAATATAAATAAGCTGTAGCCTTAACAAGAAAACATTTGTTGCGACCATGATTTCCTTAAATTTCTTAGTTATTTAAGTATTTGGTAACTAAGTATAAAACTTTTTAAAAAAGTGAAAATAAATAATCATATGCTTGTTCTATAATTTCAGAGTTGCCTTCATATTTTTTGACAAAAACTGAACATTTACTCACTGTATCAGTGATTCCTGCCACAGAATGATGAGTGGTCACTTCAAATGACACAAAGACATCATATTATTAAAATTTATGTAAATAGATCAATAAGTAATACATGTTATACAAAAATACATTTAAACCAGATTTTATTACAATTTAACATACGTTTTATTAACATTTGTACAACATAAGTGCACCATTACATTTAAAGGTGCAATGTGTACATTTTAAGCTGATCTATTGACAGGAATGCAATACATAACCATATTATCAGTGGTGTATAAAGACCTTACATAATGAACTGTTATGGTTTTATTACCTTAGAATGAGCTGTTTTTATCTACATACATTTGCATTAGAAGCTGTCATTTCGCACCGCCATGTTTCTACAGTATGTGAGGGTTTGGCAGGACAGATTAACCCAAAAGCAGACGATGTCGGGGGAAAACAGAAAACACTTTATTTATACAAAAAACAAAAACCCACGAGGGGGTACACAACATGAAAACATGAAACACTTAACTTTGACTGGATAGCAAGACTAGACCTTAACATGAACACGATAACAGAACAAAATGAACCTGCACAGAACTAAAGAGACACTGACATTAAATAGCAGAAACCAAACAAGATAACGAGCGGGAACAG
Organism: Misgurnus anguillicaudatus; assembly: GCF_027580225.2. NCBI lineage: Eukaryota > Metazoa > Chordata > Actinopteri > Cypriniformes > Cobitidae > Misgurnus > Misgurnus anguillicaudatus. The sequence goes on from NC_073351.2 coordinate 10,351,529, forward strand.
GTGATGGGAGAAAACCAATGATTACTAATAAGCAGGAGAACGAGGGGGCGGGGGGTCACAGGACAAGACACCGGAGGCACATGCCACACAAAAACAAGGCATGAACCTCCACACACGGCCTGGGACTGCCAGAACTCTGCCACCATGCCACAATACAAATATAACATAAGACTTCAAGGCAGAGTCCTGACACAGTAGCCCTAAATGGACAAACTGCTTTACAGAGCACGTTTCGTCACTATATAAATGTCATTGCTTGACTGCTCTCTGCTGTCTCAGACGACAACATGTTTGTCCTGTGGTGGCTACCATAACTTCTCTATGTGCTTTGAAAGGGAGGGGTGAGCGGTGGACAGAGCCGTTGATTGCAAATTCGCCTCACCGCTAGATGCCACTAAAATGTACACATTGCACTTTCAACCTAACAATGGAGACAAAGAAATAAATAAATTTTGATCAGAACCATGTATAGTCACGTAATAATCACTCATCACAGTTTTAAGTAAATGCACAATTGTGGTCTTCTTGTGAACAAACTTGCGAGTGTTTTTCACTTTGCTTGACACTGGCACAGTAAAATAGATTAAAATAGTTATTAATAAATAAAAAATAACTAATAAATGCATAATTACCAAACTGATATTACATGTGATACATTATTATATTTTTGCATATTTATTTATTTATTGCAAATTTCAGATTTTAAAACCTATTCCAAATGATACTATAATAAAATACTTTTAACCACATACCAGCTGTTAAAAAATTTGAGAGTTACAAACCTGCTTGCTGCTTCCTTTGCAAATTGGACTATGATGCAACTTCATAATGGAATTCAACATAAAGCCAAAGTCTTAGTTTCTTGATAATCGCATCACATAATTATTATAATAATCATCAGACAATGTTTGTTTGTATATTGTGAAGAAAATGTTTTGTAATTTTGTACTGGATTTAAAAAACACTTAGGAAATCATGACAAAATAGGACAGAAAATAAATTTCAGACATTTTCAAAACAGCTGTAATGGTCGCGCCATGGCATGAAAATCTGACTTTTTCCATGTTTAAGTGCTATAATTGGTTCCCCAGTGCTTCTATCAACCTAGAATATGTGAAAAAGATCAACCCAGTAACTTAGTTTTGGTAAACAAAACAAGCACATGAAAAAATAGGTTGTTGAAATTTGTCTCTCCTTATGATGTCATAAGGAGTTCTTATTATAATAATACCGCCTCTTAATCTGCACTATCCAACCACAGCACTGCCATTTAGTGCAGAGAAAAGCACAATTGAGTTTTAATTGCAACAAACCACCATCATTGTCATCAGTGTTTGAATTTCATCAGCTCATTTGCATTTTAAAGGACACACCCAAAATGGCACATTTTTGCACACACCTACAAAGTGGCAATTTTAACATGTTATAATAAATTATTTATATGGTATTTAGAGCTAAAACTTCACATATGTGCTCTGGGGACACTTTATTTATTTAAATTTATTTGACATCTTAAAAAATTATTGTGCCATGGCCCCTTTAAATAACAGAAAAATACAATTAAAGGAGCAGTATGTAGGATTGTGACCAAAACTCGTATTGCAATCACAAAACTTGTGGCTAAACCTGGTATTGCAATCACACAACTGGTGGCCAATACACAAAATGACAACATAAACATCAGTTGAGGGCTGCAACTCCACTTTAATATCCAAGTATTTGATATTAAAATGATTTCTTAATGTCTAGTGACATATAAGAGCCATTTTATGATTAATTGATATAAATTTCTTACATACTGTTCCTTTAACTTATGTTCAACTTAAAGTGAGTACATACATGGGAGTAGTACTACATATATGGTGTCTTTTTATGCATTTAAACCTGTTTTCACTGAAAATTTAAATGCAATCAGACAGAAAATGTAGGTGCTACGTGATTGACCCATATATCATTATTTAAAACAATTATGACTTTTCACTCAAATCATGTGACAACAAGCCCCAATCTCTTATATGACACAATGCTGTGTACTATTGAGCATGTTTACCTACATAATAACACCCTATTAAATGGAAACTATACAGAGGACCCTCAACAAGAACACAGAATACAAGAGAGGAAAGGACCACAGGAAATTGTTGCTACAACCCGAAAGACAACAGCTTTGCTTTAACCCACCATGCTGAAGTCCAAGAAAACACACAGAAAATCAAACCTTGAGGGTGAAGATAAGAGCACTGGGGCAAGTCATCTGGGATCTCAGAAAAATGCAATTATCCAATTTTTCCGAAACCTTATTGACTCCACGTAAGTGCTGTCTACAATGTTGTGTTTATTTCAAATGTAATGTTAAATGCGGAGTGCACGATATCTGAAAAACACTTTGGAAAGGGGAGTCTACCAAAACACACTTGTAGCCAATCAGCAGTAAGGTGCGTGTCTAATAAACGACATCATGCCTAGTTTGCGTATGTGTGGGGCGGGTCTATCAACAGAAGGGCCAGATTGGGGTAGGGGCGTGTTTAGTAAGGTGATTTTAAATGTCAACATTGGCTTTCAGAGATCATGCACCCTGCTTTTAAATATGACTTTAATGGTAGTACACTGTTAAAAATAAAGGTAACAAAGCTGTCACTGGGGCGGTACCCTTTAAAAAGGTCCTAATATGTATGGTACAGATATGTATGTACCTTTGAGGTACCAATATGTTTCTTTGAGTACTAATATGTACCCTTTAGACACAATTGTTTACTTTTTAAACCCAGTGACAGCTTTTGTACCAAAATATAACCTGGAATTGATTATTTTGTAAACAGAGCTGCAAATTTACAAAAACGAGAATCTTCTGTTTGTCAACCCCTAAAAGAAGATTTCCAACTACAGATCAACAATGCAAAACTGCTTTACTGTTGACCACTCGTGCACACGTACCATTAGCAAGAATGCTGACCTGCCACCAAATGTAAGACGATGGTGACTCAGTGATCAATTTCTTTAAATGTGTTGGACGGCAAAAGTCAATTATTCAATTGTTCAGTTTTTTAGGCTGAACGTGAAACATCCTACAGGACCCACAAGAGCCCCAAAGATGGGGGGATGCAAACAATGACTTATACCTGGTGAAAGTCAGTCCTAATGACACTTCTGCAGAAATATTGTTTTGCACAGGCTGTTTTTAATATACACTACTTTTTGAGTCTAACCAAATCTATGGGCAGTAAATCACAGAGTTAAAGGATTTTATAAAAGAGTCAGAAAAAAGGTTTTATTCAATAGAATCATCAATGCCTTGTAACAACTGAAGAAATAAACAGTTTTGTTTTTTTATTATTAGGGGAAGGATCACAAAGAAACTTACCAAATATTAAAAAATCTGCAATCTTGAAACGGCTTCACTCAGTGGCTGGGATACAAAGCAAGGGCATTGAAAAGGTGTACAATAACTCAGTGAACACATTTAGGGCAAAAATGGACAGGTGGTGTTTTATACTCATGTAATTGTGATCTATTTTCCCAAACACTTTTAAAGAAAGTAACACACTCTTGATAAAAACCTTGCACAGTGAATCAAATGGGGAACATGTGACTGTTGCATGAAAGTTTGTCCAAAAATGGGTTTTTAGATGTTCACTTGTAATGCGAAGGAAAACACAACAGATAACACAACAAACAGGGCTTCTTTTACGGGCATGATAAAAGTAGGCCAAAAAGTCCTGGTTTCTCTGAGTGCATGTTATCTTGTGTCTAAACTGAGTATAGACATATGGAAACTGTACAATGGTTTAATTTCTATACTGGGATAAACAAACAAGAACCTATTTGAATACATGTGTCTACATGTTGTATAATCGCACTACACAATCATTTCTAGCTGCCTTGCATACTCGATGACTTGTTGGGCCAGCTCTGTGGAGGGGATGTTCACTTCTTCTGTCTTTTGGTGCTGGGTACTGAATGAATAGTAACCATCAGGGCTCTGCGTCCAGCCTCTCTGCAAAGCGCAAAAGCAAAATCATATCAAATAAAAAGGCAAATGATCCGTCAAATTACTTCTCTAAAAGTACACTTACTTTCTTAGCATATTCTGTCATCTTTTTAGGAGAGGAAAAGAAAAGGACCCGTGTGGCCTCGTTGAATTGGATCTGTTCATATGCTTTCTCTATGCATCCTGCAATCTCATCTCTATAAAAACAAGATTACCTTGTAGTAAAGATCAATATGGCCAAAACAGATTCTACATTTGATTATCGTTAAGACAATGAATAATGAAAATCCCTACCGAATAGTATCCAAGAGAATGTCAATGAAGAAGGTATAGCTTTCGGCAGGGATATTTCCTTTGGCAAGGAAAACTTTATTGTAACTGCCCTCCATCAGGTACTGATTGTAGACGGATAAGAACACATTTTAATTAACTTAAAGTATAGCCAATAGACATTACTACATGCATGCAACCAATGAAATAAACTATTTAAATGTATTGCACACCTGCTCTAATGAAACTGGGTGTGTGATGTAGACATTGGTCTGGATGTCTTTTGCACTCAGTCTTTCCAGCTCTGTGTGGAACTCAGAAACTCTGTTCTGAGAGAGCAGGAAGAGCAAGTTAAGACCCAGCAACTGGTGCCTGTAAGCGGATTCGGGTAACTCTTCCTTGTGGAATTGAAAAGAGTGCAGAAGGATTATAAAAGGAGCAAATAAAACAGTGCGAATTACTACTGTTAGCAAATAGACCACAGCTATTTCATAAAATCACTGCTGTTACTTTATGGAGACGTTTCCCAAAAAGGGTTTAGGTTAATCCACAACTAGGCCTTAGTTATTTTACAACATTAAAGTCGTTTTTACAAACATACTTTAGAAAAAAATTAAGATACATCAGTGCAAGATGTTTTTAAATTAAGCCAGCTCAAACATGCACTTAAGTCTGGGACTGGGATAAGCCCTGTTTGGGAAACAACCCCTGAATGTGTCAGTTCATCACAGTATAGATTAAAATGTTTATCATTGCCCTCTGTGTAACACAACATAGTGTATTACAAAGCAGAATACAGTATACACTGTGTGTTGAACAAGTATGTGGTGAGAGATACTTACTTGTAATCAAAGTAATAACACTTAAGCTGAGCCATGTAGCGTTCAAACGAGGGGATGTCTTTCTTTAGTATGCTCCATAGTGCCCCGATCTCCAATACATCTCCTGTAAAAGACATAATATATCTTAAAGGTGACATAGAATGGTTGAACGGAGTATTTATCCTTGTTCTGTGATGTGACATGTAGACAAATGTTTTTTTGTTTGGGTCTGTAATGCCTTAGAAGCTTCCTAAAAACCTCTCTCAGATAGCTCTATTAGGGTGGGGGATTTTACACAACAGGTTTTGCACCTATTTGGCCCCCCCTAATGGCTTAACTTGCAATCTCATTACTGATTGGCTGACTTTGCTGCCACTCAAAAAAAGTAACCAATTATTTTAAAGTGGAGGGGCAGTTAGATGCCTGTGATGTCATAAGCATCAGTTTTTCAGATTGGGCTGTTTTCTGGCTGACATTTCTAAAAGAGGAATTTCTATGAGACTGAGATGTTTAGCATGTTTAGCACTTTTTGTATGTTTGTGAATGTGGGTAGACTACCATATTCAACAAAGACAAGGTAAAAATGTTTTTTTCAATCTCTGTCCCCTTTAATAAGACTTTAACTTGGACCACGGCACAAACTTTTTATTGAGTCTTCATAAATACATCTCTGGCAAGAATGAGCTGCTGTTTGGTTAGTTTGGTCCCAGTAGTTGGTAAAAAGTTCAACTCCAAAAGGGAAATCTTAAGAAATCAAATCCAGCATATTAAAATGAGATGAACTATTTATGACAGGTGTATAAAAAAAGTTTAAAATGTAAAGGTAGAATAAAAGGTTGAATAAAGTAAAAAAAATAGGGTCAATGCTAATTAGGCCAGGTAAATGAGATTTGTCAATTGACATAATAAATAATAATACATATTATTATAATTAAATTGAAACAAATATGCATAAATGTATGCATCTACCGTATATAACGTATATATCTAAAATCCATCCATCTATATCAATTCACGTCACACATGCTGTCACTTTGCTTTTGCATGATTTGTTTTGGGGTTGCTAACTTGTCATTTCGGTGGTCAAAAAGTCGTAATCCCTAACGACACCTCACCAACTATTCAACTAGTTGTTTAATTATATATATCTACAACAAACTAAACCAAAGGTAATGCGCGTTTGTTAGTAAACAAGAGTCAGTCAGATTTTAATAGTTCGAGATAGCACGATTGCTAACTGCCTGTCAGTGTCAGGTCATTCATTTGGCTTTTTTTAATCGTATCTAACCAGTGTAATTGACAAATGTCGTGTGTCCTACCTTAAGCTTGCTCAGGATCTCGCCACATTTGTTCAGATTTGGATTTTTTTTATTCCATTCAGCTTTCAGGGTCTCATACAAGCTCGCAGTCTCTTTCAACACAGACGCCATGGTGATTCTGCAAAAACGTACGACACCGGTCTAGCGGAACACGGCAGGAAGATGTCGTAAAGAATGTTGCTGTCGCCGTGGAAACAAAGAATTTTGGAGCGTGATGATGGGATTTAAGCCAATCCAGTTTGTCCGATGATGAATATAATATTTTCCTAAGAATAGAAACTAATCAATAGTATACATTTTGTGTCAACTAAAATGTTTAGAACGATTAAGTAATACGGTTGATATATTGACGACTACTTTCATTTTCATACTTTCATTTTTAGACACAGAAATTGAGACATGCATGGATGTGGTAGCCTTTTCCAGATTGCAATTAATAATTATTCAGACTAAATTATCGGAATAATTATTCATCCCTGTAAAATAACTTGCATATTCTTGGAATACGCATTCTTAACATGGACTATTAAAATAACAAAAACTATTTATAACACATGATTTACAAAATAACAGTTATTGACATTAAAATACAAAAATTGTTACCACTCATACTCTTAAGTAAAATCTGTGGGAAGAGGGTTATAAAATACAAAATGATGTATTGGCGCCCTCTGCTGGATGCAGTACGAAGGGAACGCGGCATTAGCGTTTAGCTGTTGTTGGAACGAGCAAAGGTAGGCTGTGATTCAAATTTCTCATGACTGTACTTATTTGTAATAAATCATTACAATGTCAGATAAAGTTATTTGTCGAGATACGCGCTGTTCCGATTGGTTATGTCATAGCTGAAAGTATACGTATCTGACATGCGCAGTTAAAGGGGGACAAAGAGGAAAGAGTGGGTGGCGCGGCGGCTTGTGAAAATCTAGTCATTGCTTTATTTCTGTCACACCAGCGGTGATTTTAAACCTCTGGGACGATCGCAAAGGTCCAAGCCACACCCGAACTGTAAGCGATATTCAAGCGCAACTTCAAATGCGACCAATCAAGGGGGTAAACAAGATTGTAGACCACGCCTCTTATACATACTTCATAAAATGTCTTTTTGTGAGGGGGCAAATGGTTAATTTCGTTTTTATTACATAGAAGCCAATCCTCCACTGTAACACTAGAAGTCGCGCCACCCCTTATTTGTGATGTTTAAAAAGATGGCCAATCACAGTTCACTGTGTTTTATCAAAACAGACTGCTTTATCATAAAAAAAATCCGGACCCAATGTAAAGCTGTACGGATAGGCGCCTGCTTTTTATTTTTCGAGGGAATCCCTCCTCAAACCTAAACATGTGTCACAGTGGTTGAAAAAATGTGCGTATTGTATATACACAATTTGGCTAAATACAATCAAGATCTACATTGTGGTTATAGAGTGAAATCAGGCAGTTATTCAAAGTATTCATGTTAGTGTTTGTGTATGAAAATTGAATTCCCTTTGGCGTGTTTTAATTATCTTCGATTAAATGATACTGTTCTCTTAGAAAGTATATGAAAGCATCTTGCACTGACCCACGTCTTCTCTATCGTCATGTCTTATCTATCTGTTTACAATTGTGAAACATGATATATCAGTCAGCCATTTATTTTAACACTTTTCTGTGTATGTTCCTATTGATCGAGTCAAATAATTACACGAATAAAGTATAAGAATATGCTTATATATAATAAAAACATTCACAGTTTGCCGCAATACAATAACACTGGGGTGTTGTTGTTTATTAATCAGGCAAACGCGTCGGGCCTCTGTTTCCTGCTTCTGAGCGCTGTGCTTGGGTCCTAACGCGGAGCCCGTGCAGGGCCGTACTGGAGACCCCGCGCCGCCTGCACCTCTATCGTCTCGGGTGAGTTTGTTACAATGTAGCAATTTCTCTATAATTCTCAATAACTATCACAAGGCTGCAACATTCGCATGTTGCAGGCTGTTCACAGACCTCTTCTCTGCCCGCTTTTTACGACCGGGCCGCTGCAAAGGTCGGCAAATAGGTTGATTTTACAGCGAATTCCCAAGCATAGCCCCTGGTCCAAGAGTATTCCAACATAAACTCATATTTAGCAGGGATAAAGATAGTCTACGCAATTACGTCTATTGAACACCGAACACCTATTTTTTTATTATGTGGGCTCGTTGCCTCAACAAATACGTTAGTGTGTAAGAAAAACTACGTGTCTACAATCAGTTGTTGTCAGATATGTTCGTATTACGTGTGTAAACGCAGAAATAACAGCTAGGTTGCTAGTTAGCCGTAGCTAACTGAGTCTGCAGCAGATCGGGCATTTAAAAGCTAGTTAACAGTGATGATAAAGGCAATCTATGTAGTTAAACATTTAAAAAGAGTCGCAAATAAAACGCTTTGCATTGCACCAGTGCGAATGTCGAACGAGTTTTTGTAGTTTTGCAAAGGAGAAATATAACCGCCGTATCCTGGAAGTCCCGAGTGTCCGTTCAGTCTCCAATTGTTTTTATTTTTATTTTTAAGAAAGATGCTCTTAAAACGCTTTAAAATACATCCTAGTGCGAAGAAGCTTTAAGTATGTGACAACGATTGACCGTATGCTCCGCAATGTTTATTTCCCCCCAACAAACATTAGTGGCGTCCCCGCCTACCTCATCCTCTTTCTGTGGTTTCGATTGTTTAGAGTGAGACTTTACGATCGTGAACAGTGTAATGACTCATTAAAGTCTGCCTAATTCGTGAAACTAGGTGTTTGTGAGCCGGTAAATCGTAATATTTGCCCACATGTGATGTTTTTCTGCCTGGGAGGATGTGAGATGATGCGCGCGCTTTTTCCCTTCATCTTCTCTCGCGCCATAGACAGCGCACGAAAGTTCAGTTGTTGATGTGATGAAAAAACATTTCTTACGCTATAGTTTCGTAATATCGCTTCAAAATATTTTTTTTTTACATAAACGTATATTTTAGACAGACTATGCCATGTGAAAGTAATAAATCAATGAAGTGATATCCTGATTTAAAAACTGTAAAACCGTGTATTCAGCCTTATTTAATATACTATGTGTAAATTAATATCAATGTTTTGGAGCATTTTTTTTTTTCATTTTTTTGTGCGTTTTTGTTTATTTATTTTGTGTAGTTATTCACATTGTGATTCTCATTAACATTTAAATTGCAGTATTTACATTATATAGCATCTACATTTTTGACAATTCTGATTTATTTTCTTAAGAATGTGCTTTATTTTCTTTACATAACAAAACATGGCATTTTTTTGTAATTTACAAATCACTTTTTATGCTTATTAATGTTCTTAATTGTTATTGTCAAGTGCTTTTGTTGCTTTGTATGAACGTTTCTGCTAAATACCTAAATGTAAACATGTTGCATAACTTGCATATTGTAAATAATGTTTCATCCACAAACATGTCTATGACCGGTAAACATTTTTATTTGCTTTTGTGGGCTGGATGTGTAAAAACATAAACACACAAATTAATATAAACTGTTTCCATAGTTAATTTTTGTGCGTGAAACTTCTTTATACAGTTGACATGGATGATGAAGATGGCAGGTGCTTGCTAGATGTAATTTGGTAAGTGCATTGTTTTTTTTACCCTGTTAACTCAGGAATAACATTTTTATTATAATTCATCATGGATATCTTGAAGTGTTTTAGACATTAATGTTTTCTAATTACAGTGACCCACAAGCACTCAACGATTTCCTTCATGGATCAGAAACACAAGTGAGTACTGAAAGTGAAAGTCTCTGTGATTTTTTGTCTGGTATTGTTTTAGTGCTAAAATGGCACATATAATGGCTTAATCTAGATGGGTCACAGAATAACAAAGCACTCTTACGCATAAGCATTTCCGGCGCTTTAAGTGTTGTTTACATTTCCATCCAAATCGGTTGTTTGGCTTATTTGATCCTTTCTTTACAATTTAATTGCTTCTCTTAATTTCAATCCTGATTTTTCCTCTTTGGTTAATTCACATATATAACATACTAATCTAATGTTTCATGTCTTTAACTCCTGTTTTCTTACCTGTTTGCTTGCCCTTTTAACTTGTGTATGCATTGGGTATGCCTGCATTTTTTTTCTGGTTGATTGATGCACTTGCCCTTACTTTTCTCTTTCCTTAACTTTCCCTCTTTATCTGACTATTTACCCCCCCTTGCATCTGCCTATCCCTCTCACACGCCTGTCTGTGTGCTGTGGTGATTTCTGCCTATCCTATCCTGGGTATGTCTGTCTGTAGCTGGACACTGATGACCTTTTGGATGGCTCAAGTGACCCGTCCAGCTCGTTCTTCTCCACCGCTGGGGTGAGTAGTTTCCCCCAACCTCCTGTCTCCATCCTTTTCATAGCGTGTGCTTTTCGGTCAGCCATCCAATTCAGATGCATTGTGCACCAGATCTGCATCTACAGCGGTCATGGTTTTGCCATAGGCCTGGAGCGTGCCAGAGGCATTTTATTCCTCCTCCATTTGGATTAGCTGTCATGTCAGTGTGCTAACATTGGTCTCTCTCTGTTTTCCAGGGCCATGTTCCTGAGGTCCAACCACAGGCTCAGCTGTCGACAAATGAGCCAGGCCTCCCTAGAGTCAGCGTTGATTTGGACTTTCTGGAGGACGATGACATCCTGGGCGGATCGCCAGGAGGAGACAACGGAAGCAATGGTGTTGGGACAAATCATGAGCCTTGTGACATTTTGCAACAGAGCCTGGCAGAGGCGAACATCACAGAGCAGAGCCTTCAAGAGGCAGACGATGAGCTTGATCTCAGTTCTTTTGGGTTAACTGGTCTCACGCAAGTAGTCCAACCCCTCTCTGATGCTGGCCTGTCTGGGGTGGGCATTGGAGGTGCAACTCAGATTTTTCCTAGCCAAGGCGCCCCTAATGCACCCTCTAATGCCACCCCAGACATGCTTGGCTCTGTTCTGGCACATCCAGGCTTGCAGCTTCAATCCCAGGTCATGAACAAGACCATAAGTGTCCAACCATTTGTGCAGCCAGTTGGGCTTGGAAACGTAACTCTTCAGTCTATTTCAAGCCTTCAGGCCTTACCAAATGGCAGTCAGTCTGGACCGCTGGGTATTGGACAAATTCAAGTTGTCGGCCAACCGACTGTAATGACAATAAACCAATCTGGGCAACAGATCTTGACAAAAACCATGGGCGGCTACCAATTGCATCAACCTGGGGCTGAGGCCGCAAATACTGGAACGCAGGCTGGGCTTGGAGCTTCTGTTTTGGGCTCAGGAGGTGGACTTTTAATACAAGGTGGCAAGGCCACTCTAGGGTCTCCTGCCTTAAATGGACCAGCTGTCTGTTTAAGCAACACAAACACCAACAACAGTGGAACGACAATGGCCACTGCTGGTGGCATTGTGGGTTTTGGTAATGCATCTTTGAGTGCCGGAATTGGGTCTCAGAACCAGCCTCAAGGCCAAATCATGCAGAATGTCATCATCCAGCGAACGCCAACACCAATACAGCCCAAACCTCCACAAGGGGGTACCATCCAACCCAAAATCTTCAAGCAACAGCAACAACTTCCAGCCCCGCACCCCTTGCCAAATGACGCTAATAAGGCTGTCGGGGTGCAGCAAATCCCAGTGTCTGCTGCTCAGAATGTAACTCTTCTCACTGGGAAGCCTGGCTCAAATGTAGTCTTGAGCACACAGGCAGCATCACAAGGAACACAGTTTTCTCAAGCTCTCTTTAAACAGCAGGGCCCCCAAACATCAGGCAAACCACTCAGTGTTCAGTTGTTAAATCAACAGGGCAGCATTGTTATTCCCTCTCAAACTGTCCTACAGGGCCAAAACCACCAGTTTCTCTTACCCGGGCTTCAGACTGGAGGTCAAATCCTGGCCCAGCATCCCGGTGGTCACATCATTACCAGTCAGGGACCTGGAGGGCAGATAATCGCAAATCAGATCTTGACAGCCAATCAGAACATCAATCTGGGCCAGATGTTGGCCTCGCAGGGTCACCCTCATATTCTCTCTGGACCCTTTCAGCTGCAGCCCGGTCAGATGGGTCAACACACGTTGTTCCAAATGCCGGTGTCCTTAGCCCAAACACAGACACAAGCCCATCCCATAACGGGCCACGTACAAACAGTCATCCAAGGCATGCCAATACAGAATTCTCTCTCAGTGGAGAGTCTTAGTCCGGCAGTCAGTTTACAGACATTACAACAGTCCGGTGGTATTCCCAGTAACAGTAGTGGTGGAACAACAGCCATGGCTCCGTGCCAGCCTGGAGAGGGCATCACAGTACTGGGTGGCTCCGCAGACCCAGCTGCCCAACCGGCGCAGGCCCAACCGCAGCCTTCGATTCTCACGGTTCAATCGACACCAACGGTTTCAGTAGCTGCTTCGGCTCCTTCCTCTTCATCTCCGTCTCCAACTATGGCCACGTCCACATCCTCGATGGTGGGTTTGGGTCATCAGGCCCAGCACAGCCCAGGAAAGGTGTTGTTCACGTCCTCTGGTTCCAGTATGATCCTTAGCCAGGAGTCTCTACAGATGTTCCTACAACAGGTCAGTGTTCACTGTCTGTAAACCTCGTTTGTCGTTTGAAAACTGTGTGCTTTAGCCAATAACACATCTTAGCTAACGTCATTTGATCCCCAAGCTGACCAGTTATTGTTTCACTTCTCCTATCCCTAAACTGATAAATGTACTCATGTTAGGACCATCAGCAGCAAGCGGGAAAAGACCCACCTGCCGCTGTAGGTGTACCTGCATCTGTTATCGTCAGCGGCAGCAGTTCTGGTCCCGCCCCTTCAGGCCATGACAACTTGTTAGCTGAGACTCGGCAGAGGCAGAGTCCCAGCCCCTCCCTTGGCCCCACCCACATGGCAACAGTGGTTAACAAGGTAGATGAGCTCAAGCTCTGTCCTTAGCCCCACCCACTTGTTGCTGCCTCTGCTGCGTATTGGACCACTGTCTCCCAGCAAAACTTCCTTTATCTCCTTGTCTCTCCCACTCTTCTCCTTGCCAGGGTTGTTTTGTTTACGTTTTAGTGTCCGCATCTTTCATGCTTTGCTTTTGGTTCACTGCTCATGATACATTCGTGACCCAGTCTATGCAAACCAGGCTTCATAATCTAATGATGACATTAGTAGCATCAAAGTTAAATTTCATTTTTGACTTGGTCGTACTCAGTCAATATTAAGGATATCAAGGTTTTATATGTTTTGAACATAATGTACTGAAAATCGCATAAAAATTACTTTAGCTGGATTTTTTCAGACTGGGTCACATTTGTCTTTGCTATTGTGATGCCAATTGTCCATCATTAATGCAATAGTTTTGTCTTTTTGCTTGCCACACATCTCATTGCCCTCATAATAGACTTGATGTTAATTTGCATGATTATTTAACCAGGAAGCTTGACAAATGACATTGACACTAATTGAAAGGAAATTCACGTGAATGACGGTGTAATCGTTGCTCTAGTGGTACATGCAGGTTAGAGATTTCATTTGGTTGCATTTGCATCACCTTCATGCACTTTTCCATGAGCATGGACTCTTTCTATCAGTTTTCTTATGCTGTAAATCTTTATACCACTCGCACATCTATCCAAACTAATACTTAAACTCACTACTGCTACCCTAATATACAGTTACTCCTGTTTTTAACTTTTCAATCGATCCCCCCACACCACCTCCCAGCACTCCCTAAAGAGAAATCAAATTCATTCCCTTCAAGATCACTTTCAAAGATTTGATCTTGATCACTTCCTCGCTGCCCTGAATTACCACTCTACTAGCAAAATGTTGTATATGATTTTTACTTCTTTTTTTTACTTTTCTGTTCTTGGTGAACACATTTTTGTTGTTCTTTGCAAAGATGCTGCCCTCGTAGTTGTCTGTTTTTCAGACCCCAGTGGTGTCTGTTCTGTTTTAGTTGTGTGCTTGTTGTACATTTTAGATATTTAGTACTAGGGATGTTCATAGTACCAGAGATGCTGCTAATTTCAGTTAATTTTCCCGCAGCTTGTTAACTGAACATTTAACCGTTAACTGATAAGATTATAATATTTAATTGTCATTGAATATACAGTTAAAATACATTTTATTTAATTTGAACGTGCAAACACCAGCAACAAATCACAACAGAACCAGGATTCATACATTATTAAATATTCACGCAACTTTACATTATCATAGAGCACGCAATCAGTCCAGAGGATTAATATCCAAAGTGGGCGGATTGTCTCTTTTTCATCTACCACAGTGGCCATTTCTATAACAGGACACATTTCAAAAAGTTTTTTCTGTTTGTGCAAAAAGAGAGATGTTTATGGTCAGGGTGTAGGACAGAGGTGATCAGCGAAAGGTATGTCTGGACGCTCGCGAGACGGACACGGGCCGCGTTATCTTGCGCACACACGCATGGTTCCGTGCAACTTCCAAACCATACTCGAGCACGGACACTTATGCAGTAAAAATTATTTCTCATACAATTGATTACTTTACCAGACTATCAATTTAGCAATAATTCACATCATTTAACGGCCAGTCACAAATTAAGGATAGAAAAGTGGCACGTTAACAATTTTTTTTTAAACCTGATTATTGATACCTGAATATTAATCGGTCCTAAATTCTTTCTTTCGGTTAACGGTTTACCGGTCAATATGAACATCCCTATGTAGTACATTTAGAAGAGGTATTCAAACTCTTCATGAATATATTTTTCAAGCTTTTGAAAAAGAAATTTTCCTCTGTCTCTCCTATTATCTTGCTTGTGTTTGTTTGTGGCTTGTTAATGTGTGTTATTTTTCATGATTGCTATAGGTAAGATTGAAAGTTATTTGTTTTAGTGATGCACTGAAATGCAAAAACAAGGTTTAAAATGAATTACACAGAACAGGATATAAATAAAAAAGTTTGTGTAACACTCATCCCACACTGTTCGTTATATGAGTGTGAATATATCTAAGTTACAATATTAATGTCTCACATGATAAATTCATCTCGCATATTCAGAAAATGTGCAAATGCACTAGTTGTGCTGTGATTTTTGTCATCTGGTCACATCATTAAAGTGATTTATTCAGAATTATTTGTCGATTGTTTGTGCTAGACCCTTTAGTTATAAATCCAGCCCATTTTCACCTGAAGGATTGTGATTGTAAATGATTTTGCACGTTTGGGATGATGTTGATGTTCCCCATTATCCTAAAGAAGTTAAAACCTTTCTGTGAAGCCTTAATAACAAGCAGAAAATAACATCCAGATGCTCTTGAATATGTCTGTTCTGTCACGTAGACTTCTTTTTGTTTTCGTTCCTGTTCTCATTGTTTTTAAAGTTGCTTTTGTGCCAAATCTGTCAAGATCAGAGCTGCATAATCGTTTTAGCATCGACATTGCAATGTATGAATCAGAAAATGTGTAGGGGATTTTTTTTTCTTTTTAAATTAACATGGTCTGGTTGCTTGACAAGTGGTTTGTTAAACCATCACGCAACAATTTTTCTCAAGTTGACATCCCAGAGATACAAGAAATGCAAGGCACAAGTTAAATATTTCAGTGCATCCCTAAAAACGTAGTATGTGTCCACAAATTGTTATTTGAATGCATCTGTTTTTTGACAATTATCTGACGATTTCCCTCTTATCTCAAGGTTCCTTCAGGGGCACATCCACAGACCATAAAGATCCAAAGCGCCTCCCCATCTCAGCCTTTGGTTACCCCTGCGCAGACACCCACCCTATCCGACAGCCCTCAACCCGCCCAGGTGTCTCCCCTTACTCTCGGGCAGCAGATCCAGTCTCCTCACCAACACCAGCAATCTCGCCCTCCCTCACAGCCTCAGCCCCAATCTCAGACTCCTTCACGCTCCTGCACACCCTCTTCTCTACCCCCTCTCTTTATAATACAGAATCAGATCGCAGGTTCACCACAAGCATCGCAGCCAGGACCTCCACCGCAGCAGCCTCAGCAGATACAAGTGCAGCTTCAGCCTCAAGTTCTTCCCCAGACTCTGCAGCAGCCAGACGTACCTCCTTCTTCCTGCTCCCCGAAACCTGCACAGTTCCAATTCCAGCCTGCTGTGAGGGAGGCCGGAGCGGTGAAACAGCAGGTGACTGTGGTGCCAGGACTGACCGCAGAACAGCAGCATCACCTTCAGCTGATCAGTGCGCAGCTACAGACCATGTCATCCATCGCACAGCCTACACCTCAACAAAAGCAGCTTTTGGAAAAGCTTCACCAGGTATCGTGTTGTTACGCCGTTTCAAGATTTAAAAATGTTTTCAGCCACCGTGATACGATTATTGTTTGTGTCCTCAGGTCCAGCAAAATATTCTCATTCAGGCCAAGCAGCAAGCTCAGGCTCAAGCCCAAGCCTCTCAGCAACAGGCTACAAACCAGTTCAACAAAATGCCCGATCAACCTTCAGTCCAGGTCGCAACCTCGGCACCATCCACCATCCAAGCTTCGGTCCCATCGCTTCTGCAGCAGAAGTCTGTGCTTGTCAAGTCCTCTACTACAGGTGGGCTCCCAGAATTACTTACCTTGATATGTTTGTTGCAATATATTACCGTGCTGACAATGTGTTGTTCTCACCGCAGGTGCAAATGACACACAAGCATACTCTGCGGTTTCAGCTGGGGCTACGGTGAACCAAGGAATCACTACACCAAATCTCACACAGGCTGTTCATGTGAGTGAAATGTGTTTTGTAATACAAAACGTTACAGCTGCAGTTATTACTGAATGGGAAATTTAAACCCTATCTTAACTTCTGAGATCTTCAAATTTTGCAGGCCAAGCCAGGAGTCATAAGTTCAGTTGGTGGACTCACTCTGGCTAAAGCAGGTTTGCAGATTCAGGTTTTGGGTGCTGGACTGTCTCAGATGCCTGCACCTCCACCACCCACTCCTGTTCAAACACAGGTAATGTTTATAACCACATTGCATCAATTAAAATAAACTGTGGATTTATGTTTGTAGTAATATTTGTGACGTCTCTTCATAGACGACAACGTTAAAAAGACCGTTCAGCATGGAACCAAGCAAAGAAGCTAGGTAATTAAACAAATTTTAGTTTCTGTTGTATATATTTGTTCATACCTTATGAAAGGTGCCACCTATACTGCTGTGTCGTTTGCACACCCTGGCACTAGGGCTGCACGATTAATCGAAAAAGAATCACAATCTCGATTCATACATAAATGCGATCTTCATTTTTAAATGATAGCGATTCACTTGCATATACAGTATTTTCCTGTATTCAGATGGAGAAAGTGACAAAGCAACAACATTGGTTTCGAAAGTAGGCAGGGAAATGAGTTACCTCTGTACGTTTCTAAATCGTTTCTAAATCGGAAGGCTGCAGCCTCTGGAGGTCGCATCTGCAGGCTGCATACGTTATCAAGTCTGGTTCATTTTAGTTAACGGAGCATTACATTCGCAAGTCATAAAAATACTACAACAATTTATATTTAACTTAAAATATTAGTCACCTTTAAATGTTAATTGTTAATATTCTGAAATTATGATGCGCAGCTTAGAAATGCGACCTCCAGAGACTGCAGCCTTCAGATTGAGAAACGGACTCAAGTTCTCCATTAGAAAGGGTTTTTAGCATGAGAGGAACATTGTAACATGTCTGCGTTTCTCTCTGATGCCTCAAAATGTTGATTGTTTAGTTTTTTAAAGGTTTAGTGTTTTTAAAGTTTTAAGGTTGGCCAGATCGATAGTACAAAAAGCACAGGTGCTATTTAACAGCTAATATATTTTAAATTAAATTAAGGGGTCTAAAATAAGGAAGAGAGACTTTTAAAAGAGACTTTATTATAACTGAAAGTCCTGTAGCACTTTTTTTTTTTAAATGAAGTGCATAATAAATGTTTTTGTAAAAAATAAAAAGAATCGAGTAAGAGAATCGGGATCTCAATTCCCATGGAGAAAAATCGTGATTCACATTTTAGCATGAATCGTGCAGCCCTACCTGGCACACATATTTGTGAAACCTGAGAGTTGTTCTTATGCTGTACACGTGTATCTGTTTGTAGGATGCTGGAACAGCTTCGAAAACAACAAGGCTCAGTTTTACATCCTGACTATAGTTCACCTTTCCACTCGTTTGAGGACACACTTCATCGGTTGTTGCCGTACCATTTGTACCAAGGCATGGCTTCATCTTCAGAAGACTATCGCAAAGGTAAATTCTCAGGCCCTTGCTTCCATATTTTTGGCAGCTTGTGCTTTTGTTGGCAGTCGCTTCGAGGCTGACTGTGTATCTCTTCCTTTATGTTTGTCTGCCCAGTCGATGATGAATTTGAAAGCGTCTCAAGTCAACTCTTAAAGCGCACACAAGCAATGCTGGATAAGTATCGTCACTTGCTCTTCGAGGAATCAAAGGTATCATTTATATAACTGTCCCTCACTTTCTTTTTCATATTGATTGTAACTTAACATTTATGCCTTTCCCAGATGCTTTTATCCAAATCCATTTAGTATGTTCTTAAATACATTGGTCAGTTTGTATTAAACCCATGAGACTCTACTCAACCGCTTGAGTAACTGAAACACTATTGAATTATATAACCTGATATATTTGGCAGTGCATTTAAGGCATACATTTTCAGTCCACCCTCCGAACCTTTGACGTTGCCCGTGCTAATACAATACTATGGCTTACGTGAGCACTTATTGGTATCTTGTGTGCTTGTCATTCTGGAGCAGAGGCTGGGTCCCTCTGCAGAGATGGTTATGATTGACCGCATGTTCATTCAAGAGGAGAAGGTCGCCCTGAGTCAGGACAGAGTTCTGGCCAAGGAGAAACCAGGTAATGAACATGCATTAAGGAAACTTGAGGATTCAATAAAACTTAAAGTATCTAATGAAATAGTGTGATCAGTGCCATTTTCTTTCCAGTTGGCATATTTCTGATTAAAACAGGATTGGACTTTGAAAGGCAGGTGACTTTCTCATAATAGAGGGCATTTTAAGATGAGTCCTTATCCCCCTTCGGACCAGGGTTTCCCGCAGAAAATTAGTTAGTTAAGGTGGTAGGGTTGAGTGGTTGGTCGTGTCCGGGAGGCTTGGCAATCGCAGGGTTCCCACAGGTCCCTGAAATTCTTGAAAGTTTGTGAATCTGGGGGAAAAAATTCAAGGCCTTGGGAAGTTTTTGAAAATATACATACATAGATACAGGTCATTGAAAGTGCTTGAATCTATTTTATGCAAGAAGGTTTCTGGAAAAAATCCATATCATTTCCTGTGTAGTGTAGGATAATATCATAAAAATTCTAGACTTTTTAAGCACACGTGTTAAACTGTTTGCTTTAAATGATTATATCTTCTGTATGCGAATGGTAATTCACACCAAATTTTTTGCATAGTTGTGTTTGACACATAAAAACGTCTCGGGTTACGTATGTAACTGTTGTTCCCTGAAAAGGGAATGAGACGCTGCGTCTCCCTTGCCATACTTCCAATGCCGTCTTTGGCAATATTTCAGATAGCGATATACTTCCTGGCTCTCTCTCGTCACCATGTCTTTGTTGTTAAGCCTGAATTTGATATACACATTCAGACACACTTACCCCTGGAGGCGTCCCCAAACTGTCACCGCAGTGATGCAGCGCGAGTTCCCTCAAAAGGGAACTCTAACAATGTATCTTAAAAGGTAACTCGATGTAACCTTGCTCTCACTTGAAATGTGTCCCCAAATTTAGGAGTTGAATTTGAGGGCATTAGACCAGGAAAGTCCTTGAAAGGTCCTTGAATTTGAAGTTAACTAAGGTGTGGGAACATACGCGTCATGAAAATGAAAATATTTTTATTTAAAACACTCAAATAAAACCAGAAAATGAACACATACTAGATTATTAATGAATTGAATGTTTTTACCTCTAACAGGAATAGCTGCGTGATAAAGTGAATCTAAAGGGTTAATAAACACTAAATAAAGCAGATGTTGTAGAACGTCTGGCGAATGATAATAGATAGCGCAAAAATTGAAAAAACTGATTATTTGGTCGGTGTGTGTGTTTTAATAAATGTTAACAATAGGCAAAATGCAATGCAATATGCTTTGAGCTCAAAAAGAGATTTTGCTCGCTCCATCTTAATGTGTTTGTCAACGTAGTGGTCTATAGGACCACTATCGTCATTTTGCCCCATGGACTTCAATTGTATTTTCCAACACATTTGATGGTGTTGTATCTAATAATTTTCATTTTGGACTCTTTGCAGAGGAATATGTGGCTAATTCCTGTTTGCTGGACAGCAGTGCAGTAAGGCCTGTAAAGGTAGAGCTGAGCTCTGTAAGAATCGCGCCACCACCAGTTGGAACTCCACCTGTGGCAGCTACACCAACTCCAGCTGTTGCCCCTGCCCCAACCCCTGCACCGGCTCTTGCTTCTATCCCGGCTCCTGTATCTGCCCCTGCTCCCGTTTCTGCTCCTACACCTGCACCCTTCCCTCCTACTAAACTGGTAATAAAGCAAGGTGGAGGGGGCGCATCGGTATCCTGGTCCACCAGTTCCACCCCTACGCCTGCTCCTGTGGTCAGGCCCTCCGTGGAGCCGGTTGCACCGAACGCCTCCTTCAGCCGCACTCCGTCCTCCTCCCGGCCTGTTGCTGATGATGACGATGATGTCACGCTACCCCAGCGAACCAGCAAGCCGCCCATCAAGACCTACGAGGCGCGTCGGCGAATAGGTTTGAAGCTGAAGATCAAACAGGAGGCGGGACTTAGTAAGGTTGTTCACAACACCGCATTAGACCCGGTCCACTCCCAGTCCCAGCTCACACCGCAGCCCCAAACTCCTGAGCCTCCTCCGAAAGTCAAGCCATCTGTAGCCCCACTCACCACTGTCATTAGAACTCCGCCCCCAGCTTCCTACTCCACCCCCTCATCCGCTGTCACTACAGTAACCACACATAAAAGCTCCGCCTCCAGTAGTGCAACTTCCTCTAGCGGAGCCCCACCCTCCTGGTCTTCGTCAAACCCCTCCACGTCCACGGCACAGATGAACGGCACTCTGGAACACCACGAGGTAGGCGGGGTCAAACGTAATCCGGCCTCAACGGCGACTCCCCCACAGACCACTTGCCGGCTCCCGCTTCGGAAGACGTACCGTGAGAACATCAGTCCGCGTCACAGGCCGGGTGTACCGGGGGGAGATACAATACCCATTTCATCAAGACCTCCTGTTACGTCTTCCCCTCAACCACAAAGCTCCTCCCCTAAACCTGAAAGGACTGTGATAGCCAGTGTGAAACTAGAGAGGCAGGGTGGACACGGGCGGTCCCACTCGCATCCAGAGTCACAGGGCTTTGCAGCGGTAGAGGACGTTCTCTACCGCGGTATCAAAAACGCTTACCACCACCATCAAGAGTTCTCTGACAAAGAGGACGAGGCCGAGGAAGGTGGCGGTATCGGTCGATTAAAGGGCATGGAGGGCAAACATAGAGATGGAGGAAGGGGTACTTTCAGGATGGATCAGCATGCTCCTGGCCCACCTTCTCTAGGAGAGCCTTCCTCCACAAGAGACTCCTCACTTCCTGCCAAACGCTGCAAATCGGACTCTCCAGACATGGACAATGCAAGTTTCTCCAGCGGTAGCCCGCCGCCGGACGACTCGCTGAACGAGCACCTGCAGTGTGCCATAGACAGTATACTGAACCTACAACAGGGCCCGCCTGGGCACGGAAGCTCCGGGCGAGGGCCGTTAGGGAGGGTTCATGGGTCCAACCTGCCTAACCAGCACCAAACCCACCCTTCCTACAGACAGTCCATGCCTCCCCTGTCCTCTCAGCCCTCTTCTGCCCCCATGTCCCAGCATCAACAGGTAGGGGGCCGAGGACAGAATGGAAATCTTGTTTCACAGACGCACAGTAGATAACAGCCCCTTTAGTAGAAGTTGACTGAAAGACTGAAAAAGCAGCAGGTCAATGGATACGGGAAGTAAACTTTTCAGACAGTTTTCCCACGTTAAGCTGTGTTTGCTTTCTTCGTCTGTGGTTTTTGCTGATGAAATGTGTTCTTTTGGTTTACATACGGCCCTATCAGTGTACTTCCTAAAGTGCGCTTTGGTATGATTTTCGAAATTTTGTCCCACTTTGTTGGATGCGAAACGGCGGCCGTTCCTAAGTTTCTCAATTTTTTGTGAGAGTCGGTCATTTAATAAATCACATGCTTTTCTAGTTACTGCAGCACGATATACAGACTGCAGAAATTCTTTGATATCATGAAATTCGGCATATCGAACAGTGCTTATCTTTTGATTTGGTTATTTTGGATCACTTTTCTTTAAAGAGACCAGATTGTTCATATAAAAATGGTTCCCTATAAAGTGTAATTATGTTTTTTGAAATTCGTGAACACTTCAGGGAGGCTTAATAATGCATTATAATGGTGTGCGCTCCCCCCCCCAAACACTTTTGGTTATCTTATTACAGGAATTAACAATGTAGCATTCACAAGCAGATAAGTCACCTGAACTGTAACAAATCTGTCGACGTGAAAGCATTCCAGCATCAAGAGCACATCAAACAATCACAGCACAGTGAATTTGAGACTTAAAATAAAAAGTTATCTTTGCCTGTAAACAGGGTGACGAACAACCATCTTTTGCATCTCTAATATATGTTCTAGTAGTAAGACAAAACACCCTCTCTCCCTCCCATTATTTTGTAGACGAGTGTTTTCGTGAGAATCACTGAAAGATATCACTTTGGACCGTGCAGAAGCAAACACAGCAGAAGCAATGACATGAAAAAAGAACAATAATAATGTAAAGAGAAAAAGATAATAGAACTGTAAGAATTTGAAGTATAGTACTACAGATTAATTTTGTATTGTATTTATTGTGTATAATGACACTTTTTAAAAAAACTGTACATTTAGTAAAACTGTAAATTAAACCTTTCTTCTTTTATGAAACAATCACACTTGTTTGCCATTTCAATGTGTTTTTAATCTAAAAGTTCAGTAGTTTTTTTTGCATGATTGTATGCAATGCTTTTAATGACCAGTAGGTGGTGGACCTGCACAATATAAACTGTCTGCCAGATCTCTAAAGCCTGGATACACTGCATGGATTTAGGCTATCCCAGATGAAAGATTACAATCGTGGGATTTCTTTGATCGTCTATGTTCGAATTGGGAGGGGTGAATATACCTCCTATAAGAATTGAGAGACCCCCTATAAAGCACAAGAAATGTCCCTTGGTTTTAAATAAAATTAAAATACTATAGGAATTAAAAATTCTTGTGCTGGGATGCCACAAGTGATATTGTCCATTATTGTTTGAAAAAATGTAAACTCTTTTGACAGATTGTTAGATTTAGGATTGGGTTAGTGGCTTTTAAAAAGTTCTTAAACTGTTATTTCACACTAATTTGAGGGGTAAAATGATTAGGGTTTGAGTTAACCTCCTAAGACATGTATTTCTTTTGTTATTTGCACTATAATACTAAATTCTCTGTAGCTGAAACCTGTTTTACACAAATGTGGCCAATAACACTTCATGATGAAAGAAAAAAATTTAGTTATTATATTTTGGGTTCTTTCTAACCCCAAATAGCTTGAAGAAATCTGGAAAAAAGACAAACCAAAGCTCGGGTCTTATGAGCAGAGTTCCCACGTGTCCTTGAAATCCTTGAAAGTTTGTGAATCTGGGGGATAAATTCAAGGCCTTGGGAAGTTTTTGAAAATATACATAGATACAGGTCATTGAAAGTGCTTGAATCTATTTTACGCAACAAGTTTTCTGGAATAAAAAATCTATATTATTCTCTGTGTAGTGTAGGACAATATCATAAAAATTCTAGACGTTTTAAGCACATCTCTGTTCGCTTTAAATGCTTATATCTTCTGTATGCGAATGTTGATTCATACCAAAATGCTTTTTTGCATAGTTGTGTTTGACACATGAAAACGTCTCGGGTTACGTATGTAACTGTTGTTCCCTGAGAAGGGAACGAGACGCTGCGTCTCCCTTACCATACTTCCTGTGTCCCTGTAACGCCGTCTTTGGCAATATTTCAGATAGCGATATACTTCCTGGCTCCCGTGTCACCCTGTCTTTGTCATTAAGCCTCATCATTGGTTGAATTTGATATACACATTCAGACGCACTTACCCCTGGAGGCGTCCCCAAAGTGTCGCCGCAGTGACGCAGCGCGAGTTCCCTCAAAAGGGAACTGTAACAATGTATCTTAAAAGGTAACACGATGTAACCTTGCTCTCATTTGAAATGTGTCCCCACATTTAGTCCATGAATTTGAGGGTATTGGACCTGGAAAGTCCTTGAAAGGTCATTGAATTGGAAGTTAACCAAGGTGTGGAAACCCTGTATGAGGTTAAGGATCATTGAGGGTTTCTTTGATTAAAACATGAATCCAGGACCAACAAAGAATGTTGATCCAGGATCACAGCTTACTTTGTGAAATCATGACGATCCTATAATGATGGGGGCTTGGTCGGGGGGTGGGGCTTAGCTAGGGTACCCCCATAATCTTCGAAAACTGGTGATCGTGGCTCTTTATCGGTGGTCCCAAGAGAGCTTCAAAGATGGCAGTTTTCCTGGTCTTGCAACCAAAAATAGCCTACAATAGTTTTCTGACAGTGTCAGAAGTTCAGGATGATCAACAAACAGTATTTCTTTACCAGTAACGCATGCTGATGACGTTGTGCTAACACAGCCATCACGACCACGATTCAAAAGGTATCATCATCGTACACTCTTCATGCTTGTCGTACCCAAGATTCGCACAGTGTGATATGGGAGTGCAAAAATCCTGCCGTGTATCCCGGGATTAAACGGTGCCCTTTCATTCCAGCAACAGGAGTCATGTGAACGTCCGATGTGCAAGCAGATCTCTTGCATCAACAAATGCTAAAGATATCACAATGTGTTGCTCCACAGTACACTGCTGAAAGATGAACAGCACCACACCCTCATGTTTGCAGGCGGTACTTTATGTAAATGAGTCCCTACACTCCCTATGAAGCATCAGACTCCACCTCAATGTGTTGATGCACTGGCAATCTTTGCTCACCACCCCACCCCGATCTAAACCTACCAGCCTTCCAGGGCTTTCCCCGCTGCTGTGTTATTAGAAGAAGAGGTGCACAGAGAAAAGCAGGCAGGGAAGGATAGGGAGGTGACTTGTGTGCACATTTTGCTGGGAGAGAGAAAGAACAGTTAGATCCTATCATAACCTCTCATCTGAAATACATTAATGATCTGCAGAAGATCCTTCACTTGAAGTGCTTGATCTGGTGCTATTTTTAAGGTACATCCTTGTGTGTAGAAACACCTTCTGGGTTGGAGAAGACAAAGAAAGTAGTGTTAAGGTTCATCAACTCTTCAAGTACTTTTGGATGAATGTTTTAAGGTAAAGGTAAGATCTTTGTGCTATAGTCAAAACTGTGTGATAGCATGGGAAAAACGTACCTAATCTCCTTTTTCTCCAAATGGTAATGTTTACAGGACGATTGCATAACGTGCATCTTTAACTATAAAGTCTGTGGTCGAGTTGTTTAAACCGATGTGAACTGTAGCTTCGATCCAAAGAAGGAAAGAAATGAATTTTACGGTCTCTTTGTGATGAGCAAAAGTCTCCGCTCTTTCCTCTTATTGCCAAAAATGCAGTGTTGCATCGGATCTGCAATAGGTTTGGAAATTAGTTGGAGCTCAAGGCTTACTTTTCCCAAAAAGTTTGCGGTCTGTGTTGCAATTCTGGTGAATGATGCCACAAGGCATTTTCCACCTCCTGCGCAACATGTGAGTGCATCCAAACTATGTTGCACTTCTGTGGAGAAATCTGGCTTCATTTTGTTAATAAAGGTCCGAAAATTGGCACAACTAAGAGTAATGTGTCTTAAAAAACATTTCAGCTGTCCAGTTTCTTTAATTTTGGATGAACTTAATTTGATCCTGAATCAATCCTTTAAATATAGATCTATAAATGGTTAAAATATGTACCACATAGGTATGTATACATTTGGTATCAAATGTGTACTTTTAAGATACTACTCTTAAGTTGCAAAGCTGTAATTTTAAATCACCAGGGAAAGATGTTTTAATATTTTTTTCTGACTGTAGGGAGTGATTTTTGTTTTAATCCAAAACATGATGGAGATTAAAATGGAGATTCATTGGAATTCAACCAAGGCAGCTGAATATGATTTTTGTCTCACAAATCACTGGCGCTTACATCAGCCCTTTCTAAACTGCAATCTTTTGTGTATTTAATTTTCCATTAAGCGCCCCAGTTGGAAAACTGTTTTCAATATAAGGAAACAAGTTATGAATGCGTGTTTGTGGAGTTGGGCGTGTAAGTGTTTCCAAAAGGAGCACCAATTTTTTCCAGACATGCATGGACAATGTACTGTACGCTCCCTGTGGGCTTGAAAAGACTCTTTAATATTCATCATTTGCAGATGCGTTAAAAGATTACATGTACAAGAGGTTTGTTCACCCTAAAACAGTAAAAATATTTTCTCCTTTTCTTTCTTTTCTTCCAGGTAAAGGTAAAAATCACAGTAAAAGTCCACAGATTTGAAGTAAACTACATTTTGATTTATACACCACACCATACCCCGGAGCTAGAAACATTCGGGTGTATTATATAAATACAGCAAGACAGAGAAGAGTCTTCCCAGAGGAGACATAAACAGTGCAAAACACAGCTATAAATCGACTGCCAAGGAAACTCTGACTAGTCACAAGATGTCACGCTGGGGACGTAAGAACGTCAAGAAAGCCCCCGAGGTGATCAGGACGGTGACCGAGGGTCTCAAGTCGCTCTATCGAAAGAAACTTCTGCCCCTGGAGGAATACTACGGCTTCCACGACTTCCACTCACCAAGTCTGGAAGATGCCGACTTCGACAACAAACCCATGGTGCTAGTGGTGGGGCAATACTCTACTGGAAAGACCACCTTCATCAAGTAAGACTAAACATAGATGTAACCCAAGTTCAAAACAGGGGTGACCCTGCCAGGCCAAAGTCCAGGAAATATTAAAGTTATACAGTATTTTCACAAAATGTTCTTTACGTTGTGTAGGGTACATACCCATATATTCATAGGCAGGGTCACCGTTTTTTAAGAGTCAGCTATTAAAATCTCAAAATCTCTGATTTGAATGTAGGGAAGGGGGTGTGTCTATACTGAAGTTACGCCCCGGGGAAGTTTTAAAAGTCCGCTCATGGTTTAGGTATTTGAGAGTTGGTGTTATGGACAAATCATTATTTCCTTGGTATGTGATACCAGGCGGATAAAGTGACCAATGTTTGGCCATTTTGAGACTAACATACCTTTAATAGAAGGACAGCATGGAAATGTTATGTTCCTGTATAGGTCAATGTGTTAAAGGGACACCACTTTTTTACAAATAGGCTCATTTTCCAGCTCCCCTACAGTTAAACTTTTGATTCTTGCCGTTTTGGGATCCGTTCGGCTGATCGCCGGGTCTGGCGGTACCACATTAAGCATAGCTTAGCATAATCCATTGAATCTGATTAGACCATTAGCATCGCGCTAAAAATTAACCAAAGAGTTTCAACATTTTCCTATTTAAAACTTGACTCTTCTGTAGTTACATTGTGTAGTAAGACCGATGGAAATTAAAAGTTGTGGAACTATACTCTCATTCTGGCGTAATAATCAAGGACTTTGCTGCTGTAACATGGCTGCAGCAGGCATAGTGATATTACGCAAAATAGTCCCCTTGGTTACTTTCAATAGCAGAGGTCTATTTTCGGGCGCTGCATAATTTCATTGCATCTGCTGTCGCCATGTTACGGCAGCAAAGTCCTTGATTATTACGCCAGAATGAGAATATAGTTCCTAGCCATATCTGCCTAGAAAATCACAACTTTTAATTTTCCATCAGTCTTAGTACACAATGTAACTATAGAAGAGTCAAGTTTTAAATAAGAAAAATGTTGAAACTATTTGGTGATTTTTAGCATGATGCTAATGGTCTAATCAGATTCAATGGATTATGCTAAGCTATGCTAAAAGTGATACCGCCAGACCCGGAGATCAGCTGAATGGATTCCAAAACGGTAAAAATCAAATGTTTAACTCTAGGGGAGCTTGAAAATGAACACATTTTCAAAAAAAAAGAGGAGTGTCCCTTTAACAGCACAAAAGGCATGGGTTTGATCCCAAGAAAAAACACATACACTGAAAAAAAATATGTAGCATTGATGTCGAATGAACATATAAAAACAAGTTAAACTTATTAAAAATATATATAAGTTATGTCAACTTATTACAAGTCTAAACTTAAAATAGTAGGTTAAATTGACCAAGTTGTTTTAACTTCATGTTGCATTTTTTGTTTAATAGATAATGTTCATTTTCTGATATAAGCATTTTCAAATAAATCGACTTAATTTCAAGTAAATGTTTCAATCAGCCAATTTGAAAACTATTGATCTTGTATTGGTTGGAGACATCTTTCAACCTCTTGATGAATTGTGGTAGTGCTTCATGTGTATAGGACAGCTACAGTATACATAATTTTAAAGGGGTAGTTCACCCAAAAATGAAAATTCTGTCACGCCTGTATTATTTTCTTTGTTCTGATGATATCTTCCTTTGTGTAGGGTGACCATACGTGCCATTCTTCCCGGACGTGTCCTGTCCAGGATTTCGGTGCATCTACCAGAAGTCGGATTTGTTGACCGCATACGCCATTCAGTTAAAAACATAAGACATACAATCGTAGTTTCATTCTTACCTTAAAATGTAACGTTTACTTTTCTGTAATAATAATAATAACCCTCTATGACGTTGGCGGTCAACAAATACGACTTCCGGAAGACGAACCCGAAATCCTGGACAGGACGCGTCCGGGAAGAATGGCACGTATGGTCACCCTACACAAAGGAAGATATTTTAAAGAATCACAAGCCCCATTGACCCCATTGCTTCTGATTGGTTTGGTTACAAACATTCCTCAAAATATCTTCCTTCATGTTCATCAGAACAAATAAATGTATTCAGGTTTGTAACAACATGAGAGTGAGTAAATACATTTTCATTTTTGGGTGAACTATCCCTTTAACATTGGATTCAACCCCCAGTCAGTGTTTTATTTACTGATTGAAAACAGAGCATGGCAGAAAAATAAACAGTTATGAAAAGCATCATGTCAGCACTCTATTCATGACTTCATTCTGTCAACACAGATATTTGCTGGAACAGGAAGTGCCAGGGAGTCGCATAGGGCCAGAGCCCACCACCGACAGCTTCACTGCTATCATGCATGGAGACGTGGAGAATCTCATTCCTGGAAATGCCCTCATTGTGGATCCCAACAAACCCTTTCGCCAGCTCAACCCCTTTGGAAACACCTTCCTTAACAGGTGAATTGATTTGTACGTGTTGCACGGGCCAGCTATGTCGAAATGGGGTCGAGGAGGGTGGGTCGTGTGAGAGAATGTGTCCACTGATCCATCTGCTTATGCTGGGCAGGCTGGGAAGATAACAGAGAAACAGTGTGTTAGTTTTCGCTCTATGGAATTTGAAGAGTCTGTGCCAAATTTCAAAGGGAGGAGGGACTTTTCTTGTTTATGGAAAGCTTGTGGAGGGGAGAGATATCACAAGAGAAGTTATTCAGCAAGGAAAGCTGCAATGTGTAATGACTTGATGGTCAAAGTGCACCAAAGGTTAAAAACATTTACTCGTTTTTTTTGACTTGTAAAGGTTGACTTTATGCATCTTGTGATCTAGATTTGTACACTCTGAAAAAAGATGGGTAAAATATGAACAAACCCAGTGGTATAGTGTAGTACACTTCTTTATTAGATGGCATGGGGTATACCCACCTCTAAATTCTAATCATTGATTAATAATATTAATTTCATAATGACCCTTATGCTGAAAAGTCAAGCAGACAATTTTAAGTGACAACACAGTGGCCCATTTTGAAGTGAACTAAATATGCAACACTAGTCTTACATATCACTGTTTATAACACAGGGCATTCAACCTTAGTTGGGCTGCTTAAAAATGGGATCATAATTTAAGAATATACCCACTTCTTCAGGCATCACTACACCACTGGACAAACTCAACTGTTGGGTTAAATTTATCTAGTAAATGTGTGTACAGTATGGTGGTGATAGACTGTTGAACTGTAGTAGCCAATATATTAGCCGATATTTGGATTGTTTGGTTAAATTAACCGATATATTGCAGTTGACGATATTTGGACTGTTGTGTTGAATTAACATGGTAAATGAGTGTATGGTGGCGATAGACCGATATATTGCATTGACCGATATTTAGACTGTTGGGTTAAATTAACCTAGTAAATGAGGCGCTAGACCGATATATTGTAGTGGACGGTATTGGTACTGTTGTGTTAAATTAACCTGGTAAATGAGTGTATGGTGGCGGTAGACCGATATATTGCAGTGGGCGGTATTTTGAACTGTTATGTTAAATTGATCTAGTAATTGGGTGTATGGAGGTGATAGACTGATATATTGTAGTGTGCGATATTTGCGATGCTGATTTAAATTAACCTAGTAAATGGTTGTATGGTGGAGATTGAACGCTATATTGCAGTGGGCGGTATTTTGCGCAGCTGGGTTAAATTAACCTAGTAAATGAGTGTATGGTGGTGATATATCGATATTTTGCAGTGACAAAATTAGTACTGTTTTGTTAAATTAACCTAGTAACATAGGGTATTGTGGCAAAAGACAGATATATTGCAATGGACAATATTTTGGACTGTTGGGTTAAATTAACCTAGTAAATGAGTGTATGGTGGCGATAGACTGATATATATTGTAGTGGACGGTATTGGGACTGCTGTGTTAAATTAACCTAGTAAATGAGTGTATGGTGGCGATAGACCGATATGTTGTAGTGTGCGATATTTGCACAGTTGATTTAAATTGACCTAGTGGTGGCGATATACCGATATTTTGCAGTGACAATATTTGTACTGTTTTGTTAAATTAACCTAGTAACTGAATGTATTGTGGCAAAAGACAGATATATTGCAATGGACAATATTTTTGACTGTTGGGTTAAATTAACCTGGTAAATGAGTGTATGGTGGTGATAGACCGATATATTGTAGTGGGCGATATTTGCACAATTGATTTAAATTAACCTAGCAAATAGGTGTATGGTGGAGATAGACTGCTATATTGCAGTGGGCGATATTTGTGCGGTTGGGTTAAATTAACCTAGTAAATGAGTGTATTTGGCGATAGACCGATATATTGCATTGGGCGCTATTTGGACTGTTGTGGTAAATTAACCTAGTAAATGAGTGTATTGTTGCGATGTGACGATATATTGCTGTGGTCGATATTTGGGCTGTTGGGTTAAATTAATTTAGTAAATGAGTGTGTGTGGTGGCAATAGACCAATATATTGCAGTGGGTAATATTTGGACTGTTGGGTTAAATTAACCTAGTAAATGAGGCGAAAGACCGATATATTGCATTGGGCGATATTTGGACTGTTGGGTTAAATTAACCTAGTTTAATGAGGCGATAGACCAATATATTGCAGTGGGTGATATTTGGACTGTTGGGTTAAATTAACCTAGTAAATGGGTGTATGGTGGAGAGTGGACGATATATTGCTGTGGGCGATATTTGCTCGGTTGGGTTAAATTAACCTGGTAAATGAGTGTATTTGGCGATAGACCGATATATTGCATTGGGCGATATTTGGACTGTTGTGGTAAATTAACCTAGTAAATGAGTTTATTGTGGCGAGAGACCGATATATTGCAGTGGGCAATATTTAGACTGTTGGGTTAAATTAATTTAGTAAATGAGTGTGTGGTGGCAATAGACCAATATATTGCAGTGGGTGATATTTAGACTGTTGGGTTAAATTAACCTAGTAAATGAGGCGATAGACCGATATATTGCATTGGGCAATATTTGGACTGTTGGGTTAAATTAACCTAGTTAAATGAGGCTATAGACCAATATATTGCATTGGGCGATATTTGGACTGTTGGGTTAAATTAACCTAGTTAAATGAGGCTATAGACCAATATATTGCATTGGGCGATATTTGGACTGTTGGGTTAAATTAACCTAGTAAATGAGTGTATGGTGGAGATATACAATATATTGCATAATATTTTATTATCGGCATTCAACGATTGCCCACCAAAAAACACTCAGACCTAAAGTCAGACAAGTCTGGCTAGTCAATTAAATGACCAATCATTATTCACATAATGAAGGAGTGCAGTAATGTTTCACTCAAACGACACTGTGAGGTGTCATATCTGCAGTACATATGTCTACAAACATTTTTCAAGCTCTTTAAAAGGAGTGGATTTATAAATATTATCCATAAAATATGTTTGTCTCTGATGTACTGTAATAACATTTGTTATATCAACCTCATTTCAACTAATCGGCCACATTGCTCAATATCCATATCCACATTAGTCATTAAAAAACCCAGATTGGTCGACCACTAGTGTGTACTGTTCTGATTGTCTTTTAAGTGAGTTGCTAGGGTGTTTTGGGTGGTAATGTTGCAGATAGTTATGTTTTCGGATAGTTGCAGATATTTTAACACTTAAAGTAAAAGTTTGTTATACCAATTTCAAGGCCACTAATCTAGGTAAGGAGATAATGGGCTTAAAAATGCTGTAAAGCAGAAGCTATAGTGACAGGCAACTATGCTGAAGTTCAAGTCCAGTTCATCTGACCAGCTTCAGTTTTCTTAACCTTGCCAGGAAAGTTTCAACATTATCAGGTCGAAGGTGCACATCGGCACCAGAGAGGGAGCTGTTCGGAATGCCGTTTTTCCACAGATTCGGTTGTCCTCTGGTCTCTTAGGGTGTATTTGTGAACATGTTTTGAGAACGTCTTTTCTCTTGTTTCCTGGCCAGGAAAACAGTTCACGTTAAACTCATTTAGCACAGGAAGAGACTGTGTTGTTCTATAGCTCGGATCATTAGCAGCAGGTATTGTTTGCTTTTGGCAGCGTTCCTTATTTTCCTTCAGGAAGCTCTGTGTGTTTCAAGCACTGCTTCCACACAATGGAGCGACCAGGGAGGAGTGACGCTCGAAGCCTGCTTGTTAGATCACATACAGCTGTTATAAGGGTAATGAAAAATTCTTTCGGCTATTCTCCAGGGGAAAGTTGTTTTAACTCGAGGGCTCTTGGATGTTTGATCATTGTAGCCTTTTATGGTATTACACAGCAGCCATTTTGGGCATAAGAAAACCAGTGGCCCCAAAACTGATGTTGTCCACTTAAAAAAATAATTTCACTGAATTAAATATACTGAAAACATACATGAAATATAAACATATATTAAAGGTGCCATGTGTAACTATTAGGAGGATCTTTTGACAGAAATGCAATATAACATACATAACTATATTATCAGTGGTGTATAAAGACCTTACATAATGAACTGTATTGTTTTTATTACCTTTTTATCTAAATACACCGCGGGACCCCTTACATGGAAGGCGGGTCCCCTTAATGTTTCTACAGTAGCCCTTAAGTGGACAAACTGCTCTATTTCGTCACTACATTGTCTCAGACAATGTTATGTTTGTCCTGTGGCAGCTAAGTGTTTCGAACGGAAGTGGACTGAGCCATACATATGGCAGATATATATATATATTTAAATATATTTCAAAATATACAAAAATGGCAAAAAATTATAAAAATAATTTGGCCATATTATAAAATTTAATAAATTTAAAAAAATTAATATATATATATATATATATATATATATATATATATATATATATATATATATATATATATATATATATATATATGAATAAATATATTATTTTAGCTGCCACAGGACAAACATAACATTGTCTGAGACAATGTATATATATATATATATATATATATATATATATATATATATATATATATATATATATATATATATATATATATAGCTTACTACTATGTTATGTTATGAAAAATGTGTTTTTATGTTTACAAAAGAATAAAATTAAATATTTTCAACTTCAAATAAGCTTGCATATATTTAAAATATATTTTGGCAAAGAATACTTTTTTGCCATATGGGATGTAAAATTTGAAATGTATTTGCTTGCTCTTATATTTTTAAAATATATGTTGATATATGAAACGAAAATATATTTCCGAATTCAAAAATATATTCATTTGAGCATTATTTTCTACAAAATATATTTATTTAAAGGGTACCATCCCAGTGACAGCGATTGTATCTTTATTTCTGAAAGTGCAGCATAAAACAACTGGCAAATCACAGATGAAACGTGCAATGTTGTCAGTCGCTGAACGCAAAACATCATCTCTTTAAACTTGATTGTGCGTCTCTGTCAGGTTCCAGTGTGCTCAGCTGCCCAATCAGGTGCTGGAGAGCATCAGCATCATCGACACACCAGGCATCCTGTCTGGAGCCAAACAGAGAGTGAGCAGAGGTGAGAAATAATGAGAGGTTTGGTGGGTTGATCGTTGCTATGAATTAGATTAGATTATGACCTAAAAGTCAACCTTAAATTAATTTAAAGATGACACATTAGTATGGGGAACACACATTGATTATTATGACCTAAGCCTCAATAAGCTCCCAATTTACTTATTATTAATAGCTAATAAGGTAGTTGTTGTAACAATTGGGTTGTATTAGGGATGTCGAATATGGTCATGCAGAAAAATGTGCTTTGTACATAATAATATGCAAGCTAAGCAACTTGTTAAAAGTGAGAATTGGTCCCTATACTAAAGTGTAACCAATTTGAACGAATGAAACTCATTTCATTGTAGTTTATTGTTGACTCAATGATGAAATGTATTGCTTCAGTGTGTCTCTGTGAGTGGTGTTTGCCTGGAATAACCACAGCAACATCAGTACATCACTACACTGTTAGTCAGAGTAAAGGAGTATGATTATAATAAAGATAAAAAAAATATGTGTCACTATTAGAATACAAGCCAACAAAACCTAGTAAAGTTGTAAACACATTATCAAAACCTAGAGACAATATATGTGATGTGACCCTCGACCACAAAACCAGTTATAATTGGCATAGGTATATTAATAGGCAAGAATATATTGTATACATAGGTTTTGATGCCAAAAATCATAAGGATATAAAGTAAAGATCATGTTCATGAAGATATTTTGTAGATTTCCTACAGTAAATATATAAAAAATGCATTTATCATTAGTGTCATTAGTGTGGCTAAGGACTTCATTTGGACAAATGCGATTTTCTCAATATTTAGTTTTTTGCACCCTCAGATGCTAGATTTTCAAATTGTTGTATCTCACC
Organism: Misgurnus anguillicaudatus; assembly: GCF_027580225.2. Lineage (NCBI taxonomy): Eukaryota > Metazoa > Chordata > Actinopteri > Cypriniformes > Cobitidae > Misgurnus > Misgurnus anguillicaudatus. Next base: position 10,387,243 of record NC_073351.2, read on the forward strand.
AAATCCTATCCTAAGAGACCATACATCAATGGAAAGCTTTTTCATTCAGCGTACAGATCTCAGTTTCAAAACTTTGACCTTTATGACTGGTTTTGTGATCCAGGAATGCATGTTTTGCAATTCCAAAAAATGCTGGGTTATTTTTAACACAGTGTTGGGTAAAAATGGACGAGCCCAGACGGCTGGGTTTTAATTTAACCCATGCTGTGTTGTTTTAACCCAAAATGCTGGGTTGTTTTAACCTATCGTTAGGTCAAATATAAACTTTTTGGGGTTAATTTCAACCCAGCACTGTTTACAGTGTAAGCATACTTTTTTTCATTACAGATAATTAGATTAATTAACAGTCCAAATGTACTTAATATAAATAATTCTGTAAGAATCATCAGGAAGTCACAGAAACCTAACAAGAATACTAAGTGATACTATTATAAATTATAGTCCACTACTGTTCTGAGACCTATTTCAGGGTAAATAAAGTATGTATAATATCTAGGCTCTCCCACAGAGGACATTGTTGAGTAATCCCAGTTTATCTCAATGGTCCCAGGCCTGTATTTCTTCACATATTTTCCTCTCTAAAGGGAATTAAACATATTTTGTGTGTGATGCATGATGAGACTGAGCGAGTGAGCTATTAAGGTGTGAAAGGGAGAGGAAAGGAAGGAATGTGAAGCCGTGATATTTATTGTACAGGAATCTTTAAACAGAATGCAATCCAAGTTTAGCACTTTAGTTAAAAATATGATTATATTAGCAAACAGTCTCCACGTTTATATTTACAAAGTGCGTCAGTAGGTTTCTCTCGATTCAAATCCTTTTAAAGTTGCAGTGTGTACATTTTAGCGGCATCAAGTGGTGAGGTTGCGAATTGCAACCAACGGCTCAGTCCACTGCTCACCCCTTGCTTTCAAAACGCTAGAAGCTACGGTAGCCACCACACTCAAAAAAAAATTTCATTGGATTAACTCAATAAAATTGTGGACAGGATTTCCATCCAATATGAATGTGTACCCCTAACTCATAAAAAACTGCTTTACACAATAAAAATATATTGAGTTAGTCCAACTCAATTTAAAGTAAATGGCAATACTCAATTAGTTGCCTCAACTCAATTTAGTGTAGTCTGAATAACTCGATTTAGCGTAGTTTGAATAACTTAATGTAGTGTAGTCTGAATTAATAAATTCTGTAATTTTATATAAACCGTTTGGATGAGCATGTGAGAAGAAACTGATCTCCAAACAGGCATTAACACAGTTAATGCTCATTGAGAGAAACACGTCACATCCACAACCTAACCACAAGCGCCACTCTTCTGCATGATGGTAACCAAACAATTTGAAAAAAATATAACACAAACACTTCTAAATCAATAAACGGAGATTAAACGCTATTAAGTCTTTCTCTTTACCTAAAAATGCATAAAATAACACTCAATTAAAAAAATTACTCTCCAAAAGCAGTTGCATGCAAAGCATGCTGGGAAATTCTCTTTCCAGAACCCAAACTCAAACTAATTGTGTTAACGCCATTAAAAAGAAATCAATAAATTATAGTACATATTAATTTTGTGTTAGACTAATTAAATGTAAATACTTATTGCTCTTAATGAGGTATTTTTAATTCATTGAACACAATTTTAATGTGTCATTTCTAAGAAGGGCTTGAATCATTTTTTTGAGTGCACGGGACAAATATGTCATTGTCAGAGACAATTTAGTAAAAAAAGTTTGTCCGTTAAGGGCTTTTGTAGAAACATGGCGGCACAAAATGGCCACTTCCACATAAGGGGATCCTCAGTGTGTGTAGATAAAAACGTCTCATTCTCAGGTAATAAAAACATAAGGGTTCATTATAAAAAGGTCTTTATACAACCCTGATAATATAGTTTTGTATATTATTTTGCATTTCTGTCAAGAGATCCTTCTAAAAATTACACACTGCACCTTTAAATAAATCAAATTTTACTAATAATGTATAATTGACAGGTCCATCATGAGCAGTGTTAGCTGTGCCTTGCAGCTCCATGTTAAAATGTTATGGGACGCTGGTTACTCAGTGGCGTCAAAATTATCTTTCTAGTTTCTAGTTAATTCATTTATGATGAATCCAATAGCAAATTTATGACATCTAGAGTCAATGTGTGCATTTATAAATGGCTCTGGATTAAATCATCTGCTAAGTGAATGAATGTCCATTTAAATAAAATATGTGGTCCTGTGTGTGAAATCTCATAATCTAGATTAGGAGCATCAAAATTTGATTTAACATATTTTTGATATGGTCTTACTCAGTCAATATCTATATATCAAGGTTATACATTACTGTAGGATGATTTTATGTAGAAAACTATGAAAATTACTTACATATATGTTTATTAAATATGATTGTCTTCTACCCTCTTCTTTATTTCAGGTTATGACTTCCCAGCTGTTCTCCACTGGTTTGCCGAGCGTGTGGATCGGATCATCCTTCTGTTCGATGCTCATAAGCTGGAGATCTCGGATGAATTCTCAGAGGCCATCGGTGCCCTTAAAGGCAACGAAGACAAACTGCGTGTCGTGCTGAACAAAGCCGATATGGTTGACACCCAGCAGCTCATGCGAGTGTATGGAGCTTTGATGTGGTCTCTCGGGAAGGTTTTTGGCACTCCTGAGGTTCTGAGAGTCTACATCGGGTCCTTCTGGTCCGAGCCTCTCGTTGTTACCGATAACCGCAAGCTATTCGAGCTGGAAGAGGAAGATCTGTTCGCCGATATCCAGAATCTGCCCCGACACTCAGCCCTGCGCAAACTTAATGACCTGGTGAAGCGGGCTCGACTTGTTCGGGTATGTTTTCGAAATAAGCTATGAATGAGTTTTCTTAAACCTATATACATTTTGTTACATTGGTGCATTTTATTCATATACGTAGGTGCATGCCCACATCATCAGTTACTTGAAGCAGGAGATGCCGTCTGTCTTTAGGAAGGACAACAAAAAGAAAAACCTGATCTACCAGCTCCCAGTTATCTTCTCCAAAATCCAGTTACAGCATCATATTTCCCCCGGAGACTTCCCTGACTGTGCTAAGATGCAGGTTTGTAAAGGTTTGCTTTAGGTGTGACAAACTTAACCATTATGAATGACCACTCACTCTTTTCTCACTTATCGTGCAGGAACAACTTATGGGACACGACTTCACCAAGTTTAAATCCCTGAAGCCCAACCTGATGGCTGTGTTGGATGATCTTCTGTCTAGTGACATTGCCAAACTGATGCCCCTTCTCAGGCAAGAAGAACTAGAGGCCGGGGACCAACTCGGAGTGCAAGGTGGGGCCTTCTTGGGCACCCGTGCTGGACCGTTCGTGGAAGGTGACCCCTTTGCCGAAAACGCGGATGAAAATGGCGAGGGAGGTGAGGAAGATGACGAATGGGTCGTGACAAAGGACAAACCTAAGTATGATGAGATCTTCTACAACCTGGCACCAAACGAAGGAAAACTTAGCGGCACCAAAGCCAAAGATTGGATGGTGAGCACACGGCTGCCCAACTCTGTTCTGGGTCGCATTTGGAAGCTCTCGGATGTGGACCGCGATGGCATGTTGGATGAAGAGGAGTTTGCATTGGCCAGCCACCTGATCGAAGTGAAACTGGATGGTCACGGGCTGCCCCCTGAGCTGCCTGCCCGTCTCGTACCACCATCCAAGCGCCGACAAAAAGGCTCTGATGCTTAGACAATGTACAAAGCTCACACGGCTTCCATACTGATATCTATACTTCTCCAGCTTTACATTGCTTCACTGTATTTTAATGCCGTTGTTAAACACATTATTAGTGTCTTACTCTGTATTCTCACTGTAATAAAAAATGCCAAAGATTCCCAGCTGGAAGCCAAAGAACATTGAGATAACCAAAGACTGCTGTCATTCGTAAAGAATGTAGCAACTGTCGGCCATTTTGATTTCCGATAGTAAAATCAGAGGTCCGTGTGACGTCTGATACAAATGCTACACATATGACTCACATCATAGTTCAAACTATTATGGCTTCTGAACTGTGAAACTGCAAGCAAACTTTTGTAGATTATTGTCATTCATTTCAGTGTAGAAACCTGTATTCATAGCTTTACACACATTTCTAGCAGCTTTTATTTTTTTTGCCGGCTAAATATCAAATGTGAAGTCTGAGCTTTCGACGGTTGACCAAAAGATGTAACTTTTTTGGGGTAAATCTGTTTTCTAGCATGTTGCTTTAGTCCTGGCCCTATAAATGGAAAAGCAAATATATTCATATATTTTTTGTCGTTTTTTCTCTTTATTTTGTATTGAATGAACTCCATGCATATGAATGAATGTCACAAGATATAAATATATATGAAATGAAAGTCATAAAGAAAACAAAATGTGGAAATTCTTACTACTGTAATCCATTTCACTGCTTCAGTTAACCGCAATGTTATCACAGTAAATACACTGAGCTGAATAAAGACCCGTTGACTTGTTTGTGTTGCTTCGAACCAGATTTTTTACAAATTATGCATTGAGAAATATCCATTAATAATACTCTGAAATAATACTGATGTCTTAAATTGTGTAGAAAAAATAAAACAATGCAAATCTATAGCCTCTACTGAGCAGTGGCGGCTGGTGCCTTTTGTTCTGAGGGGCGCGAATTCAAAATATGTGTTTGGTGTATCATGTGAACCTATGTGCATCATGCGTCATGTCAAAATATGTGTTCGGTGCGTCATGTAAACATATGTGCATCATGTGTCATATCAAAATATGTGTTTGGTGCGTCATGTCAAAATATGTGTTCGGTGCGTCATGTAAACCTATGTGCATCATGCATCATGTCAAGGTTATTTTCAACTGAATGTTAATGCAGAAACCCAGACACTGGTTTAAATTAACCCAGAAATTGTTTAAATTTGACCCCAAAATGGGTTAAAACAACCCAGCATAGATTATGATTTGGGTTTGTTCCTTTTTGATCCAACGCTGGGTTAAAAATAATAACACTTTCTGTAAAAAGTAAACGTTTATGTCTTGGGAAAACTTTTACTTCACTATATTCTAAAACAGACTCATACTGTTTATTCCTTTATATTAAATATTAAAATTTATTTAATACCCAATTACATGAAAATGTTATACTTTCATACTTTTACTAAAAGTAAATGTACTTTTTACTTAAAGTAATAAAGTATTAGATGTTTAATAGATATTAAATGTTAAACAAAAACTTGTATTTATGAAATGTAGTGGAGTGATATAATGCTTGGAAATGTATTCCAAAGAAAATTATTTGCTGCCTTAGATTTTTTTGGTTGAATCAACTCAGATTTACAAGTCTTTTAAACTTACTAATAGAGATGAGTTATTTTAACTACAGATGAGTTGTATCTTATAAATATAGTTGAAAAAAGTCAACTTCATTTTATAAGTTGTAGCAACTTATCTCTTGTCAAGATAAATAATAGTAAGTTGACATGACTTGTAAATCTGAGTTGATTCAACAAAAAATGTATGGCAGCAAAGATTTTTTTGCGTGTACACTGTAAAAAAACTTTGCTTAAAATTTTTTGTTAAATCAACTCAGATTTACAAATTATGTCAACAGAGATGAGTTTTCATAACTTATAAAATATAGTTGAGAAAAGTCAACTTAATTTTATAAGTTATAACAAATCACCTGTAGTAATAACAACTCATCTCTAGTCAAGATAAATAATAGTAAGTTGAAATGACCTGTAAATCTGAGTTGATTCAACAAAAAATTTTAAGGCAGCAGAAAAAAATTGTGATTATGTTTCACATTAAACAAACTAAATCACACAAATTATAAGAAATTATCATTTAAATTTTGGTTACAGGGTTACCAAAATATTGCATTAAAAAAATGAAATATTGCATGTAAAATAAAATAAAAATAAAACAACTTCACTGTAAAAAATACTTTGCTGCCTTAAAATTTTTTGTTAAATCAATTCGGATTTACAAGTCATTTCAACTTATATTATTTATCTTGACTAGAGATGAGTTGTTAACTACAGGTGAGTTGTTATAACTTATAAAATTAAGTTGACTTTTCTCAACTATATTTTATAAGTTGTGTCAACTCATCTCTGTTTGATTTAACAAAAAAATGTATTTTTACTTTTTAAAAATAAAAGTATTTTTTAAAGTGTTGATAACAAATTAGTTAAACTTTCTTCTTTAAAGAAACGTCATTTTCTAAAGGATCTCTTTCTTTCACTCATATTTTGTTAAATAAAATGTCTCTTTTATTGATTTCTGCTGTATGGTAACTTTTAAACATGTTGTTCTCACTCTTCTTGTTTGGCTTATTTCATGTGAAGCACTTTGGTCAGTTTGGCTATTGTAAATGTGCTATACAAATAAAATTAAACTAAAATGGTAACACTTTACAATAAGGTTGTATCGGTTAACATTATATGTATTAGCTAACCCAAACTTACAATGAACAATACTTCCACAGCATTTAATAAGTACATGTTCATTTCAGCATTTACTAATACATTTATAAAAGTTGTAGAATGAGTTAATGCACAGTGAACTAACATGAACAACTGTATTGACATAAACTATATTATTCTTAGTTCATGTTAGCTAATGCATTTACTAACGTTAACAAATACAACATTATTGTAAAGTAAACAAAGACTTTGAAAAGTTTTAATCCCCAAAGGTTTTTACAATGTTTTTAAAATGCAGACACATGAAAAGAAAAGCACACAATCGGGCATTTAAAGCTGCACACATATGCTGTACAGTTGCTCAGTTACAGGCCAGATAAACAGTGAGTCACACAACTCCGTGCCAAACCCCCATACCACCATTTTCCATCTTCCAGCACAACCGTCCATTCCTCAGTTTTCTCATTTATTTTCCAGCTCCGCGTCATTCCAGAGGCTCCGTTAACTTGCCACACTTCATACTTAATGTCTACCCGCATTTCCCCCCTTTCCTTATGCAATCTCACATGTGAAAGCAACATTGTTTGTGTTATGTGTGACTTCACAGGTTTGTGAAAAAAGAAAGGAAGGGCTCTCCCTGTTTCTTTCCTCAGTTTATCCATGGAAAAAGAATCACAAATGAGAAACAGAGGCAACCCACCCATCGCTCCACTGCTAGCTGGTTTACAGTGTGACTCACTTATAAAGAATGTGTTGGGAGGGACCTGAAGAAGTTATTAATATCTCTTTTCCTCGGGTCTGTTAAGTTGTCTAAAGCCTGGGTTCAGGCTTTCAATGCTGTGCCTTCACGTAAGATGTTAACAACATTCCCTATTTGGAATTTTCTGCACGACTGGTTTTAATCCCTGGCCATGTCTGTGTGTGTATGTGTGTCAAAATGAGTATGCACAGAGGGAGACGTGACAGAGACTTATCTGAAGACATTTGAGATCTGCCTCATAAATTTTGTCTTATTGAGCAATGAAAACACAAATCATTATAATTATTTCCATTTTATACAGAACCTCCTAACCGCCTAGTTTTCTTAAACAAAACCGGGTGACTAAAGTATTAACACTAAAAAAATGTAAAAGGCTGCGCAAATATATTGCCAGAGATCAGTTTATTTTCTGGTCTTTTAAACAAAACAACCTTTTAGTATTTCTGATAATATTATCTGATGGCACAATACTGATCACTTTTAAATATTAACCATAGCCCTATTTCTTTTTCTTTCTTGCATTCAACTTTGGCTTGCCACCAATTGAAATTATATATATATACATTTTATATCATAAGTCATTGTGAATCTGTTTTTACAAAATTTATAATTAATAAACTACTTATATGTTTCTTTGAAAAAGGTTAAAAAGAAAGGTTATTAATATAAATTTATTGATTTTATTAGTTGAATTGTGTATTATTCCATTGTTTTGATGATATTACTTTATTTTAAAATGTGGGCATATATATGTGGCTAAAAGCATCCAAAATAAATCAAAACTATGTAATACTTTAGCATCTTCAAAATTTCCTCTTGCCTGAATTTGCAAAAATCATACTCTTGGCATTTTATCAAGCAACTTTACACCCTGACAAGTTTTTAAAACAATATGTGCTCTTGTTGCAACCCTATATCACTATTAACTGCTTTAAAAATATTGATTCAAGCCATCTATTTAAAAAATATGTCTTATTTCATATTTAAAATATGTTTCATTTAATATATTTTAAGTTTTCTATTGAAAGTTTGCAATTATATTTTATATAAGCCTACTTACAGATTAAGATTTTTAAGATCAACATTTCAGTGTTTCCAAACCTTGGAAGGTATAGGGTGACAAAGATAATTGCATATATGAAGCATATGAATATTGTTGTATAATTTTCCATTATGTCTCTTACACAGTGACTGTTGGCCCTGTGTGTCCACAGTCTCTATGAAACGAACCATGAATCTTTTCTTCATCTTTAAAAGGGATAAAGGGGTTCCGCAAAGCTAGCCTGACTCGTGGCAGAAGCTGTCCACATGGCAACCACAGAGACAGGAAAACAATATTTGTACATGTGGACACCGCCTGTGCGCAGGGATTCCCTCACAGACCCGCACACAGGGGTCTCCATCCACGTCACAGTGCCTAAATGGGGATTTCCTCACGAGTATGCAAACCCCACAAACCACATTCAGCACTCGAGTGTCATATCACATGATCGAGCGCGCCCTCTGCCGGACATTTACAGATTTGCGCTTTACATTCATCACTCGTATCGCATCCGCAAGTTTCAGAAAAAAACTCATCTTTTATAAAATATATGAAAGTTATGTTATGTATTGTCTGCGAATTAAAATTTCTGTATTAAATGTACACTTTGTGGTTATGATTAGTTAATGACTTTTCTAAGCTGCTAGGTTCTCATTGTGTTGTCGTTGATTTTACGAAGTTGTAAAATAATAATTAATAAATAAATGTTATTTAATATATAAATACAACATATTTACATTTATATGTAGATTAATAATGATCCTTTTAATATTAGTAGTATCATTCTAATTATTATTTTTCGTATTATAAGTGTGGTTATTATTTTAAACTTTTAATTAATATATAAATGTAAAATAATATATATAAATATTTAGATTTATGTTGTCCTTTTGAGCTAATTATTTTCATTATTGTTATATTTATTCTTATTCTTTTAATTATTATTACTTTTATTATTGTTGTTGTTGTTGTTGTTTAGCTCAAGTAACTTTTATTTTGAAAGGACTCGTCATTCGGCCCTGTTGGAGTTTTCCGGGAGAGATGTGTTGATGTGGCTGGATTCCTAAGTCTGTTGCTAAAGTTGAACAGTAAACAAACTTGATGGATACCTCCGGTAAAGAAAAAGAGGCCATGGCTCTCATGGCAGAAGCCGAAAAGAAAGTAAAATCCTCGCAGTCTTTTTTGGGCTCTTTGTTTGGGTATGTTTTATAACTTTATTTGACTTCTGACAGGCCAACCGGAATAAACAGACTGCTAGCATGCTAGCTTGTTAGCTGTCAAATGTGAAGTTTAAAAAGCAATAATTAAACAAACAGTATAAAACATTTTCCTCCCACATATACATTTTTTTAATTTATAAAGACATACAGAGTTTTAAATCACTTTACGTTTTATTTCAACTTGTAATGTAAGTTTTCCTTGTAATGTAAGTACGTTAAGTTGGAAACGGCCATTTTTAGTACAAATGATGCATCTGTATATATCTAACAATTATAACAGTAACTTACCACATTATAGAGGTTGATGTTTACTGAATATTGTGGTGTAATGATATCATGAAATGATTGTATAGTCGGACTACGATATGTAACTTTGACATAACGGTAGGCTAAGCTTTGATAGGAGTCAGCTGACATCCACCTGATGCATAAACAGGCATTACAACATTTCTATACATGCATACATATATACACATTTGAGGTTCGTAACTTTTCTATTAAATGAGAACTCGGATTTTAATGTATCAATTTCAAAAGTCACCCTAGTCCTAAAAGAAAGACCTAGTAAAGATTACTACCCTTAAAGGGATAGTTCACCCAAAAATGAAAATTCTATGATCATTTACTCACCTTCATATTGTTACAAACCTGTATAAATTTCTTTGATCTGATAAACACGAAGGGAGATATTTTAAGGAACGTTTGTAACCAAACCGATCTTGAGCCCCATTCACTTCCATAGTAGGAAAAAGAATACTATTCAAGTGGATGAGGCTCATTAACGGTTTGGTTACAAACATTCCTCAAAATATCTTCTTTCGTGTTTATCAGATCAAAGAAATGGGTTGTAACAACATGAAGGTGAATACATGATGACAGAATTTTTATTGTTTGGGTAAACTATCCTTTTAATAGAAATCACTTCTCAGAAATTTCTTATTAATTCATATTTTGTGGTAAAACTAAGTTTATATTATGTCAAAATAATACAAACATAATAATAGAATTTGAAGGGAAAATAATTAGGTAAATGATTGGGTTAAATTAATGACTATTGTTATGTTTTCCCAAAGAGCACAGGGGTTTAGGCCCGGTGACCGAAAAGTTGGAAGGAAATACAGAAATAAGATTTATTAATTTTCATTTATTAATAATCCAAGTAATATTCCTGTTATATCTTTTAAAACAGTTTGTCGTGTATTGAAGATTATTAAGTCTTTTTATTTTTCACCAGGGGCTCTTCAAAGATGGAGGATGCTTGTGACATGTATGCTAGGGCAGCAAACATGTTCAAGATGGCCAAGAACTGGAGTGGTAAAAACATATTTACATCATGTTTTTTTACTTTTTGAAGATGAGATTAAATGTTATTTTTTGTCTGACATTTTGCCTGCGTGTGTTTGTTAGCTGCAGGTAATGCTTTCTCTCAGGCGGCTCTCCTGCACCTGCAGATGCAGAGTAAACATGATGCGGCCACGAGCTTTATAGATGCCGGCAATGCCTTTAAAAAATCAGATCCTCAAGGTATTTATCCTGTGATAAATCATCTGTCAACATTTAGCGCCTCTAACCAACTACTGTAGCTTTTTGTGAGCTGAACTGTCTTACTTGGGTTAATAATTGTCTAGTTATCAATGTGTAGTTTTCAAAGAATTCAGTGAAACAGTGAAAGTTCATCCACCTTGTATCAGCTGCCTCTCCTTCTCTTCACAGAGGCCATAAACTGCCTGAACAGAGCCATTGAAATTTATACAGACATGGTAAGAGTCTTTCTTACAGTATTGGTCTATAAAGATTGTTTATAGTGGTAGGTGTTCTGATGTGTGGTCCTGGATACTTTTGAAAATTGTCACTTTAAATTTGAAACAAAGACTATGGTAAACTATGATTCATGAGCACTTATTTTTAAGACATATTGCACCACAAGGGGGCACTGTAATGCAAATTATCACCCCCATATTTTACTCGCTCTCAAGCCATCCTAGGTGTATATGACATTCTGCTTTCAGCCAAACACAGTCAGAGTTAAATTAAATAATATCTTGGCTCTTTTAAACTTTATAATGCCATTGTACATTTTTAAAGCTTCAAAGAAACACGTCAATCCATCACAGTTTGTAGCATCGGGTCAATATTGAGAAGGCCAGAACTGATGGTTAAATGATTTTTATTTCTCTCCGTGTCATCAACCAACGTAAGAGCTAAGTAAACAAATAAACCATGCATTACATTTCAACCGTAACACAGCTCTTTACATTAGTTTTAATCCGTGAACTTTAAGTTTCACATTTCACAATAACATTCATTAAGTAGTTCAAATATATGTTTTATAAACTTTACAAACCTTGTTCCCCAATTGACCGAAGCTAAAACCTTGTATTTTATCCGTGCCTTTTACGTTTTAACTGTGAACCTTTTAGACTTTCTTTCGTCTCTTTTCCGCCGTTCTTCCAAACTGAATTACGTCACTACATATCCGGTTTCTGAGGTTGCCAAAATAAAAGCTCAATATTGTAAACATAAAACATTATAGCATAACTATAATTAAAATGCATAAAAGTAATAATTAAAGTGCATAATTTCTCTGTTGGCTTTTACACTCCCACCAAATTATTTGTTGTTACACAACTAAAACACAAATAATTTCTTCAAGTTACTTTACCAAAATATAGAAATAACCTTGTAAGCATATTACAACTTTAACTTTCAATACACTTAAGCATTGTAAATTTACTTTTCACAATCTTCTAACAGTAGAACTAACTTATGAACTGGGCGTTCTACTACAGACATTTTGTTCACACGTTGACCCTTTTTGGTAAGATTCTTGTCTGCAAAGCCTACTTTGACCTTTCTGACAAGTCCATCTGTATCTTTTACAGTGTCCAATATCCTTCCAAGTTTCCACTGGGATCATGGTTGCATTTCATCTTTGTCCATTACTATGTCTCCTATTTACATGTTTCTTTTAGGCTTGTGCCATTTTTGTCTGACCATTATGTTTTGCAGGTACTCTTTTTTTTCCACCTGCTCCAAAACTGTTCGAGCAAGTACTGTACTTGACGCCATCGCCTTTGTGCATACAAGTCCTCCTTAACACACTGTCCTGGGGGAGGCAGAGGGGTTGAGGTTTTCATATTTCTTGCTGGCCTCTTTTGCAAGACGAACCTCATCTCGCGTAGATGAGCAGAAGCTCTTTTGTATTCTTTCCTTGCTTGTTTGGGCAGCGATGAGTGATGGAGCCTTCCTCCCACCTTGAGCACATTGTCCTTGTCCAAAAAGACATCCAAGTTGTACATCTTGTTGTTCTTTGAAAGCTGTTTGCCTTTGCTTAATGTCTCTATTTCATTTTGGTATGCGTGTCTTTGCAGGTCTTTGATAATCACAGTCTCTGCGTTTTGTCTTTCAGTCACAGTTGTGAGAGTATTTGATTTGTCTTTGAGCCGGTTTAGTCTGGTTTCAGCGAGTTGTCTGTGATCTGGCATTTGTGTTTTTTCTTTAAATGTTAATGGCATTTCAAAATGTCCATTTTCAGTCCGTGTTATGCCATGCTCGAGATTCTGAAGGAATATTAAGTCATCTTGTGACACAGTCCTTTCATTTCCGTTGATCTCCTTGCGATCTCTTTCCAGCGCACGTATTGCATCTGCTGGAGTGGAGGGAGGGATTTCTTTAACAGTGACTCGGTGACAGAGGCTGCTCGCCATGTCTGTTTCGCCGTCTGGTGTCGAGTTGCCAATTATGCTCCATCCCAAATCAGTGTGAATGGCAAAGGGCTCGTTTTCTTTGCCTAAGATTACTTGTTTGGGTGCAAGAGCTCTAGAACAAGTATAGCCTATGAGGAGACTTACTTCACAACTGAGAAGTGGAGGGATCTCATCTACTATCGGTAGCAAGTGACTCCACTGTTTGGCAGTTTCACAGGTAGGTATGTGTTCTCTGTTAGCAGGTATGTAATCCTTTGTGTATGCAGTGGGGAGCTTTATGACTGTGGCTGAGTTATAACCTCTCACTAAAAGATCAGATACCTTTCCACTGCTTACAACTGCATTTTTACCCATCATCGTAGTAAGTTTCAGCTTCACTGGACAAACATCTGCCTGCAGCTCATGCGTGACATCCTGATTGATGAAAACAGTGTCACTCTGTGTGTCCAGTAACGCATAGACCAGTTTTTCTTTGAGTGGGTTGGTGGTCGTCGAGAGCCACACTGGAACAATCATTGAAGTGCTGACTGACTGTTCAGATCTGGCAACGTTAAGTGACATGGCTGTTGCTGTTTCAGGTAAGTTAACTTGAGTTGCATTGATTGTGTTTACACGTGTTTCTCTTTGCAGACTGTTCCTGTAATTTTCATCATGAAGACACGTTGGGTGTCGCTTTGTGCAAGTTTCACAGGTGAGGCGGCGTTTGCAGTCCTTAGCGCTGTGTCCTTGTTTTAGACAACCATAACAAAGTCTATTGTCTTTCACATATTTCCTTATGTTTTCTAGGGACATTTTCAAGAGGTCTGGGCACAGGTGAAGTTGATGGGTGCCTTGGCACATTGTGCATGGTGAGCCGTTAGGTATTTTTGTTATCATCTTTTTGTCATTTTGTACAGATGTATTTGTGTTAAATACACTTGCCTTGTTTCCTTTGATTTCCTTTGTGTACCTTTTGTCGCTGTTTGTTTCAGTGTAGCGAAGTGCATGAATGGAGGTGACGGGATTGCAGGCGACTTCGGCTTCTAGCGAGAGGAAAGAGGCAAAAGCGCTAAAACTTGGAAACTCTCCGCCCTCCAATAAAGTCTTTGTTACCTGCCTGTTCCATCTTGCGTTTATCCAGTCTGGTAGTTTGTGCAACAGTTTTTGGTTCTCTTCGCTGTCATTGAGTATTTGTAGACCCTTTACGTGAGGCATCGCGAGTAAGCATGCATTTATGAAATCTGCAAATGCTCTCAGTCCATCAGCATCTCTAGGCTGAACCTTAGGCCAGTTTGCTAGCCTTTCTCTAAATGCTTTCTGTATCACGAATGGCTGGCCGTACCTCTGATTCAATTTGTCCCAAGCGTCTTTGTATGCCTCCTCATCGTTTCTGAAAAAAGTCCCTTCAAGGCATTTTCGAGCTGGGCCCGTTACATATCTCTTTAAATAGTACAACTTATCTGCTGTTGAGATGCCTTGTTGTTCAATCAGCGATATGAACGTGGATTTCCATTCAATAAAGCTTAGTGATTCACCACTAAGCACTGTTGGTTCTGGCGTGGGAAGTCTGTTCAGTTTAATGCTGTCCTGTACGGCTTGAGCTAGTTGAGAGACATTAGGTGGAGTTGTCTGCGCAGGAGTGAAAGAAAGTGCTGATGTGGGCTGTTTGGGTATGAAGTATGGTTTCACCTGTTCACCTTTTATTGACTGTACATCATTCACCTGTGATAACTCTCTGTCATATGCTTCAAACCTAGCTCGAGCTGCCTTCACGTCCTTCTGTGCCTTTAAGCGTTCTAACTCAGATGTTTGAGCTGCCATTTGTTTCTTGTGCTCCTCTTCTAGAGCTTTTATCCTTTCCTGTTGTCTTAATTCCTCTAGTACAGTCTCATATTCAGCCTCCTTTGCAGCTAGCTCAGCTGCTGCGGCAGCTCGTTGTGCTGTGAGCTGTGAAGCTGAGGACCGTTGGCTGCGATTTGATGCTGCGGTTGAGCCGTATATGGATTGGGCGTAATCGTGCTTTAAAAGTCCACGTAAACGAGTTCTTTCGCGCTCTGCATCAAATTCCTCATCAAGACCACTTAATCTTTCTAGAATTATCCTTACAATGTCATGAGTTATTGCATCACATGCATCAATCTTCCTCCTTATGTCAGATGATGGTGCCATTTGGTTCCTTATTTCTGAATATAACCTTAATACATCATCTCTCCTTTGCTCTGTTTTATCTGCAAGTTCTGACATCTCCTTGTCTGTGATATCTGATTTTAACTTTTCTCTTGTTTCACGTACCTGTGTTTTCCATTGTTCATAAAGAGTTGTTGGTCTTTTTTCCCTTTTACTCATTTCTTCCCTTTGATATGTAATCATCTTTTCCGTTTGTACTTTAACTCTTTCAGAACGTCTTGGTAATTCTGATATGCTTTGAGCTTTGTTTTGAAGCTCTGTTAAAATTTGTTCCTTGCATGTGATTGAATCTTTAATGTTTTGTCTATCCTCACTTTCAGCTTCAAGTGAGTTCTTTAAATCTTGAATTTCTTGTTGTAAACTTGCGATCTGTTCATTTACATCCATTTGACTTACTGAAGCAGCCTGTGATCCTTCCATTTTGAGTGCTTTTAGTTGAACTGTTGTATTTTCTGACCAACTTCTGCCACCTGCTGGACGTCGCGGGTATTGCCGTTGAATCTCGTAACTACGTCATGCAGGCTGTAGCGGTGGTCAAGCTCTTACTGTAGCATCGGGTCAATATTGAGAAGGCCAGAACTGATGGTTAAATGATTTTTATTGCTCTCCGTGTCATCAACCAACGTAAGAGCTAAGTAAACAAATAAACCATGCATTACATTTCAACCGTAACACAGCTCTTTACATTAGTTTTAATCCGTGAACTTTAAGTTTCACATTTCACAATAACATTCATTAAGTAGTTCAAATATATGTTTTATAAACTTTACAAACCTTGTTCCCCAATTGACCGAAGCTAAAACCTTGTAGTTTATCCGTGCTTTTTACGTTTTAACCGTGAACCCTTTAGACTTTCTTTCGTCTTTTTTCCGCCGTTCTTCCAAACTGAATTACGTCACTACATATCCGGTTTCTGGGGTTGCCAAAATAAAAGCTCAATATTGTAAACATAAAACATTATAGCATAACTATAATAAAAATGCATAAAAGTAATATTTAAAGTGCATAATTACTCTGTTGGCTTTTACACAGTTATTAAATGTCTTCTGAGGCCAAGCAGTGGGTTTTAGTAATGTTGGGTCAGAGATTAGCCTCCAGCCTGACCTCAGCTCTTGTGAAAACACATACAGCCATAGTTTGTGGGGGCAGTCGTAGCCTAATAGTTAGATTGTCGGTCTTGTCACCTCAGAGTCGCTGGTTTGAGTCTCATTGGCACCTTAACCCCAATTGCTCCGCGGGCGCTGTAGGGATAGCTGCAGAGTGCTTTGTGTGTGTGTGTTTATTACTCACTGGGATGGGTTAAATGCATATTTCGGGTATACGTTCCATACTTGACGTGTCACTTTCACTTTCATATAAGGCTTGTAATAAAAATGTTTTCTCATTGACATTTAATAACTGTGGGGATTAGTTTTTTAAGGTAGGAGGCACTTTTTTGGGAGAATTTTTGATATGATAAAAAGTATTCTCTACTCTAATGGCACAGAGAAAAACCTAAATACATGAATATGGGTGATTCTCACAAAAACTTGGTTTTAAAAATGTCAAGCATGAAAATGTAAAAATTGCTTAAATTGACTTTTTTTCCCACCAGACATTGAAAAACAAAGTCTGGAGTAAATGGGAACATTAATTTAAAAACTTTTACTTATCATTTAACACTTTTTGTAACATAATTAAAAAAATTTGTCCCAAAAAATCTCATTACCGCAACAGTCAGAAAACATCAACACTGACATATTTTCAAAATGACATGACAAACCTGAAAGAACATAATTTGGAGATTCTGCACATGCATTTAAAATCAAAGTATTATGCTTCTATTAATTAAATTAACATTTAATACGCATCTGTTGCGGTAATGATAATCAAAATGTCGTGTAAGCATTCTGACAAGACAATATTTCAAAGTAACTGTAAAAAAATGATCTTACCTGATAGCCATCTTGAAGTAACTGGTCCATGTGCTTGGTCACTCAAAATCAAACTTTATTAAAATTCTGTATGTGTGCTTAAACTGTTCTCAAAAAGTGTTGCGGAGGATGAGAACATCAGGCATGGACACATCATTTTCCTAATTTTTCTTCATTATTATTACATGAATCTTCAGTAAATATTTTTTCTGTCATCTAAAGTAGTCTAGCAAAACATCCATTTATTTATTTTTCTTAATATTGTTGTTAATTTGATTAAATAACAACATAAAGCATGTTCAAACACAGCCGGACACATTGCGGTAATGAGAATTTCAGCAGAAAATGAGATAAAATTTCCAATTATAAATTCTTATGTTGAAATTACACATTGTGCAAGGTAGAACACAGTATTGTGTTAATTCTGATGCTTTTTAATGTTACTATATTACACATTTTAAAGCTAAAATCATTAGTGCCGTGGTGTTTCAATGGTTTTGTGAGAATCACCCATATACATTTTATAAGTTTGAGTAGCCCTGATTTACATGATATCACACTAAAGGGTTTTATTTTTCCGCTAAAAAAAACATATGACTGTATTATTCTGTTTATTACACAGCTACTTACCACCAAAAAAATGAAAACATGAAAATATAATATTGACAAGTCTGAAATTATTTTATCATCCTACTTTTCATATCAAAAATTCTCCCAAAAAAGTGCCTCCTACCATCAAAAACTAATCCCCACAGTTATTAAATGTCAATGAGAAAACATTTTTATTACAAACCTTATATGAAAGTGAAAGTGACACGTATGGAATGTATACTGGAAATATGCATTTAACCCATCCCAGTGAGTAGTAAACACACACACACACACACACACACACACACACACACACACACACACACATACATCTCTACAGCGCCCGTGGAGCAATTGGGGTTAAGGTGCCAATAAGACTCGATCCAGCGACTCTCAGGTGACAAGAATAAGATGTATAAAAAAATGTTCATTCAATGAAGTGACATCAAGTAGTTTTTAGTTCTATTTTCTAATTAAACTAAATTTTACGCAAACGTCCTGGTTTATGCTAATCCCTGTCCGGGAAACCACACCTATGTGTTTTACCTTTTCAAATCAATAATTTTATCAAATGACACTGTTCCTCCGAGCATTGTTTGGAATGGCCCATTCAGCTGTTTTTCACATAATTAACTAATTTCCTAGTTAAACGTTATATTGCTATTATTTTTATTACACCTTTTTCAATGAATGCATCAGTTGATCAGAACAAATAGTGTGGTTATCATTATTAATAGTCTATTGTTTTTCGATTACACCACTGCATCTGTAAGTAAATAATTTGCAATGTCAATGTGTAAATATTACTACCAGTAGTTACAGTGGTTTATCAGGTTACCAAAGTTGTACTGTTTTTTTGAACACAACTGTATGTCATTTATGGATAGATCCTGTATTGTCCTCGAGAGTAAATTTGTTTTCACAGTAGGTGTGTACATTACACATCACAGACATGACACATAACGAAATCATTTTTTAACGAATCCACGTTACATAATAAAAAATAAATGGCATTTATCTTCACTCTGTGGTGGTAACCCTGTAATAGCAGTTTTGGTCAAGGACAAATGATCACATAACACAGGATATTACAATGCAAACTCACACTGCTTCTTTGTTATGTATTTCTTCTTGTGTTATAGGGGAGATTTACCATTGCAGCGAAGCACCACATCACCATTGCTGAGATTTATGAGACCGAACTGGTTGACATTGACAAGGTCCGACTTATTTTTTTGTTGTTAAACTAAAAAAATTGTATTCTGCTAAAACATTTTTGTTTAAATTGATTCACCTTACATACTTTATGTATTTATTTTTTAGGCAATAGCTCATTATGAACAGGCTGCTGATTATTATAAAGGCGAGGAGTCAACCAGGTATTGTAATATTTGTGGCATTGCTTGTCATTACTACTGAAAGAAGAGATCAAGTAGGGTAGTAGAAAATAGATTACTTATAATTGTACATAGTAGCACCTTTGTGTAGATTACAATTCATGACACAATCAGGACACATTAAGTCACTTGTTTGCCTAAGAGTAACCCACTGTAACTCATTTACAATACATTTATTAGGGTAGATAGAGACTACATGCAAACTAAGTTAAAAAGTAACTAATCCATTCCTTTTGTCTCTATAAAACCAAAGTTCAGCCAACAAGTGTCTGCTCAAAGTTGCCACCTACGCCGCTCAACTGGAGCAGTACCCCAAAGCAATTGAGATCTATGAACAGGTAAAAATGTGCATGTTTGGTGTGTCTGGCCTTATCTAGAGTCAGTAGCCTGGTCCTGTGTAAGGGTGTTTTCACACGTGTTGTGGCCTCAAAGCGCACCAAAATACATTGTATCATTTTTTGTTTAGTGCAGTTTGAGTTCACATATGTTGTGTTTACTGTACTCAAAACGCCGCACCGTACACCATGTGACAACGGACAGCACTGTCATTGGTCTCTGACAGCTCTTACCATCTCATGACCACCTCCCATGTTTCCACGACAACCAGCCTGACAGGAAGAGAGAAGCTAGCAAGATTTGGAGAAAAACTATGCACGTCTTTGCGATGTTTCTGTGCTTTAACGCAAAATTGCTCAAACATGTGGAGAACTTCCTGTATTTTGTTCGGCCTGAGGTCGAGCAGCGTTCACACCACAAATGGGTCGCCAGCTTAGAGCGGTCTTGGAGCGTTCGTTTAGTGCACACCAGAGTGCGGCTGTTGTGTTCACACTGACCCAAACCAACCGTACTCGGACCGACACGTCATTTGGGACGACCTAAACAGTGCATGTGTGAAAGCACCCTAAGATGTTTATTGATGTATATTATTAGGGTCAGAAATGGTGGCTCATTTACTTTTAAAGAGCGATTTATAGTCGTGCGTAGGTCCTTGGGCGTAGGTTCCGCGTCGGTTTTCATTTATACTTTTGCGTCGTCGTCCGTGTCTACATGCAAACACACGGCCAGACCGCTGGTAGGCAGTAACCACGCGTGTAACCACAGTAGCAGCACAAACGTGGAAGAAGAAGCTTAGCAAGTTAACCCACAAACGAAGAAGAAACAGCAACTTGTTGTGTATAATTTGAGAAGACCAGCAATGATGGAAGTAAATAAACAACGACTTTTGATGCAGTTTGAGTAAATCACTCCTTAGCTTAGCTCATCTTTGTTTTCACCGTCACAAACGGAAATACCTATGACGCAGTTTTTTTTACCTGACGGGAGGGGCTCTGGTGGACCAATCACAGCGCTTGCGGTCCGCGTAGATCTGAGGCTACGCAGAGCTACGCACAGGCGTAGGACCTACGCACGACTATAAATCGCCCTTAGGCCACCTTTTAGAGCAATTTTGTTTCTAAAATGCTAAAAATGTCAACATTTTACATGTGAGATCACTTTTATTATATAAAAAATTGTCTGTCTTGTTTTTTTTATTTGTCAAAAAGTTCCTCAATAACGAAAATTACGCAGATTTAAGGAAAATGGGTATCTTTATAATATAACATACGGTAACTATATAACAGACCTAAATAGGGATGCACCTAAAGGAATATTCTTGGCCGAAGCCGAATACCGTAAAAAACTAACATTTTTGTCCAATTTTCTCACCATTGCACAAGTTACATTTTCAGAATGTCCCTTTTACTATATTTATTTACAATATTTAACAATAATTTGTTTTAACATTCCAGAAGTGATTATAGGGCTTTTACACTTGGTCACTTCTCTGATCAAATACCGCATGTCCGGACTATAAGTCGCACTTTTTTTCATAGTTTGGCTGGTCCTGCGACTTATAGTCAGGTGCGACTTATATGTCAAAATGCACCAAAAGAAAACATTACCATCTACAGCTACAAGAGGGCGCTATATGTTGCTCCTGCAGCCTACCGCTGAAAAAAACTGTTAACTGAAACATTAACTTGAAGACAATGGAAAAAGACTTGACAAACAAAATGTCCCTAAAAAGAATAATAATTTTCTAAATAAATGCGACTTATAGTCCAGTGTGACTTATATATGTTTTTTTCCTCTTCATGATGCCTTTTTTTGACTCTGGAGCGACTTATAATCCGGAAAATACGTAGCTAAAGATAGACTTGTTAAAATTGGTTCATTTACATTCGACCACATTAATGAGTCTTGGCTAAACAGATATTAATCCAATCTTCTATTCCCACGGAAAAAAATATGTGGCACTATATGTATGTATGTTAAGTCTTTCTTGGACACTTTAAAATGCTTTCACCAATATGTTTGCTGCATTTGCGCGCCTTTCACTTTGCCCTGGTTGCTATTTAAACACTTCATCAAAGACCTCATTGTTTGGTAAAATGTATTCTTTCTTTTCACTTGTTCGGCCGAACATAGAAATTGAGTTTTATGCTATTTTCAGCTGAATAATTTCGGTTGCTGAACATTCGGTACATCCTAGACCTAAATCATATAATCTCTAACTCTAAACTCATTTGTATAGCTCATCGGTCTGAAATGAAACTCTTCTTTCTTAAAGAACCGGTGTATCTTTTGATATAGGAAGAATGTTAAACCTGTAAACTCTGTTAAGCAATTTTCTTTGTATTTGTGATGGTGTGTTTTCAGGTCGCAACACACGCAATGGACAGTAATCTGCTGAAATACAGTGCAAAGGACTATTTCTTTAAAGCAGCTCTCTGCCACTTCTGTGTGGACATGCTTAATGCTCAGGTATAAAACAAGCTCCTGTCTCATTCTTCCAAAAAACCTAACACCTGTGTATTTTGGAGGCCCCTTTAATATCCCCTTTCTTTTGATATTTCGTTTGTAGCTTGCCCTCCAGAAGTATGAGGAAATGTTTCCAGCTTTTTCAGACTCGCGTGAATGCAAACTGGTGAAGGTGAGTTTGATTTTTAACTTTCTTTTCTTTCTTTCTTTCCAATATTTGTTACACTGAAAAAGTGTTGACAAGCCCAAAGAAGTGTGTGAAGTTAATGCTATTTTTTCTGTTGCTGGTTTTTATCACTACTATAGCTGTTAATACTGTTAAAACTGTTAGGGTGGGGATTTGAGCAAACTATGCAGATCCGTTAAATCATGCAGCCTTTTAGAAACAAGTCTATTAGGGGAACAACAAAAATGCGAACAAACCAATGCTTATGAAGTAGAGGAACTGCTGTTTTGTTTGAGGTTATGTTATACTGAAATTGTCCAAAACTTAACACACTTATTTGCTGTACGTATGTGTATTTGTCTCATCCCTTATCTGAACATTTTAGTATTTATTTGTACTACTAGTAGTTCATTGATAGTTTCCATGTGACGTCACACATTTACGCTGGAGGGCAAGAGAATGCTATCTACATTCGTCAGCAGCTCAAGAAGGAAGTTATTTCTTTTGTTTAGGCTAAATACTAAATAGTTGTTGCGCAATAAAGTGCACTTACTGTCCACGAGACAAGTCTGGGCTGGGTGTTAATGCAGTCAGAGACAAAACCTAGAAAAGAGGAACTTCGTGCCTCTGAGAAGTAAATTTGACTTAAAAAAAAAAGTTTGTGTCATGTTATTCAGGAACTGACTTGCCACTGACTTGTTTTTCCACCTAGAATGCAAGTAAATGCTTCTTTAAGCGCTTTTATATTTAAAAGAAACCCACAAATTAAGGGAAAGTGACGCAATTTACGCGTGTATTTGCGGCTGGTCTGTTCGCACTGGATTGGTATTACCTGAGGTAATTTTTCCGAACAGCATTTGGACAGGACTAAAATCACTAAGAAGCTCTGATAAAAATTGCTTTACCCCACCTCCCTATGTAAACTAATCCCGTCCGAATAGTACTAATGTCAGTAAAGATTACGGCGACTTTTACCGTCTGTAAAAAGGTTCGGAGAAATTACCTCAGCTAATACAAATCCAGTGCGAATAGACCAGCTGTAAATATACAGGTAAATTTTGTCACTTCCTGTTATTTTACGGGTTTCTTTCAAATATAAAAGCGCTTAAAGAAGCATTTACTTGCACTATATGCGGAAAAACAAGTCAGCAGTTAGTCAGTTACTGAATACCACGACACAAACTTTAAAAAAAAGTCATATTCCCTTCTCCGAGACACGAAACTGTTTCTGAAACTGACATTCTCCCCAAACTGAAATTAAACACAGTATTTCGAGTTTTTCTCGTCTGTGTCATGTTGTTTGCACATCTGATATCATGAAGCAATGTAATGTGTAACTAATGACGATAGAGGCGCAATCGAGTTATCCCTCTCACTTCTGAATGTGTTACTGAGATTTCTAATCTCGTCCGAATTGACCATAAATATTACAGACGTCCTGTGGTAAAATTACATTACGCCATCTACCCCCGTAAAACTAATCCCGTTCGAATAGGGCTTTAATATACTCGTATTTACAGTGATCGCTTCATTATAGGTAACCTCACGTAAACACTGGATATATTAATCATTACATTTTAAGCTATAAATCGTATCATATATGTGCATAATTTTTCTTTTTTCTTTAGTGTTTTTTTCATGAATGTGATTTAATACATTATAATACAGTACAATATGATAACATTAATATAATCCTGTCTGAATTATAAGACGTATAACTAGCATTAGTATTGAATCTCCGAAAAGAGAAGTAGCCTGCCATTTATTTAGCTGATCTAAACCATTTTATAATGAAGTGAAAGCATTACGTCTTGTGTATAGAGCAAATGCATACTGTATAAAAGACAGTACAAATTGTGTTGCATCCTCAAAATAGCAAGGTCAGTAGATTTCATGTATTTTCCTTTTTCTCCTTTTTTATTCAGAAACTTTTAGACGCTTTTGAGGAACAGAATGTGGATGCATATACCGATGCTGTAAGAAAAGCCACCATTTATTCTCTACAATAACTGCACAGTAGCAGGCAAGCTCCGGATGAAAGGGTGTTAACTCGCTTTCTTTATGTTAAAGGTGAAGGAATATGACACCATCTCAAGACTGGATCAGTGGCTTACTACAATGCTGCTTCGTATAAAGAAAACCATACAAGAAGACGAAAGTGACCTTCGCTAAGCCAAGTTTTTTATTTGTTTCCACTCCCTCTCGCTCATGCATTTAACCGCGACCTGGTGTGCAGTTTTGATGGTAGACCATTTCCCTTTAACCTCGTGATACCTTTACCACCAGCTCTCAGTGCCTTAATACAAATGCTTTTTCTCAGACACCCCTCTGTCTTTTATGACGTGACATGCTGCTCAGTCGTGGACGCGATTGTGCCGTCAGACCCCAGCAAACACTAAATGAATATAAGGCTGGTTGATTAAATGGGATTTTCAGATGTTGAATGAGAACTGAAAACAGTAATACTATGATGTGCACACCATGCTTCAGAAGGGAAGCCAAAGCCTCGTCTGCTCTGTTTGATATAGAGCACCTGTATTAAAAATAAATGCCTTCGTTTCTACTATTATTCTTTGTAGTAGTGGCACATATATTTCTATTCCTATCAGAAATGCCACACTTTGTATATCTGCATATTTTTGCTTGCTGTTCCCTGCGTTAGCTTACTTGATGATGAAAAATGATTTAAATGCTAATCTTGTCATGTTTGTATTTGGAAATAATGATAACATATAAGTGTGAGAGAGAGTAAAAAGATGACTCAACCAACACGGATATAATAGGAGGATGCATCAGTGTGAGTTTTGTTACCTTGTCAACCGTCAAAAAAAGTTTTAGTGTTGGGCTCTTGTTATTTCCTATGTTAAGGTTACAACTTTGTCATTATTTACTCCCCCACTTGTCGTTTGATCCCCAGTGACCACTTAGGTCATTCCCATAGTAAAAAACCCAAAAGTGTTAAATGACTTCTTTTGACTTATTTCAAGTGTCCCGAAGACATTTACTCCTCTAGTTTCATGTTGGGGTTTCAGTTGTTACACATTATTTTAAAACCTCCTAAAACTGCCTAGACAACAGTTCAGATGGAGAATAAATGGTTAATGTCCTCAGGGCAACATTATTTTTACCCTGGGACAACATTTTAACCAACCAACCAACTAGATTTTAGAAATAAGTTTACAGTTTGTTTCTTAAACTTACAACCAGGATTAGCTTGTCATAGACCATTGTTTTTCATGTATCATTTCCCTCTGATTTTAGGGTTCGGTTGTGGTTTGGGTTTAGGATTTAGTTACAAAAATGTGCTTGATTCACAATTGCTCTGAGGGCATCTCTCACTTTGCAAAATCAGGTCAAGCAGGTTGAAACGACATGAGGATTAGTAATGACAAGCGTTTAATGAATGGGAATGTGAACAATCCCTTTAAGAATAACTTGTAATTCATTCATAATTAGTGAAGCACCCATTGTATTTGTTTACCTATTATTTTTAATTATATTGTTATATTTATGTTTACTGTTAATTCATTCCTAGATAGTGTATTTTTGTGATTTACCAGTTCAAAAACTCACTTCCTCTGGTTTTAACTTCCTTATACTAGCTTTTGTGTTATAAACGGCAGACACGCGCTCGAGAATCAGTTCTGAATAAAGATTCGTTCAGGAGTCGAACGTGAGTTGTCCATGATTCAGTACACAGGTGTGTGGGCAGGACCAAACCAAACTAACCAGATACAGCCAGGTGCTAATGATGGGAAAGAGAGAAGTCGAGTCGTAAAGGTGGTCGGGTGCCCGGTAATATCACGCAGTTGTTGACAACGTCAACTCCGTTTGTTCTACGTTTAGACGGTGACAATCGTCAGTTTACGCCGTAAGCGTCGATGTAACGGTAAGTCTCTTTCTGTTAATAATAAGCGGCGTTTGTTTTTAGTTTATTCGTCTGAATTTTTTGTTCTACAAGTTACTATCTGAGACGATAAGATCTTTATAACAGTCATTTCGACGCCGTTGACGAAACCTATTGGCATCCCACCAAACCAGATCATAATTTGACATGCAATGTTACATACAGAAAACCCAAATCTTAAATACAGTAAATTAAACATTTATGTCTTTTAAAGTTTTACAAAGGAAATGGGATTTTGTTCTTTTTACTGAACCAATGTTTAAATTGACCGTTTAATCTGTGTTGAGCGCTGAAAATGCAATCTTTTATATTTTGACTCAAGGGCCACATCTAGGTTTTGAAATACATTTGAAGAGATGCACTAAAGTTATGTGAAAGACCAATTTAAATGTATTAATTTCAAACCAAACCTCTATTACTATACATGGACATTTATCTTTAACTTACCCTGCTTTTAGGAACACAATGTCATATTTTAGAAAAACTGTACCTCTTGTACAGTGCATATCACACATCTACAGTAAACATTTTAAATAAATTGAAATAAAATATTTAGCATATATAAAATGAGCGTTGTGTTTTACTATATATATATGTATATGTATATGTGTGTATATATATATATATATATATATATATATATATATATATATAATTACAGTTATCATCATGATAGGGGTGGTGGTGTAGCTGTAGTTTTTTAACGAGTATGTCCAGCTTTATAAAAAACAGCCTTCAATGCCCACAAATTAAATTTGCTTGCGCATTCAGAGCATGATGTAGCAGCACATTTATGATTGTGGTTCGTATGACTTGTAAAAACCATAATTAGGTTTTAATACTTGAGCTCTGGACGTGGTCGTTTCTCAATTACCAAGTTTAGACTCAGAACGAACTCCCGAGGACGGTTAAATTGCGAAATGGAACAGCAGAGTAGCCTACTTGAGGTTGTCATTAAGTCTAACCAATTATACATGCAGCCATTCGTATTTTTAATTTTTTTTAACAATAAAATAGCCTAATATATATAAAATACAAAAACGTTTTCGTTTAAAAATATGAATGTGGTTAAGGCAACACGCGCAGGCGTCATGCTCATTTAAACGTTTTTTGAGGCAAATTGATTTTGCGTGCAACCTCCAAATAAAAATAAAACGTCCATTAATCTGTTACTTGTTTTTTATCTTTTTAATATGCACAATATTATCAATTCTGTGAGGCAACCTTGTCACTTTTCAGAGATTTTCGCCGTTTTGATCGTGTTACATGTTACTTTATTTATGAAGGGATGGGATATGGGCGGATCAATCCTAAAGTATCGATATTTTCGATCCTGTCTGTCGGTAAAAGTCCGCTTTATCGCCGCGTTCGCTCTTCAGTCCCATTTCCTTCCGCTGTATCAGCGTTCATTCGCTTTAGTCACTACCAGCACACTCAGTCAGTGCAGGCAGGTTTAAAAAAGGGGTTCCTGTGCATTGTTGCGGTCGGTTAATAATGATGCAGCCTCGTGTGACATTTGTCAACAAAAAATATGCCACTGTGGTGGCCTAATACTACATGACAAAAAGCATCTAAAAGCAAAATGTCTGTTACAGAGCACGACGAAGTGCAGCCTCACACTCATCCCTGGTTTGATTTTCAGTGCATTCCAGTCTACTGACTTTTATCAGGGTTTTATTTTATTTTCAAAAGCAGTAGAGTTTATCAGTCAAAGAAAAACAGGCTCAAGAGGAAATGTTAATGTCAACATTCGCTTTTTGTTTATCTCAAAAACGTATAAAGGGAAGAGATGTGGTAATAGTGTTCAATGCAAAAAGTTGTCATGTCTATTTTATTTGATGTTAATTATGATGGCTATCAAAAGACCCCATAAAATCACTTTAATAAAAATATTTCATAAAAGTATCGGTATTGGTGACACTTAAAAGTACTTTGTATCGGATTGTCAAGAAAATAACTGGTATCACCCCCCTAGAAAGAAGGCAGATGCAACAGCGCAGTCATCAGCATCAGAGCGTGGTCGCGTGGTCCTTGCTTCTGCATTTTGCAATCTGAAGAATTAAAACGTTGTCATAAACACTCACAGCACTTCCATACCACAGTGGTGTGTGTGTGGTTCAAAACGGGACAGTCTCGAAGTTATACACTCTTAGAACGAATGTGTTAAAAACAACACAGTAGTGTTGACTCTGCGTTGTCCAGAATCCACCAATCTCTGTTTCATTATTTTAACAACAATGCTTTTGAAGCGTTGAACATTAAAATCATGTGATTGTTGTCATTTTCATTGTTTATAGGCTATACTTTATGGGTTTAAAATTACATTAATTTTATTTTACTTTATAACAATACATTTTATTGGAGCTAAAATCTGCAGGACATCGGCACTCCAGGATCAAAGTTGCCTACTCCTTGGTCACCATAAGCTCAATAGATGGCAAGCTCAAATCGCGGCAGTGACAGCTAATGGTGCGCTTCCGGTCACAGCTTGGATGATTTTCTGAGGCAGCTGCCTCTATTTGTGACACCTTTTGGTGGCACTTCTGTCTACTTGTGCCAGCTACCACTGTTTTTAGGCACTGACAATGATTTTGCACGCTCAATGTTCGTGTTTAGTTGCTGGCTGGCACTCTGAAATTGCTTTGAGACAGATAATGCTGTCACTCTTGGCTTATTTGCGTGCTCGCTTTCAGCATTTACTGGCACACATTGACTAAAACAGTGTTTTTAGACACATTATTGCTTATGTCACAAACACCTTAACTTCCTAAGACCTGGATGTCCACATATGTCCACCTTTTTTTGTTTGCACCATTATATTTAATCTTGTGTAACTGGAACCTTACACTGCTTAATGTTCAAAGAAAAAATATTTGGTTATTTTTATTTATTGGTTCTTTCTAACACCAAAATAGCTAAAAGAAAACTGAAAAAAAGACAAACCAAAGCTTGGGTCTTAGGAGGTTAGATGAAAACACCACCCTTGGCTGCCTGTTTGTGTCGGCTGATGCGGTTCGTGCTTGCCATCGTTAAGGGAGAACACCACAGTTTTTCGGTATTTTGCTATGTTCATACCTCAACTAAGACGCATTAATGCATCCCTATCTTTTTTCAGCGCGTGCACCTTTGGTCTTTGTACAGCGAATGTGTTGGCATTTGGCCTGGCCCCATTCATTCCTATGGCTCCAAACAGGGATGAATTTAGAAGCCACCAAACACTTCCATGTTTTCACTATTTTGAGACTGTTGCATGAGTAGTTGCACGAGTGGGAATGGTGGCACAAAATAAAACTTTATTTTGGAGCTATAGGAATGAATAGGGCTAGGCTAAATACTAACACATTCAAGCAATGTACAAAGATTAAAAGTGCATGCATTGAAAAAAGATAGGTATGTATTAATTCGTTGAGGTATGAACATAGTCAAATATTGAAAAAGGGTGGTGTTTTCCTTTGATGGTGGCAAGCATGAACCGCATCAGCTGACACAAACAGGCAGCCAACTACAAACAATCACAAATAGCTGATGCTGTTACCAGAAGTGTTATCACTAGCTGACACAAAATAGTATAATGCTGAAATATCACTCTTGGCTCATTTGTGCGCTCACTGTTAATGTTTACTGGCACACATTGTTCTAGACGCATTTTTTGCTTAAACATCTTTTGCCTAACTACCACAGTAATAATGTACCGTTTAAAAATGCAGAGTAATATCATATTAATGAAGCACAGCCACCTGACGCGGTTTTGCCATGGTAAAAATATAGTAAAACCTTTCAAAACGAAATAAGACAAACAGCTAAAGATGAACTTTAAAATTATAAATATTTAAAAATTTCAAACGAAATGTCATACATGTACCTGTATGGTGTTGATATTACAAAAATATTTTACATAAGCAAAGTACAGAAAATAATATATAACAATCACTTATTCTTATTAATGTTCATAATAATTATTTAGTGTTTTAAAATTAACCTATAAATCATATTAATATGTTGTAAGAGGGTGCAAAAACAATTTTCACATTTTTCACAAACTTTCACATTTATCATCATGTGCCAATATGGCAGACACCTACACCATGAGAAACATTTACCACAGTATTTATTCTTTAGTATCCATGATTTTAGCAGAATATTTACTATTTGTATTACAATAGTTTTACTACAAATAAAATACCATTGCTATTATGGTGAGAACATTGTGGGTAGATTTGTGGTTCCTTTTTCGAGGCATAGACCTGGAAACAGCCCTGATAACAGCACTTATCAAACAAAATGGTATGACAGTAATTTTAAAAATAGAATTGGTGCCTGTTTCTGACAAAAAAATCTTGATACCATGGTAGACTTCTCTTAAAGGGATGGTTCACTCAAAAATAAAAATTGTGTCATAATTTTCTCATACTTGTGTTGTTCTGAATTTGTATGAATTTCTTTTTTTCTGATAAACAAAAAAGCAGATATTTTGATAAATTACGGTAACCACACAGCTGATTGTAACCATTGACCTTCATAGTAGGAAAAACAAATATTATGAAAAATTGTCATAAATAATGAAGAAGATATTTTGATAAATGACGCCAGTTGACGGTACCCATTGAATTCCACCGTATTTGTTTTCCTACTATGGGAGTCGGTGGTTGCTATCAGCTGTGTGTGCTTGCCATCATTTGTCAAGGTGTCTTCTTTTGTGTTCATCAGAAAAAAAAAAAAAAATTTGTGCAGGTTTACAACAACATGAAAATGACAAAACTTTCATGTTTGGGTGACCTATCCTTTTAAGGGTGATTTATCATTAAAAACGAATGCTAAAATATAATGCATGGTTTATAAACAAGTACACACATTAGTGTAACGACATTTAAGGTCTCTGCGGATAGGCAAGTGGTATTTTTAGACATCTTATTAGGACATATTTGAACACTACTGTAGGTAGGCAA
Source organism: Misgurnus anguillicaudatus (assembly GCF_027580225.2). Lineage (NCBI taxonomy): Eukaryota > Metazoa > Chordata > Actinopteri > Cypriniformes > Cobitidae > Misgurnus > Misgurnus anguillicaudatus. The sequence continues at coordinate 10,418,283 of NC_073351.2, forward strand.
CTCTGTTAGGGCACGACCATAGTGAGCCTAACAACAAATGTACAGTAAATGAATGGGAGTAAAGTACATTGAGAAATAATAACATGATCCATTATCTAAATGTGTTAAATATTCATCGAAAAACAATTTGTAACCCTATCGGTGAAAACCAGTCTCAAAATCAAAGATAACAAGCATCAAAGTTTCATTTCACTCATTAATTTCACATTGATTTCGATTAAAATCTTTGACATGATCTTACTCATTCAGTATTAAAGATATCAATGTTATATTTTCACAGAATTTTCTTTACATTATGTAGGATGATTTTATGTAGAAAACAGTCAATCACAAAAAATGACTTGAGCTGGGTTTTCACAGACAGGTCACATTTGCTTGGGTTTTAAATACAGATTCTACCTCAGGTGATGTGTTGTCTTGTCTCCAGGGTCAGTTCGCTGTACTCATGAGAGTAAACCTGTACTTCAGGTAAGGGCATGTCATTTTAATGAGACACTTGAGATTAGTTTTCCAATAAATAAGCTTGCATTTAATTTTAGATAGACACCTTATTTCAATATACGCGTGTGTGTGTGTGTGTGTGTGTGTGTGTTATATATAATAAATATATTAGGGCTGGGAAAAGATTAATCGCGATTAATCGCATGCAAAAGTTATTTTTTGCATAATGTGTGTGTGTGTGTACTGTGTGTAATTATTGTATATATTTAACCACACACACATACATATATTCATGACAGATTTTTTTATTTATATTTCAATTTTTTAATTTATATAGAATATATAAAAATATAAATAAATATATACACACATGTAAATGTTTCTTAAATACATACATGAATGTGTGTGTGTTTATATGTACATAATAATGTGTATATATAATAGTTTGTCTGCTACTAGTAGTAGTAGTTGTTGTAGTAGTAGTAGTAGTAATAATAATAAAAAATAATAGTTTGAATTTATGCAGGTTTGTATATATTTCTATAGATATAACACAGACCAGAGACTTCTGAGAAATAACTGATACGTGGTAACGATGCCAAACCACAATATCTTTATATAGTAAATCGTAGGTCATATACTTCCTAAAAAGGCAAGAGCATCTGCTTTTATGAAATTTTTTAATGTGTAAGACACAATGCACACATGCGTAGCTGGTTTCACATGCATAAAACCTAATTCACGTGCACAAAGTATATATATTCTCCTAAGATCCGAGCTTTGGTTTGTCTTTTTTTCAGATGTCTTCCAGCTATTTTGGGGTTAAGAACCAATAAATATAATAACCAAATATTTTTCTTTGAACACGAAGCAGTGTAATTGTTCACATTTGTGTACAACAGGTTCCAGTTACAGAATTAAGTATTATGGTGCAAACACCAAAAAAATGTTATATCCACTTATGTGGACATTTAGGTCTTAGGAGGATATATATGCAAAAATTTACGTAAAATACAATTATATTCTGATAAAATACATCATACAAAATACGTCACAGATGTACAACTATTTTGAAAGTTTAAAATGCAAGTTTATCATGGTTTGTGAATGTGTAAATTGTCAACAACATGGTTTCCAGGTTTTTACTACAATAAAATCTTTATTAATTTTTCTAAAGGATCCACTTCTCGAAACAATAACTGTTTGAAAGACAGGACTTTCAGTCAGGGGCGCTGTTAGGGGGGTGCAGTATGCCAGCCATATGGGTCCACGAGAACGCTAGAGGGCCCCACCGTCATCACTTGTGTTTTTTTTTAATCATTCACGTTTAAATGACTAATACCCCATTCACACAGACCTCTGGTCCCAGAAAATACCCGTAAAATTGCCAGACAAGCGTCTGTGTGAACAAAAACTCGTTCCGTTAATCTTCTGGGATCGTTGCCGGAAAGAGGACCTAGTAAGATACGCGGGTAACCCTCTGTGTGAACTAGAATGCCGTAAAGGGCGTGTCGAAGTGAGGACGCGCGCGTCATCATCATCACAACACAAGTTATGGTTCAGCTCCTTACAACGACAGATAACATGCATATAAAAATTCACAATGAGAAATGTTGCAAACTAGATTGAAGCAGTTATCAGAAAATTATATATGAGACGCATAAACAATGACGCACGTGCCGTAGTGAGGACGCGCATGTCATGGCAACATGAAGTTGGTTCAACTCTTTAAAATGAGGGATTTACAACATTCACGACGAGAAATGGCAGCATACTAGACTGAAGCAGATATCAGGTAAGTTAGCTCGTTACTTACTGTGTTGAAACAGAGATCATTCAGCAGCATAAAAGAATATCGCGTCACGTGCTCATTTGAGCTATAATAAACGAAAATACCCGCATGTCATTCCAACGAGATATATCGTTCAGTTCCTCAAAATGCGGGTTTTAAATGCATATAAACAATCACGATGAGAAATGTCTGAAAACTGTATCAAAGCAGAAATCAGGGAGCTTGTCAAATATCCACTCTGAAGCTGAGATCATTCACCAGCATAGAACTGTGCATTCACGCGCTCCTTTGTAGTCTTATCATAAACAAAAATGCATGCGAGTTGTTTCTGGAGAGAGAAATAATATATAATATGCAAACTTCAGACGCTGCGTAGAAGAGAGGGCGGGACTTTCAACATGTCAAGTGTCTTTCCGGGACCATCAGATGCCGTGTAATCTTGGCAGTGTGAACGAAAAAAACCTCTAACTATTCCGGAAAAATCCAGGATGCATTTTACGGGTATTTAACGGAATTTCTGTGTGAAAAGGGCTTAACACTGTAGTAAAATGTAAAGTAAATTAATATAAAACTACTTTAAGAAAAAAAAAACAGCATGCAAGCATGACCTAATGCAATGTTTTACACTTGGCGGGTTCCCGGTGTTTTTTATTTAATTGTGTGGGTAAAAATGGGTATATGTGCGTAGACACAATTTTGGTTTGGGATCAGTTTGGTAGGTGTTTACAGTTACATTGTTACATTATATAAGTTAATAGGTAAACAAAACCAAAGTGTGCATGTACTTCCAATGACGTCCAACCATGAGTCCTAGTCTCCATGCATTATTCTTATTTTAGCGATCTCTGTAAAATGATCACAGGAATATTGTTTGCTTTCATAGGTTAAATAGTATTTATTTTTCGAATAATAAATCTTTTTGTTTCAAAATTTGCAAAAAAATAATTTTTTGTCACAAATGCAAGTGAAATGCTCTGTCGAGCCCTACAAAATTAAATAAACGCACTCAACAGAGTAATTTTTATGTAGCTAGCTACACATTATGCTTTAATTCATCTCTAAAGTCAAAACATCATCTAAAGGAAGGGGTTTTGCATACCCCCCCTTGCGCTTCTGCTTTCAGTGTATGTGAGGATATTTATTGCCAGTCATATGAGACATTTGCCATGCCTACTGTTGCCTTTAATATACACAATGTCATTGTTATGGGTTTAAATGCATGTTTATATTTGCAACTCTTTAGCAAAGTCAAGTCATGATGATTGTGTCTTTATTTTCTTTATTATAGAACCACACATTTACCTATTGTAAATGTGTAAACTTTTTAACAATTCATGTCACCCACTTTTGCTCTTCAGCAAGTGATCTTGTTCATTTAAATGTGTAATGCATGTGGAGATAACATTTGCTTTAAATTTAGTTGCTTTGATCCATTTCTGTGTCCTGACAGACATGCCACGAGACAGGAGTAAGAGATTTTAAACCACCTTAAACCACGCTCTCTCATCTGTCTATTATAATATCTTAAGTGTGTCACATGAAAGATACAATACAAAGCATGCTACATTGTTTATGGGTTTAGGCGCTTTTCTGCAAAAGGTGTCATTCACACCTAATTTATTTGAAGTGCACTGTAAACAAAGTATGTATGTATGAAGGCACAAAGGGTACAGGAAGGATACCAAAGAGTAGGCTTACTGCAGACAGAGGCAGCGTTGCCAACTTCTTTCAGTTAAAGGTATATACAGCTGGTCGCTAAATGTCACTATAGATGATGTCATACAGGTTATCTACATAAAATACCGGCATATCAGTGGGCAAGTCTCACAAACCTACATAGGTCATCAGTGTGATTTTTATTTTAAAATAAGAGCTTTTTTGTTAAACGGTAACACAACTCCAGGGGACTACTACTTTCATTATATATTTTATAATATTTATTTAGCATTTTGTTTTTTAATGTAGTTTACATTGTATATTTGGTAGTTCGGTGATTCTCACGAAAACTTGGTTTTAAAAATGTCAAGCATGAAAATGTAAAATTTGCTTAAATTTACTTTTTTTCCCACCAGACATTGAAAAACAAAGTCTGGAGTAAATGGGAACATTAATTTAAAAACTTTTACTTATCATTTAACACATTTTGTAACATAATTTAAAAAATTTGTCCTAAAAAATCTCATTACCGCAACAGTCAGAAAACATCAACACTGACATATTTTCAAAATGACATGACAAACCTGAAAGAACATAATTTGGAGATTCTGCACATGCATTTAAAATCAAAGTATTATGCTTCTATTAATTAAATTAACATTTAATAAGCATCTGTTGCGGTAATGATAATCAAAATGTCGTGTAAGCATTCTGACAAGACAATATTTCAAATTAACTGTAAAAAAATGATCTAACCTGGTAGCCATCTTGAAGTAACTGGTCCATGTGCTTGGTCACTCAAAATCAAACTTTATTAAAATTCTGTAAAAAGTGTTGCGGAGGATGAGAACATCAGGCATGGACACATCATCTTCCTAATTTTTCTTCATTATTATTATACATGAATATTCAGTAAATATTTTTTGTGTCATCTAAAGTAGTCTAGCAAAACATCCATTTATTTTTTTCTTAATATTTTTGTGTTAATTTGATTAAATTACAACATAACGCATGTTCAAACACAGTCGGACACATTGCGGTAATGAGAATTTCAGCAGAAAATGAGATAAAATTTACAATTATAAATTCTTAAAATCACACATTGTGCAAGGTAGAACACAGTATTGTGTTAATTCTGATGCTTTTTAATGTTACTATATTACACATTTTAAAGCTAAAATCATTAGTGCCGTGGTGTTTCAATGGTTTCGTGAGAATCACCCAGTTATGGACACATTATTGTATTTTAAATGGAAGAAAACACTGTTTTGATCTTAAAATAAAGCATTTTCCCTCTGTACATGACTGTGGGGACGAGCACTTCTGTGGTGCTTGGAATTCTAATTAATAAATAAAAATGAAATATTGCTAAATTGATGGCTCAAGAAGTTGTAATTGTTCAAATAACATATTGTTTCATTTTAAAATATTAAAAAAATTGTAACCCTAAAGTATTTTTCAAGTGTAATATCTCTGTAAAGGCTAGGGACAGAAAAACGGACAGTTCCGTAGAATGACCCAATAATTAATAAGACTAAAATTACTGCATACTCAATCCTTAAGGCAGGGGTCTCCAACACGTCGCTCGCGAGCTACTGGTAGCTCGCGTCTTAATTGCAGGTAGCTCGCTCGTGGGTTTATTTATTTTCTGTGGTTATGGCGCATTTGGATGTCTAGTTAGTGTTACAAGCGCCTGTGGTAGTAAAGACTGGGTACGTATTTGACGTCGCGTTGAGCTGTGTAGATCAGCGTATCATATGACATCAGTAATTTAACATATATGATTTAAAAACAAACAGATAAGTCCGCGCACCCGCACCGGACGATCTCCGCAACGCTGTGAAGCCCGCGCAGCGGCAACCGGACGATTCGCGCAACGCTGTGCCGTCATTTTCGGATTCATTTTTGATAAAACGAAAATACAGTCGTCGTCACAGGTTCAATGGGTTATCATCTCATATTTAAACATCAAATGTCAAGAGATACCAGAGAGCCATACGTGACATACATGCACATTCCTATTATGAATCCAAAAGCAGTAAATACTCTATGTTTGGAATCATCTTTCTAAATCTGATCTTTAATAATTGATTTTTTTATTCAAAATGTGGTATTTTTGGACGAATCCTACAAGAGGTGATAAAAAAGTATAAAGACAACATAAAAGTTTTTTTTTGTTGTTGTAGGATGTGTTCTTTCATTTGATGTATCGTATGTTTATGTTTAAAGAAAAGCACTTTCTGGAAGGTATTACAATTTTGTGAAAAATACAAAAAATGCTTGCACTGGCTGGCAACTTTATAAAAAAAAAATGCTGGCAGGAAAGAGTTCAAATCACAGTGAGTGTCAGGATTTGTGTACGAATGAACCCAGATGCAAACGATGTCAGGGAAAAACACAAAACACTTTATTTGGACAAAACAAAAACCCACGATGAGGTACAAAACATGAAACACTGACAGATAACACTAAACTTTGACTTTGACTCTGACTTGAATAACTAGACACGAACACCAGTAACAGAAGACAATGAACCTGCACAGAACTAAAGAAACACTGACATTAAATACAGAAAACCAAACAAGATAACGAGCGGGAACAGGTGATGGGAATAAGTAATATTTAACAATAAGCAGGAGGACGGGCGGGGACAAATGACAAGACACCGGAGGCACATGCCAAACACAAAAACAAGGCATGAACCTCCACACAAGGCCAGGGACTGCCAGAACTCTGCCACCATGACAAAATACAAATATAACAAGACTTCAAGGCAGAGTCCTGACAGTGAGTTAATAGACCGGTGTCTATTAACTCACTAATTTAGGTATAACGTGACACAAGTAGCTCTCGACCACTTTTATTTTTTAGAAAGTAGCTCTCCAATGGAAAAAGGTTGGAGACGCCTGCCTTAAGGGGTATAACTAATATGTAACTGATTTTTTGTGTTTGTTTTTTCTAGGCATGTGACTGAACCTGATATGGCGGGTAATGCAATTTTGAACAATTTTCTTCAGAAGTGAATCTGGATGTGCGGATCATGGCTGTAAAACAAGAAACGTGCAAACATCTCTAGGGTCATTTTTTTTCATCACTTTCTGCTGAGACAAGCATCCTTTCATTTTCCCCAAGGTTTAGGATTTGGATTTGCATCAAAATGAGAGTAAAGTATTCAAAGTTACTTATTTTAGCATTAGTTAGCAGCCTTTGCCTTGTCGTCTTCTATTCAAAGCTGAAGGATGCCATGCACACTCAAAGAGACATGATCAAAAACCAATCGATCACAGCGGACACCCATAGAAAACCCACAACAGCGGACACCCATAGAAAACCCAGGACTACTACAGTGAAACCCATCATTAAAAAGAAAAGCAAAAACAACACACCGCTTAAACTTCCGCAGCTCACTATTTCTGAGGATTTCATAAAGTTCATTCCGAAAAATGGAGCCTTCTGGAACAGAAAACTTCATTCTCTACTCAGGCAGTTTGATGTTGCCCAAAATCAAACACATGAGGACCCACGTCACTGGTTTCGTTGTCAGCCCGAGAGTTTTGAGTTATTGCAAACAAACATTCAAGATATTCAGTCATACCCCCTACTCTATAGAGAGTTTCTCAAAGGCATGGAATGTCGAGATCCACCCGTAGTTATTGACCAGCCCACAAAGTGTGAGTCTGGGAATGAAGCGGAGCAGGTTTTCCTTTTGTTTGCAATTAAATCCTCCCTTAACCACTTCGAGAGGCGTCAGGCTGTTCGAGAGACCTGGGGACGGGAAGGCTTGTATGACAATGGAGTGCAGGTGCGAACGGTCTTTCTGCTCGGCCAATCATTAGAGGATGATCCCAATCTCGACAAACTGATTTCACTGGAAGCTCAGCAGTTTCAAGACCTTCTCGTCTGGGACTTTCAAGACTCATTTTATAACCTGACGCTAAAAGAGCACGTGTTCTTCAAATGGATGCTTGATAATTGTCCTCAAGTGTCTTTCGTATTTAAGGGTGATGATGATGTTTTTGCCAATACTCAAGCGATACTGAATCATTTGCATTCTTTAGAACCTGAGCAGGCATCGTCATTGTACGCGGGGCAAATTATTTTTGATGCCACTCCTTTACGTGACCAAAACATCAAATATTATGTACCTCAGACTTTTTATGAGGGTCCTTACCCTCCTTATGCCGGTGGTGGTGGCTTTCTCTTTTCTGGAAACCTTCTCCCATATCTTTACCATGTTTCCTTCTACATACCGTTTTTCCCTATTGATGATGTCTACACGGGAATGTGCTTTAAAGCACTTGGAATCACTCCAGTCAAACACAGTGGTTTCCAGACGTTTGACATTCGGGAACAAGATCGAGAGAATGCATGTGTACACAAAGACCTGCTCCTGGTGCACCAACGTACCCCACAGCAGACCATGAGACTGTGGAGGAACATGCATAGCTCCATGTTAACCTGCTAAAAGACACATATTCACATTAATATTATTATGTTGAGCCGTTACTGTATGCTTCCTGAAACTATAAAACTTGTTTTGAATTAGAAAAAAACTCTGTAATGGTTTGTTTTTTGGACAAAATTAGGATTATGTTTGTTATTACTTATGACATCCATCTCCTATTCTAAACGTGAAAAAATCTTAAACCTATATATCATTGGAAAGCTTTTGAAATGTAGTTTTTATTATCAAAGCCATTTAATGATAGAAATTATGTGGTTACAGTCTTGTTAAATGTCGCTGAACCCACATAAATGCGTTATATAATTTTTATATATTCATGACATAATATCCTATTATAAATCTTGACACACTATATATCACTGAAAAGCTCTAAGAGTGTAGTTTTCATATTTGAAAATATTTTGCACAAGTTATAATGAAGTGACAGTAATGTATCAATTTGTGACAAGAGTATGCAACAAACCAATGACACCTAGTGGCCGTTGTTTGTAAATCTACTACAGTTTTTATGATTTTAACTTGAATTTTGGAACAAAAATAGTTGAGACTTACAGCTTTATTTTTTTAGCATTTCTTGTATAAAACTTACATTTTTATGTATTTTATATTTTATATGAAATATACTTTACATCGTTTATTTTGTTTCTTAAAACAAAACTATAACTATATTCATTTTAGTAAAAAACTTTTATGTGTCGTCTTTAAAACGAGACCAAGATTACGTTTATCGATAATTTGAAGGTGCTGCACATTAACTTTTCACCCCCCCCCCATTCAAAAAGTGTGATATTCAAAGATTTAAACATTTTGTTTAAAGGCGGAGTGCACGATTTCTGAAAAACGCTTTGGAAAAGAGAGTCGGGCTGACTACCAAAACACACTTTTAGCCAAATGGCAATAATGGGCGTGTCTACTAACAGTCACTGTTGCGTATGTGTGGGGCGGATCTATCAAAAGAAGTTTCAGATTCTATTTGGGTAGGGGCTGGATGATTTTAAGGGCCCAGGCACTTTGGAAGCCACCAGAGATAATTTTATTAGTAACAGTGATAGTAGTAATGTTATAGAAATTTTAAATGTATCTACCAAACAGTTAAACCAGTAAAACAAAGTTATGACTTGTTTCAGCATTTTTGGCAATACTACCCCCCTGCCCCCATTCACTGCATGGTTTTGTCCAGTCGTCTGTAGCCTCAAGACTAGAGTCAGTCAGTTACTGGATATCAGTAACTAAAGGGAGGCTACAGAGGTCAGAGAGCAAGAAAATAGGCGGACAATTATTCCAGTATTATATAATTTAATCACAGAGCTTCCTTCTTTCCGTTATAGCCAACCGCTACCTGATGGTCAATAGGTTACGTTTATCACCACTGAAAATGATATGAATGTAATTTTTGTCCAGATATAGATCTTGAATTTGTAGACACTTGCCAGTATTCTCCTGTTAGCAAACTGTGCTAGCGGACGTTTTGCTAACTACCACTGGATGCTAGCAGACTCATACACATGCAAGCCTCGCTCTCACCTGCTCTTTCACATGAAGTTTTCCAACTATTTTTCCAAACCAGACTAAAGTCTCAAATCTATTTGTGAGATAAAGAGCATCACAGTTTGATTTCAAGCATTTATTTCACTACAATTTCAATCATACTCAGTCGATATTAGACATATTAAGTGTATATCTATACAGAATGTTCTTTACATTATGTAGAATATTTTAGGTAGAAAACAAGTTAATTCTTTAGCTGGTTTTTATTATTTTTTTAAAGTTGACAAAAGGGTAACTTCTTAAAATGGTGATGGTGTTTAAAATGTTAAAGAAAAATGTTTCAAAGTACCTGTCTATAGGCAAATAGCAATGATATTTGTCCTTATGGGTTTAAAAATGTAATGGGTAAAAATTCATTTTAATATACTGGTGCAGTATGAATAAATTTGAATAAATTTTCTAGCCAGATACACTGTAAAAAATACTTTGCTGCCTTAAAATTTTTGGTTGAATTAACTTGGATTTACAAGTCATTTTAACTTACTGTTATTTATCTTGACTAGAGATGAATTGTTATAACTACAGGTGAGTTGTTATAACTTATAAAATTAAGTTGACTTTTCTCAACTATATTTTGTAAGTTGTGACAACTCATTTCTGTTGACATGACTTGTAAATCGGAGTTGATTTAACAAAGAATTTGAAGGCAGCAAATATTTTTTACAGTGTAAAGCACAAGAAACCATTTTGAGAAGGGAAGTTAATAAAAATTACTTTTTTATTAAGTGATTTTTAGGTGTTTTATAGCGTTGCTGGATTGGATGTGATTGCACCCTAGTTATGATTTGTTATTATATTGATATTTATTTTTATTTCAAGGACCACAATAGAAATAAGCTAATGGAAAGAAAAAATAAATAAACTAATGGCTTTTTTGTGTGTATATCATCCTCAACATGTGTATGAATCCTTATTTCTGCATGTTTGTATTTAAAATGTTGTCAAATAAACAACAAAAAACAAACAAACAGTGATTTGATAGAAAAGTCAAATGTCTTTGTGACTTAAAATCTGTATTTGGACAAAAGAATGATGCTTCTGTTTACTACAGTATTGATTTGATGGACAAAGCTTTTAGGGGGCGTGCACACCAAACCTTGTACACCCACGGTGGGCGCATGTTTTCAATTGATTCCAATGGAAACTAAGCGTTTTTCAAATAAGCTGGTGCTCTGCGTTTTTTCCGCGCTCAGCACTGAGCATCAAGAGTTGAAAGAGATTCAACTTTGGGTGAAAAGCTCAGCTCGTCAATGTCAGTTCTCACACGGCCGTCCAATCACAGTGGAGGAGGGACGGGACAAGTATCACAACAACCAACCGGCTCATAGCTCAAGTATCACAGCTAAAAAGCGCTCGGCTGAAAAAACAGCTGGCATTCGGTGTTTGCGTTTAAAAGTTTTAGTGTGCACAACCCCTAACCCCATTTAGTTTAAGCTGGAATGAAGAAAATCTTTCACAGTAAAACATGTGTTCAAACTGCATTTTTTACAATGCCTAGACAGTTCAGCTACAAACAGATCTCAGTTCTAAAGGGGATCGCACACCGGCCGCGCCGCGTCGAGTCGCGTCTAGGACAACTCGGAGGTATTGGAAACCGGAAGTGCGCATTAAATAGTGCGAGCTTCGTCAGATAGCGTCTACTTCAAAATGCAAAATATACGTTAGCAGCCAATGTTAATCGTTAATGATTTGGGACAAATATGATGTCATTTAATGTTAAACTACGTGAGTGGCGCTGTGTGGCGCGACAGGGATTTGAGCAACTTCCTGAGTCACAGCTGGGCAGCGCGGACAGGCGCCACCTGGCGGCGCCGGTGTGCGTATACTCGTAGAAAACAATGTGTTCGATTTTTTTTAGAACGGCACAACAAGTCGTTGCTCATTGACTGTAGTGGATTAATCTGCAAGAGCGGGTGGTGCTGGCAACATGCTCAGTGAAGCTGATCATTAATGACCACTCCCAGGTTTCTGGCTGTCCTGGAAGGTAGTGAATATACTGAAAGATTTTATCAGTTGGCTGCAGCGTACGGTGGCATAGACAATAATACTGATGATGTATTTGATGATAAGGACCAAATAGTCTGGTTTGGCTGGTATGATGGCCTTTTATCTGAATACAGGAATGCTCTGCCTTTCTTAGATTTACATCAGTGGTTCTCGCTCACGACTAGATACGCGGAGGAATCACTGAATTAAATGTAAATTCATGAGTTCGCCTGCCCATTCGGTCTTAACGTTAATGGTAAACTTGCAGCCCTCGTAAGGAGCTAGGCCTGTCAGCTTTAACGATTAATCCATTTATCATTAGCGCAGTCAAATCAGACCATCAGCACTGTGTCATGGGCATAAGTTTGTTTTTAGTACTGCGACGACCCATTGGCATGTGACGAAGTTCCGCAAAGCATTTCAAAAGAATACAGACTCTGCTCTCATGGAGCTCACGGAGCACGCGCCCCTTCGAATTTTTGAGCCAAGTGGATTTTTGCATGCAACCTCAAAATCAATGAAGCATCTTTTCATCTGTAACTTTGTTTTATTGGCAACATGACCAGTTTTTCACTTCACTTTCTCATAAACCATGCAAACACGTTATATTTTACCAAATACACAAAATAATGTTGTTTTAGCAATGAAATAGGTGCTCTTTAAAGGAATACTCCACTTTCATAAAAAATCTTGATAATTTTAATGACGATAGTTTTGCTAGATAAGACCCTTATGCCTTGGTTGGGATCAATTCCTTTTATACTGCATTGAAACTGCAGACTGTTGAGGTCCGCTTAAGTCTATATGGAGAGAACTTGGAATGATTTCTTCTCGACAGAACAAAGAAAGACATAAACATATTAGATGACATGGGGGGGAGTAAATTATCAGAATGTTTTTATAAAAGTGGAGTATTCCTTAAAGTTTGACCACCACCTCAAATTCAATGGGGAAAAATCACGGTAATACACACTCGTATTAGTGCAAAGCTACCAAAAACACCCAATCCTAATTGTTATCTCCATAACAAAATCTGAGATTACCAGACATGGACTCATGCATTTGTTTATGTGTTATTTTTAGGGGTCAAGCCCAGAATGGGAAAAGACCCCTATTGTATCTGTTAGTTTTCTTCTTATTATTTATTCTTATTATTTGTTATTCTTCTTATACCCGTGCGGTCTATGGCAGCCCATAGAAACGTATGTAGGAAAGTTATGAAATTTGGCACACTGATAGAGAACAGTCCAAATATTATCCACAGCAAATTTGGAGTCTCTATCTGAAACGCGCTAGCGCCACCAACAGTCCAAAGTTGCACTTGCATTTTTGCTTATAACTTCTGATCCGTATGTCCTAGAAACAAAATTCTTGTTTCCTCTGATTCCTTGGCTCAAGACTCTATGACGTAATTTTCCATCATGAAATTTTTTATGTAGCAAATTAGTATGTAGCCTCTAGAGACCCTCACGGCAAAAAGTTAAAAGAATTTTGATAAACCAATCCGTTGTCGTATACCGCCTTAACGAATTTTACTTAGAGCGCAAAAAACAGATTTTAGGCTGTATCTTCGCCAAACTTAGACACGACACTTGGTAGTTGTGATGCCAGTCAGGAACTGAGGGTGCATGCACAGTTTCGTTGCAGCGCCACCTAGTGGTGAGACAAATGTATTACACGCCTATAACTTTGGCTGTGGTCAATGTATTTTTACGGGACTTGTTTCCTTGGAGTTTTGAATAGTTGCCAAGTTCAACGATACCAAACATGCCAGGATTCGCCTTACGGTTTGCCCTGTGCTTCAAAATAGCGCTTAAAAAACACACGCGAATATCTCCGCAACGTTATTCTGATCAACTCGAAAACGCCATAGGAAGAACAATGCATTACCTTCTGAACAAAAAACTTTATTGGTGTTACATTAAAATTTTCATCAGAAATTTGCGAAAAACGAAAAATTACCTTCAAATTTTGTGTTTTTTACACATGAATGGTTATAACTACGCAACAAAATGGAATTTTTTCACCAGATTTGATACGCTGAGCAGAGTCTGAGGTTATGCCTGCACCACTAGTTGGCCTCATAATTGAACAAAACCTTTCAAATCAAGCAAACCCTATGGTCATACAACTATTTCATTGCTAATCTAAAGTTGTAATCTAAAGATGTAACACAGTTATGACCTGAGGTTGCATGCATGATTTTGTCATAGCGCCATCTAGTGGTTTTGAGAGAGAAAATGGCTATTTTGCCTAAAACTACTGCAACAACACATCTAAAACCTTGAGTCATCATGGATTATTCCTTTCATGGCTTGAAGTATAATCAATAGTGGATGTCAATTCACGCCCTAGCAACCAATGAGAATACCTTATCAACCGTTTTTGAAAGAACTTTTTCTCTGCATCAGAACATCGTTGAGACATGGGGATGGTCTCTTTTGACTCATTTAACTTGTTGTAACATGTTGTGAACCATGTTTTGCCACTGAAATCATCACTCACGTGTCCTTCGTGTTCTAATGTTCCATGATTGTCAATAACAGAAGGTCAATTGCAGTAGACAAGAACATACATAGATTATTTTTGTTCATCTGAAATCATTAGGTTTACCTAGGTTCTTTAGTCTGCTTATCCAAACTTAACTTTAAATCCTTCTGGGCCATTTTCGGCTTGAACCCGGTATTGCTGCTTGCAGCTATATTTATATATTACTGTGGTTATTCCATGAGCCTGGAGACTGCAGTGTACACAGTGTGAGTGTCACAAGTCAGGGCTGGCCACTAATGTAAACATGGGGAGGTCCCAAAGCAAACCCAATGACCAGACAACACAAGTACATGTAAGTATAAAAATATAACTTTATTTAAATTATTTAAAAAGAAGTATAGGGATGGGAAGGTTAAAACTAAAGGCCTCTGTTCTGCCCTCCAGGTGGGCCGTGACGCGTAGAAAGGGGGAGGGGAACAAGGGCCAGGTGTCCGGGACCCAAGACACTAAGGGGGGGTGAGCAGGTAAGTCTCTTCCGCCTTGTTTTGATGATCCCGTGGCGCCCTCCTTTCCTCCTCCCGGTCGCAGGCTCTGCTTCTCTCTCTTTCTCCTGCTTTAGGCTGGCAGCTGTAACATCAAGGGGTTGATCTCAACACTGGGGCTCACACTACTCACTGGTGGCTGCACACAGGTAAGTATCTCGCGGTACAGGCTCTGGTTCTCTCTCTCCTGCTGTAGGCTTGTAGCTGTTACACAGTAGGGGGTTAATCTCAACACTGGGGCTCACACTACTCACTGGTGGCCGCACACAGGTAAGTATCTCGCGATACAGGCTTTGGTTCTCTCTCTCCTGCTGTAGGCTTGTAGCTGTAACACAGGGGGTTAATCTCAACACTGGGGCTCACACTACTCACTGGTGGCCGCACACAGGTAAGTATCTCGCGGTACAGGCGCTGGTTCTCTCTCTCCTGCTGTAGGCCTGTAGCTGAAACACAGGGGGTTAATCTCAACACTGGGGCTCACATAGGGTCAACACTGGTAACTCTTCACCACTGTAACAGTGTAATTGTTCTAGTCACGCTATCTCTTAGGTTTCCTCAGACAATATTCACATTCCATGCATTCAACGAATACTTTCAATGGTGGCCCCGATTCGGGAATGGTGGACTTACGGTGTTTACACTCAGTCGGTAGATAGATATTTCTCCAACCTTTATGATGGCAAAGCGTCGCGGTACGTCCTTCCCACACGCCGGTGATACTGTCAGCGGGGGAAATCCAACACTGCCACGCCGAGCCGAACGCTGCCCTCTCCTCTCGTTCACTTCGACTCCCGAGAACTGGACAGGGGCGCACCTTTGTAGAGGCTCCGTGACAGATGGTATCGATCTATGCTTCCCTGTACACAACAGTACAACATACACACAGCGTACTCCGTAACAGGTTGCTTTACTCACAATAATCTGATGTTCCAAGATGCTTCACCACCGTTCCACCGAATCGGCCACGTCCAAGGGTGACAGAGCCAGCACTCCGCCGAAGCTCCAACGCAAGAGTCACATGCATATACAGTAAGTAGATTGCCAGCCTCACGGCCTCTCGTTGTTTCACGTCAAGTTCAGTAAAGGGGGCTACTGAAAACACCACACAGCATCACTGCAATAAGTTTAAAGTGTATTCTCACACCAAAATCTCAGACTCACCCACAGCACTCTTCACTCTCCTACGTGAATCAATAAAGTTGCAGCCCCACTTCATCCGACTGTCTTCGGCTGATGGAAGATGATATTGCAGGCTGGCGGTATAAACGTCGCTGCTGTGGCCCTTTAATCCTCTCCAAATTGTTACACCCTGGCTCACCCACCGCCTTGCTCTGTGTTTGGGCCGTAGTCTCGCCTACTAAGGCTCACAATGCATGTTGAAAACACATTTCACAATAGCACAGTAATGTAGATGCCGAGTACTCACAATATTGACGATCCTTTTCCTTTGTTTACCTCCGCAGGCTTATATGCTTTCCTCTTCGCCCCGATGTAAATCCACATCTGCCGTTCTCCTCAGTACACTCACGGTGAGTGGGCTGCTAACAACAGCACACACAAATCAATAATCGTTCACAAAGCGACTCGTTTCTCAAAGAGCCTTCAATGCATCATATACTCAGCCCGTGTCTTTCTCTTCTTCTCACTCTTAATTCCAGCAACTGTAAAATCCTTCCGTTACCAGCGTGACTCGGCCCAATTCTTCCCTCGATGACACCAGAGCGAACCAGCAACGAAATCCCAGCCGTTACCAAACACACAGCGGACTCCTGCGCTGACCGGACTGCAAAACAGAGCAACAACAACAACTGAACTCTGAGCAACTCAACCCCATCTTTGTGTTTAACGCTCCTTTTTGTATCCCTCTCCTTCTGTGTATCCTCCAATCACTGATCGCTGCATTCATTACTCACACCTGTGTTAGATTAGACTTGATTTCGCCCCGCGTCGCTTACCGGAAGTTCCGGTGTCTCCGTTTCATCGTCCGGGTGGGAAACCTTCCGGGCGGAACTAATCTTCCCTATCAAATAGTTCTGCCCCTTAAAATCGTCACCGGGTGACATGAGTTTATAATATTTTCCTCAAATGTGTAATATAAATAAATAGTGCTCATAAATGGCTGTTTAAATAATATCCTTTATTGAAATAAATGGATGATTGGACCTGGAATCAATATAAGTCATGACTTTACAAGTGGATACGCATTCACCCGATAGTAGCGCAGCATACGATGTTTAAGATCTGGTAAGAATAAACTATCGTGAGAACAGTGGTGGTGAGTTGTTGCTTTCATCTCTCCTCATCATCCTGTGCTGAAACTCTATGGTGAATGCGCATTGGCTGCTAATGAAAGCTAGTTATTATAGTTTATAACGTTTTAAATATGGATATTTTTCTTACAAAATCACACAGATTACCTCCAGAAGACCTTTATTAACCCAATAGAGACGTGTGTTAAGGATGGATGCACTTTTTTGGGCTTCAAACTCAGAAGTTGTTCCATTATAAAGCTTGGAATAGCAAGAACTTTTTTTAATATAACTTTGATTGTGTTTGTCTGAAAAAAGATGGTCATATTTATCTTGGATGGCTTAAGGTTGATTATGTCACGGGGCTGTTGCAAATGAAAAGTGAACATGACAAGCTTGTCAAGTATGCAACGAATACTCAAAATGTGACCTTGTCATTTAACCCATTCCAGTGAGTAGTGAGTAGTAAACACACACACAATAAATGTTTCGATAAACACACACCTGGCATGTCAAATGTCTTAAAATAACCACCTGAGCAATGTCTGTGGTAACTGTGGTATGTGCAGAATAATTGACTCGGGCAATTATTTGAAAATAATGCACACTCTGCTTTGTGTCATGCCACATTACCACTTTGGGTGTGCATTATTTTCAATTAATTTAATGACTGTCATCAATTATTCCTTAAATAATCATGGGGTAATTTTCATTTAGTGCTTTAATTAACATCTGTTAAACAAGAGCAACAGCATTTAGATTAGGAGTTATAAACTGGAACAAGTTTGAGATTTTGATAATGATGTGTTTAATCTTACTCCGCTAAACCTCAATAAACTTCTTCATCAAGATCTTCAATGTCCTTATCCTTTATTTCTTTACATGCTCAAAGGATAGTGATCTGGGATGCATTTACAGCTGCCCTTTCTTGCCTGACTGTAACTTGTCTTTCATGTTTTATCTGAAAGCATTGTTTTTAAAGGGACCCTTTGAATGACTTGAAGTATAAATGCATTGCATTTAAAGGAACAAGCCCAAATTGTGGGAATTTAGGTTATTCACTGTATCCCCCAGAGTTAGATAAGTCCATCCATACCTTTCTCATCTCCATGCGTGATGTAACTCTGTCTGACGCAGCCCCCGCTAGCTTAGCTTAGCACAAAGACTGGAAATGAATAGCTTCAGCTAGCATACTGCTCCCAATAAGTGACAAAATAACACGAACATTTTCCTATTTATGTGTTGTGATTTGTATAGTCACACTGTGTACAAATAAGGTGATATGAGACACAGACATCTTTTAACAGCATACATACTGGGAACTATATTATCTGAAGGCGAATCACTGCTACTTGGGCAGAGTGATTTGCTTACAGTACCCGAGAAGCCCCCTGGTGAGGAGCAGAGAGTTCGGTCAGAGTTGTGCAAATCACTCCGCCCAAGATCCCAGTATGTATACGGTTAAAAGATGTCCGTCTCATATGACCTTGTTATTTGTACACGGTGTTTCTATACAAATCCCAACACATAAATAGGAAAATGTTTGTGTTGTTTTGTCACTTATTGGGAACAGTATGCTAGCTGGAGCCATTCACTTCCAGTCTTTGTGCTAAGCTAAGCTAGCGGGGGCTGCGTCAGAGAGTTACAGCACGCACAGAGATGAGAAAGGTATGTACTGTAAGGACTTATCTAACTTTGGGGGATACGGTGAATAAGCTAAATTCCCCAAATCTGTGCGTGTTCCTTTAAAGCCAGACTTGATGACTACAGCACTTGTGCTCATTTGCAATAAAGAATGCTCAAGACGATCCAAGTCCCTGGTCTTCACTGAAAAGGTTTCTAACAGTTCAGTTACCTCATTCAGTCTAAATGCCATCATAGTATGTGTTCCCTGTCAGTCAGCATGTGTTTACATACTTTTGCGAAGTTTGCATATTACAGATATCATCACTTAATTTTCCTACTCTTCTTCGTCACAGTTCTGGTCTGCTTTGCATTCATGTGTATTGGAGTTGTGGCTTTGGATGGCAATTTGCAGGAAGGGTGGAATCGTATGTCTTCAATGCTATCAGGCCAAAGTAAGCATTTTCTTAAAGGAATAGTCTACTCATTTTAGTATTGAACTATGTTGTTGCCTTGGCTGAGAGTTGTTGATGCATCCCTCTGTCGTCTGTGTGCGTGCACGTAAGCGCTGGAGCGCGCTGCGACACTTCGATAGCATTTAGCTTAGCCCCATTCATTCAATGGTATCAAACAGAGATAAAGTTAGAAGTGACCAAACACATCAACGTTTTTTCTATTTAAGACGAGTAGTTATACGAGCAAGTTTGGTGGTACAAAATAAAACGTAGCGCTTTTCTAAGCGGATTTAAAAGGGTAACTATACTGTATGGCGGAATAGCACTTTTGTGAGTACTTCGACTCGGCGCATTAACACCCTCCCTCTCCCATTATGAGAGGGAGAAGGGGAGCGGACTTTTCAGGCGAGTCGAAGTACTCCCAAAAGTGCTATTACGCCATAAAATATAGTTCCTCTTTTAAATCCACTTAGAAAAGCGCTACGTTTTATTTTGTACCACCAAACTTGCTCGTATAACTACTCGTCTTAAATAGGAAAAACGTTGATGTGTTTGGTCACTTCTAACTTTATCTCTAAATGGTACCATTGAATGAATGGGGCCAAGCCAAATGCCATCGAAGCGTCGCAGCGCGCTCCAGCGCCCACGTGCACGCACACAGACGACAGAGGGATGCACCAACAACTCCCAGTCAAGGCAATAACACACTTTAACATTGAAAATGAGTAGACCATTCCTTCAAATCGCCAACTTCACCTTTAACCTCCTAAGACAAACGTGGACACTTACACTGCTTCAAAAAAAATTTGGTTATTATATTTATTGGTTCTTTCTAACCCCAAATAGCTGGAAGAAATCTAAAATGCAAGCCAAACCAAAACTCGGGTCTTAGGAGATTAAGTTAACATTTAAAAGATAGAGCATGCTGTAAGAGCAGATGTAGTACGGCTGGTATTTTTTATTGGCAATTGGAAACATAATTCTCCATCTAAGTGTCTTGCATCAGGTCTAACTTGTTAAGCTTGAAGTTACCACAGGAATTGGTTCTAGGCCATATTCTCTTCTCGTTATACATACCTTCTCCAGGATACATTATCAGGAAGCATAACATCAGTTGGCACTGTTATGCTGACAACACCCAGCTTTATATTTTCCCGTAACGTTGCGAAACCAACCGGTTTTCAAGGCTAGCAGACTGCGTTAACGACATTAGTAAGTGGATGGCAAATCATTTCCTTATGCTTAAATCCAATAAAACAGAGGTGCTTATATTGCACCAAATAGCTCCAAACAAAATATGTCGGATTACAACATAGATTGTTGCACTGTTGTGTCATAGTCAGGAACCTAGGTCTGAAGTTCGATAGCAACCTATCATTCGATAGTCATATATCCAACACTTCCTGCACAGCATTCTTCCATCTTACAGATATTTAAAAAATGAGAAACACAATCTACCTGCATTTATGACCTCAAGAATTGACTACTGTAAATCATGTATAGTATACATTTTTAAATATTGCTAATCAACTACAAAGTCTTAAAGAGCACCAATTATCCGATTCAGGGTTTTACATTTCCTTTGGTTTGTAAGTGTGTATTACATGTTAACCATATGAAAAAGGTAAAAATCACAAAGTAAACGATGACAATAGTTAGCGTTTCCAACGTAAATCTATCTTCTTGGACTACAACAAACACATGGATTTAAAGTACTTCAGTCTGTGTGCATGTAATTTATTTAATACACAAGTTCCACAATTTGAGTTAAATTTATAGACTGTAAAAATATGGGCGTAGTGTCGGTGACGTCACCCATAGGTTTGTGAAGAGCTTTTTTTAAGCCAATAGTTGTCAGGGCCTGCCATCTCCATCTTGGCATTGCGCCACCGCACATCACCCACGGATAACCGAAAATAGGTAAAGAGGGGGGAGAGGGTTGAAGCTGAAGTGGCTGGTTGCTGAAACCACGCCCGCTTAGCTCAACGGTAGTGACAGAAGTGGCAGTTTACCCGTCACTCAATTGACTACGCCCTTAATTATGTAGAACTTTAAAGGGGGGGATTAATGGTATTTCAAGCATTCTGACTTATTAACACAGTTATAAAGTTGTTTCCTCATGCTAAACGTAGGCAAAGTGTCAAAACCGCAGTTGGGCGTGTTTCAGAGTATTTCTGTGCCGAATGCACTTCGCCAGGGTTCGTACAAGTTTCGGCTAATTTTTTTCGATTACAGTTCTAACTGACGTTTCAGGGGTTTTCGATACGCATCACTTCTTTATATGGGCTTCCGCCGGAAAACTTCCCCCGGAAAACACCGCCCAGCCGTCAGTCAGCGGGAGACGCTAGAGCTTGCTAACAGCTTATCACGCCACTCAGCTTTGTTTAATTTCAAAACTCAACAATGGCACAAGAAGAAGTGTGTTTTTCGATGTAAGGAGAAGACATCCAGCCTTATGGAAACAATGGATATAGTTTATTATCCGGATTAGCAGCGGAGTTTTGCGTGTGTGTTTGATGCGGTGGATTTTCAGAACCGGGTCATGACGAGTTACACATGGTAAGTAAGACTTCTGTCTTATGTTGGAAATAGGCGCGTGTATATTATATAAATGACACGAACATGTAGTGAATCATAAGTTAAAACAGTGTTGTATAGTGTTGCATGACTCGTACTCGCTCCACCCGCGGTAGTAACTCCTCCTTCTTCATTTTTTCGTACGTTATCGGAAAGATTCGGTAAAGCTAATCTTTCTTTTATAAATCTGATTAAACTAAAGACTCGTCAGAGATATAAAGGATGTCATACTACTCTATAGGTACTCCAGATTAACATCAGAAATGCAGAAACAGCGTGTGTTACGTGAGCTTTAAGGCTTTATATAATTTAAACGGATGAGTTACAAAAAAATTCACCCCCTCACAGTTGTCACAAAGGGCAAAAACTGAACCAGTCTCTAGCGGCCAGTTGATGAATTGCAGTTTAAGTCACTCCTGTGTTGGCTTTATGATAAAGATGTGTTTAAGATTAAAGGAGTCATATGACCCGCTTTCATGTTTTCCTTTGTTTTTAGAGTGTTAAATGATGTCTCTGCACATAAGAGATCGACCTAAAACGGCTTGTTCAAACATGCCATGCAGTTAGACGTCATACTGGTTTAAACATTTGCATAGCACCGCCCTAATGTATACGCAAAGATAGAGGGCGTAACTTTCATTCGCGCTGTAGTATTGTTGTTGCCGCCATGTCAAGTAGACTCTGTGTGTTTCTTTGCTAGTGATCATGAGTGAAGCTTTGAAAAGTTGGATAGCTGCAGGTCGGCCATTGGCTAGATAACAGTGGTTTATGTGAATTCAGTGACACATTCACATGTAAGAGAGACGTCAAGGAAATGTATGAATAAATCTTTTACCAAGCATTCACCTAATTTACTGACAAAACAGGTAGCTTGAGCAGAATCAAATGAAAACTTTTGTCAAATACAGTATGTAAGCAAACTCTATCTAATATTTACTTTTTGACTCTGTCTTATCCTTTCACCCATGACCGACAAACCCAAATCCTGTTCGGCCTGATGCTCAACCTTGTACAGTCCACTAAATGATGACTACAGCTAGGTGATGGAAATCTGTGGTAATCACAGCCTCCATCTCAAGATCAACATGACAATAGCAGATCATCTCTTATCTTACTCTTATCAGACTAAATGTTCAGCATCACTGCCACAAAAGAAAAATTGGATGGACCATGTTCTGTACAATAATCCAGCAAACAAAATAATATGGACTTGCTAGCTTTTGTAAACATTGACACAATCCTATTGACTTTTATTTTTACATTAATAATGCATTATTTACATCCCATTCATTTGTATTCTATGTCGTCTATCTGTTTGTGCTAAAATGTACATCTGAATGTAATGTCATAATATGTTAATATTTAGTATTTTATTAGCACTTGCATGTTTTGATGTGGCATATGTCCTGATTTTAATGATTGTTTTTATTATTGTCTATTTAAAATGATTGTCTTTGCCAAATTGTATTGTTTATTTAATATTGATGCAGTTATTTAACATCTATATCTCATCTGAGTAGTGATTTGTTATATTTGCATAAAAATTCATATATTTATTATGATGTATATTTTGTAACTTAATAATGTGGTTTTAATACCCATATTTATTATTGTATGACACCTCATGTAATGAAAGTGAAAATAAAAGTATTTTTCTGATGTCTTGCAGTTCTGCTTTTAAACTATTTAACCATATAAAGTGCTGAAAAAAAAGTACAAAAATAACCCTCCTGACAGCTGATGAATTAATGGTTCTTTATAGCACCACTGAGGTTCAATGTAGCACTATTCAAGGCAAGGTTCTATATAGAACCATCTAAAAAAGGGTGCTGCTATGTTACGGTCAAGCCGTGACAGGTCTTGTTTCTGTTCCGATTGTCGTCACCTGGACATTTGTTAATTAATCACCTGATTCATTCCACCTGTTTGTCATTAGTCTGTGTGTATTAATGCCAGTGTTTGTGCAATACTCACTGCCAGATCATTGTTGCTGATTCCATGTTTGTACCTGTTCTCCGTGTTAGTGTTCCTGTGTTTACTTACCTGCCCGTTGTTTGATTCTCGTGTTTTGTCTCGTGTTATCATTAAATGTTATTTATTCATCCTGAACTCTGCACTTGCGTCCTCACTCTCGTTCCCAGTCGTGACAGAAGAACCCTTATTGTGATACTATATAGAACCATTTTTCTTAAGAATGTAGCACACAGAGATTAAATTCTGCAGTTGGTGCCAAAAACAAGCCATTATTTCAGTATTGTGCCATGTAAGGAATAATTGATGACAGGCTGTTGAATTATTAAAAAAGCACACCCAAGCGAAGTGAAGTGTGCATTCTTTTTTAAATAATGAGTCAATTATTCCTCTTATACCACAGTTACCACAGACATTGCTAAGACATTGCTCTGGTGGTTATTTTAAGACATTTGACAGGTTAGATGTGCATTTATAAAAAAAATAATGCATACCCATGGAACTTTTACTATTAGGTATGGTTTGTCTACCTTGTACGGAAACCTTATAGGATTATTCCATTTTCTTAAAAGAAAAATCCAGATAATTTACTCACCACCATGTCATCCAAAATGTTGATGTCTTTCTTTGTTCAGTCGAGAAGAAATTACGTTTTTTGAAAAAAACATTGCAGATGTTTTCTAATTTTAATGGACTTTAATAGAACCCAAAAGTTGTGGTTTAAAAGTATATATTTTTTATTTTTCTTGTCAAAAATGACAATCGTTTCGCTAGATAAGACCCTTATGCCTCGTTTGGGATTGTTTATAGTCCTTTGAAACTCCGTTGAAAAAAACTGTTAAGTGTTGAGTTAAGTATTAAATGTTGGGTTCTATTAAAGTCCATTAAAATTTGAAAAATTCTGCAATGTTTTCTTCAAAAAACATAATTTCTTCTGGACTGAACAAAGAAAGACATCAACATTTTGGATGACATGGTGGTGAGTAAATTATCTGGATTTTTCTTTTAAGAAAATGGAATATTCCTTTAATGTCAAATCTAAAGTAAAGATACAAGGGCTTGTAAGAACTGCAGTGAAAATGACAAGACATAAAGACTAAACCAGTATCCAGTCTCTCACTCAAAAAATAATTCATTGGATTAACTCAATTAAATTGTGGGCAGGATTTCCATCCAATATGAATGTGTACCCCTAACTCATAAAAACTGCTTTAGACAATTAAAATATATTGAGTTTGTCCAACTCAATTTAAAGTAGATGGCAGTACTTAATTAAGAGGCTGTTTACACTTTGCATTAACATGTGTTTTCATCGATCGGATCACAAGTGGACGACGTTAATGCCAGGTGTAAACGGTGTTCAAAACGTTTTGAGCTCGTCCACTTTCGACCACTTTCAACCACATCCAGAGGTGGTTGAAACCACTTTCGATCGGATCGCTTTGGAGTTGCGGAACACACATGTGGTTAAATGCGTTCAAACAGCCACACGCGACCGCCTTCTCTCTGCCCATTTATCTAATCTGAGGTATTAAACACAAGTTTTACGTCTTTTTTGACTTTTGGCGTGAACATTCGGTGAACAGCGCTATGTTTAGCCTTTCATTGATAAAACTAAGCGGCTGATCTCCGTAGTTTCGTTTTGAAAGCGTGTGAAAGTTGTGCGATCCTATTTCATCAATTGCGCTGAAAATTCAAAGTAAGCTCTTACATACTCATGTACAAAACACTGTGCAGCATGTTTACTTGCTAAACAAGCAGTGCACTCCGACATAATATTAGTTTGAGTCCATATAAACTCATAATTACTCCCACTCTGGTTTGAATGACAGCAGAGAGACTCGCCCACCGTCTCACAGACCACCCCATCATAGTATTCAGCACAGAAGCGGTCGAAAGTGGACAAAAGAGACGGATTTAAATAACAGGTGTAAACGTAATGTGTCTCTCGCGTCCACTTGTGATCCGATCGATGAAAACACATCTTAATACCAAGTGTAAACAGCCCCTAAGTTTAGTTGCCTCAACTCAATTTAGTGTAGTCTGAATAACTCAATTCTGTTATTTTATACAAAACATTTTTATATCATACTAATTAGCATAACCACATGTTAGCATGCTAATAATAATTACATATTATACTTTGGATGAGCATGTCCAAACAGGCATTAACACAGTTAGTGCTCATTGAGAGAAATACGTCACATCTACAACTTAACCACAAGCGCCACTCTTCTGCACAATGGTAACCAAACAATTTGAAAAAATATAACACAGATGCTTCTAAATCAATAAGATAAACGAACAGTAAACACTATTAAGTATTTCTCTTTACCTAAAAAAATGCATAAAATAACACTTAATTAAAAAAAAATTACTCCCCAAAACGCAGTTGCATGCATGCTGGGAAATACAGATCCATGGCCCAGTTAGTAATAGCAACAGAAATCATTCATGTTGTCCCAACATAAAATGATTAAGTGGACTGAACATAATATAATTAGGTTGAGATGAACAAAAAACGGTATTCTTTTTCCAGAAACCAAACTCAAACTAATTGTGTTAACGCAATTAAAAAGAAATCAATAAATTATAGTACATTCATTTTGTGTTAGACTAATTTAATATTATTGCTCTTAATGAGGTATTTTAAATTAATTTAACACAATTTTAATGTGTCATTTTTAAGAAGGGCTTAAATCATTTTTTGAGTGAATTATGTACATTGAAGGAGGTCAAAAGAATTCTAAGTGACCCATCACATATACATTATCCCTGTTATGAAGTGTTACCTTCTGGTAGAAGGTACAGGATTCCCCGCTGCAATCTGAACCGTTTTAGAACTTGTTTGTGCCAGTATCTATTAGACTGCTTAATATGGACATGGACACCTTTTAACTTTGTAATGTTATATAGACACGAATGCCTTTTATATGCATAATGTTGTCATTCTTTTTAATATATATATTTTTTAATATATTGTGTGTATCAGGTGATGTAAGAATATTGATCTGAGCCTACCCCAAATTTCCCTACTAGGGACGATAAAGTATATTTCATATGTTTTATGTTGTATTGTTGTTCAAATAGGTTTTATGAGTTAGAAAATGTGGCAACATTTGTTGTTTTATCTTGTACTGATGTTTTCAACTCAGAGGGGGTTTAATAAGAGTTAGAAAATATGATAACAAATAGTTTTTACAGGCTTTTTTATGGAACAGAACACCTTAAAATCTGCTGTCATTTTCAAAGCAGATATTTATCTTTAAAGGTCATTAAAGTAAGACTCACTTTGTTTACATTTCTATCTGATTAGTTATTAAGCATTTCCTGTTTTCAGCAAAATAAATCTTTATTTCCATTAAACAGTTCTGCGTACACTGTGTAATAAGAATATGATGACAGTAAACAAAATGAAAGGTCTTTTTTAATGGTAACAAGATGGACAGTTGACATTTATACCTGTATTTACAGTGAACATAAGAGCTTACAAGTTAGATTTAAACAGATGATATCACACACATACAATTAGCAACATTTCTTTAATACATGAATGACAAAAATCAAGGCCTCCTTGAATTGGCCATAGTTGTAATGAACAGCATTATCAAAAACAACTGAAAGGTCAAACTGCTGCTCTGCTTTCACTTTGTCTCAGAGAAAGCGGTCATTTCACTGCAGAACATAACTTTTAGTATTTTTGTCTTGTTTTTAGTACAAATATGTAAAGATTCTTATATCAAGACACATTTTCTTGATGAGCAAAATTACCTAAGAAAATAAGTCTAGTTTTTAGACCAAAAATATACAATTAAATTTTTTTTTTCTTGAATTAAGTGTTTAAGAAAAAAAAACTTACCCCATTGGCAAACTTTTTTGCTTGTTTAAAGCACACATTTACTTAAATTTGATATATTTATTTATTTTCTTGGGTAATTTTGCTCATCAAGAAATAGGGTGGCCATTCGTGCCAGTTCCGCCTGACACGTCCCGAACATGTTTTCGGGTTCGTTCACCGGAAGTCGCGTTACTCGACCGCATACGTCATCAAGGTTCTCACATTTCAGTTAAAAATACATTAGAAAATTAAGATTAATTTCTTTTAAGACATACAATCATTGTAGTTTCATTCTTACCCTGAAATGTAATGGTTGCTTTTCTGAAATTAAACCCGAAATATTAAACCTTGAACGCGACTTCCGGAGAACGAACCTGAAAACATGTTCGGGACGTGTCCGGCGGAACTGGCACGAATGGCCACCCTATCAAGAAAATGCATCTTGATTTAAGAATTATAGATATTGGTATTGAAAACAAGACAAAAATACTAAGTAAGAAAGTAATTTGTTGCATTGTTCCAAATGAGGGTGTTCTGGTTAGGAATGATACCATGTTCCTGTCATACATGTTAGCTGCTACTGATGTACAAACTAAAGCAATCCAATATACACATGTCCATCATCTTTCAGACGAACACATCTATTTTAGTAAATGTCCTTGGTTTTCCAATGAGAAAAAAACAGGGATCAGTGAACAACTTCTGACTTTGAAGCCCAAAGAAGTCCATTCATCCTTCACAGAATCCACACGGCTCCAGTGGGTTAATAAAGGTCTTCTCTGGGTAATCACTGCGATATTGTAAGAAACATATCCTTATTTTAAACTTCACTGTAAAACCTGAATAAGTTGACTCAACTTAAACTGTTTGAGGAAACTGATTGCCTTAAACCATTTAAGTTTTAAAACTCATACGAGTACTGTAAACTGTAAATTATAAATGCATATGACTAAAAATGTTTGAGTTACTTTTAATCAAATATATTAAGTTTGCTTAAGTTCATACCACTCAAATAGTTTAGTTCACTCAAGATATTTTATTTAGTTCACACAACTATATAGCTGCTCAAATGGTTTGAGGAAACCGATTGCCTTTAATGGTTTAAGTTGACTTAACTCAAATAAATAAGTTCACACAACTATATAGCTACTCAAATGGTTTGAGGAAACAGATTGCCTTAAATGGTTTAAGTTGACTTAACTCAAATAAATAAGTTCACACAACTATATAGCTACTCAAATGGTTTGAGGAAACCGATTGCCTTAAATGGTTTAAGTTGATTTAACTCAAATGAATTAAGTTACATAAGATCAGAAAAACAGTATAAAAATGATGACAGAAAAGGGTAAAATTACTACAGTTTATTGAACAATCATTTATTTTACAAACATTGCTTTAGACATAAAATAAAAGTGTGCTTTTCAGTCCAAATTCACATTAAAACTACTATTAGATTTACACATTCCTTGTGAAATATATCAAGTATTCCTTTATGACTTTAATAGACTTAATGTACTGTACACTTTTAATAAATCAGTGTACTGTTCCTTAATTCAAACTACATTTACACATTTTTAAAATGTTTCTAAATTACACAGGGTCACATTTGTCTATGCCAAACAGTGAGAAAACACAAATATTATTGTTTCACTGACAATATTGTGGTGTACTCACACAGCATGATGAGTAAATAAATAGGCCACTTGTAGTATTAATTTCGTTTATGACTTACACTGGTTTTACAGTGTATAATAACTTTATGATAGCAGATAAAACAAAATGATGCAAATTCGATGCAAAACTGTACAACCAAACTTCAGTAGATAGCGTTGTAGCCTGCAGTCGGGTTTATTCGGTGCACTAACTGCTGCAGGATCATCATGTAAATCTTATTTCAGTAGTAAAGCATTTACATCTCCCTTTAAAGGAAATAAATAGATCAGGCGCTAAATCAAGAAACTAAAGGCATGTTTGTTATCTCTCTAGCGTACTGTAGAATAAACAGGCCATTGTGTCAACAAACATTATTTCTCTTCAGGTCCCTGTTTAGTGCAAACATAGGTTTCAGCAAAACAACCGAGGTACTTCCAGAGAGTTACTTCCCAGTTATTAGGCATTTTTAGACTGAAACTTTTTTTTTTTACTTCTGTCCTGATAACTTTGAGGGGGTGGTCTATGGGCAAGTCATTAAAACACGAGCCGGAGAAATGACGGGTTTAAGCTGACGTGCCCTAATATTTTTTTGATTGTGTTGTCACTGATTGTGTTGTTAGTAAACATGCTGCAAAAATTTTTTACAAGTATATGAAAGGGCTTTCTCTGATATTTCAGAGCAATTGATGAAATTAGACGCTTTTACATGCTAGCAAAATGAAACAAAAATCAAAGAACAGCTGCTTTAGTTTGATCAATGACAGCCTAAAGACTGGCCAAACACTGCAGGTTTGTGCTAGAACAGTGTTTTTCAAACTGGGGGCCAGGGCCCAAAGGGGGGCCGTGAGATGGTGCCAGGGGGCCCCAGTTTTATGACATTTTATGAAATACATTAATTTATCATAAATTCTGTGTAATTTAGCCTAAGCCTAAAATAAGGCTACTAACCAAAAGCACTACTTTTTTGTATAATTTTTTTATTAAAATGTTGAGTTTTAGAACAGTTTTTTGTCACAAATTTTCTTTGGGGGGCTGCGAAGGAATGCACCGTACACAAGGGGGGCCGCACGCTGAAAAAGTTTGCGAACCACTGTGCTAGAAGACTGATGAATAAACATTTTGCTTGTACATCAAACATTAGAACAAAACACAGAGAATAGGCGATTGATTTTGACCACATGAGCGTCTACACCACAGAAACAATCTGGTCAAATGCGTTCTCGGCTAATTCTGAATGCGGTCGAATGTGGACGAGCTCAATACAGGTCCTTGAATTCTTGCCTGGCTGCCAAACCTCTCTGCACAATTGTGATCCATGCTCATCATCTCTCCTTGTCTTTAGCAAACCTAAACATTTTATTTTTGACAAGCTAATTGTTTCAAAGAGCAGTTAAGCCACTAGCCAGACCAATAAATTAATACAGACCGGAAGTTCACTTTGATTCATGCGTGTAACAGCTGGTCATGAACTCCCTGCTAAAAATCACAGCTAAGACCAGCATAAGCTGGTAGCTGGTTTTAGATGGTTTAAGGTGGCAGTAGCCATACTTTCTGCCCGCAAATATAACGAGGGGCAGGTCGCCGGCGACGATCGGCCGCGGCCTTGGTTCGTCTCGCTGCCATTAACAAGGTTGACCTAGCTCTGTTCCAAGTGCGCTTGCAACGTCAAACAAAAGCTAGAGCGGACGGAACCGCCGCATCGGGTTCCTGAGAGGGAAACAAAGGGGGCTGATAACCAATTGAGGCTTCAAACAGAGACATATTGGAAGATGAAACGGGCAGGGAATTGTGAGCGGATTCTACCCAGGGCAGTTGTGGGCACCAAGATTTCGGATATCGCGATGTACCTGAGCGGTCTCCTTGGCAGAGGGAAGCTTGGGCAGGGGAATAAAATGAACCGCTTTGGAAAAGCTATCCACCACCGTAAGAACAACGGTGTTGCCTTTAGATAGAGGTAAGCCGGTAACAAAATCTACGGCTATGTGTGACCAAGGGCGGGTGGGAACAGAAAGGGAATTAAGCAGACCAACGGGTGACTGATGAGATGCTTTAATGCGTGCGCAAACCTGACAGGCCAATACAAACTGACATCCTGTCTCATAGAGGGCCACCAAAAACGTTGACGGACGGTAGCCAACGTTCTCCGAACTCCTGGATGGCAGACAAACTTGGACTCATGACACCACCGGTTGACCTCGGAACGGAGTGCAACCAGAACCCACAACAGACCCGCTGGACACCCCTCTGGCACTTCTACCCCTCGTCCGGCCTCCCTCACCCGCTGTTCGATTCCCCAGCGAAGAGCACCAACCACCCTTCCCTCCGGAAGGATGGTTTCGGCTCTCACAGCATCGGGACCCTCGTACAAATGGGAGAGGGCATTGGGTTTAACGTTCTTACTACCGGGCTGGTACGAGAGGGTAAAGTTAAATCGGTCAAAGAAGAGAGCCCAACGAGCCTGTCACAAGTTCAACCTCCTGGCTGAACGGATGTATTCCAGATTCTTATGATCCGTCCAGACCAGGAAGGGTTCCGAGATACCCTCCAACCAATGACGCCACTCACCCAAAGCCAGTCTAACCGCCAACAACTCCCAGTTACCTATGTCATAGTTTCATTCAGTGGAATTTAACCTATGGGAGAAAAAGGCGCAAGGATGCACCTTCCCATCCTTAGAGGACCGCTGAGAGAGGACGGCGCCTACCCCGACATCAGATGCATCCACCTCAACAATAAACTGAGCCTTAGGATCTGGAAAAGAAAGCACAGGAGCAGAGATAAACCAGAACTTTAACTTATCAAAGGCCTCCTGAGCATCGTGATTCCAAACAAAACTCTCCCTAGTGGAGGTGAGAGCTGTAAGCGGTTTAGCAATCTGACCGAAATTTCTGATGAATCGCCGATAAAAATTGGCGAAACACAGAAATTGTTGCAACGCTTTACGTGAGTCGGGAAATGGCCACTCGGCAACCGCCTTAATCTTAACTGGGTCAGGACGTATCTCTCCGGCGGCGATAACAAAACCCAAAAACGAAACTGACTCCTTATGAAAATCGCACTTCTCCGCCTTAACAAATAACTGATTCTCAAGCAGACGCCGTAGAACTCTGCGAACGTGTCGAGGGTGTATCTGTAAAGAGGGAGAAAAGATGAGTATGTCATCGAGATATACAAAGACAAATGTATTAATCATGTCTCTCAACACGTCGTTGACCAGAGCCTGGAAGACAGAGGGGGCGTTACAAAGCCCGAACAGCAAAACGGAATATTCAAAGTGTCCTGACGGAGTATTAAATGCTGTCTTCCATTTATCTCCCTCTCTAATACACACAAGATGGTAAGCATTGCGTAAATCTAATTTGGTGAAAACACGCGCTCCCTGCAGCAATTCAAAGGCTGTAGACATCAAAGGTAGGGGATACCTTTTCCTTAACAGAAATGTCATTTAACCCTCTGTAATCTATGCACGGACGCAGGGAGCCGTCCTTCTTTTTGACAAAAAAGAACCCTGCTCCAGCTGGAGAGGTTGAGGGACGGATGAGACCGGCACGAAGAGCATCATTAATGTAACAATCCATAGCCTCTCTTTCAGGAGCAGACAGAGAATAAAGTCTACCTTTAGGCGGAGAAGTACCTGGAAGGAGATCGATAGCACAATCGTATGACCGGTGAGGAGGCAGAGAAGTGGCCCGGGCTTTACTGAACACCTGAGAGAGATCAGCGTACTCCGCCGGGACTCCAGTAAGATAGACCGCTGGAACCTGAAAAACAGAAGAAGAGCCTGAAACAGCTGCACCAAGACAAGACACCTGACATGAAGGGGACCAACTAAAAATAACATTACGCTGCCAATCAACGTGAGGATTGTGCTGTGCCAACCACGCATGACCCAAAATAATGGGATATAATGAGTCATGCAGAAGGTAAAGCACAATCTCTTCACGGTGATTATCAGAAATAAAAAGACTTACGGGTGGGGTGCAGTGAGTGACCTGTGCAGTCTGTTGTCCTTTAAGCGTCCATACTGCCAGAGGTACCCTAAGTTCACCAAAAGGAAGTCCCCACTCTCGAGCCGTCTTCTCATCCAGAAAGTTACCTTCGGCTCGCGAATCCACGAGAGCCTTTGACGAAAAATCCATTCCCTCAAAAGATACTGTCACTGGTAGATGCGTGGAAGAAGCAGAGGAGATTTCGTTCATAACAGTGCCCACCAGGACTCCCGGAACTACCGGTGGGCATTGGACAGCTCCTCGCCAGATGTCCAGACTTCCCGCAATAGAGAAATAATCCATTGATGAGTCTCCTCTCTCTCTCCTTAGGTGCGAGCCGCATTCTGCCTAGTTGCATGGGTTCGCTGGGGACAGCAGGATTAACAGGGTTGGAATGTGTAACAGAAGTAACTGTCTCATCTGAAAAAAACTGGTGTCGAAGGGACTGGCGCTGGCTGCGATACAGCATACGACTCTCGATACGAAGGGCAAGTTCAACCAGAGAATCCAAGGTGCGAGGAATCTCGTGAATGGTAATCTCATCCTGGATCTCGTCTTGTAATCCTTCCAAGAATTGTGCCCTCAGAGCCGCATCGTTCCAACCACACACAGCAGATAATGTCTGAAACTCCACAGAGAAATCAGTGACTGTACGGTTACCTTGCTTCAACCGAACCAACCGAGCTGCGGCCGCCTCTCCCTGCACTGACCGATCGAAGAGTCTCATCATCTCGGTCTTAAAATCCTCGAATGAATGACAACACGGAGACTGAGTGTCCCAAACTGCCGTAGCCCACTCTCTAGCTCTACCGGTCAGAAGAGTGATGACAAAAGCCACACGAGTATCCTCGGCAGTGAATCTTCGTGGCTGCAGAGAAAACACTAGAGAACATTGTGAGAGGAAGGAGCGACACGAACCTGGGTCACCATCGTACGTGGGAGGATTTGTGATGTGAGGTTCTGACTCATTCGAGCGACGAGACTCCAGCCGCAGTCGTTCCATCTGGGTGGTTAACTCCGTAAGCCTAGCAGTGAGACCCTCAACTTCTCGAGTGGTGGCAGATAGCTGGGAATCCTGCTGTCCCAGCCAAGCTCCTTGTTGTGCGAGTGCATTCCGTACCGTATCCACATCCGCTGGATCCATTAGTGGCGAGTTCTTCTGTTAGGGGCGAAAAAGCACAGACAAGGATCCAAATGCAATGTGAATTTTATTAGCACAATAAGGAGAGAGAGAGAGGAGAACAGATTTAATCCGCTGCTTGAGACAGGGTGAAATAGCAAAAAAGTCACTGCTGGTGCACCACTGTGAAATATCCACTGCTTGCTAACAGGGTGAATATAATAATACAAAAAGTCTCTATTGTATAATGACAGGGGAAAAATACTGCGCTGTGGTGCTGATTCTGACACTGCTAACTTTCCACTGCGGTGAGCTTCGCTGTGCGTAGACAGGGAGATGCAATCGCTGGACAAAAACCAACGTGGAGATCCACTGTTTAGTAAACAGGGTGATGAAGTCGTAGGACGCTTACAGTGAGAGCGTTCACAGCGCCAAAACAAAGCAAAGAATCCGCTGTAAACCACAGGAAGAGCAGGAAACAGTAATCCGTTAGAAAAGTCTCTAAAGCTAGAAGCGAGACGGTCAGCAAACTACGCTGGACAGCGCCAGTACTGAAGAGAAGTCAATACAGTCCAACACAGCAGGTTACCACAGATAGTAATCCTGAAGCAGAGAAAAGACAAGAGCACACCAGGCAGCACGGGGAAAGCACGACAGAATGCACAAGTAAACTAAACTAGAAAAACTAAGACTAGAAACAAACTAAACAGGGCAGGACAAGAAATGGCGAAAACATGAAACAACGAACTCGCAGAGAACTGCGGAAAAAAGGGAATTAAATAGCAAACCAAGAGGGAGCAATAATTACCAACAGGTGCTTGACGCAGGAGTGAGCGATAAGTGAAGGGAAAAGCACCCGAGTGAAAGACGTGCACGTGAAAGCTGTCAAAATGAGAAAACACACAGACACAAAACAAAGACCCAAACAAAGCAATCAATCAAACTGAAATCGTGGCAATTTGACCTTTAACTATAGTTGACTGAGCAGGTGTTGAATGACTCGATCTAAAGTCAATAGCCATATCCCTGGTCTTCTTTATATTCACGCACAAAAAGGAACTATCGCACCATGTTAAAAAATCATTCACTACTGGCCAATGACAGTTCTCATCTTTACTCAGGAGACTGACGATAACAGTGTCATCCGCAAATTTTAAAATTAACCTGACTGGGTGTTTACTTACACAAATAACAATAATATGTCATCTGCACGGCACTACATGAAGTCGAACACCTGTTGTTAAAGCGTAACTAAACCCCTGGTCAGAGTCTGACTCCACCCACTGGCAATATTTGAAAAATGCAAGAAAAGTGGGCAGATCTCAACAAAGATAGAGGGGACGAACTAAGTGTGTGGTGAGATCGTAACAAGGGCGTGGTGAGCTTGAACCTGCTTACGTCACAAGACATTTTTGGACCCAACATCCAATAGGAAAATTCAACTGCAGTAGCCACCGTTCAACCTGAAGAGGGCAGCACTCAGATGTTTTTACACCATATATTGGAGTATTGACACATTTTATATCCAAATGTCAAAAAACTTACTAAAATCAATGAACAGCACTAATAAAGCCCCATTCTTACAGATCATTAACTAAAAAAAAGTTTGTTTAGGGTTTAGTTACGCTTTAATGCAGTAAGGGCTAATGTGCAGCAGAAGCTTAAAGGGGAAGTTTCACAAGACATTTATAAAGTGTAAAATAAATCATAGGTGGCCCCAGAGTACATATGTGAAGTTTTAGCTCAAAATACTCCACAGATAAATTATTATAGCATGTTAAAACTGCCACTTTGTAGGGGTGAGAAAAAATGTGCCGGTTTTGGGTGTGGTCTTTAAAATGCAAATGAGCTGATCTCTGCACTAAATGGCAGTGCCGTAGTTGGATAGTGCAGATTAAGGGGTGGTATTATCCCTTTCTGACATCACAAGGGGAGCCAAATTTCAATGATCTATTCGTTCACATGCTTGCAGAGAATGGTTACGAAAACTAAGTAACTGGGTTGATCTTTTACACATTTTCTTGGTTGATAGAAGCACTGGGGACCAAATTTTGGCACTTAAACATGGAAAAAGTCTGCTTTTCATGATATGTCCCCTTTAATATTTAATGTCTTGAATGTTTTAAGTGGTTTTGAAAAAAAGCTGTTGGAGCATTTTTCTGCAATTGTAATGCATATCAATCTAGAATGACATAAAAGTCACATGAATTCTGATTTGACTGTTTAGACTGAGGACGTATTGCAAAACATTTGACCTGTATCCTATTTAGAACCACGTATGAAAGTGGCTCAAATTGAAAAAAAATCAGATTTCATATGGTTTCTGCTGTTCACACTGATGTGACAGATTTGAGTAAAATAAGCAAAAAATTTGACTTTGACTGCAGTGTGAATGTAGTCTCAGGCCCTGTTCACACCTGGTATTAGAATGCATTTTGGTGTATCGGATCACAAGTGGACGATGCTAAATACAAGTTACTGCTAAAACTGTCTGCTTTGTGTAGAGTCGTAACCATGGCTATATTTATGCCACTTGCGCCATCTACTGTCAGAGGGAGATTTTGCCGTTTTATTCAGCCTGTCTAGTGTTTTTTTTTTTGTGCAGATGTTTTATTTTAGCCTTATTTCACAAGGCTAATATCATTTCTTTTAAATTACACAATTAAATTCAAAACAACTGCAGATCCTACATGCATGTACAATCTTATTTTAAGGTCGGAATGGCCTGATAACAAGCTAATATAAACAAAATAGCATTAAATCACTGTGCATCCCTAATGTATAAAATTTAAGGTGCTTTAGACAAACCATGTTTTATTCTAGTTGTACAGACCTAAACAAATTACATGTAAAGGTTAAATGAATAAGTTCAACCTGTGTTTGTGTGTGTATGTTTGTTCAGATGGTAAGAAAGATACAAGAGCCAACAAACAAGATCTCAGATGACCAGAAGCCCTCTCTGTTTGGAAAAATCTACACTTTGACAGAATTTTGGGCTCATAAATAGAGACATCAGATGGAAGAGTTGCAAGAAAAGAGCAAGGGAAACAACACAGATTTGCTCTTTTTGAAATGTATGTTAATGATCCGTCAGTGAAACATCTGCTTATCAACAATCAAGATGAACTATAACCTCTTTTACAATGTGTAAGGTACATTTCAGTAGAGTGCCCATTTTCAGTGACCAAATGCTTAAGTTTCATCAAAACATGTGATGATGTTATACATTTATAAATGCTCAATAATATGTAAATATAAACAAGACAAAGTTATTTACCATCAGTATATAAATTGTATAATAAAATGTTTTGTTGACTGTAATTGGTTAATTTTGCAAAGTTCTTTGTTGGGTTAATTTATGCAGTTGCTTGCATTTGTAAGCTTATGCCTAACATAAAGTAATTATAACCAGAAAAACATACAGTTGATGTATTCTATAATGTAGTCTGTTAAAAGTTAATGCACATAATGAATTAATACATTGTAAAAAAAAATTAGTCGTTAATGTTGTCTTAAACCCATTTAAACATGCTGACAGCGTGTAATTGTTTGGAATGCGCTCCATGAACTCAAAAAAGCATGTATCCAAAATAAACACCAACACCCTAAAGTGCATTATTTGAGATAAAACAGACATTTTAAGTGCTGTCCAAATCATAGTGAATTATTATTACTGAGTGCACTTATTCAATCCTTTTTGCCGCAAATGAGTATACAACTGTCTTCGACTTAATGTAACGCTGCGCAGAATGATACGCCTATGACAACAAAGTACCGCAAGAGCGATTTGAAAGCAAACTGCTTTACATAATTTCTCGAAACGCTCTCGCGGTACTGTGATGTCATAGGCATGTGGGTCTGCGTGGCGTCGCAATTTTTTGAATTTTTTTTACTCCGCTGCTTGTCCATTTGAATGAATTTTCGCTTCTCGGCTGAAGATGGCGCCCGCCGCACATCCGACGCC
Organism: Misgurnus anguillicaudatus; assembly: GCF_027580225.2. Classification (NCBI taxonomy): domain Eukaryota; kingdom Metazoa; phylum Chordata; class Actinopteri; order Cypriniformes; family Cobitidae; genus Misgurnus; species Misgurnus anguillicaudatus. The sequence goes on from NC_073351.2 coordinate 10,456,642, forward strand.
TCAGTTTCCGAAATCACTCGCTTGTTTTTGGATTATATTAATAGTGACTTAGGGCATGCGGACATTTCGAGCAATGCCAGTCTCAGTTTTTTCTTGCAACTCGGTTTATCAACAGCTCTGGTAAACTGACGCCACGTGCTTTAACAGATTCCGTGAAGTCAAAGGGGAACGCTATAAATTGGAGCGCTGCCCCTCAGTCTGGCGTGTTTGAGGTAAATATCAGAAGCTAGACGGGAATAGAGATAAAAGTATTTGTTATTTTTTGTTATATTTGGATTTTTAATTTTTCGCAGTTATATATATAAGCCTAAATCCAGTGGCGCAAGTGGGTTATAATTTAATTTATGCACATTTTTTTTTAAAGTGGGCCATTGCCTTGTGTTTTTTAAAATGCCCATTGCCCTGTGTTATAAACAGTGACATGACTAGTCATGTACTATTTATATAGTTCCCTCCAAAATCGGCCCAGTACCGTCAACATCTAGCTGCTGCTTCACTTCTCAGCATAAGGACCATTATAAAATTATACCATTAATCAATGTTTAGAATTTAGAAGTGGGTATACCCCATGCCATCTAATAAAGAACTGGGTATACTCTGTATACCTGTGTATACCCTGCACTACGCCACTGCCTACAGCATCATGCTAAAAAAGTTTAAATTTTATGTTACCAGCCATTTAAAAGTTATGCTAGTCGAAACAAAAGTAGAAAAAAACAGATACCTAAACTTAAGGCGTGTGAAAAATAGGTGCTTTGGACTACATCAAAACGTGTGTCTCTGGTAGAAGGTTAAACTATGCGCTCATAAGGCGGAGTCTGTGAACGGTCATGGGTGGGGCGTAATCAATGTGACATCACACTGATAGGGGATCCCTAACAGCCTATTTTGTTTAACTTTGCGGTTTAAAGGAGATTACACAAAGAAGAAAAGATGGATTTGTATAATAACCAAGCGTGCCGCACAAGCCCTGAAAAGTGAAGCCAAAACGTCTCGATCGCCCCCCAGTGACCGGTCCCAGTATAGGTCATAAAGCCCGCCTCCCCATGTTATTCAATGGGACTTGAGACCAACTAAAAAAATTAATTACACTTCAATTATCTTTTTTCCGAAGCTGGTTTCTGTCATTTACTGTAGCTTTTATCACGCTGATGTAAATTCAAATGTTTGTTTTTAAAATAGGTTTGTGTTTAGTTAGTTATTTAATGATATAAAAACGGTGGTGTCACGTCATGATTGACAGCTGTGATATCGTGTGATATGCGCATTCTACGAGAGCGAGGGCGGGGTTTTGACTTCGCGCCTTCCCTTCCTGCTCACTACTGCGCATGACTGGTCCCGAAATCGCTATTGCGCAGACTCAAGACCCAAGATGTCAGCGCCATATCGGGCAACTGGCGGCTTCACTTTTCACCAATGGAAGAGAGCGAACAGGCGTCGTCCATCTTTTTTACAGTCTATGATAATAACAGGATGTTTCTGCACATACACTGGAGACTCATTTTCTAATAGAAACACATGTAAAGGGGACAAATCATGAAAATTTGACTTTTCCATGTTTAAGTGCTATAATTAAGTGCTTTTATCAACATAAAAAAACATGAAAAATAACAACCCAGTAACTTAGTTTTGGTAAGCCATTCTCTGCAAGCATGTGAAAAATTGGTGATTGAAATTTGGCTCCCCCTGTGATGTCAGAAGGGGATATTACCACCCCTTAATCTGCACTATCCAACCGCAGCACTGCCATTTAGTGCAGAGATCAGCTCATTTGCATTTTAAAACGACACACCCAAAATAGCACATTTTTGCTCACACCTACAAAGTGGCTATTCTAATATGCTGTAATAAATTATCTGTGGGGTATTTTGAGCTAAAACTTCACATACGTTCTCTGGGGACACTAAAGATTTATTTGACATCTTTAAAAAGTCTTGTGAAATGTCCCCTTTAAAAGTGCATTTTTTAGGTTAGGGGGACTTTAACAATTTTAAGATTCACGAGAAGGTCTGTACACCTGATCACACTGTCGGGGCTTATTTCCCAATAACTACCGGCTGCCTCTACATTATCCCTTACTTATATATTATATAAATATAAACAAGGAAAAGTTATCTACCCTCTGTATATATATTGTATATTATAAAACGGTTAGTTCCAATCCTTGATTCTGATTGGTCAATAGGTGTGCTTTATTCACGATAAAACACTGCTATGACCGCTTCACCCAACAGTTCTATGTAATATCACTGCGCCCTTAGCAACACATAAACATATAATGAGACAAAGTTTGAGAACAGTTTGTTCAGAGTCGTATAATAATAGAGTTACAACACTCACATAGACGTCCTTTGTAAGAATGGAATGCAGAAGTAACAGCGTGTCATGTAGGGACCACTGATCTATATAAATGACTGGATTGCGCATAGAACGCTTGACGTAACTGCGTGAGGTGAAGCCAGCGCAGAGTTCGAGCCGCCATCTTGGTATACCCAACCGGCAGAGAGCGTCATTGACTTCCATTCAAAATCATGATCAAAATTTACCCCATTTACAGCGTATCAGTTACACAAGGTTAATTTTTAGGACATGTGTACGTTAATTATTTGTTAATTCTGGTGTTATTTGCAATGTTTATGTTTTAATCGGGCAGGATAATGGATTTATAAAAAAACGTTAATGTGAGTGTGTCTGTTGCATTTGTTAATGACACGGGTATAAATAAAGTTTTGTTTGACATTCAGCTACACTGTGACGGTCAGCGTTATTTATCTAAATAAGTTAAGGTAACTTGTAAGTTTAGATAACATAATTACAAAACTAGCAAATTATTGCATGCACATACGGTACAAAGTATGATTATTTATTTAGAATTCAGAATGAGCACGTTTATTGTCATTAATACTAAATATGCCGCGGTCTGTCTGCTGATCTGATACTGTCATGAAGATGAATGTATAATAACTGATTAAAACGCAAAATGTACAACTTTCAGTAAATAACTATTTACATGCTTTGGACGTTTGTGTTGTAATAATGTACAGGGTAACTTCACATATAAAAACGAAGACGAGTAAAGTGATGTTTTATCATTAAAATCTGATAACGTCCATTGGTTTAATAGAACGTTTGGGTATACCAACATGGCGGCGCGGTGGCTTCACAAGTGTGACGTCATGCGCGGTCCGGTCATTTATATAGATCGGTGGTAGTGACGCATAGTTCCAAACGCAGCACTGAAGCCCATTCATTTCAATGACACCTGCTGGTAAATCGATGAAATTACTGTTTCTCTTTACATTTTCCAGACATTTTATGAATATAGTCAACAGTGATATTTTATGAACTCTGCTGTAGGTAATGATTATCGTTAATAATAACTAGAAAATTTTTTATATTTAAATGAGTTGTGTATAATGTGTGAATAATATAGATTTAATGGTTTAATATTTTATTACTGGTGGCCATCTACTTTATACTTATCTTTTTTTATATATTACGAGTAACACTAGGGGGCAACAGCGACAAGCTAAATGCCTTATAATGCTGAGTTTACACCAAACGCGCCCTGGGCCTCAAAATCGCGTCCACCGCGCCTAGTTTGCCGCTTGAACACTTTGAATGCATTCGCGCGTGTAGAGCGGAGTAGACGCGCGGAAAAAGCAAGCATTTCACGCGCGTCCGAAGCAAAATCCGCTTCTTGTGGGAGGGGCAACTGCTGTGCGAGTGTCTGTTTGCAAGATGACTGATGTTACTTGTGCATTTATCAGTTTGTATTGGGTAACCTTACTATAGGGGGAAAATAATCGGCGCGGGTCGATAAACGTCACGTGACTCAAAAGTGAAGTGTGTACTACAACTTACGATGTTGCCCAAAGTCCTTATTGACGCTCTTCCAAGCGAGGTCCTTTTTATTCATGTCTCCTCTATAGAAATAACAACTTGTGTCATATAGCTTCGAGTGACTGCTTGAGTGAGTAACTCCGGGCGGGGCTGCCACCACGGCAGCAGGCAGGCTCCTGATTGGTTAACGCGGCGCAAAATTCCGCCAAAGTTCAAATTTTTCAACTCGGGCGTCAGCCGCAAATTCGCTTGAACCGCAAGATGCACAAAAGCACCATTCGCGCGTACCGCGCACAACGCTCAATTTGCGTGAAGCTCGCGTGAATGAGGCGGAAACCTCCTGACGCGCGTCAACACGTCTGCACATTGACTTAACATTGAAATCACTCACGCTTCACGCCTCTACCGCGGTTGGTGTAAACGCACCATTAGAAAGTCACACTGCTTTACAATGCTGCTATGTGTTTCATTGTGTTTGGTAAGTAATACGAGTGATGTATCCTCGAAAATCAGGTATAATTATATTAACATTTAATGTGTACTATAAGTACAATTAAATATGAATTTAGTGTGTTTCTGTTATCTTTCACTGTTACAAATAACCGTGTTGGTGATCTTTTTTGTGATTTTAATATAGTAAAAGTGTAGGAATTATGTTTTTAGAAGATTGATAGCCATAGCCATATTTTTGCTATAAAAATAAAAGATAAACTGTGTTGCTGTAGTTGGTATAGATAACCACAGTTATCTTTGAGTCACCATTCACTGTTTATCTTTATTAACTTATTTACTGTATTTCCATCACTGCCTATTAAAAAAAAATGTATAAGCATATTTAGTATAATGATCAATTCACATTACAAGCTAATATTTACCTAAAATAGCTGAAAACCTATGCAAACAGATTGACAGCCCTGCTTGGTTTGGAACTGTAGAACGTTACATGAATCACGGGACCACGCGGCGGCGAGATCAAAGCGTTTCGTAACTCTCTCTTTATATGACTCTGAGTTTGTTGTTTTTATTTGAGCTTTCATGTTATTGTTCGCAGTCAGGGACTATTTTTTCTAGCAGAAGGAATGCTTTTATTGATTTAACTTCATGAAAGTTGCACTAATATTTTTTTTACTTTAATATTGTGTAACCGTTTTATAAAAGCAATAAGGTACTCGAGGCAAGTGCTGTATCGTGAATAAGTAACGGCTGAAGGGGTTGCAGGCACTCCGCCTTGTACCTTATTGCTTACATAAAATGTTTTGTTGACGGTTAATTTTGCTCAGTTTTTTGTTAGGTTAATTTGTTCTTTAGCGTTAATGTATTCTATAATGTAATTTATTAATATTTGTTAGACCTTTACCTTATTGTTTAGTTGCAAATTATGTACACATTCAAATTAAGGTACCATATTGGTACCTCAGAGGTACATATCTGTACCTAAATGGTACATAAAAGGGTACCATTCCAATTATAACATTATTTCTGACAGTCTACATATTAAGTAAGTCAATCAAAGCTACATGAACAACATAAAGTTATAAATGATTTTCAGTGATCAGCTCTTAGATCTTAAGGAATCTTAAAGAAGTGACAATTTCTGAATCACTTTCTCATAATTTTGTTAAAATGAAAGATTAAACTATTATCATATGTTTTTACTTTTGTTTTGTTTAAAAGTTCCAAACCACCACGACTGTAGGACTACAGTATATGTTTGTTTGTGCTTTACAACAAAGCCTGCATTGTTCGCTTTGTATCAAATCATTCTGGGCATTGCTTCATTGATTCAGTTGGTACAGTGGCCACAGCTTCACTGCTTTGACTTGCTTTCATTTCTCTACCACTGCTTTGTATGCCTTTGGTAAGATTTACAGATTGTTTCGTTATATCCATTTATACTTTGTTAATATTCTAAAACTAGTTTTCTGAACCTTTTGGCTCTTGCAGATAATGTCAGTGAAAGAGGGACTGAATGCAGACTCAACCCATTTCACTTTAGGAGGAGCACCATTTAGGATCCTGGGGGGATCAATCCATTACTTTCGGGTCCCTAGGGCGCACTGGAGAGACCGGCTGTTGAAACTCAAAGCCTGTGGTCTCAACACTCTCACCACGTAAGACATTGACATATAAATCAATTAAATTTTTTTCTGATCAAATCTTCATAAAGCATTGAATCAGTTTTGTCTTTCAGGTACGTGCCGTGGAATCTGCATGAACCTGAAAGAGGAGTTTATCAGTTTCACCAGCAGCTGGATTTGGAGTGAGCACTGTTTCTAAACTTGGACGTATTTATATTTAGGATATTCTTGGTTCTCTATTTTGTGGTCTCTATAAATTGCATTTTAGCTACATTCTAATACAAACATTGGTAGCACAAAGGTTTAAACAACAAAGCAGTATAAGCAACAATGCTGTTTGCCTTAACAATTTTATTTCCTGTCATGTTTCAAAAGCGACCATTTCTATTAAATCCATACGCTTTTGCTTGTTTTAAGGGCGTACATTCGTCTTGCAGAGGAAATTGGACTATGGGTTATTATTCGTCCAGGGCCGTACATCTGTGCTGAATGGGATTTGGGTGGTTTGCCAAGGTCAGAACCTCACCTGTTAGATGTAAATGTGTTGAATGTGACGGTGTTTGTGTCAGTGTTCAATTTATATTAAAGATCATTTGGGGTCCCCTAGCTAAGCCCCACCGAACCCCCCTCATCATTATAGGGTCGCTGTGATTTCACAAAGTAAGATGTGATCCTGGATCTACGTTTTAATCAATGAAACCCCAAATTAGCTGTAACTCAAACCCTAACCATTTTTTACCCCTCAAATAAGTGTGAAATAATAGTTTGAAAATAAATATTTTAAAGCCCCTAACCCAATCCTAAATATAACAATCTGCCAATTCCTCCAGAAAACAGGCAGATACTTGAAAGATACATTTATTTTAGACAGAAATCATTTGGATTAGTTTATTGCAACAAATATTGGGACAAATAATGGACAGTATTGCATTGTGGCATGCACAACACGAGAATTTTTAATTCATGTAATATTTAAATTTTAATAAAAACCTTTTGTGCTTTACAGGGGGTACGGGACCACCCCAGCCCCCCTTAATTCAAACACTTGTTTGTGTGTCTTGTTCTCTGGTCCAGTTTTTTTATTAATGTTTTTTTTTCTTTTTTTTTAATCAGCTGGCTACTTCGAGATAAAAATATAAAATTAAGGACGACTTACTCTGGTTTTACAACGGCTGTGAACTCATACTTTGATGAACTCATCCCAAAAATCGTACCGCTCCAGGTAAAGCACCTGTCGTTTGGTTGTCTTGTTTTTATTAATTTGTTTATTTTCAGTCATGACAGCGTCTGCTCTTTTCCACCTGCAGTTTAAAAAAGGAGGTCCTGTTATCGCTGTTCAAGTCGAGAATGAATACGGTTCATATGCAAAAGATGAGCAGTACCTGTCATTTATTAAAGAGGTACAAATCTTTATCATTAAGCCAGTACTTTAAATACAATGCTTTGAATCTAAACACATCTGCGTTTCTCTTCATCAACAGGCATTACTCTCCCGGGGAATTACTGAACTTCTCCTGACATCAGACAACCGGGAAGGGTTAAATTGTGGAGGGGTGGATGGAGGTAGCTTATGGAAATCATTTTATAGATTTCACATTAACGTGATTCATATGCTTTTTGGATGTTCACGTCTTAAGAGCTAAAAGACAAAGTTTGGGATGACTTGGAATTCTGCACTTGCCTATTGTGGGCTGATTCTTAAACATAATCTGACTAAACTAATAACTAAAATAAATAAATAAATACTTCACATTCACATCATAACTTATCAATATAGATATCCTGATGTTACTTTTCTTTGCACTTGTAGATATTGTTTATCATTTTCAGTCCTTTTCTAGTCACAGCTTTCTGTCATAGATTATACACTCACCTAAAGGATTATTAGGAACACCACACTAATACTGTGTTTGACTCCCATTCGCCTTCAGAACTGCCTTAATTCTACGTGGCATTAATTCAACAAGGTGCTGAAAGCATTCTTTAGAAATGTTGGCCCATACTGTTAGAATAGCATCTTGCAGTCCAGATTTTTGGGATGCACATCCAGGGCACGAAGCTCCCCTTCCACCACATCCCAAAGATGCTCTATTGGGTTGAGATCTGGTGACTGTGGGGACCATTTTAGTACAGTGAACTCATTGTCATGTTCAAGAAACCAATTTGAAATGATTCGAGATTTGTGACATGGTGCATTATCCTGCTGGAAGTAGCCATCAGAGGATGACAATTCTGACTCTACCATCTGAATGTCTCAACAGAAATCGAGACTCATCAGAGCAGGCAACATTTTTCCAGTCTTCAACTGTTTTTTGGTGAGCTTGTGCAAATTGTAGCCTCTTTATCTAATTTGTAGTGGAGATGAGTGGTACACGGTGGGGTATTCTAATGTTGTAGCCCATCCGCCTCAAGGTTGTGTGTGTTGTGGCTTCACAAATGCTTTGCTGCATACCTTGGTTGTAACGAGTGGTTATTTCAGTCAAAGTTGCTCTTCTATCAGCTTGAATCAGTCGGCCCATTCTCCTCTGACCTCTAGCATTAACAAGGCATTTTCAACCACAGGACTGCCGCACACTGGATGTTTTTCCCTTTGCACATCATTCTTTGTAAACCCTAGAAATGGTTGTGCGTGAAAATCCCAGTAACTTTTGTGAAATACTCAGACCGGCCCGTTTGGCACCAACAACCATGCCACGCTCAAAATGGCTTAAATCACCTTTCTTTCCCATTCTGACATTCAGTTTGGAGTTCAGGAGATTGTCTTGACCAGGACCACACCCCTTAATGCATTGAAGCAACTGCAATGTGATTGGTTGATTAGATAATTGCATTAATGAGAAATTGAACACGTGTTCCTAATAATCCTTTAGGTGAGTGTATATCATGCTATATATAATATGTTATATTTTGTGATTAAGTCCTGCAGACAGTCAATCTACAGAAACTGTCTTATGGTGGTGTACAGTATCTAGCAGAATTGCAGGTCAGTGAAGTAATATTTCTTTTATTGAAAATTTGAATCATTTATTTACATTGACAAGTGACTACTATGGCTATGTCTACATTTAAGTCAAATAATCTGCGTAAGATGTTATATATCTGCTTTGAGAGAGGAAAATCCCTTCAAGAAAACAATTTGTTTTGAATAATGAATGTTAATGAGAGATCTGTATTGAAGCCACAGAAGCCGTTGCTGGTGATGGAGTATTGGTCCGGTTGGTTTGATGTGTGGGGAGAAGCTCATCATGTTTTTGATGCACAAGGTATGTGATTTCAACACGACAATGGTCTACCTGATGAAATTTACATGTAGGATTTTAATTCGCTTTATAGTGTATTTGTGACACAATGCATGAAATGTCTATGTGTGACAAATTATCCATCCCCTCTGTATGGTCTACTTCCCTCTCTATAATAGTCTGAATTCATTTCTGCTTTGAAATGCATTTGTATGTTGTGACAGAAATGATCTCTACAGTACGGGAACTTTTGGATCGTGGTGTCTCCATCAACTTTTATATGTTTCACGGAGGAACCAGCTTTGGTTTCATGAACGGAGCGATTGACTTTGGCACCTACGAACCACAGACGAGCAGCTACGGTTCGGTGTTTTTAACCATCATGATCACAGGGCTTATGTGTAAATATTTTGTTTTATTCTTGAGGTGAATTCTCTTCTATGTTCTTCCTATTGTAGATTATGATGCTCCATTAACAGAGTGTGGTGATTACACAGTCAAATATCATCTCTTGAGGAACCTGCTGAGCACCTACAGCAGTATGTTTCTATACTTTACTCCTTATTGGTTAAACGTATATGGAATAATTGAGGACGTGCCGTTGAATTATTCGCAAATAATGCACACCCAAGGTGTTAATGTAACGTGCTAAGACTGTGGTAGAATCCAAGTGCAGAAGTTTATTGACAAACCAAGCAAACAAGACAAAAGGGTAATCCAAAGATGTTATCCAAAAACAGGCCAAAATCCAAAACATGCATATGAAACAATGGCAATAAAATGAAATGCTTGGTAATGCAAGTTACTACTAACAATACTTAGCAATGTAAATGAGCCAATGGCAAAGTTAAATACACACAGAAAAGGAAGTGAATGCAGAAGCAGTGAGTGAGTGTACATAGTCCTGTTGGTGGAGTGGGTGCCACCTGGTGGTGGGATGAATGGTATACTGGTAATGCGGCACAAAGCGGAGTGGGTGTGCATTATTTGTGAATAATTCAACGGGCCGGAGTCAATTATTCCACTTATAACACGGTTACAAAAGACATTGCTCTGGTGGTTATTTTTACATTTGACAGATTAGGTGTGCGTTTATCGAAAAAAATAATGCATATCTGAGAAACATTTCTCAACCAATCAAAATAAAGCAGCCCTGTGGTATAAAAATAAATAATATTGGTGGAGATAAACATTTTGAACCACAGATTTTAATCTCTATCTATAAACAGAGGAGCCCTTTTCAGAGCCACCACCCATACAGAGCAGGAGATCATATGAGCCGGTGTTTGTAACACATTACATTTCCCTATGGGATACTCTTCAGTGTGCGGAAACGGTAAGAACCCGGATTGCCATTATCATGCGCTTTTAACAATGAACAATGTGTTTTTGACACATGACTATGCTCTTTTCATCCAATAGCATTTCAAAGCAGATGATCCCATCAGCATGGAGAACCTTCCAGCAAATCACAACAATGGTCAGTCCTATGGTTACACACTCTATGAAACAGACATTTATTCGGGTGGAGAACTCAACTCTAGGAACCATGTCCGAGACAGAGCTCTTGTAAGATCATTTCCTATCTGCCTTGGCCCACGTTTCATCTTATTATGGATAAATATAACAAATAATAAAACACTGAGCAATTTTATATGTAAAGCAATGTGGAATGTGTTATAATTGATCTGATGTCTTTTGAAGGTGTTTATTGACAGAGAACTCATTGGTGTTTTGGACTATAGGACTCAGAAGATTAAAATATGTCATGTTAAGGTATAAACGTTAAAGGGATATTTTAGGTTTTATTGCCATCTTTGACATGTAGAATAACAGAATTTGAGGAGTTTGGATTAGGGCTGGGCGGTACATTGAGTGTTTGTAATATATCGGTATTCAGTGGCGGCCGGTGACGACTTTTTCGAGGATGCACAAATGCGAAGCTCGTCATAACATGTATTTAGCCCGTCATGTGAAAATATGTGTTCGGCACGTCATGTGAACCTATGTGCATCACACGTCATGTCAAGGTGCATGCCTGCTGCGGATGCTTCGGAGGGGTTTATGATAAAAGAGACGCTCGCTTTTGACAAAAATCGCGTTAAATCTCATGTGTAATCAGAGTTTACTGTTAAGTGAGTGTCTTGCGAGTATTTTGTGAACGTGAGTGTGTCTTTTGTCATAAGCCCTTTCGACGTGTGTGCGGCGGGCAGGTATTTTGACATGACACATGATGCACCTGACACAACAAACACATATTTTAACATGACAAGCCACACACGACACGCCAAACACATACATTGAATTTGCGCCCCTCAGAAGAAAAGTCACTGGCCACCACTGTCAGTATTTTTCCGAGTGGGATTCCTCTTTGCCCTAAGGGCAGACATTTGACCTGCCCATTTAGATTTTTCCCACTTTGTTAAAAATATAGAGATATACCGTGTTTCACTATTAATCCCAAAATTTCATATATATGAATTTTGGTCAACATCGCCCACCCCTAGTTTGGATTAGCATTTATGCATTGATGTTATTTTATGATGATTTTGATTGTGTACAGGGTGAGATGACCTTGGGTTTGCTTGTTGAGAACTGTGGGAGAGTGAACTATGGTCCAGGCCTGGACAGCCAACAAAAGGGTCTGGTCAAATATTTTTTATTGTAATCTACATTATATTAATATGCAATTTAAATATAAGGTTTTAATATAAAAAGATCTTGAACTATTTTTTTCTTCTTCAGATAGGCTACTTAAGATACAAATGTAGTATTATAAGGTGGATATAGCTTTGATGTTACAGTCTAAAAAACGTTGGGTTGTTTTTTCAACCCAACTGCTGGGTTGAGCCAGTTGGGTTATTTTGTTGGGTTGTTTTATCAGTGTTGGGTAGTTTTTGTGTAACCCAACTCGTTGGGTTAAATGTTGGGTAATTTTGAAGCAAAGCCAACTTAATAGATACATATAGCCGTTTCTCAATATTACTTTCTCTAGTTCACAAAATGTATTTTTAAGATAAGTTTAGGTGAGAATATATGTATAATGTTCAAATTTGCAGTCAATTTGTAAAGAGAGCGCCAATTTTAAAATTTAATTACACTTTAGTCCCTTTCACACATACAGTCTTTACTGGTAATTTACTGGTAAATTGCAGTTAACAGATCATGTGTGAACAGAACCTTTCCGGTAAATCAGTGCTCCCAATTTACCAGTAAGACAGGTTGTAAGATTACCAGTAATTTACCGGTAAGCGCTATGTGTGAACGAACATTATAGGATTACCGGCATTTAGAACGGACGACGTCAGACCGTGCTGACAGCTTCGGGCCAATCATAGCGTTTTAATACAGATGACGCGTTTACCCCCGCACTGTTTACGGACGTTTCCACACACAAGTTCAGCACACCTGAAGTTTGTGTCCACATTTCTTGACCAAAGTTGTTTAAAACAGCTTACCGCCGAATTGCCGACGTCCTTAGCACGCCCTCTGTGAAGCCTAACGTGCAAACAGTAATGTTGTTAAAAACGCATTTTCGGTTTGACGTCGTCTCATTCAATGTTGTTTGGTCATGAGCAACTTCGCGACTGTTTACCACAGAAAACAGCAAACTACGAACCGTGGATATGAACGACGTGGATTGTTTACAAATACAACACTGAGCTCGCCACGTGCTACAGGTACTTCCGCTTTCTCAACGCATTTACCGGTATTTTGATACTGATGTGTGAATGATGTCTTACTGGTAAAATAGCGGAACGCCACTGCGTGTGTGAACAGCACATTTTTGTATTTACTGGTAAATTCAAACGGTACCTGACCATGCCGAAAAGCTATTTGAAACTTGGGCACTGCATTTTACAGACAGAATCCTGCAACTTCCCATCCAGGAACATCAACAAATCACCTCCAGGTACACTTGAGAATACAAAGTTGTTTGCTGAGTATTATGAAATGAAGTTACTAATTTAACATAAACATTAATCTCTACAGAACCCCATGATGATATTCCAACTCCTGTCTACAAAAGTGGAAAAAAATCTTAAGTCTACATGTAAGTAATGGAAGTGTTACACACTTTGCTTTGCAAGCAACATAAAACATTTAATTTTTTTTGGTAAACTAGCAAGTAGCAACCTAAAACATTTAATATTTATTTGGTAAACTAGCAAGTAGATGTGTTTACAAGTAGGAATAGAGTTAAAACTCTAAAAAGAAAAAATGTCTTACACTTCCACATCTAAAACATTAACTTTAGGGACAAACTTTAATGTCCAGCACTGTACATAAAGTGTTACATAAAGTGTTGGCTATATTAAGCAATAATGGCAAGGATGCAGATTGTTGTGAAATCTGAAAATTGGGCTTACTGTCAGGTAAAGTGATGTGGCAGAATCTATAATTACTGTGAATCTGAGTTATTGGCATGAAGAAAGGTTATATTGTAAGGTTATTGAAATAAAACATAAATGTATACATTTCATGACAATTAAACTAGATGGTACATTTGTGTGTATGAAATATGAATTGTTTGGTTTTGTATAATAATGCTGCATCATGCATTTAGAGTCTTTGCTTCCGTTCTAACAAGTGTTTGTCTGTTTTCAACAGGTTGGGACCAACATGATTGCATTCTTGTGAGAGGCTGAGGTGACAAAACCATTCCCTTTTGTCCTTGGATTGGAAGATGGCGATCTCTGCCATCAAGCCTTCGTTGTTTTTGAAAGACAGTCACTCCAGCAATACACCCTCCTTGCTGATGTTGACATGTTTTAAACTTTTTTTATGTTTTGGACATTAATTTTACTAAGCAGTGCACATCAGTATGGGTGTTTTTGCAGACCGTTGTTTAGAAACTCCCAAGAACGGAATTCCCTTTTGTAAGAAGTCTGTGCAGTTATTTCATTTGTCATGCTAAGGTGATTCATGTTGATCATATGTTGACTGTTTGTGCAACTTTGTGTTGATCTTATTTGTTACATTAACTATTTCTTATTACACGGTTCTCTAAAATGCTAGATTCTGATTGGCCAGTCGTGACATTCTACTACTGCTAAAAACTAAAAACTCAGATGCTGTAAATCATTTTGACAGGTAAACAAAAATTTAATGTCAATTTCTATTAATGACATGTCCGACATTAAATTTACAAATGATTAAACCAATGTGTTCGTGATATTTGTCCTGAAGAAACTGTTGGGGCTTTTTTGTGATAACCTGCTGCCAATACATTATCCCTTACTTGTACAACTTTTTACTTGATCTAATTGTAATGTTAACTGGGCATCTGTAAATATACATTTTTTTAAATCAGAAATGTGATTGTTTGTGTAGGGCTATGTACTCTTTTATTGTTCATGTGCAATAAACATGCTTTTTTAATTAAATCAATGCTTTGTTATTTATAGACACCACAATGAAAGGTATGAAAGCAATTTAAAATAACCCAGCGTTGGGTTGGTCCATATTAACCCAGCGATGGGTTGCAAAACAACCCAAGTTGGGTTAATTTTAACCCAACGTTTTTAGAGTGTAGTTGCCACATTGTATATAATAAATGGAGGTTTAAAAACTAGATTCAGTTCTGATTCATTTGGTTAATTCAATTGAGAACATAATCCTATGAGGGCCACATTTAATATTTTTATGTTTTTACACATCAATACAGGTCTTGTTGGAGATATAACTCTGGATGATGTACCTCTAAAGAAATTCACTATGCATTGCTTGGATATGAAGCCCAGTTACATAAACAGGTTGTTTTATAATTTGCTGTTAAAAATACAGACATCTGAGACTGTAGTTTGAAAAAAAAGATATTATAAATAAAGGCCCACACAGAAACACTAAGTCTGTTTGTTTTTCTCAGGGTGGAGACACTGAAATGGGTGTCTGTCGGTAAGAAACCCTCATACCCGGCATTTTTCAGAGGAAGCCTGGTTGTCGATGAACCCACAGATACCTTTGTGAAGCTACCAGTAATTCTTCAGTGAATTTTCACAAAATAAATTGACATGCGTGCTTGATGCGTTTGAGAGAAAATGTTACTTTGTGTTTTTCTCCTTCAGAATTGGAGCAAAGGTGTTGTTTTCGTAAACGGGCAAAATCTTGGACGCCACTGGTCAGTTGGTCCTCAGAAAGCTCTCTATCTCCCCGGTCCCTGGCTCAGACAAGGAGATAACCAGGTGAGTACTGTATGCACATGTAAATATGGAGGCAAATAAACATTGGACTTCCTCTTATGCAAAATCAAATGTGTCAATAAGTATCGTTCTTTTAATCTGTGTAACACTTTTGTTCAATTTTTAGATCATTATTTTTGAAGAGTTCAAAGCTGCAGAAACAATCCAATTCGCTGAAAATCCAGAATATGGCAAGATAATTGACGTATCAAGACAACCGTTTTGCGCTCTCATGTAATGAAGGCTTGCAGTTTTACAGTTTTTAAACTATATAATGACTATAACTATATAGTCTCACATCGATCTAAACATGAGTTATTCAATAAATGATGTGTAATATTAACTGTTAAAATGGGTTGGTTTAAAGTGATAAACCTTAAAAGATAATCTGCTAACCTATGTATGCAATATAAGTTTATCATTAAGTGTTTAGCAACCTCATTTCTAAGTACCAGTATATTTTATTTAGAAAAGTCTTATTTAATAAATAAAATATAAAATTGTAAAATCTCTCTGTAGTTATTTACATTTTACAAGTATTAAACACTTACAACAGACCAGAGCTTGAGGCAACTGTTTTTGTGTTTTGTTGGTTATTCTCCAGTTTTCTATACCTGTGGGCATGTCATTTTAAGGTCACTTTAAAACCTTTCAAAAATGTACCCCACCTTAAATTTTTACTTCATTTCACTTTATTGCTTCTTTCCAAATAAATCTTGCATGGATAGAACTTATTACTTTACCGGAAAAAGATGCATTGTTGTGATGCATTCATTCACTGTGAGAAAGATTTGTCAGCTTTTTAAGATTGTTAAACTATTGTGATGTAATTTCCACCACAACAAACTAGTTGTCCCTATTAAAGTATTTTTGTTTTCTTTGTGTGTGTGTGTGTGAGCGCGCGCGTGCGTGTGGGTGTGTGCACTTGTTAACAAAGCAGTCAAAAGGTAAAGAAGTTAGTGTAATGCTTTAAAAATTATATGACTTGCGGGCAGGTCTAATGGGGATATTTCATCATAAGGTCAAAGTTCAGCGGTGCAAATACTATCATTAGAACAAAGGTCGTTTTACTGTTGAATGTTGTATTGTGTTACCCGCACATATATCTATACTTTATACCTTTGTAATACTACTTTAAAATGCTTAATTCATAAATACAAAAATAACAAATATTAAAACAATTATGTAGGCAAACACATTATTGACAAAGCCTTGCAGTTCCTGGTGGGTGTGCGTTGCTAAAGTAACGGAGAAACGTATTCGTCTTCCATTGGACGACTGCGCTGTCAATCATGTCACGGCGCAGACTGCTATTCTCAAAGATAACGAGCGAATGCCTCGAGTGTGCACGTGAGAGGGAGGTACGTAAATAGCGGAATCTGTGTTCCGCTTTTTGCGCAATTCTCTGTCACTTTGTCCATTCACCGCTTTGTGTTATTGACGACATTTATCCAGAGGAGGAGGTATAATGTTATCTTACATTAACCTTTGCATTCCAAGATCAAACGTGACTGCGTGTTGAAGCCAACGCAAAATTATCCAGCAAATGCGCGGAAAAGGTCCATTTGAAACGTCATTGTGAGGGGCTCGGTTATTGATTTGTTTTCCTGCTTTCGCTGGACTTCAGGTCGCAGTCACCGCAGCGATGGGCATTTGTTTAGTTTTGGGCACTCTGGGTGCTGCTCTTGCGGGTCTCGTCCTTGCAGCTTATAAACTTGGCTTACTTTATCAGCTGTTTCATAAGGTATGTAAGGAAATTATGTATTATAACGTTTTTACAATATTTAGGACGACTGCAGTTTATACTTTAACACTTTCACTAGATAGATATGACAAATAGAATGGACACTTAACATTTTCCAAAAGCAGTGTTTAAAATATAAAGTTGTAATTACATGTAGGTACGTTGTAATTACAAAATGCTATTAATATGAATGACGTGGACCAAAAAAAGAAAAAACCTGTGTCTGTAATAGATGGAAACTCCTTTAATAATATTTACAAAACATTTGAAAGTGAGATTGCAAAAAGCTGCTTGATAAAAGGGTAAGGGTATTTGTGCAATGTTTAAGGCAAAGGATGACTATTTTTTAACATGTCAGTTTAAATTTATTTTTGGAAGTTACATTTAGTTATTTGATAGTTGATTTTACTATTATCCAAAAATAAAAAGTATAAAAGTTTGACAGGGGGGCGGTACGGTAGTGTATAATGTTACAGCTAACAATGTTTGGTTCCCAGAACCTTGCCTACATTAGTTTTTGGTAATCTGTTTAAAATAATGAAAGCACACATTTCAATATAATAAGGAGGATTTTCTGAAATAAATATAGAAGGTATGTGGCTTTATTTGTGCAAATATTATGAAATTGGAGACATGTTCATTTACAACCCTATGATTTCTCTTCAGAATTATTACCTTATTTGAAAGGGTCATGAATAATAATGCTGCGCTGTGCTCTGATTGGCTCAGAGCAGGTCAATTCAGTTGTTCTGTGTGTGTGTTTGTTTGTGTGTGTTTGTGTACCTGGTAATTATCACGTTGTGCCCACAAAGATAGGAATACCAGTATTTTTATGACCTTGTGGGGACATTTTGAGGTCCCTATGAGGAAACAGGCTTATAAATCAAACAGAATGAGGTTTATTGAAAATGTGAAGTAGCAGAAAGTTTTCTGTGATGGTTGCAATTAGGGTTTAGGTTAGGGAGAATGAATAGAATACAGTTTGTACAGTATAAAAACCATTACGTCTATGGAATGTCCCCACAAAAGATGAAAACCAGAATGTGTGTGTGGGTGTGCGCGCGCGTGCATGTATGTGTGTGTGTAAACATACTTTATGCATTAACTAGCATATAGCATATAATCCATTGGACTAACCTAATCACCATAGCGCATAAAACAATAATATATCTGCCTTCAAAGAAACCTGGAAACCTTTCATAATTTTTCTACAAATTCACCAGTTAATGTGAACCAAGTACATTCCCATCAACCCCGTCCCACCCTTCACTCTAACCACCTCTATCTTCACCCCCCAACAGCACCTAACAGACACACGTACAGTTATACCAACCCTACACTCATAAATCCTCGCCTGTATGTCTGTATGTTTCTGTAAGTCTGTCTCTGTATGTTTGTTTGTCTATATCTGCCTCTCTCTGCCTATCTGTCTGTCTGTCTCTATCTGTCTGTCTATCTATGTCTGTTTATGTCTGTCTGTCTGTCTGTATATGTGTACCTACTGTAACTGGTGTGTACCCCCCAAATTTCCTTTTCTTGTTTTCATCTTATGTATTTGACATTCGGAGTTGGTTTCTTTTTCTTTCACCTGTTTTTTTTTTAAATCAATATATGCGTTTTTTAAACCTTCATATGAATAAAAATAAAGTTGTCCTCCGAAGTCTGGGGGGGGGGGGGTTACTCAGCAGTCGCAGCTTTGTTTTTAGCATTGTAACAACATTGTACTTAATTTAATGTGTAATTTAATGTTGGGGTGTACATCTCGACTGTAACATGACAGTGTTATGTTGAGATTGGCCTGTTTTCCAGCGGTCTTTTGCATGCACACAGTTTAAATAAGAAGGAGGAAACAGTTGTGTTTAAGGCTCAATGTACAAAACTCTTATTATTCATCTATGCCTAAATAAATACAATTTTACATTCTATTGCACCTTTAAACTAGGGCTGGAACGACGCGTCGACGTAGTCGATTACGTCGATTACGTAATTACGTCGATTTGCCGGAAATGCGTCGATGCGTCGCATTGTTTACGTTTTCAAATGAAGGCGGCTTCAGCTCCGACCGGATAATATACCAAACAGCCAGAACGTGATCAAAAGTGTGGGAATACTTTAAGCAGAGACCAAATAAAACACATACTGTGTAAAACTGAAATGGCATACCACAGCAGCGCAACATCTGTGCATGAATCATGATCATCTTAAAAGAAAACAACCTGGAGCTCTCCGACCTCAGAATGACGCGACGGCAGCGTAAGTATTTGAATTTTTACAGTAAGTTTTTATACAACAATAGAATCAATGCAGGCATATATGGTGCTTAATACAGATGTGTTTACATCTTAGTTTAATACGAGCTGCGAGACGCCTGACAGACACGACATTGCATCGCGTCTGGGCAGTATGTTGAAACAGTAAATATAGAGCGGGACATGTTTAACTTTTTATATTAATAAGTTATGAAATAATAAGTTACTGTGTTACACTGAGATGGGCATGTGACCGCGTGCACTGAAAGCCATCTGTCAGCGCGGAGTTCCCATAGCTTATTTTTTTGCTATGTGCGCAGATATTATAAAAGCTCGTCTCGTTAGGTATTCCTGACATGCGTTTATTTAAAGTAACAGCAGCGTAAACGCCGTTTATAAAATATTAGAAGATCATACTAACTAAATTTGTATTTACCCGAGACTTAAGAAAAGTTCAATGTTAAAGTTGATGCTAAATGAGAATGCAGTAACGTTACTACTGATAGTAATAATATTAACAGTAATAATATAATGGTTACATTTTATAATAAGGGTTCATGAATCACAATTAACTTATTTTTACTTCAGTCAGAACTAATGCTGAGTAAATGCATGTACTAATCATAAACTAATGAAGAGTCATCATTAAGTACAACATGACATGTTTTTTAGTTAATGTATTAATAAACAATGATTTCATGTGAGTCATTTTGTAGTTAATGATGACTCTTCATTAGTTTATGATTAGCACTAGGGCTGGAACAATAAAGAGCGGGACATGTTTTTATATTAATAAGGAGTTATTATTCAGTTTGATTTATTTTTATTTTACTTCTTTAATATTAATATATTTTATTTGTTTAAGGTGAATAATGCCCCTTTTGCACTGTTTATGTTAGGCTGAATTAATGTTGGACTTGTTTTGATTTGTTATATTTTCCTTGGCACTGGCACTGTTTGTGTATTTGTTTAATTGAGAAAATGCTTCAATAAAATGTTGGCATTAATAGCAGATGTTACATTTATTATTTGTAAAAAAAATCTTTAGACTATTCGATTAATCGAAAAAATAATCGATAGACTAATCGGTTGAAAAAATAGTCTAAATTTGCAGCTCTACTTTAAACTACTATTTTTTTCAGTATTTGAGAGAAATCTACAAACTCTTCATTCAGCCATAATAAAGACCTCCTGAGGTTCACTGAGGAACAGCCAAATTGTTGGAGAAAAGTTTTTCAATAATTCTAACCACCCAAAAACTACTGACATTCATGAAATGTGTTTATAGAAAAGGTTTTGAACATAAAATAATGACAAAGTATCTTACTTTGAATTTTTAATACTTTAAACACAATTATAACATTTGTCTTAAACTGCTCATTTGAATGGACAGTTGCCATTTTACAAGTTTAAGATACCAAAAAATGAATATTTATTATTAAATTAATACTAAAAATTTATTAAAACTAACTAGATTTTATAAAATAAAGTGACACATGTCATAAATGTATCAAGCTATTTTTAAAGTACATAATGTCCCAGGACACAAAAATAGGCATGTTATGTTATGTCATTGACCCAGCTGTTTGACAGGTCTGCATGTGCAAGACTGCTCTTGCGTAATAACCGCATATTGTTTCATTCTTTTCAGCTGCTGACAGCTCTAATCATTGATCTTAAACATCTAGTTGACAGTCTTTTAGTGTTGCCAAAAAATGTTAGCCTATAACAACATCTTGTTTTAGGACCTTGTTTAAAAAAAGTTTGGCTGATTTCCAAGGAGACAGAAAATCACACCTTCAGGCTGACATCTGTTTAGTCTTCCGTTCTCTTAGCCATTTAAAATTGTTTTTACCCGAACAGTAAGACTTGTTGACAGAAACAATGCAGTGAATGAAACTTCCAAACTTTGAAACTGTCTTAGTAACTATAAGCATTTCTACCACACACAGACAGAGACAAAGAGCCCACGACATGGAGGAGAGAGCGTGGCAGAGGTTTTGCGGGCTCACGGGGTCAAATTCGTTTTCACGTTGGTGGGTGGACACATCTCACCCATCCTGGTGGCCTGCGAGAAACTGGGCATCCGCATTGTTGACACACGGCACGAGGCCACAGCTGTGTTTGCAGCCGACGCCGTGGCAAGACTTTCTGGTAAGAAGCAAGAACCTCTGAGGGGAAGAAGTTGTTCTGGTAGATCTGCTAGAATATGCTGCTATGATTTAAATAACAGAGACAAAATCTTGTATTTCGCTACTGTAGGCACAGTGGGTGTGGCTGCAGTTACAGCGGGACCCGGGCTTACTAACACGGTCACTGCGGTGAAGAACGCTCAGATGGCCGAATCTCCGCTGCTTCTTATCGGTGGTGCAGCTGGGACTCTCCTGCAGGTCAGCATGTAGACTTTCACACTTTAATGAGTTACTTTAGATAAGTCTTACCTGCACGCATGCCCTCTGCTCTTGCTGTTGTGCTGAAACACCTCAGCCTTATCTGTTCTTCATATTGCTATGAAAGTGAGATTTCCTCACTTCTCACAGAAGCAGCCTTGAACTGTAACAGTGATGGTTTGATTTGATAATTTTTAGAGCTGCAACAACTAATCGATACAAATCGATTATGACATTTCGCATTTGTTGTGCGCTTTTAATTAAAGCCAGGTTGGTTTAAAAGCACGGAAACAAAAACACAAACGAACGCTGGTTAATAAAGGTTTAATATCCTTTAAAGGGGCAATGAATCTGTCGATTTTATTGTTTTATACTGTTGTCTGAGGTCTACTTATGATGTTTGCATGGTTTTTACATTCAAAAACATCAAAAGCAATAATTAATAAGCTATTTTGTAACATGGATTAGTGGCTGTCTTGAGAAATGGTTCGTTTGAAGGGGCGGGCCGCATTGAAGACCTGGATGTAAACGCCCACTGCTATGATTGGACAAAATTACCGTATACAACACAGTAAGCGAGCATCAGAATCTAAAACGCGGCTGATAAGTCCTTATCAATAACTTTGTATATTTCTATTGTGCTTGTGAGGTTGCTCTTACATACACGTAACGTTACATACCAAAGTTATATGATTAAAAATGCTTTGTTGAGTGTTGGACCTTTCAAACGCAACTTGCCTAAATTACCGTATACAACGCAGTAAGCGGGCATCAGAATCTAAATTGCGGGTTAAGGTCTAAAAAATCCGAGTTAAGGTTATACAGCGTCTGTGTTCTTCCCCGACGGTTCTTCCACAACCGAGCACTCCGTTTCCATGGGTACTAATAACAGATCACTGTGTCAAAATAAAAGTCTCTCAGGAAAAATGTATTTAAAAGTCATTTTGGTTACATTTGGCAATCTTTAAAGACATGTTTACTGATTGTTTAGACATTGCATTTTTTGCTTTGATCCTGGCCCACATGTGTGTCACGCGAATCTGTGAGCAGGGCTACAAAAGTGGTCATTGTATGGAGGAGGTGTTTAAATTCTAGTCTGACGTCTTATTTCAGCACATTCCTAAATCGACTGTTTTAATGGCTTGGTCCAAAAACTAATCTCAAGCTGCAGGATGTTAATTTAAGTATGATGACCTCTTATATAACAGAATATCAAGTTAAAATTCTTTTTTTGATTCACCGTTCCTTTAATATAAGTGAGTTTGTATTTGTTTAATTGTTGTTGGGTTTTCATTAAAATAGTAACCACAAGCACCTGATTTAATTTAAAGTAAGGGGGAAATCCAGGTTTTTATTACTGTAACAACGCATCACCACTTTCATATCATAATGGCTTATTTATTGTGTTAATAACAAATCATCTTAATATTCATCAAGGTCTGAAGCTGAAGATTAAAATGAGTTGATTAATCCGTGGCAAAATTCTCAGCACATCCCTGAAGACTCAGTTAATTTTGTTAATTGATATTTTTACAAGATGTTTACTATTTAAAAGTTGCACAAACTTTTTTATTTAAGGCTTAAAATATCTAAATCCCCTAATTTAGTGCCTTATTTAGCTATAATATGTGAAAACATCTAATTAAGTAAATATTTATATTTTATTTGATTAGTCGATTAATCGAAAAATGCCAGATTAATCGATTATGAAAATAATTGTAGTTGTAATTTTATACATTTAATTCTGAAACATAATATATTTGGTATGTCTATACACAAAACATTTTGCATGTCTATGCACAAAAAATATTTCTTTTGTTTTACTGTGTCAATGAATTTTCAGTGTTTTATTGGCTAGTATGTTTACATGCACAAAATGTTGTCAATCCCACTGAATTTAATCTGATTGGAGGTAATGACAATACAATTTACATGCACCCTAAACATTGCAATCTGATTAGTAGTAGTAGTATAGCAGTATTAGTATATATTTATTGTCCCCTTAGGGAAATTCTTTTTCACATTTCCATAAAAAACGCTTTTCGTCATTCACATATGTGAATATATGTACATATTTAAATGTTTGTTTACATGTACATCCTGTATAATCCAAACCAAACGTCTGTGCAAGCACACAGTCAGGGTTGCCAGATTCGCAAATTCAAAACTAACCCAAAAGTATCCCAATGACTATATCACAGTCTAAATACCAATAACTAATGAACGAAATCCTTTCATTTTAACCTGCAGAAAAAAATCAACTCGCGGAAACAGTTTAAACAGTAGTCCAAATCTGCACTCAACCAAAAGCAGAGCACTTGGCAACGCTGCGCACGCTCTTGTCATTTTCTCAAAATATTGTCAGGGTTTTGAGACAGAAGAACCCAATCGCAGACGATGACGGGGGTAAACAGAACACTTTATTTGACTCACAAGAAACAAAAACCCTCGTGGGGGCAAACAACATAAACTAAGACAAACTTGACACTGAACACGACTTAGACTAGACCTAGATATTTTAACTGGAAAACACACAACTGACATGCAGAAACAATACAAAAAGATCCAGGACAGGACAAAAGACAAGAGGGAATTAAATAAGGAAAACTAAACAAGATAACAAGGTATGGACAGGTGAGGGGAGTTAACCAATAATTAATTAACGAGGAGACAAGGGGGCGGGGAAATGAACGAGACACAGCAGCACACTACCCAAACAAAAAGCCATGTGCTGCCACACAAAACATGGGTACTACCACGATCCTGCCCCATGACCATGAACAACTATGAACTATTATGAAAGACTGGCAGGATTATGACAAATATCTTCCTTTGTGTTCATCAGAACAAAGAAACTTATACAGGTTTGTAACCACATGAGAATGAGTAAACGATGACAGAGTTTTCATTTTTGGGTGAACTATCCCTTTAAGGTGTGTACATGAAGGCTTTTTAATACGATTGAACCATCAATACGATCACGAATTGATTATTTGGTTGCATGTAAACGTAGCTACTGAAGTTCAAAGATTAGATGCCATTAAATTCTTGATCATTGATGAAGTACATTTTGTAGAGTTGTCTACTCATCATGATACCATATGTTCCTGACTGGTATATTCTTTGACCTATGACCTCATGATTATATCTTTCAAAAAGATCACACTTAACCGGTTTTTACTAATGAAATTGCTTGCCATCATTAGGTATTTAAAACAACTTAAACACCTTAAACAGTTGTCAAAAGTATGTTCTGACCAGACCAATGGCAGGCAGAGGGAGTGTTCAGGAAACCAGTTTGAA
Organism: Misgurnus anguillicaudatus; assembly: GCF_027580225.2. Lineage (NCBI taxonomy): Eukaryota > Metazoa > Chordata > Actinopteri > Cypriniformes > Cobitidae > Misgurnus > Misgurnus anguillicaudatus. Next base: position 10,481,670 of record NC_073351.2, read on the forward strand.
AACAAATTGGCCATTTCATTATTCGGCATGTATTGGTCTCTACAGCTGCGTCTGAGCTTCAGTCCAGACCTTAAATCATTGTTTATAAGCATAACCCATCAATCATCCTCTTGTGTATCCATTATCTCTATTTACTAAAATATTGTGCTATTCTTCTGCATTTTAGGGTAGAGGTGCACTGCAGGATATTGACCAGATGTCCCTCTTCAAGCCGCTGTGTAAGTTTTGTGCTTCAATAAGAACCGTGAGAGAAATTGTTCCTACTGTAAGAAAAGCATTAAGCATCGCACAGTCTGGCACACCAGGTAAAGCTGTTTTTTAAATCACAAGTTCATGCTACATTTGTTGAAATCAAAGAATTTAACATTGTCTAATACTTTTACAGGCCCTGTGTTTATTGAGTTCCCCATAGACACGCTTTACCCTTACCATGTGGTGGAAAAAGAGTTTGCCCCTAAAAACACTCCTAAAGGACTAATGGGGAAAATCATAGCATGGTATGAACATTTCTCAGTATTCACAATGATATTATTATTATTATTACACTATGACTTAATTAATAACTTCTCTTGGTGTGAGTGAAAATCATTTTAAAGTGTCATTTGTTTGTTTTTTGCATGGTATCTTAAGAATCACTTATGTAACTTATTCGCTGGAGCATGGGAAAGCCGTGATCTGTCTCCGCTTCCTGTTCACATCCCTCAGGCCACAGAGGATCAGGTAAACATGTTAAATCCAAAGGGACTAGTGCATTACACACAAGGTAGCCTATACATTTTTTATCAGTATATGTGTTTATTGGATTTGAGCTGATGACCTTTTGTGCTGTTAATGCAATGCTCTACCACCGAGGGGAACTAACATTGAAAGCTGTGACTTTTGCCCCGATCACAGCAGATTACGTAACATAATCAGTGATCACATTGACACATCTTCACTCAAAATGTTTATTGTTTTCCCATTTCCAGATCCAAAAATGTGTGGAACTGGTGAGCAGAGCCAAGAAACCTGTTATACTGTTGGGCAGCCAGGCAACCTTACCACCTACACCTGTGGATGATATCAGGTGATTTTAACATTGTTTTATTCACCCAATGTGTATCAGATAAATCAGTCTATGGATTCATTCATTCTGGGTATCAGATCTTTGACTTTTTGAGGTCTTCACGGGTCCACTTAGATCCGAAAATCCAAGGTCTGACCCAAGCGGGTTCGGGTCTAACAGTTATATGTGTGCCCCGGTGTTGGGTATAATAACAGCGGCATTGGGTCTCGTGTAGGGGTGGGCGATAAACCTGTATGATAGTAATTACCGGTATTGTGTCATGCCATGATATGGATTTTGCAAAACCGTTGATACCGGCGTTACATATTTTACATTCTATTTTTGCACTTATCAGGGTTCCTGCCGGGTGTTAAGAAAACTGACCTTCAGAAAGTTATATCTAAGGCCTTAAAACGCCCAGATCTTCATCCTATGACTTGAATTTAACTTTCTGAATGTTATTTTTTTAAGACCCCGCGGGAGTTTACCCAAGTCTTAAAAGTCATACCTTCGTTCCTGAGATGCACTGTCCACAGAAACATAAAACGAAAAGCTCCGATCGCACTTCAATTCATTTTTTATCATAATTTTTTTTTAATAGGATGCACATAATAGTGCACGCAAATCCTGCCAAAGCCTATATTTCAGGTGTTGTGATCTGTATACAGCGAGTTTGGCGAGAAACAAGGCCGTGGCTTACCTAAGCATTACCAGGTTCTGAAACATAAGAGGACTCAGAAGCGAACAAAATCAACACTGATTTATTAAAAATCAACTTAAACACCCAAGGCACCAACAGCGCGTCAACAGTGTTATACATTTAGGAGGCTTTTTTACCTCACTGCTTCAAAGTCGTTTAACGGTGTTACTCCCTTTTCACTCAGATCTGCTCTCTACTGCGCCCTGCACGCGCTCTCCATATAACATCAGCGATTGGAGGACGGAAAGCAAGACATTACCGTAATAAACCATAATTTGCCAAAAAGTGCAATTTATCTTTTAGGAACCATTCCTTTTTTTGATAGCGCAAATGGTTGAGGAGTTACGGTTAAATGAATTGCACTTCTGAGTCCTTTAGCGGATAACGTAAGCAACATACCAAACACATTAAAAACAGCCTTTAATGGTAAATTTTGTTTTTTTAATGCAGATTTATTCATTAGAGAGGCTATTAAACAATACATAGTACATATTTACGCATAAAAACGTATGAGTGGAGTGTTTTTGGCACTGTGAATCTGCTGGTTAATTAAATTAAATGCAATAAATACATTTATTAATATAACTAACTTGTATTAATAAACTGCATTTATTAATGCGTTCAGGGATTAATAATAATTTAAAGTGAGATGGCATCTTCCATCAGATGTTCATATTAACAACAAAAAGAAAATCTTGTTCTTTGTATATTTATAAATCAAACAGACACAAGATATACACAGCACACAGCTTTAAAGTTGTTGGATGTAGCGTAAAACATTGTAATAAGACACATAGCCTACCAGCAAATGATCATACTAATTTCAATACTTTCATACTTCAAATTTTAGTGATTAATATGCACAAGAAGATGACTCCACCAATCCACATAATGGCACTTTTTAAGGAAAAAATAGGAAAAGATAAAAAATCATGTCTATACGTCCAATGCCTCACTTATTAGTTACATAAGGTTAAAAATACAAATTTTGCTAGTAATTTAACTAAGGTTTACTACAGTGTGACTCCAAAATGTTTTCTCTCATATGGCAACATACAGTACCGTTATACCGGCTGAAGAGTGAAAATACCTTGATATAAATTTTTGCTCATACCGCCCACCCCTAGTCTTGTGTAATTTTAAATGAATGTGTTTTTCCGATTGTACCCGAGACAACCCGAATTGTCTCATGTGTTAGGGCTGTGTATCGCCAACAATTTCCCGATACAATACGTATCCCGATACAAGGCCACGATACGATGCACATCACAATACAAGACTATTTTGAATGACACACGTCGGTGCCGTTTACATTCAGGTCAAGTCGGGTTAAAAAAATTGCCTCAGGTTTGTCTCGGGTCGGTTTTTATTTTTAAATGATTTATGCACGTCAGGTTCGGGTAAAAAGTGATTCAAGTCATTTCGGGTCTGGTACATTTCTTTGGAGCCGAGAAGACCTCTACTTAAAGGGGCCATGGCATGAAAATCTGACTTTTTCCATGTTTAAGTGCTATGATTGGGTCCCCAGTGCTTCTATTAACCTAGAAAATGTGAAAAAGATCAACTCAGTACTTAGTTTTGGTAAACCATTCTCTACAAGCACATGAAAAAATAGGTTGTTGAAATTTGGCTCTCCTTATGATCTCATAATACTTCCCCTTAATCTGTCCTATCCAATCACAGCACTGCCATTTAGTGTAGAGAAAAAGAGAGAAAATAACTCACAGTACAATTGAGTTTCAATTGCAACAAACCGCCATCATTGTGATCAGTGTTTGCACTTCATCAGCTCATTTGCATTTTAAAGGACGCACCCCAAAACGCCACATTTTTGCTCACACCTACAAAGTGTCAATTTTTACATGCTATAATAAATTATTTATATGGTATTTTGAGCTAAAACTTAACATATATGTGCTCTGGGGACACCAAAGATTTATTTGACATCTTAAAATCTTGTGACATGGCCACTTTAAGACTTAATCATTCGTTATTCATTATAAAGGTGTTAAATGTATAAAATAAGAATAAAATAAAATAATTTATGGGAATTAATTAGTTAAGAATGTTTATTATATTTTAGCTTTAATTACCTTTTGCCTTATGTACAGTTTTGCACACTTTGCATTATTGAAAGAGTCACCATTGATGACACATAACTCACTCATTTAAAAGACAAAAGAAATCATTTTATAAAGAAATGTATATTAATGCCCAACCTAAATTTGCCCTGGAGGCTTAAAACTCATGTTTGAATTTCTCAATTGAAAATAACTTGTACTGACAGATCTTAAAATATGCCATTGCCACAGATTTGTCTCAAGATGCACACAAGTAACGTCATTTTGTAATGCATGTTTATAATATTTAAGTCCTAATCCTGGCTTTAGCTTAACCTTGTCTGTGAAACCAGACCTTAATCTTAAGGTTTTGGTCATTTAAGCTTTAAGTTCAAAGGGTATCCTACACGCTAAAAAACGTCGGGTTAAATATGGACCAACCCAATGCTGGGTTATTTTAACCCAACAAGTTGGGTTGTACATAGGGTTGTGCCGATAGACGATATCATCGTCCATCGTGATGGTTGACTGACATTACGATGGAGAGTCACCATCGTGATGCCACGCCCCCTCCCCACTCCGCTGCGAGTCGACATACACTTACTCTCTTCTATATAGACTATAGTTAACCTAATATCTTTGCGTGAATTGCTCTATAAATTAAATAGAAACTATAACTAATGCATATATGCTATTTTAAATACTGTAGTTTATGCCTGAGACGTGACGTGTGTTAGTCTGTGAAAATATCCTGTCAGGCATTTGATCTTGACTAGGGATGGGCACGGATATTCGAATGGCAATAATAATTCGAATTTAAAAAATGCTATTCGAATGTTTGTTTGTTTTTAATGTGCCACCAAAGGGTAACAACTTATTTGATGCTTTTTCACTTCATCTATACTGTCTTTTACAAACTTAAATGTAAAATATACATGAACATTAATTTGTATGTATTTCTGATTGTTTGGCAATGCAGATTGCAGACGAATTTAAGTTTTTCCTTTTATCTCCGGGTTTGTCCGCGCCGCGCCGTATTTGGCCACTGGCTCAGTGAGGGCTCACGTGTTATTAAACGTGCTTCTCCGCCGCCCGAATCAACACATCATGATAGATTTGTAAGCTTTCTGTTTAAAGTCTACTTTATTTTGTTAATAAGGAGACAGACACGGAGAACGAAATGAAACGGAGAACATTTATTATATGCGGTGCTCTTTTGAAAATGAACCGGATAACTGCACATGGCTGTTTAAAGCAAAGCATTATTGTATCTAGTCAGAAGAACGGGCTTTCACCGAAGCAGGTAGGATAAATACGGTTTTCTTTATTCACAAATACATGTCAAACTAAACTGAGAAGATATTTAAATGGCGACTGAGCAGTCGGTTATGTAGATGTGTTTTTTCATTTGCTCCGGGCTCTTGGTGTTTTGAGTCTGTTTAAATGATGATAGCCTACTTTGTCAAGTCCTCAAACTTCGCTTAGATTTGGGGTTAGTGTATAATATTTGGTATAATATAATGTATGTAAGATCAAACAGTAATGAATTAATACTAACGACCGACCTGAAACTAAGGATTTGACTAGACTTCGCTCCGCATTAAGTTTTAACGCATTTTTTAGGATATTTTTTAAGAAGAATTTAAAATATATATAAATAAAATATATATTTTTACAATGTTTTCAACTTAAAAATACATATATATATATATATATATATATATATATATATATATATATATATATATATATATATATATATATATATATATATATATATATATATATATATATATATACATACAGAATATGCAACAAAAAGTTATTTCTACCCAACAGATGGGTTAAAAAAATTAACCCAACGAGTTGGGTAGATTGTACAACTAGGGTTGGGCGATGTCCCCATAAATTGGCAGTTGACGATGGTTACGTAAACCATCGCGATGGACGATGATATCGTTAGGTGGGAGGGGGGTATTTTAATTTTTCGTTATTATTCGTTATTATATAATTATTATTCGTTATTTTACTTTATTACTTCCACTTAAGAAGACTTGTGCACTTTTTATTTTAATATATATTTTACATAAATACTATTCTGTACTTAAAATCTATTATTTTGTTATTTTACTATCCCAACTACTATAGGTTGCACATAAGGGGAAAAAGTAGCTTTAATCCACTGAAGAAGAGTTGTGCACTTTTAAGCACTTTTTAATCTCTTTACATAAATATTTTTTTTCTATTTAAAAGCTATAATTTCGTTATTTTACTAACCCAACGACTCCTCCGCGCTTTCCAAATTTTGCACGTAAATATCTGCATATGTGCCACCAGTACTCCGTCAGAGAGCGGGTCTTCAGCACTGCGGGGAGCAGCCAGCACTTCAATCCGCAGCTTATTAAAACTGTTGCAACAACCCAATGTTTGGTTAATGTGTTTAAAGCTGAAATTTTGGTGGTTTAAATTGCTTTCATACCTTTCATTGTGGTGTCTATAAATAACAAAGCATTGATTTAATTAAAAAAGCATATTTATTGCACATGAACAATAAAAGAGTACATAGCCCTACACAAAAAATCACATTTCTGATAAAAAAATGTATATTTCATATCTCATAATCTAAAATGACAGATGCCCAGTTAACATTACAAAAGTAAAAAGTTGTACAAGTAAGGGATAATGTATTGGCAGCAGGTTATCACAAAAAAGCCCCAACAGTTTCTTCAGGACAAATATCACGAACACATTGGTTTAATAATTTGTAAATGTAATGTCGGATATGTTATTAATAGAAATTGACATTTAATTTTTGTTTAATATCATCTACAAGGACAGAATGTTGAAAAAAGCCAAAAACATTGTATGCGATCACACACACCCATTAGCATCCCATTTTAATTTATTACCATCTAGGCGTCGTTTCTGCCCATCTCTTATGACCAAGAACAGATCAAAATTTTATTTTGTACCACAAGCCATTAAGGCGTTAAATCAATTAAAATAAGCTATCTGTCCAGCTGGCAGGGTTAGACCCGATGGTATTTTATTTGTATGTATGTATTTTAGTGTTTTTGTAATGTATCGTATTGTTTTTTGTTATATGTTGTCATGTAGTGCCTTGAGACTGCGCCGCAAATCCAATTGCCCCAATAAAGTTCTTCTACTACTAATATTAAACTGTACCTGTCAAAATGATTTACAGCATCTGAGTTTTTAGTTTTTAGCAGTAGTAGAATGTCACGACTGGCCAATCAGAATCTAGCATTTTACAGAACCGTGTAATAAGAAATAGTTAATGTAACAAATAAGATCAACACATAGTTGCACAAACAGTCAACATATGATCAACATGAATCATCACCTTAGCATGACAAATGAAATAACTACACAGACTTCTTACAAAAGGGAATTCCGTTCTTGTGAGTTTGTAAACAACGGTCTGCAAAAACACCCACACTGATGTGCACTGCTTCCAAAACATTAAATGTCCAGAACATAAAAAAAAGTTTAAAACATGTCAACATCAGCAAGGAGGGTGTATTGCTGGAGTGACTGTCTGTCAAAAACAACGAAGGCTTGATGGCAGAGATCGCCATCTTCCAATCCAAGGACAAAGGGGAATGGTTTTGTCACCTCAGCCTCTCACAAGAATGCAACCATGTTGGTCCCAACTGTTGAAAACAGACAAACACTTGTTAGAATGCAAGCAAAGACTCTAAATGCATGATGCAGCATTATTATACAAAACCAAACAATTCATATTTCATACACACAAATGTACCATCTAGTTTAATTGTAATGAAATGTATAAATTTATGTTTTATTTCAATAACCTTACAATATACCATTTCTTCTCAGATTCACAGTAATTATAGATTCTGCCACATCACTTTACCTGACAGTAAGCCCAATTTTCAGATTTCACAACAATCTGCATCCTTGCCATTATTGCTTAATATAGCCAACACTTTATGTAACAAATACAGGGCTGGACATTAAAGTTTGTCCCTAAAGTTAATGTTTTAGATGTGGAAGTGTAAGACATTTTTTCTTGTCCGAGTTTTAACTCTATTCCTACTTGTAAACATGTCTACTTGCTAGGGATGGGCGATATGGCCTAAAATCCATATTGCGTTATACATTGCAGCCTCTTGCGATAGCGATATGTATTGCGAAATAATAATTCAATAGACTCGTTTCAGAACAGGTTATATAGACGCTTACAAAAGCCAAACTGCTAAAAAAGTAAGTAAAAGTAAACCGTTATGGCCAGATTAGTCTTGTTACCTCTCTTAGCTGGAACTTTTGCCTGACACACTCTACAGCAGGGGTGTCCAGACTTTTTTGTGTGGTGATCTACTTTTAAAATCACAGTTAATTATTTTTATAACACAACACTTTAAATGCTTGTGGGGACTATACTAATATATATATATATATATATATATATATATATGAAGAGTTTGGTTCCAAAACGCGATAAATGCCATTTTTGAAAAAAAAAAGAGTTACTGCCAAAATAATTATTATATCAGGTAATTAGTTAAAAGTAAATTATTAATTTTACGCAAAAACCAATATCCGCTGTGTTATTCTGTCATCTTTTCTCCCTTTTTCCCAAAATGCGATAAACGCCACTCCCCCTTTTTTACAGAACGCAATAAATCCCACAGCGCACCATTCACGCAATGTAAACAAACATGGCGGCGCGCTGAGTACACAGAGTCCTAGTTTTCCTCATCTACTTTGTACTTTGTGATCAACAAACAAAACAAAATAATACTTTAATTGCATCGCTAAACCTGTGATGGTTTTCTGTAATTGGAAAGAAACGTAAGCCATCAACATCTAATAATTTCCCTGTGAGGCACTCGGGAGACGGGTGCTTGTTCTCCCGACAGCATCAAGCTTCTCATGCTAACACATTGACCCCAGAGGATCTTATGAAAAACTTTACATAATTTTACTCAAAGTCAACGAAAATCGAGCAGGACCAAAAACATTTTACAGCTGATCGCTGTGAAAGACGTTAAGCGAAGACGTCAAGTATAACCGCAATGACAGTGATCTTAATATGACAAAGTAAGTGTTTTGATTAATAACATTAATGTTTATATTTTTAATTAGTGTGTACAACTAGTCAACTTAATGAATATAACATGGCAAAGATAAATGCACATTTATATAGGCTATTAATTCAATAGATTTATAGCATTTTGACTAAAAGCTTGTCATGGATTTATTGCATTTTGTGGAAAAATAATCTGTTTTTATAATAAATCTTTGAAAATCAATTTATGGATTTGAATTTTTTATGTTTTTATAACCTAAAGATGCTGTGTGAAAGTTTGTAACAGAAAATCGTTGTTTTCATCTTGTCACTTTATTGGTATAGAAAACACGTTTTTACCAAAATTTGTCAAAATGGATTTATTGCGTTTTGGAACCTAACTCTTCATATATATATATATTGCATGTTTCACAATTACTACTAGACCATAATGCCAATTTCGCGTGTGGAGCAGCAGTTAACTTATGTAACTTATGGCTTAAATCCAAAAATAGATGTTGCATCGGTCTTTTTCACGAGTTCCTGTTTCGCTGATGCTTTCATCCATGATTATTTGGCTGCAGCTTGTGGCTCTAAAGTTCGCGGGTAGATTGTGTCATCAACACGCATTATCGCGATAAATCTCTATCGTATGCCAATTTTCTATCGTTTATATTGCATATCGTTTATATATTGCCCATCCCTACTTGCTAGTTTACAAAAAAAATATTAAATGTTTTATGTTGCTTGCAAAGCAAAGTGTGTAACACTTCCATTACTTACATGTAGACTTAAGATTTTTTTCCACTTTTGTAGACAGGAGTTGGAATATCATCATGGGGTTCTGTAGAGATTAATGTTTAGGTTAAATTAGTAACTTCATTGTCATAATACTCAGCAAACAACTTTGTATTCTCAAGTGTACCTGGAGGTGATTTGTTGATGTTCCTGGATGGGAAGTTGCAGGATTCTGTCTGTAAAATGCAGTGCCCAAGTTTCAAATAGCTTTTCGGCATGGTCAGGTAATAACATAGAGAAGTCTTGTGAACTCTGAAAATGACAAATCATGCATTCATTTTCAATAAATCTTTAATGTTAATTTATGCAATAACGAACAATATATGGGCTAGCTTTTCAGTGAACTACGGCTGCATGTAGTAAATGGTGCTTCACCTGTTTTCAGATGATGGCAATTTACTACTAATCACAGAACCAATGAGATGCGCTTGACAATTTTATACAATTAGAGGGATAGTTTGGCCAAAAATTATATGAAGCCCCGGATTTGCTCACCTCAAAGCCATCCGAGATGCATATGTCCATCATCTTTCAGACTAACACATTTTCGGTTGTTTTGGAGGGTGTCTTGGATCTTTCGGTTGATCAAATGTAAAGTTACGGTAACGCCGCCATCTTGGTTGCGTCCAAATCTAAGATGGCGGTGTTACTGGAAGGTAGTTATTTTCATTTATAAAGTTTTAAATGTGGATATTTCTACAACAAAACGGCGCGGATTACCCTCAGAAGCCCTTTTGTTTATCATCGTGGAGCCGTGTGGATTTCTTTTGTGAAGGATGGATGCACATTTTTTTAACTTGAAGGAGTTGACACCGTAACTTTACATTTGATTAACTGAAAGATCTAAGACATTTTCTAAAATAACTGAAAATTTGTTTGTCTAAAACATGATGGACATATGCCTCGCGGATGGCTTGGGCGTGAGTAAATCATGGGTTTAATATCATTTTTGGTCAAACTATGCCTTTAATTGTGCAACCTTACATACCACTTTTGAAAATGGCATACTCACAGCTAAATAATCAGGGATTCTTAATAAAGAAATGCTTTGATATGCCTCATTGTAATATCAACATATAACTTTGAATAATAAAAGACAAACAAGTGCATTTTCATGTTACCTGTAAAGAACTTGGTAAAAGCTGGTATCAGAACCTCCACATTCCATTGTTTTAGCTTCTCCAGGACAAAATTATTTATTTAAAAAGTACACGTTTCTTCCTCATATTAACGTTATCTGTTTTAAACTGGATTTCTAAACCATTAGAATACGTTACCTTCTAACGTTATCTAAAATGACGTTTCTGTTAAAACAAGCCATGAGACACATTTCATAAAACGTTTGATCAAACAAAATATTTAAATAATTTAAAAGCAAGCATAAACATAGTTTAGATTTACTGGACATTGCAGACTAGCCAACGGAAGCGAATAAAACTAGTTTAATAACAGTCATGTGAACCATCATTTTGCCTGGAACATTCCGACTATGTGTAATAAAATTTTAAAATTGGCGCTCTCTTTACAAATTGACTGCAAATTTCAACATTATACATATATTCTCATCTAAACTTATCTTAAAAATACATTTTGTGGACTAGACAAAGTAATATTGAGAAACGGCTATATGTATCTATTAAGTTAGCTCTGCTTCAAAATTACCCAACATTTAACCCAACGAGTTGGGTTACACAAAAAGTACCCAACACTGATACAACAACCCAACAAAATAACCCAACTGGCTCAACCCAGCAGTTGGGTTGAAAAAACAACCCAATGTTTTTTAGAGTGTAGGATGTGATCATAAAATCATCGACTATGTTTATAAATTTGATAGTTACTCTATGCATTGGTCAAAATAGGCCGCATTGGATTTGAATGTTTTTTTTTCCCCTATATGTTTATAACAGAAAGGCCTTAGAGTCTTTAGGTATTCCCTGCTTTCTGGGTGGGATGTCCCGAGGCATGCTGGGTAAGAACAGTCCACTGCACATCAGACAAAACAGAAGAGATGCCCTGAAGGATGCTGACCTTGTGCTGCTGGCAGGTGAGAAACAGCGCCATCTGATGGACAAGTGAAGTGTTCGTGCCGTATCTTTCCTGTTGTGGTTATATTCTGATGATAAAGGCTCAATTGTGTTTTATCTGTGACTGTAGATGCTTTGTTTTGGTTTATAGGCACAGTTTGTGACTTCAGACTGAGTTATGGAAGAGTGCTGAACAGACGGAGTAAAATCATCGCAGTCAACAGAGACAAAAGTCAGCTGCTGAAGAACTCAGACATGTTCTGGAAACCAACGGTGGCCGTTCAAGGTGAAGAACTTCATTTTTTAAAGTCTTTATTGTAATCTATACATAAAAATATTAGATATATAACCAGTAAGAAGTTGTAACTTTGCAGCATTTCTTTTCCAACTGATTCAGGCGATGCTGGCTCTTTCCTCCTGCGTCTCTCCAAAGCCCTAAAGGGACACAAATGCCCAGAGGAATGGCCTCAAAGCCTGAAAGAAGGAGACAACATTAAAGAAAAGGCTAACAGGTGATCTTTCTCCTACCTTACTATTTTTACTTAGATGCTAGCTTTTTCTCATACCTTTAGTTTTGTCTCACTCCTTATTTATTTATCTCAGAGCTAAAGCAGATGAGAAGACCGAGAGGCATCTAAACCCTCTTAATGTTCTGCACCGGGTAGATGAGCTGTTGAACGAGGACAGTATCATAGTGACAGATGGGGGAGATTTCGTCGGTAGTGCTGCTTATATCATGAGGCCGCGAGGTCCCTTGCGATGGCTGGACCCAGGTTAGCAGGGCTGTAATGTTTTTAGTCTGATTGTGTGAGCATGTTTTTATAAATAAATCTGCACTCTTGATTTGTCAAACACTGCATGTGATCTATGGCCTCTGTTGTTTGTATCAGGTGCTTTTGGGACTCTGGGTGTTGGAGGAGGGTTTGCTCTGGGAGCGAAGCTTTGTCGACCTGACTCTGAGGTGAGACCGTACACTAGAAGTTAAATAGTATTAGATGCTGTTATATCAGTCTCTTGGACTGGTGGACATTAAAAATTTAAACGCTCTTCTTTATGTTGCTTACAGGTATGGATCGTATACGGCGATGGTTCTCTGGGATACAGCGTTGCTGAATTCGATACCTTTACACGGCACAAGGTATGGAAACCACAACTTGCATATGGATACATTAAACTGAGGACAAAGTCTAGTTTGCTTAATATTAGTTTTTAACACTGATAGACAGAGCTTTTACAGCGTCCCAATTTATGAGATTATATGAATTAAAGTTTACAATTTGTAACATTAAAGGTGTTAAAAGAATATGCAGGGTTAAATTTATGGTTGAAAACTAGTATTGCTTTAAAAAGGCCCTCATTGCGACTTACTTTGTCGTGAATGGTTGTAATAGCGTTTTTCATCTTATGTCAGACCCCAGTGATAGCTCTGGTGGGAAATGATGCCTGCTGGAGTCAGATCTCCAGAGAACAAGTGCCTATGCTCGGGAGCAATGTAGCCTGTGGTCTTTCCTTCACAGGTAAGATGCTTTACTCTTATCAGTTCATACTTTGTGCTAAATTGTGTCATATTGTCATGATTTAGCATGTCAAGTCAATAATTCCAGTAGTTGAATAGCGTTTACAAAAGTAAATCTCCTTTTTGAGTTTTGTGGTTCATAAAAATATTACATTTTATTTGTATAACGCTTTTCACAATAGGCTTTATGCCCAGCTGCACTACTTCCTGAACTTCAGCCAGCTCCTTGTTTCCTGTCTGCCATTATTGGACAAACTGATTAATCCAGGTGTGTCTGATTATTGTTGTTGTGGCTACTGAGGTTAGGCACACCTGGATTAATCGATCTGTTTGTGACTACTGAGGTCAGGCACACCTGGATTAATCAGTTTGTCCAATAATGGCAGGAAGTAGTGCAGCTGGGCATAAAGCCTATTGTTTAATTGTTCCAAAGCAGCTTTACATTAATAAAAACAAGAGAAAATCATAGGACAACAAAGTGGCAAAAATATGGCAAAAAAATAGGGATGCACCGATCGGTATCGGCTGATAATGTCATTAAATGACTCGATCGGTACTCGCTAAATTTGCCGATCTCATGAACCGATTTTTTTTTTGTTTACTTTTGTCATCATAGGGATCCTGAATGCGGCTGCAATTAGAGACTATTTTTTACATAGTGCGAGCATTTTTATATATACCTGTGGTTCATGTGCTACGTGCAGATTTGTATTTCTCTCTCTGCCTTTACAGAGATATGTGTATTTTTTTTGAGGACGCGCTCCGGTCAACAGCGCGAAACGTCTTCACATCCCCGTCAAACATCGTATACAACACATATCTATCACAGACAATTGCATCCTCATGCCAAAAGTTTATTATTTGCATGCGTTTTAAAGTTTTGTGTGTTTAAACTTTAATTTCCTAACAGCTGCTCTTGTCTGCGTACACCTGACGCACGCACACACAGCAGCCTGTCAATAGAGCATGTGAATACAGCGATCTCTCTCTCACGTCTTAAAGCTACAGTAACCCAATTAATCTTTTAATAAAATCACTCTCTTCTCTTGACTAAAGAAATGTTATATTTCATACGAATGTGTTTATATTTAATTCATACAGTAAAGACTGTGAAGTATTTTATTTTCATAATTTTTAACAGACATAAACCTTTTTAAAGGCATATTAAATTTCTTTTTGCAGAAAAAAAACATTTGTTGTGCTAATTTATTAGATTTTCTATTAAAGGTGCAGTGTGTAAATTTTAGCGGCATCTAGTGGTGAGGTTGCGAATTGCAATTAATCCACTGCTCACTCCTCGCTTTTGAAACAAATAGAAAAGCTAAGGTAGCCACCACCAGACAAACATGTCATCGTCGGAGACAACTTAGTAAAAAAATTTGGATGTTAAGGGCTTCTGTAGAAAAATGACTGCACAAAATGGCGACTTCCATGTAAGGGGATCCTCGGTGTATGTAGATAAAAAGGTCTCGTTCTAAGTTAATAAACACATAATGGTTCATTATGAAAGGTCTTTATACACCCCTAATAATATAGTTTTGTATATTATTTTGCATTTTTGTCAAGAGATCCTTCTAAAAATTACACACCGCACCTTTAAAATAATAATATACCTAATTACTGCAAGTAATATAACAAAGACAACATCTGTGGTATTACTTAATTTAGAAAAAATGTTAACAGTTACAGTCATCAAAGAGCAAGCATGTCAGCTTTTAAAAATCGGTATCAGAAGCAGTATCGAAGATAATCACGAAGATAACAAATTGGTAATCGGTATCGGCTGCAAAAATCCTGATCGGAGCATCCCTAATATGGCCTATCAATTAAGATCTTTTAACTCTTTCTCCACCAGCGTGGGTTTTTTTTTAAGAAGTTTCCAGCCAGTGTCAGCATTTTTAAAGTTTAATGCCTTCCAGAAAATGTTCTTATATAAATATATAAACATACAATATATCAAATGAAAGAACAGACCCTCTGCTTTTAAACAAACTAACAAATGGAAAAGAAATCTTGATTTTTTTATCACCTCTCAAATATGGGTAGGTTTCTACAAAAATACTAAATTTTGAGTTGGTTTCACGTGACGTCACATTGCTGCTTCGCGAAAGCGCGAAACTCAGATGGAGGGCAGGAAGTGAAGTAGCTTCATCTGCCGTATGTTAAAATGCCTATGTTTTGTGTAATTTACGGCTGTTCCAATCGTTCTAACCGAGAAAAAGGAAAGGGGGTTTATAGAGTTCCAAAGATTGTCGTTCATAAAGGTGAAAAATGTAAAAATCTCACAAAACAACGACGGAAAAAGTGGATTTTAAGCTTACGTCTGCCGCCGGGAGGAGCAAACTCTGCTAATGCCCGCAGCGATCACTTGGTCGGAGGTATGTTGATATATAACTTGGTTTTTGTTGCTGTGTTTATATAACATTAGGTTGACGTTAAATGCTCATTTACGTAGTAATGATTATTAAGTAACCGGTAGTCTAATGGACCTCATTTCTACATTTTAAGCTGCCCTAGTGCTTTGTGTGACGCTAATGGGCTCCGACATTCAACCTCGTTTAACTTACCAAAAACTAAACTCAAATCATAGGCATCTCTGCAACAAGAGCAGATGAAGATGTTTAAGAAATACCAACAAACACGGTCGGAATGTACAGAGGCTATTGGATCTCCAATAGACAGCTGAGAGCCCGGATTTGACGCAGACAGCCGAGAGCTCCGAACCGAAGCAGCCAGCTGACAACTACTCACAATCAGAGGGCATCAGTGGGAATGGGACATTAAATGATCAAGGTAAATTATTGTACTAAGATGTGTAACTAGCATTATTATTCAATGTTACAAATGTGATTGTCAGAAAATCACCCTGTGTAATTGGACCAGAGAACTTGAATGTTTGTTAAAAGGTTGTCAACCAACTCCACAAAAATTCACATAATTCATTCATGAATTTCAGGTGATACTCGAAAAATTAAAATATTGTAAAAAGGTTTCACCTATAAGTTGAATTACTGAAATAAGTGAACTTTTGCACAATATTCTAATTTCTCAAGTTTCACCTGTAACTAATTATGCTCCCCACTGCTATATTGCAGGCTATACAGATGCTGGATGCCAGACTGAGCTGATGATGGATGACATTGAGAAGATGAAGGATGTTCTGAGACATAACACAACAGAGCTGAGAGATCTTTGGACCAAACCACTAAGATGACAAAGTTCTACACAGGGCTCCCCAACTTCTTAGTTTTAATTCAGATTTTTTTTAGCTGTGCAAACCCTACATCACATGTGGTCCTATGTCTGTGCTGTCTAAATTTGAATAGTTCATTTTAGTTTGCTAAATAAATGTAAGAGCTGTCCAAATTGAAAACGACCTTCACTGACATCTTAAAACACATCAGTGCCCTTTGTTTTGCTTCAAAATGCACACAAGTAATGTTTTTAGTAAGGCATGTTTGTTAAAACTAGTTATATTTCATAATTAAACTAAGGCCTAGTCCTGGCTGAAAGATTTAGCTTGAAGATTTATAAATGCCTGTTATTTGCTGTGTCTTGTCTAATCTTTTGGAGTCTGTCATCACATTAGAGTAATGAGGAGGGAGGGTCATCAGTCACATCATGTGTTTTCAAATGTAATATTTTTATCCCCTAATCTAATTGTACTAGCAATATGTATTATATGAAATGAAATGGATGCCAATGTATTATTGCACACCATGTTCTTGTAGTTATTATAACAATTGTTTAAAAAATCTTGTAAATAAACCAATGGCATTTAATCACAACAATATTCAAAATGTCATCTTGTCTCATACGACACTATTGATATAACAGAAATATATTACACAGCCTACTTTAAAGAGTGCTTGGAGTTCATATCCTTTCATCACATTACACATGTAAGATTGTAACTCGCTGTCGCGGTATTTCTGGAAGTATACAGTTTCTAAAAAAACATTCAACATTAGGAACCACACACCATCCCAAAGTTTAAGATCTGGCAAAAAAATACTTTCAACAAAAATTCCATTACAGTAGTAGTCAAGACTTTGGTGACATTATCCCCATCGATACGATGTCGTTGATAATCGGTGATGTCAACAGCCTTGACTGTCGGTAAATCTTTCAGTTCTACCGAAAACGCACTCATCTTCATGAGGTAAGGGTCACGTCTAACATATGTTAATAAACTCCTTGTATCTATGTCTTGAAACTGGATCTAATTCTGTACAATACGGACTCTGCAACGGTTCCCTCCATTAGACGTATTCAGATTTTTACTTCCTGCCCTCCATCTGCCCTTAGACCCGCCCTCGCGCGTCATCAAAATCACGTGACTGAAACCCTGCTATTGCATTTTTGTAAAGGACATTTGTTAGAAATCAAACTCTGCACAAACTGCTGTATTTAAACTTCTGGATCATAAGGAATATTTTGTCTAAGGTTTGCAAAAGAAGGGCAGTTGCCGTGGTGCTTACTTAGCATAAAATCCCCCGCTTACCGTTTTTCCAGTCATCCGGAGAATGTTTTACTTTTAGTTAAATGGCATGCTCTTTACTGTCATAGTGTAACCAATGCTGAAACAATGCTGAGGTTAATATGTCTGTACTCCGAGTAGACGTCTGCACTGCTGAAAACCCCTGGGGTACTACAAAATTAATATTTGTTGATAAAACAAACTATCTGTAAAATCAGATAACATATTATTCTGCCGGTAGTGTCGTATAAATACATTTCCAGACATTCAGCATCTTTATTGTTGGCAAGGCTGTGAACATTATGTTGTTTGACCTTTAGCATACTTTTGCTTACAGTAACAATAATTTACTTGGGTATTGTTAAACCAATACAGTTCAACCCTGAGACTTTCTTGGTATCTATAGCAGTTAATAACTTATTTTTAGTCCTCTTATCTCCTATGGTCTTATGGGTTAGCAAATCTCAGAAAAGTATTTTTCAAGAAAACTGCAAAACTGACCTTTGACCTGCTTTCTGCATACTACATTGGAGAAATGTATATTTGGAGTATGTATTGATTTTGTCTTTTACTTGCAGATTATCATATAGTAGCCGATGGTTATGGGGGCAAGGGTTACCTGGTTGGGCGAGAGGATGATTCGCAGCTTGATGACATCATTAAAAAAGCCCAGAAGGAGTGCAGAGAGGGAAAAGCCACTTTGCTAAATGTTTTGATTGGGAAAACCAACTTCAGGGAAGGCTCTATTTCAGTTTAGACGGAGACACTGTGCACGATCCTGCCTAGAAACCCAAAGTTTTAACGTTTTACTTTCTAAATACGATATGCGGTACACCCTTTACTAAATTTACAGATTCATTTGATTTGAAAAGAAGGATATAAGTGGTTGTATAAACTGTTTGTGCAACAACATACCAGATGCAATCTGTGCAATACGTCTACTATACTTCTTCATATGGTAGTTTTTTTAACGTTTTAAAGATTTTCACATTACTGTAATAGTAAAAAATAATGCTATATTTAATTTGTAAAGTATATATACTGTACGCTCTGGTAGTTTATGTTGTCCTGCTTTTAATTTATGCTAATTTTAATTATATAAATGACTTTTTTTTATTATTCTGACTCCTTACAGTCCTAAGAATATACAGAAGTATGGCATAATGTTAACAGTGCCAACACCAGCCTTAAATTTACTTAAAAAAATACTATGATGTATCTAGGACGTGTTTCATAAAATTCACCCAACTACTCAAGGATCAAGAGTGCCTTTGCTTTGTCCAGACTTATGTGATACTTTGAAAGAGCAGAGATGTAGTGGTCCATTCAATTTCATTTCATTTTTTTCAAAGCACATGAATATTTTACTTGAATTACATATTGTTATTGAAACTGAAGGATTGATCCCTGTGTTAGTGTGACTGCTTGTGTGATATGCAATAGTGTTAAATCTCCTGCTTCATTCACCTGTGTGCCTGTCATTACTGAATGTTAAACTGATCTTATTAACAAAGTCAACTGTTTGGTAAAAATTTTGAGACTTTGCATCTGTAGTTATTTGGACAGTAATGTCTCACTAATGATTGAATCAAATTAATCTTCCTATTAAAGTCTAGGAAAATGAGTTTAAACCAAAGTACCATACTGTATATTTAGAAATATAGTCCTGTATTTTGAGTTTTTCCGAAGTTTGACACCTGGATATACCACAATGATTCACAGAAACATTTGCATATGGTTACATGATTTATCAGGATATATTGATTGTAATAAAATCATGAAAACTGCTTCTTTGCCTCCTATAAGGTTTTATTTTACCCATGCCATAAAGCAGACTCCTCTATACACACATTTGTACAATGTTGTGTGCATTAGGGACATCTTTTGTACTTAATAAAATTGTACAAAAAATTTAGGAAATTGAAAATAATGGTTTTATAGGTTATTCTGCCATAAAATCCCACTGAATAAACACAGATGTCTGGAAATCTTTGCTCAGATCTCTACTTGGTTAGTTATCCATTAACATTATTCACATTGTGTTGATTTTAATGTACAGACTCTGGCTTCTTCATTACCTGGCCAGTGTAGTTTAATAGGAGACGACAGCAAAGGAAGTACTAAATAGAGGAGGTCTGTGTTATCTTGTGTCTGTTTGCAAGAGCCTATTATGTTTAATGCTTCATTTAGTCTGGGCACATCATGACCTGTCCAAAGAGCCCTCGTCTTGCCATTAACTCGTTTACTGCTTTATGGTTGGCAAAATGTAAATGGGAACATTTCTTTCGATGAATATGAACTGGAAGCAACTTAACAGACAGAGTTCTTTCTGTGGCCATTTGTTATTAAAGTGATAGTTCACGCAAAAATGAAAATTCTGTCATCAGTTACTCTCATGTTGTCACAAACCTGAATAAATGTCTTTTCCTTTATGTTAATCAGAACAGATATTTTGAGAAATTTTTGTAACCAAACCGATCATAAGCCCCATTCACTTCCATAGTAGATAAAATGCATGGAAGTGAATAGGGCTCATATTAGTCAAACAGCTGTTAACTTACAGCTACTTGGACATAATTAAGTGGCAGACATTTTGAAGACAAACTAACCTTTTTTTGTATTTTGTATTTAATTGATCAAATAGCCAGAAAGTATAGGCTACTGACTATCAACTATGTTATGTAAATTGTGAGTTATAAAATATTTATTAGACGAAAATGTCAACTATGTTACAATGTTGCTTATTTTGTAAAGCATATGCATGAATCAGTACTTTTATTATAGGCCTAATTTAAGCCATAATGCATTATAATTTAAAGTCCCAATGAAATCAAAACTATTCTTATTTTATAATCGAATATTGCAGTGTTTATTATAAACAATTCATCTGTCAAGTAATTTTTTTTGCTGCTAATTCCATTTCTGAATAAAACGCCTACTTTCTATATCCAATCAAATTTCACAGTGGGAAACACAAGCCACACCCGCTATTTTCTTTGTGTGATATAGACCTATTGAGTAGATGTCACAGTTATGTCACTGCAAGCAAAAACAGTGGAAATGAATTATTCCTGACTCACAAGCATGATAACTCACTAGAAAATGTCTTGTTGTGCTGTTGGGTGTCAGAATAGGAATGCCAAAAAAGATGGCCTTCATTTTTATAGAATACCGTTGCCGAAGAGATCATTTGAAGATAAACGTAGGCATTTATGGTTGCAAGCCCTTAAGCTGGACAGACTGAGTGATGAAATCGTATAGAAGTCTATTAATAATTAGAGTAGAAAATAATTAGAGAAGGTGTCCTGTGTTCTGTCAAAGTCTGTTCCCTCCATAAGTGTTTCTTATAGTGTTTTCACCATGTTACATTTATAATTTAGATTAAAGATTTGAATGGGTTATACTAAAAAAGCAATAATATCATGTATTAATTAATATATAAACAGGCCTATGCATCATAATTTGTATTTAAACATAATAGTTTTAGAACACGTAGGCTATAAATATAAGGAAGAAATAATAGAAAACAGGAGAATTATTTAATATTTAATAAATTGTATTATATAGTACTTTATAAGTAGCTATGTACTTTAGCGATTCATATTGTAATACAAATAAATAACAATACATCATTCTACAAAAAAGGTGGAAATGCTTGTCCCTTGCTTTTGCAGACCCCTTAATCATTTAATTTGACCCAATAATCCCATAATGATATATATTTAATAAATATAGACTGTCCTTAACATGATGAGAGAGTTTATTTATTTAATTTTTTTAAATATCCTGAAAATTGCCCTGTCCCTTTGATCATACATTAAACTGTGTACTTATTATTTAAAACCATGTTTTTTGTAAAACAAAACAAATTTACATTTACCTTTAACCCTGTATGAATTTAATACAGCACTGAAATGGTAAAAATACACTATTAATATGAATAATATCAAATAAATATTTGTCCCCCAAATTTATGTCATTGGTGTTACCCTACCTACCCAAAGCACTTTTATTTTGAAACAATGCATCAGCTCTTTGAAGTTTTTCCTGGGTCAAGAGGTCAGTGAAAGAGGTGCAGTGGAGGAAGGCAAAAGGTTTGTGAGATGTCTTACCTTATTTGTCTAAAATATAATTATATATCTAAGAATTTTGAGATAAGATTTTTTTGATGTCATTAGTGTTACTTTTTTTTTTTTATAGCTGGGAGTGTTAAAATCTTTACATAAAAATACATTATACTGAATAAGTATGTGATTGTTACATCTCTGATGAAATAGCACATGGCAAATGGCAGCCATTTTGTTAAAATATTAGTTTTTTTTCTGTAAATTGTCATTGGTGTTACCATCATTGGTGTTACTGTCATTAGTGTTACTTCTCTAATGAGTACTTCCTAAGCACTATTCCTTTAACTGACCAACATAAAAGCATAAAAACAAAACAAGATGGAAAATTTTATGAAAGTTTATAAGTTTTATCATATTCATCATCTATTATTATATTCTAATTTTGTCATTGGTGTTACATTGTGTCATCTGTGTTAAACCAAGTTTTGGTGTTATGAATGTATTTTCTTGTACTTTCTAGTAATATTTTGTTGTTGATATGGGATGTAAGACATTGTTGATATTTCAGTCTTTGCATCAAAGCCTTTTTGGTTGAATATTTTTTGTTTTTGTTGGTTTTAAAGAAAAAAGTCAAACTGAGAATCAAATAATTTCATACAATGCTGGGTAAAGATTAAGAATTTAATTAAACAAATATTAATAATCAATTATTTTTCTTGCTGTTATCATTCCTCTACTCAACCTTTAACTAAATACACAAGCTGTAATTAGAAAAAATATTTAGCATCAACATTAATGTTGTTTAATTCACAGGTAACACCAATGACAAATAGATGACGCATGGATTCTTTATTAAAATTTATCAAAAAGTTAAAAATAGATTAAGCTCCCTGCTTTGTGGATTCATAGATTTGACAAGTTAATTAATGCTATTAAAGAAGTTTTGGGTATGTTAAAAGAAGTTCATTTAAGCAAATTTCCATCACCCGAACACAAGTTACGAAATACGTCATCTCTGTTTACAAGAGTTCCATTCGGAAATACGTCACAACACGGAAGTACAGTCGATCGCGACCCCCGGTTGGGTTCACGGGGACTTTAATTACAGTTAAACATGTCATATATTTAAGGAATATAACTCAATTTTCATGGATTATTACACTAACAAGTATTCGTCAACATTGGTTGAACAGATGTCAGCAGCAGAGAAACAGCGGAGATACAGGGCTCGACGAGATGCTGATCCCTACAGAAGAGAACAGTATTTACAAAAGCAGAGAGACGCACGGGACAAGCTAATAAAGCAAGGTAAAGTCAAATCCATTTTAGAGTTAAATGAGAGAGAGAAACAAAGCAGAAGAGACGGATGGAGGAAAGCCCAGCAGAGAAGACGACAGAGAAAGAAAATGCTAGAACTCAGAGTTACTCCGAAAGAAGAAGACAACCAAGATCTGTTATGGAGCCACCTGCAGAATCAAAGTGAAAGGTTAAATATCATGTTAATGTATGTTATAAAAAATAAAGAATGCTCACTTTGTCAATATTTTTTTCTGGTCAGCTTTGGTACTCTCTGTTTTTACATAGAAGTTCGTGTGCAAGTGTTACTTTATCATAAAATGTGTATAAGACGTTTATTTATGTTATTCATTTGATACCCAAAAAACTCGATTCGGATACTGCTATAAGGTATATGCTTTTATAACAGCCAAATGTTGTTTAGGTTGACGGTCTGCTTCGTTTTAGTATGCATTCAGCGCGTGAGTGATTATTTATAGAAAAAACAGAAGGCGTGACTAACTTCATTCGGCGCTTCGCAGACAGATCGTAGTATGACATCGGGGTACCGCGAGAGCAATTCGAAAGCTCTGTTTTTGGGTCGCTCTTGCGGTACTTTGATCTTCCTCCGATCGGTCTGCGCAGCGTTGCATGAAGTCGAATTCATACGAGGGCTAGAAAGTGCGCATGCACATCCGCGTGCTCTTGAGTGCATGAACGGTGTTACGCGTTTAAATCCTCCGCCTGTGTTCACACAAGACTCTGGCCAGGTCTGCAATAAAGCCTCATCTCATTCATTTAAGGTTCTCAGTGTAGTTTAAAGCTTAACCGTGATAAGAAAGCGATAAGTACAGAAGGTGAATCATATAGGAAGTTTGTACGATAGTAGAGTTTATATTTTTTGTGTTTTTCTTTATCTTTGGTGAACGCGCTGATCTCGGTAAGTTGAGGCTTGTTTGATATGATGCTTTTGTTACTGTAGTTTTTGGCCAATGATCAGGTAATATCGATGTTACGTAAGGTGTCATTTACGTAATTTGCTTAATAAGGTGTATTTTCTGTCAGTAAATTTCTTACAGTGCGAGCCTTTGATAATGTCTATAAAGACAATCGTTTAATATTAGCCGCATGCTAAAGCTGCACTCTGTCACATATGGAACAAAAGCAACAGGTGACTCGAGACTTAAAAAAAACTTGCACCGGCTAAAACAACCCAAAATGTTGCGTGTTTATGTAAACATTTCGGTGTCATTTATGTCAATGCCATTGGCATACACATACTCATTTACTATTTTATAATAATCGAATTATTAAATCACAAATGTAGCTAGCATATTAGCCTGCTAGCTGTAAGAGTTTAACTTGGTTTTCAGGGTTGTGCTTGTTGCTGTTTTCGATTATCATTGATTTGTTTCCTGTACTTGAATGTGTCTGACACGTGTTTGGTTTAAATGTCAGACAGGGAGATAACAAAAGTGAACTGTGTTGACTAAACAGCTGTTTAGCATCGGAGGTGTGAACAACAAAGCACTCCAGCATCTTTAGTATTGACACTCAGATATTGAACTTGTAGATACTCGAAATCCATCAGACAGTAAGAAATTATTTGTCAACCTTCCAAGTAAAGACGTGTTGCTAGTCTAAATTCATCCCTACTAGTAAGAACACTAAACTTAATTGTCAATTATGTAACAACAGTTTATTGTTATGTAATAGATGAAAATGATACAACAGGTTGGTGAAGTCTGTCTGTCTATCTGACTCATCTGTCATGTTTGTCAGCATTTGTTGTATTTAGTAATAAGTTTGACTTGATTTACATTTGGGACTCTTGTTTTTTTTAGCAGTCGAATGGCCTCTGTTATTACAGTGAAGACAGAAAAGCGTCCATTACTGGAAACTGAGGATGGCGACACTGTGGCTAAGAAGGCCAGGTATGAAAACAACAGATGTTTATTGACTTGCTTTGCTGCCAGCACATACCAAAAGCCATTCAAGTCGAGTCAAATATTCCTTGGAGCAAAACCCATGACACCAAAAGCCATACAGTCAGTCTATGAACACAAAAACCTAAATCAATATTAGCAGTAAACATACAGGATGGCTTGAAATACTGAATGTATGTATTATTGCAACACTGCATTTCATTGTTATTTCTGACTTGTTTCTATTTCCTCTTCCTCTCGGTTAACCACAGGAAGTTGTTGCCCAGCCTGAAGACCAAGCGAGCGCCTGAGCTTGTGCTGGTGATTGGGACTGGGGTGAGCTCAGCCGTAGCTCCTCAGGTTCCTGCTCTGCGCTCTTGGAAAGGTTTGATCCAGGCGCTCCTGGATGCGGCCAATGACTTCGATTTGCTCGAAGAGGAAGAGAGTCGCCGCTTCCAGAAAAGTCTGCAGGAGGACAAGAACCTGGTGCACGTTGCTCATGACCTCATTCAGAAACTATCACCGGTACGACAGTTATGTTTTTTCTATTTACATGTAACGCACATTGTAGCCGTGTTTTCATTCTGTTTGTAGGATTACTGGATTTATTTATTATTTTTCAATAAAGTGCTGCAGTGTCTGCAGTTTTTTTTCAGTTGTGGGACATTTTTGGGATGTTAGTTTTAGGGCTGCACGATATTGACAGAAAATGTTATATGTTGTGCGCTACGGTGCACAATATAATAATCTTTTAACTCTTTCCCTGCCAGTTTCTTTTTTTTTAAGTTGCCAGCCAGCGGCAGCATTTTTTATAATTTTCACAAAAGTTTAATGCCTTTCTAGAAAATTGTATTTTTAATATACAAACATACAATATTTCTTTTTTTTTAAGTTGCCAGGCAGCGGCAGCATTTTTTTATAATTTTCACAAAAGATTCATGCCTTCCAGAAAAATTTCTTTTTAAATATACAAACATACAATATATCAGTTGAAAGAACAGACCCTCTGCTTTCAAACCAAAAAGTTTCATTCTATCTTTATTTGTTCTCCTTTTTTCACCTCTCAAATATGGGTAGATTTCTTCAAAAATACCAAATTTTAAGCAAAAAGCTGTGATAATTGAATTTTTTTGAAGGACTTGTGTTAGCGATCACATTCAGAATGATGATCAAAACATACACCAGAGTTTTTACTGTTTTTGGATCAGTGGATGCTTCAGTGTTTTCTAATGCTGCGTTCACACCAGCCGCAGTAGAGGCGTCAAGCGCAAGTGATTTCAATGTTAAGTCAATGTGAAGATGCGGCGATTGAGCATCTGTTGCGGTACACGCGAATGGTGCTTTTTGTGTGTTTTGTGTTTGACTTGAATTTGAGGCTGACGCCCGGGTTGAAAAATTTTAATTTTGACGGATTTTTGCGCAGCATTAACCAATCAGGAGCCTGCTTGCTGCTGTGGCGGCAGCCCCGCCCGGATTCAACATGGAGGGACACTTGATATTGTCCGTAAGCAGTCACTTGGAGCTATGCGACACAAGTTCTTATTTCTATAGAGACAGGAATTAAAAGGACCTCGCTTGGAAAAGTGTCAGTGGGGACGGTTACGTGACGTTTATCGACCCGCGGCATTCCCGCTGTTTTTTTTACTATTTTCCCCCTGTAGTAAGGTGACCAAATACACACCGGTAACTCTCTCAATGAATGCACAATCATCATCAGCCATCTTGCAAACAGACAACCGCATAGCGTCAAATGCTTGCTTTTTCCGTGCGTCTACTTCGCTCTAGATGCACGAATGCATTTAAAATGCTTAAGAGGCAAACTACACGCGATTTTGACGCCTCAAACGCGGCTTGTGTGAACCCACTGTAAGTTGGGTAAGAGCGCCACCTATTGGATAATAGTGGAATTATGGATTGCTGTAAAAACTCGTCATTGGCAGGGAAATGTTTTTTATGGCGGGGAAAGAGTTACGTTTGTAAAATCAAATGAAATTATTAAATTTTTTCAAAACAGAACTTAACAGAAACATTTTTTAAAATAAAGTTTCTCATTATTTATGGGAAAAGTAGCACCAGTCTCTCTGCTATCTACATCAACCAAATATTTTACTATATAACTTTTTATTAAGTATTAAAATCATTTAGTTATGCAAATCATTGCTTTATACAAAAAATTGCTGTGTCATTGATCATTTTTAATAAATCTTGCAGACCTAGTCTGTTTGTTGTTTTGTTTAAAGCATTTGTCAAGTCAGTGGTTATGTCAGGAGAGTCTTTGCAACTACAAACACTCAGGTTTTGACGTATTTGTAGACCATGTATGTCCTGTTCATCCAGTACTACATACAGCAGAAATGTCAACCTGGTAGAAATTTTGCTGAATCGTTTATACAGCGATAGATGTGGTCATATGATCCAACCAGTCAGTTTAAGTTTTTGCAGCGTCACTCCTCCACCCGATTGCCTCAATCTCAGCTGGCATCTCTTTTCAAGTGAAGCAGGGGGTAGTACTGTGGGTTCGGGTTAAAAGTACAAGCTCGGAGCCTTATGCTTTTTCATATTTGATTGCATGTTAATGCAAACACGTGAATGAACAAGCAACACATACCTTAGATGTTCATTTAGACTGTTGATCGTAGCTACAGTGCCAGGCCGTGGACAGACCAATGGAAGAGATTGACTTTTGATTGTGAACTCCAGACATAATGGGGTGCAGAGTCACTTGCCACTTGTTTTGTTGATGTTTTTGTATTTCATTCGCAGGCATGCACACTCAACAAAACGTGGCCAAACAGCGCTCAGTGTTTTATCCCTGTTTTGATAATAAAGCCCCTGTATCATTTGCACCAAGGCCCACCAGTATCACTAGAGGATTTACATGGCATTAGGGCTGTTAAAAGGGGTTATGTGATAAATTCGAATGCAGAAGAACCCAAATGCAAACATTACACTTGGTCTACAATTTGGAATTACACCACTGTGGTATAAAGGTCTCGGATCTCCACAAGCAGTTTAACCTAGCTGTGTGAGTATTCATAGCAGACCCCAGTGGATCAAATGACCTGTTGGAGATCAGGGCGAAAAAAAATTAGGCTAATCTACACGTGCCTCCAAGGACTCCCACCTGCTGAACAACGTGCCATGGCTAGATGCTGTTTTTCTAAGCTTGAAATATTTCTTCGATTACATCAGAGCAAAATATGTGTTGGGACAAGCTCGATCCAACACTTATTTTAGTGAACGCCCCACTTCTTTATTTTTTGGAGCAAAGAAAATTCCTTGCTTTTAAAATAATCTTAACGTTTAAACCGGTCGTTTTATTTGCTAGGTCATTCGAAAACTTGCTCACTTCCATGGTTGTACACCTGTTACACCTGCAAGTGACCATTGTTGTCTTTGCAACCTATACAGCTTTGTGTGTTCAGATGTCATTGCTAATGGGAAGCCATTAGTCATGATTGACATACACCTGTGTTACATTGGATCATAAGCACACACCTCCACAGGTGCATTATATATTTCAGGTTTGAAGATGGTAGGGTAGTCAAAACGTTCCTCTCTCTGTGGAACTTAATTCCTTCAGTTAACAGATCTGCAATCTAGTAATCTTACCATAGGATGCTATTCATAGTAGCCTCTTTCTCTCTTTCATGTTCGCAGTCTCGCTCTGGTTTTCCATGTACTTCTGCCAAGAGAGAAGAAATTGAGCTCGGTGTAATGAGATTTTGTTACTGTCCATGGCAAGGACTCTGTCGAAACTCTTAACCTTTAGTTTCATTTAACATTGTAACAGTTCTTAGAGATTCTGCCATTTTTAGATTCACCTTGGTTTCCTACGTCACAACCATGTAACCAATCACAGTCGAAAGAGTGAATCAGTAGTTTGAGCCATAGATACAGTATGTATCGATGCTCTATAGACTGAAACGATCATAGCACTGCTGCTTCAACTTTACTTTTGCGCCGTGAGCGCCTTGCTCATACGTGCAGTTTGTATGCTCTAAACTGTAAACTTCAGCGTAACAAAAGTGCTGCAAATGTGCAGTTCATGTATGCGTTGTATAACCATTAGCTATGTGCAGGCTCAAATGGAATCCGCGGCCACAGATTTTCGCGGATTTGATGCCGTCATTGACAAGCACACATACCATATAAACGTGTTTGTGAGCAGTAGCGTCATTGACAAGCACACACATCACGCGTGTGTTTGTGAGCCGCCATTGACAAGCAGTACAGTACATAAACCCTGCTAGAGAGCACAAACCATTTAATATTTGAGATGAAATAAAACTTAGTCCGGAGTTAAGGAAATCTATGTGACGCGACAGTCAGCACTCGGTACATGATCATTTCAAATCAATTCAATTCAAGTTTACATTGGTTGTAAAAATAATTAAATTATCTTGATACATGCTAAATTCATAATGAGAATGTAGTAACACAAGTTTTTTTTATTCTGCTATATAACATATATATAACACAATAATATATGTAAAACTCATTGGTTTGGTGCATAAATTTTCATTGTAAGTCTTTAAAAAGTCATTATTTTAGATGCAATTTTGTAATTGTTACAGCTTAAATCTTTTTAAAACCTTTAAAAAAAGAATTCTGCAGATTTTTCCAAAACATTTTCATAGAAAAAACAAAGCAAGTCTGCAGATTCCGTCTGGTACTGCCGAATTATATATATATATATATATATGTATATGAAGAGTTTCGTTGCAAAACGAGATAAATCTATTTTTTTTACATTTTTGTCAAAACATGTTTATTATTATGTTATCATGTTATTATATTGTTTTATGGTGCTACTTAGCTGTATTTTGTAAGTTATGAAGGTTTAAATCAAAACAAAAGAACTGCAGTTGCATTGAAATCAATTGGAATGCACAACCAAAAAACGAGATTTCTGAACAATTAAAAGAACTGTGGTTATCTCGTTTTGCAACTAAACTCTTCATATATATATATATATATATATATATATATATATATATATATATATATATTTATTTATATATATTTATTTATATATTTTTTTTTTTGCCTTTATTTGGTAGACCGTATGTCAGGAGAGGACAGGAAAGTACAGGGTGGAGAGGGGTACAAGATCGGCAAAGAACTTCGAGCCAAAATTCGAACTCGGTTTTGCCGAAAGTGCTTCTGCACCATATGTGGAGCATTGCCCACTACACCATCAGTTCCGACGGAACTGCCGAATGTTGCATCTATGTACATATATATCTATGGTCCGAGCTGTGCGCTTAAGTGGAGGCATATTTATATCTATGAGCTGAGCTGGTGCGATTTAGTAGAGGCGGGGAATCATTTGCATATTCATAGACCTGCGTGTACTAAATAAGGCAAGAGTGTAGAGTTACATTCAAGCTGTTTTAAAGCATGTAGAAAACACGTTACATATGCTGATGAGTTTTAAAGATGAGTTTTAAGTTAAAAATTATCAACTATAAGGGAACTTTAAATCCACTCTACGTCACTTTAGATAAAAACATCTGCTGAATGCATAGATTTTTTGTAATAAGTATTATATAATATGTAAGGAGTAATTGACAACAGGTCTTGAATTATTAGAAAACAATGCACACCCAATTATTCAATTATTGCACACCCAATTATTCAATTATTTTGCTTATACCACTGTTACCACAAACATTGCTCTGGTGATTTTTTTTAAGACATTTGACAGGTTAGGGGGGTGTGCGGTTTACAGAAAAATAATCAACACCTGTGGAACATTTATTAACCAATCAGAATAAAGCATTCAATGGGCCTGTGCTATAAGTAATAATAAATCCTAAATTCACTAAAAACAGCATGCCGTGTTATCCTCCTCATAAGCATGTTCTCCCTCACCTGCTGTGCATGCAAATGCAAATATGCTGTAAACAAATCAAGAAGTTGATTTGTTTTTTTACCATCTCAATTTCTTTTTGTATGTTTTTACTCTCCGCAGCGGACGGGAAATGTACGATCCACTTTTTTTAAAGACTGCCTCTACGAAGTGTTCGATGACCTGGAATGTAAGATGGAGAACGCTGGCAAGCATCTCCTCCGCTCAGTGTTGCAGCTGATGGAGAGCGGAGCTCTTGTCCTCACCACCAACTTTGACAACCTGCTCGAGATCTATGCTGCTCACCAAGGGACCAAGCTGGAGTCTCTGGATCTCACAGATGAGAAGAAGGTATCAGTTATTTATAGAGGTGTTTTCCTAGGCTCAGACTGAAAATGCATTATGGCCTGGTGTGTTTGGACCAGGCGTGACACACGTGCTGAAAAAGAAACCCAAAACATTTTGCTCCTCGTGGCTGGTTGCAGTATGGGTCATAAACTTCGCCCTCTCTGTGTAAACGAATGGGTTGTGAGCCAAACTTAAAAATCAAATAGATTGGAGTTATTTCTTATCATGTTGATGTAAGTGTTCATTTTCTTAATGTTTGGTTGAATAAGTAAGTTATGTTATTTAATAAGTTAGTTAAAAGGACACTTCACTTTTAATTCTTTCCCCTACAGCGTTTTTTTTAAAAAGTTTTTCATGATTTTCACAAAAGTTTAATGCCTTCCAGAAAATGATGTTCTTCAAATATATAAACATACAATATACCAAATGAAAGAACAGACCCTCTGCTTTCAAACAAAAAACCCGTTTCATCCTACCTTCAGTAGTTCTTTTGTAATCAGCTTTTGAATATGGGTAGGTTTCTGCAAAAACACCACATTTTGAGCAAAAAGCAGAGATAATTCCATTTTTGTGACGGACTTTTCATAGCGATCCCATTCAGAGCGATCTTTAAAACAGACACGGACATGCAGCAGCTTGCCATAGGGCAATACTTCCGGCTTTAAAAAGTTATCATCTAGTGGATAATAGCAGTATTGCGGAAAGACGGAAATACTCGTCATTGGCGGGGAAGCGTTTTCTCTTAATTGACGAGATATCTCGTCAATGGCGGGAAAGAGTTAAAAAAATGCTCATTTTCCAGCTCCCCTAGAGTTAAACATTTGACCGTTTTGGAATCCATTCATTCGTTTTGGAGCTGATCTCCTGGTCTGGCGCTAGCACTTTTAGCATAGCTTAGCATAATCCATTGAATCTGATCAACCAAAGAGTTTCAATATTACGCAGTGCCCGAAAATAGTCCACTGCTATCGAAAGTTTTCTTGCCATCTTCTGCAGCCATGGTGCGGCACCCAATTTCTTGATTATTATGCTGAAATGAGAGTATAGTTCCTAGCCATATCGGCCTAGAAAATCGCAACTTTTAATTTTCCGTTCGTCTTTGTACACGATGTAACTACAGAAGAGTCAAGTTTTAAATAGGAAAAAAAATCAAAACTCTTTGGTTATTTTTGAGCGCGATGCTAATGGTCAAATCAGATTCAATGGATTATGCTAAAAGTGGTAGCACCAGACCCGGAGATCGGCTGAATGGATTCCAAAAACTGTAAAAATCAACTCTAGGGGAGCTGGAAAATGAGCAATTAAAAAAAAAAGTGGAGCGTTCCTTAAATTGTCATTTTAATGTGACTGTCATCAATTAAGGACCACATATGAAAGTGGCCTAGGTCTGATTTGAAAAAATTGGATTTGTGCTGTTCAGACATGATATGAAAATCAGATATGGGTCACATTTGGCCTGGACGTGTGAACGCATTTTTTACTATGATTGGACTGCATTGTTTATTTCATTGAAATTCCTTTCAGAAATTAAATGGTCACTTATTTAAAGAAGAAACATTGAGGAAGTTTGCTATAGTACCTAAAGCATAAACTAACCTTTGCCCCCCAGATTAGTTTAGTCAACGGGTTCATCTCTGTTTGCTCACCGCCATAAATTTTGTTTAGCACAAAGCAGGGAAAGCTCGAGCTATTAGCCATAAAACCAAGCTTATGGTACCCTGGCAAGCATCATCTAGTGCATTAGTGCATCTAAGGTCTGCCGCACATGACCTGAAGGGCACTCTGACACAAGCGACCGCATGTTCAGTTCTCTCTGTCTTTTATTCATCAGGCCGTGTGTGTGGTTTTCCACCGCGTGGCCTTTAGGCAGGGTGTTTATGTACTTTTTTCATCAAATGCCTCTTGATGAGAAGCAGCTGCTAGTGGGAACCGGATCAGGAGCGGTGGAGTATGAAATGCATCTGTGTTTGTGTGTGCAGGTTCTGGAGTGGGCTCAGGAGAAGAGACGGCTAAGCGTCCTCCACATTCACGGTGTTTACACAAACCCCAGCGGCATCGTACTGCATCCTGCAGGCTACCAGAACGTTCTGAGGAACACGGAAGTCATGAGGGAATGTTTGTCACTATTATGGGAAATGATATAACGACATGGGAGCTCATTGTTTATTCCACCCTAGTGAATAATATCAAGGCGATTTGGCTTTGAAGAGATATTCCAATATCTTGTTACATGTTAGTTACAGTGCCCTCCACAAGTTTTAGGACAGTAAAGAGAAAATTGCTATGGAGACCAGAAACATTTAAGATAAATATCAGGCAAAAGTACATGCATGCTTTAACATTTGCAATGTTGTTCTTTGTTGGTAAATTGAGCAGATAATCATATGCTTTCCATGATCAGTTGCGCTCCTGCATGTATCTGGCAACCTGAGAGTAGGGCGGGAATAAACTGTTTCCAATATTTGGAATTTAGACTGCGATGCCAAGTTGAGGTCAATGTTACACACAGCTCCTTAAACTTTACCAAATGTGCATAATTTAAATGGCTAAGATGCAAAAGCCGCCAAACGCCACCTCCGTACAAAATTAGATTAATCTTGGCAAGTATTATACATTCATCAAATACCTTTGCTTTTAATCCACTTAAGCCCAGCCTTGGGTCATTTAGAAATACTGGTTTGTTGGCATTAATTGGCACATAATTTTCAGCAAAATGTGGAGGAAGAATTGAATGAAACTACTGTGAATCAGATTTAATCCGATTTAAACTTGGGTCCTTTGTGAGTACTTGGACCTGAATAACGTATATGGCAAGACCCTGATAAATAAATGCTTATTGCAAGAAAACATGTCAGGTGCACTTAGAGGGTTTTGCATCTGAACTCCTCATTTGTCGTTCTTTATGTAAGGAATAATTGAGGCTTTGCGTCGTGGCCGCATCACCACCTCGGGTGTGCGTTATTTTTCAATAATTCAACATCCCAGAGTCAATTATTCCACTTATACTACGGTTACCACACTTCAAGACATCGATCACATGATATTTAAAAGGATTTATCCGGTTTTTGTTTTTAGATCGCTATTGTGAGTAGGAATATTTCTTCCGTGTCTCATCCAACAGCTCTTTTGATTGTTTCAAAACGTCACTTTAAAGCTGGCAATGGAGGCTTGAGGCGTTGATAGCATTCTAATGCACTTATTAATACAATTATTAGAAAGACAGCGACAGAGACACAGAAAGGGAAAGAAAGAAAAAGAGAGGAGGCAAGTGAGTGAGAGAGAGAGAGAAAGAAAGAGAAGGAGAGAGAGATTGTGTGAACGAGGCAACCTCTGTGCGTCTCTAAACAGCGCTGTTATTGCCTCTGAAAATCGTCTGTCATGTTGTTTTTGTTAGTCTGTTATTACAGTTAAAGGCGGAGTCCATGATGTTTGAAAGCCAATGTTGATATTTGAAATCACCTAAACAAACACGCCCCTACCCCAATAGAATCTGGACCTTCTGTTGATAGACCCGCCCCACACATACGCAACCCGGCATTTGATTTGATTTGATTGGCTATAAGTGTGTTTTGGTAGTCGGCCCATCTCCTTTTCCAACGCGTTTTTCAAACATCGCCTTTAACTATGCGAATTGATCTGGAACTGTAATGCGATCAAGGGAGCTGCCTGGAACTACGTTCGCCGTGCGATTCCCAGAAAATAATTGCACACCTCAGAACATTCATCAGCCAATCAGATTCAAGCATTCAACAGACCCGTAGTATAAAGTACAACATAACATGTCAAAATAAAACAGTTAAGTTAAGAGATGTTCAATATGGTCTTTAAAATCCTGGTAAACTGGTCTGGAAAACTATGAAATAGAAAATATGTTGGAAGCCATATACATAAAATGTTTTGGTGGTTTTTTTTAGAGGGAAATCCAGAAACTCTACGAAACCAAGTCGTTTGTGTTCCTGGGCTGTGGGAGGACGGTGGACGACACCACCTTCCAGGCCCTGTTCCTCGAGGCGGTGAAGCACAAGTCTGACCTTGAACATTTCATGCTGGTGCGGCGAGAGGACGTGGGAGAGTTCAAAAAGCTTCGCGATAACATGCTTGACAAGGGCATTAAGGTCATCTCGTATGGAAACGAATACTCCGACCTGCCGGAATACTTTGAGCGGCTGGCCAACGAGATCTGCAATCGGGACATGGAGCGGGAGGCGGTAACCAACGGTTGGGGTAAGGCTTCTCCACGGCACGCTCACACTAGCTGTTTAAAGGATTAGTCAATTTTCCTCAAAAAAAATCCAGACCATCCACCCGCCACCATGCCACCCAAAACGCTGACGTCCTTCCTTGTTCAGTCAAGAAGAAATTATGTTCTTCGAGGAAAAAACTCCAGGATTTTTCTCATTTTGATGAACTTTAATAGACCCCAACACTTAACAGTTTTAATGCAGTTTTAATGCAGTTTCAAAGGACTCTAAACGATTTCGAATGAGGCATGGGGGTCTTGTCTAGCAAAGCGATTGTCATTTTTGGAAAGGTCACGTGTTACACACATGAAACACAAATTTTCGGACCATTTTAAACAATAAACTGACACAAAGACATTAATTAGTATCATTCGACTTACAACAACATTATAACGGTGCTCTTTCTCCACACTTGTAAAAACTGGGGTGTAGTTTCACATACATCATTCATGACGCTCTGGTGCATCACAGGACCGGAGGAAGACGAGAAGTTGTGATTTAAAATTGCATATTTTTCATTTTTCTTGCCAAAAATGACGTCGTTTCGCTAGATAAGACCCTTATGACTCGTTTGAAATCGTTTAGGGTACTTTGAAACTGCAATTTTAAACTGCGTTAAGGCTGTTAATTGTTGGTGTCCATTAAAGTCCATTAAAATGAGAAAAATCCTGGAATGTTTTCCTTAAAAAACATAATTTCTTCTCAAATAAAGATATCGACATTTTGGATGACATGGTGATGAGTGAATTATCTGGATTTTTTAAAAGAAAATTGACTAATCCTTTAATACTCTCATACCCGTGCAGCTGACACCCTCTTTTTTATTTAACTTTTAGGATCGCCCATCTCAAACGATGAAGAAAGCCAAAATGGTTTTACAACCCAGAATCTCCTGAAAGGTTAGGACAGCTTTTGTGTTGCCATGTCAGCCGCCTCGCATACTGAAGACATTTCGGGCATTTCACAGTACATTTTTTTCCTGCTTTCTCTCTTTTTTCAGTGCATGCTTCTAGAACGATTAAACCATAGACTTGAACGCTGGAAACATGCCACTTTTGTTTTTCGCTAACTACTCTTTTATGCTCCTCTGCGCCTGAACCCAATTTGCACTGTGGCTTCCTATGACGAAATCATCTGCCATCTGTTGTAATAAGATCTTCCTCTCTTCCCGTCCAGACTATCACTCGTGACACAAGTGGCAGTCTGAGAACGTTTCCACAGCTCCGGTTCAGTTCCCCGTCTGGTCTGGTCTGGTCTGACTAGATCTACACGCACAACAGACTTTCATTTCACTGTATGTAAAGTGATGTCATTAGTCTTGTCCCTCGTAAGGAAGGGCATAGCGAAAACATCACCAAGCAAACTGTGAACCCCGTTTCAAAGATGTGTGTGTTTGGAAAAGGATGTTATTAGATTTTTTTATGTTATGTGCAGGAATGATCTTAAACATCAGACAACTGACAATTTACCTGATATATGGTTAATGGGTGAGTCTCATAAACTACTAGAAACATGCCTGGGCCATATACAACTCAAACTAGTGAGCCAGTTTCTTGGTGTGTGACATTATTTAAGCACGCACATGTTTATGACTAGATTACATTTTTTATAGTACAGTAGCATTACAAAGCAAATAAATTATCCTATGGTTGGTTCAGTTTTTTTTGTTATACACTGAATATTTTGTGAGATTCACCCCGTTAGTAAATCTAATCTTTTGTTAGAAATGCAATTTATGCCCTGTCAGGATGACTTTAAATGCATGTGATTCTCAGGCTATATTGAGAAGCTTCTCCTGTATCTATATGTAATGGTCACAGGACAAAAAAATATTGGTAATCTTGTCTTACCAAAGCCAACATTTTTATGAAAGACATACATTTTATTGCACTTTGAGTTATTTATCATTCACATTTTGGAAAAGCCACTTGAAAGATATGTAAACAGTTGTTTATAAACCTTTTGTATTTTTTAATACAGTGGGCCGCTGTTGTATCATCTCTGTCCAGAAATGTCTTTGGTATTTATATGTTATTTTAAAATAAATCATCTGTTTGATACCAAACATGCTGCTGTCATTATTGTCAGGAATGCCATTAAAAATGCAATTTAACATGTCCTGCAGAAGCAATGCAAGGGATTTTAAGGAATGACCTATTTTTGTTATGTAAGAAAAATAAGATTACATAAAAAAAAAAGATTATTATTACACAGCAGACAGCACCCATATAGGCCAGCTGTTAACTTTCATGTTTTAAAGGTGCAATGTGAAACTTTTAGAAGGATCTCTTGACAGAAATGGAATATAATATACAGTAGCAGTTTTGGGGGTAATGCATTACAAGTAATGTGCATTACGTAATAATATTCAGGGTTCCTGCAGGTCTCACCAAGTCAAATTTAAGACTTTTTAAGACCATTATGAGTGAAATTTAAGACCAAAGCGGCACAATGATCTCAGAAATTCTCAAAACATTATATTTTTATTATATCTTTGTTTATTTGTTTATTTATTTATTTTTTTGACAAATAAAATCCACTAATATGGGAAGATCAGTATGGTCAGCTGCTGATATGTGGCTTGTTAACATGTTTTACACTTTCTCCACCCATACGTTATACAGTATGCATAAATATGCACTATACCGCCATCACATTTATTCCCCTCTCTAATTACACAATAATGAAATGAAAAGGAAATTTACTATTAAAAGGCTGTTCGTGGTTTGTTGTGTGTTGCAAACAAGGCCGTTTCTAAATCCGAAGGCTGTAGCCTCCAGAGGTCGCATTTGTAGGCTGCATATGAAAACTGTGTAACACTAAAGTTGACTCATTGTTGATGGCGCGGGACTTGACGGCCTGACTGTTAAGTTAATTTTCAATAAAGCAGTGTTGATTTTTTCGCTTCTGGGTCCTCTGTTTCAGAACCTTGCAAATGCTCTGGTAAGACACGGGCTAGTTGGTTAAATTAACACAGAAAAGATTTTGCTCGCCAAACCTACAGTATACAGTCGGATCACAACATCTGAAATATAGCTTATGGCATGAATTGCGTGGATTATAATAGCCTACATTTGTATTCTCTTTAAAAAAATAATGATTAAGAACTGGATTGAAGAGACATTCAGTGACACGCAAAGTGCAGAACTTTTCTTTTTAGAGGCCCACCCATCAAATACATGAATATTACTTTTCTGAAGTAACGAGTAAAGTAACGCATTACTTTTAAAATGTACACCTTAATATTTGAGTTACTTTTTTAGTTTAATTCATTCGATAAAAAATTGTGTACTGAATTAAAATAAACGTAGTCACATGCATTCTATGCGTACACGTCTGTGTGGGAACAGTTTGAGTCAGAAACTGAGATGGCAGGCCAGAGCTCGACATTTTTGTGATGAAATATGCATTTTCTGAATGCAGAACTTTTCAGTCATAAAAAACACCTGCAAGGCCTGAAAGAGATCAAGCCTCAGCCAAGAAAAAGTAACGCAAAAGTAACGTAAGCATTACTTTCCATGAAAAGTAACTGTAACGTAATAAGTTACTTTTTGGGAGTAACTTAATATTGTAATGCATACTTTTGGAAGTAATGCCCATCCATATTTATTTTTCAATCTATTTTGTTAAGATACAAACAGAAAATACAGGAAATATGCAAAAAAATTTTATTGTTTAAGACTGTCTGTTGTCTTTAGGCATCGTCAGTGTTGTGACCTCTCTTGGCACTAAACACATCTTGAGCATTTTTGAGCAGAATGGAGTAAAAAGAATAATTTCTTTAAAATTAGGATTTAATTTTATTTAGGTTTAAGAGATCCTGCCTTTTCCTGCTATTGCTCAAGTGAAAGGGGAGTTTACCCTAAAAACTTGACACATCAGTTTACATTTTTGTACTGTTTTTAATACTACATACATACACATTTGAAATGTGACATTTCCTGTATTTTCTGAATGTGTTCTATTAAAGAGACTATTATATGATCACTATAACATTGCAGAAACAACAAATCTAATTCTGGCATGGTGGCCTAAGACTTTTGCACAGTACTGTATATAACTATATTATCAGTGGTGTATAAAGATAATGAACTTTATTGTTTTTTATTAACTTAGCACAGGGGTATCCAACCTTTTTGTGAGCAAGGGCTACCACAATGAATTTAAACAATCTGGAGGGCTACTTGTTGATATAGTCCACTCAAAACTTTTTACCTGGGGATTTTTTTTGTTTGTTTATGTTTTATCATTGTTTAAAATGTTACATACATAACAAAAGCCAAGCTAATATAAAAATATATAATAAACGAAATATTAAAATTGAGGCTATTTATAGAACGTGCTTCTGCACAACTCAGACTTTGTGCTGGCACCATGTTGGAGACCACTGCTTTAGAATAAGCTGTTTTATCTACATACACTGTGTGTCTCCTTACATGGAAGACGCCATTTCGTGCCAACATGTCTACAGATGGACAAATTGTTCTACAGAGCACATTCCGCCTCCAAACTCAAACCGCCTCCTCCCTCCCAAGACCAAGCTCAGCACCATGGGTGATCGGGCTTTCTGTTCTGCAGCTCCTCGGGTCTGGAACGCCCTCCCCGACCATCTGAGGGTATCTCAACATACTGAGACTTTTAAAAAAGGACTAAAAACATTTCTGTTCAGCAGAACCTATGAATTTTAATTAACCTTTTTAAACTGTACGAAATATTTGGGAGTGTTTTTTTTATGTTTTTACCTGTTTGTTATGATATTTTTATGACATTTACTGTAGCACTTTGAGATTTGCCATAAATTTAAAGTGCTTTACAAATAAAATCTATTATTATTATTATTATTATTCATCATTATGTTTGTCCTGTGGCAACTACTGTAGCTACCATGCGTTTCGAAATTGAGCGGTGAGCTGTGGATTAAGCTGCAATTAATCTCACCACTAGCCGCTAAAATGTACACACGGCACCTTTAATGTCAGAAAACATTTCCTAGCAGAATGTTTTTTGTATAGTACATTTTTACAGTGTTGCAAAAACTGAAAATGAATAAGTATTAGTGTATAAAATAGAATATATGGTACTATTGCACATTTTTAATTTTCCTCAGATTAGAATCTAATGAGACAGTAATAATAAATATAAAAATTTATTTAAAACCAGTGGCGGACAGTGACTTTTTTTGAGGGTGCACAATGCCACAACCATAAACTATAAAAAAGATGGACGTACTGTCCGTAACGTCACCCACAGGTTTCTAAAGATCGTTTTTTAGCCAATAGTAGGCGGTGCCTGATGTTGGATATCCGAAAATGGGCAAAGAGGCAGGACGTGGGTATAGCTGAGGTGACTGGTTGCTGAAACCACGCCTGCCTAGCTCGACTCTATTGACAGCAGTGGCTGTTCACCCATCACTCCAGTAGCCACGCCCTTAATTATACAGAACTTTAAGGCTTAATATAATTTAAATGGATGAGTTAAAAATTCCCCCCTCACAGTTGTCATGAAGGGCAATATTAGCTATATAGATCCGGCTGAAAACATATTTTTTCTGCTCTAAATTTTAGCAATTTAACATGAGAGTCTCTGGGAATTGACTCCCTTTTCAGTCCCAGTTTAAGTCACTTCCATATTGGCTTCATCAGATAGATGTAAAGGTTGCATCTCAGTTACAACATGTATGTAGCCCATCATGCGTGTGGTTCGTAATTTCAAAATATGTGTTCGGCGCATCATGATAAAAGAGACGCTCGCGTTTGCCAGATACTCGCATAATGTCATGTGTAATCAGAGTTTAGTGTTAAGGGAGTATCTTGCGTGTATTTTGTGAACGTGAGCGTCTCTTTTATCATTAACGGTTTTGATGCGCCTGCAGCAGGCACTTATTTTGACAAAACACGTGATGCACATGGTTCACGACGCAACAAACACATATTTTGAAAACACGAACACACACGACACTCCGACCCCTCGGAAGAGAAGTCACCAACATATTTCATTATGTAGGGCCTCATACAGGGTTCCCAAGTCTGCATTTATGCGAAATCAGGCTTCTTTAACACTGTTGCCCCAGGCTGTTTTTCATGTCCATGGGTTAAAGCAACCCCAAAAAAGAATTTAAGCAGATGAACCATGCACAAGTTTACCGGAGGACCCCCCTCGAAATGCAATTGGGCAGGTTTTCTGTGAAAACTTGGCAACCGTGGCCTCATACATTATTGCTATAGAGCAGTGCTTCCCAATCCTGGTCCTCGAGCACCCCCCCCAGGAAGTTTTAGATGTCTCCTTATTTAAAACACCTGATTCAACCCATCAGCCCCCTTCCAAAATGGTAAACATGTCTCCCTACAAGCTGATGTATTAAATCAGGTGTGTTAAATAAGGAGACATCGAAAACTTTCTGGGAACCAGGATTGGGAGGTACTGCTATAGAGTATAGACTATTGACACAAACATGACAAATAAGACTATTATAGCAGCTTTATTTAGGAAATATTACATATTCTTAAAGAACAACAAATACTCGCTATCCAGTCTTGCTTTTGTGCTAGCACAAATTAACCTGATAATGGAGAAGAACTGAGTTTAAAATAATGAAGGGGTTTGACAAAATAAAACACATCTGTATAGTCACTATTGATTAAAATGTTACTTTGTATTCAAAACTATCTAGGAGTCCATCAAAACAAATCGATCAAGATTGAAATATCTGTGATGAGTAAAGATGAACATCATAAATAAGGGGGGAAGAAACCATTTGAGTTGCACTGAGTTACAGTTTTTGGCATAAATTGCCCTTCACACTGCCAAATCTTTCAACACATTTTAATACACTCCTTTTAAAGCATGAAAGGTCTGAAACCAATGATGAAAAGATCATTGTATGTGTAAGAAAAATGAGAAAATGCAGCATTTGTGAAGTCAAAGTTTGAGAGTAAAGAGTTGGGACAAACAATGTATGACTGCATCACGTGTGCTGTGGGAGCAATGCATCATGGGATTGAGCAGAGCCTGAGGCACTACGGTATTCATGAAATTAATTCATGAAAACAACAGTTTGTGGTGCAGACTATATGAATGTCGTTTACCTGCATTAATCAAATTAACAGTAGGCAAAATACATTTAGTATATATATATTATATCTCTCTTATAACATATGAACCCCACCCTATTGATAGTCTGGGCAGGAACAGACAGTTTAGCATAGTGAATTAAAAAGGGAAAGTGCAAAAATGCTTTCCATCACTTTAATGATAGTGTGGGGTAGGAGGTCAGAAGAAGATCCACTAAATAATGAAATGGTCAGGTTTAACTGTAATCTCTCTTATCTGATTGGCTACATTGGATATCAATCAAAAGTAATTTGCTTTGGTTGGTCCAGAGGCGAGATGATACACATTATTACCAGTCCTTGAATTGAATTCTAAACACTTTCTGAAACAAAACACAATAAGGATCCTTAATAGGAAAGGATATGAACTGAATTTCAGTTATTTTATATGTGTGGAGATTTTCAACACGTAGGGACGTCTGCATTCGACGGAAGCTGAGCTGGGGTCACGAGATCTAGTTTGAAGCAAAATTTTGGAAGATGCTTGACTTCCAGAAGCAGATCTAAAGCTCAGGCCTTCATGAGCGCGCTGACCACGGCCCTCGCGTTGAGGCTGCGCAGATCGCTGTACGTCTGTCCTGTACCCACAAACACGATGGGCTGACCTGTGATGTAGGTCATGGAGATGGCAGCTCCAACCTAAGGGGAACATGCAGAACATTTAAATAACCACTTTGTACAAGTTACTTAACCAGA
This sequence comes from Misgurnus anguillicaudatus, assembly GCF_027580225.2. Lineage (NCBI taxonomy): Eukaryota > Metazoa > Chordata > Actinopteri > Cypriniformes > Cobitidae > Misgurnus > Misgurnus anguillicaudatus. The sequence continues at coordinate 10,524,864 of NC_073351.2, forward strand.
TGGTACGGAAAATTATTTGATGATCTAGGGAACTTTCATGGACGAGTTACAGTCTGATGGTGTGAGCAATAGTTAATCCACAGAACAATGTAAAACAACCTTTTAGTTTGCTAGTGTTATAAATATGTAATTACCAAGTGATGACGCTTAAAAAAATTACGGTCACTACTAGCGAAGTTTTATTTTTTGCCTTTATTGGATAGATAGTAATTAAGGAGATGACAGGAAAGTATAGGGTGAAGAGAGGGGTATGGGATTGGCAAAGGACCTCGAGCCGGGCGCCATGTGTCAGAGCAGTGTCCACTACACCATCGGTTCCGACTAGAGGTCTTCATGGGTCCACTTAGATCTTAAACCCGAGATCCGACCTGAGACCTGATCGTGTTCGGGTCTAAAAGTTTCACTTGTGCCTCGGACAGGGGTCGGGTATAATATTAGTGGCATCGGGTCTCGGATAGCCTAATTTAAAATGAATGTGTTTTTGCCGAATGGACCCGAAAACCCGAACTCTCTCCTCTGTTTGCGACATTTTGTGGCTGGCGGTAGGTTAATTTTCGTTGAGACAGACCATCCCAGTCTCACAAAATTTCGTTATATAGTCACATAATTTTTTTATTATTTTTTCGTAATATTATCATGAATTTCCGCGTTTTTTTGTGATCATATAACGAATTCCTGTTTTCGTGTGATTATCACGTATTGGTTACTCAACTGTTTTGTCCCACCTTCTTTCATTGTTGCTTCGGTTTAGGGTTAGATTTACATAAAATGACATCCTTACCCAAACCCAATTCTAACCCTAACGCCAGGTGACATATAAAAAAATAAATCAGAAAAAATTGTATAAACCAATATTTAAAGTGACATTCTAATGCAAGCACCAAATCTAACCCAAAATCGAAGCGACAATGGTTTAAAAATAGGAAAAAGCAGTTGAGTAACCAATAGAGACAGAGCGCAGTTATGCAAATTTGAAAACCACGCCCAACCGTCTCCATTGACTTTGTATTGCGAGAGGCTGCCTCCTTGTCATTTCTGGTTTATAACAAATAACAGAATAATGCCTAAAAGCTGCTGTGTGACAAGATGTACAGCTAACAAGCCAAAAAACCCAGAAATCACTTTTTATAAGCTGTCGACCCCAAAACACGAGCGTTTAAAGACACAAAAGTGGAAAACAGGCAACTTTTCATAGTACTACTATTAGTAGAACTGCGTCCACTATGGGGAAATGTAGTAGGCGATCCAATTTTTTCTCCGCAAAAGGCTGGGTTCTACGGCTCAACAGCTTATAAAACTTATTTCTGGGTTTTTTGGCTTGCTAGGTGTACATACTGTCACACAGCAGCTCCTAGGCACCACTCTGTTCCCTGTTATAAGCCAGAAATGACGAGGAGGCGACTTCTCGCAATACAAAGTCAATGTAGATAGTTGGATTGTTTCCACCCCGGTGAGCGTGGTTTTCAGGTTATGACGCGCTGTCTCTATATGTGATAATCACATGAAAACAGGAATTCGTTATACAATCACGAAAAAACACGAAAATTTGTGATAATATCACGAAAAAAGAATCAAAAAATTATGTGACTATATCACGAAACTTAGTGAGACTGGGTAGCAGCGACATGTCAGTCAATGTACATTTTAGCGGTTACCTGGGTGTCGTTTTCAAACAAATTGAGCAGCTCGCCACATTGGTTGGAAGACGAGCGGGGTTTCTTTCTGTCTGACTGCTGCGTGCGAGGGCTGCAGACTGCACACACGTCGGTGCCGTTTACATTCAGGTCCAGTCGGGTTAAAAAAATGCCACTGGTTCAGGTCGGACTCGGGTCTTATTTTCTCGGGTTTGTCTCGGGTTGGGTCTGTCTTTTAAAAAAAAAACTTATTTATGCACGTCAGGTTCGGGTATAAAGTGATTCGGGTAATTTTGGGTCGGGTACATTTCTTTGGACCCGAGAAGACCTCTAGCTCCGACTACTATGGAAGTTTTTTTCTGCCAATTTTAAATGATAAAATAAAAACATTAAATTAAAATATTACATTTTCAAGGTGATAACGCATCTTTCCTGCCAAATAAAAAAATACCAAAGGTAGCAATAAAGTGGCTAATTTGGCAACACTGCTTTAGACAATCTCCAAGTAAACCCCACCCACTGATTAACATATAATTTAAATAGTTAAAAATTAAAACCATTAAATAAAAGAGAACATAAAATTTAACTTACTTTTTAATTAGATTTTTGTCAATATTATTGCATGAGCATTAATAAAATGCCTTTTAAAAAAATTAATTTTTTCATGTTTGCCTTTAAATTTTATATTTTATATTGGCAGTCTTGCCTCACGATTGTAGTGAAAATGAAATGTCAAATCATCAAATGCATTTTATTTTTCAATTTGGCAAATACATCAATCACCTTAAAATAATTTTATTTAATGTATTAATTTTTTATTTTATTTTATCATTTAATTTTCAATTTTGGAACATATTTTAAGTTTTTTATCATTTAATTAATTTAAAATTTGCAGAAAAAACCTTCCATACATTACATCATTTGTTTTGCAAAATGGTGATGAAATATAAAAACAACACTCTTCGAGCTTTCTAACGATATATAGTTTGTCAAGATTATTTTAGTTTTAGAATAAGCTATTATCGATTTAATAGTTGCATAAACAATTTGGGACCACCTGTGGGCCCAAAACAGAAAAGGGGTTAAATCTCACCCATGATCATAAAGATTATATATTTAAATGTTTTTCCAGTACAAATGGTTTCTTCATGCCTTAAAGTTACACTTTGTAGTTTTTCAACCTTCATAATATATTTTCAAGACCCTTGTGATGGTACATCGACTTAAAAAAGGTTGAATGGCATGTCTACCATAGCCTGACGGGGTCTGTATCGCTTTTACTGGTACTTTTAAACTTGGGGTTTCGGTAGTAACCCGAGCACAAAACTACAAAAACCTGCTTGACGGCATACGTCACTTCCTCCACTTCCTCAAATTCGGATGTGAGAGCGCAACTATTTCTTTTCCTGATGTTTTTTTGTCATGGCCGAAGCAGCAACTAAGGAAAAGAAACCCAAGGTTTTGTTGGAGGAGACTAGAAAGAGAAAACGGGAGAGTGACAGAATAACAGGAAGGATGAGGATCAATATTGGGCCAGCGTTTGCTCGCTGGTGTGAACTAAAGGAGGAGGCCTTTTGGACTAGTAAGTGATGCATATTGCTTGCATATAGAAGTCCTGTGAAATTATATTCATATGACATGCAGGAAGGCAAACTTTGTGACTTAAAGAGTTGTCTTCTTTTCCTTTGCGACAGGGCTGCGGCCCTTGTGACCTCTAGAGGCACTAGATGTGAAAAATACATGTCTAGCACCCCCTAGTGGCCAAAAAGTTTCATGGTGTGCCTTTAAATAGCTAGAATTCAACTCTACACCCTTGCCGCATTTAGTACAAGAAAACGCATACATATGCAAATTAGTTCCCGCCTCCTCTCAGGTGTTTTTTGGTAAACTGCAGTTTTAAGGAAAAATACTGATGCACATGGTTTTGTCTTGGGTCGTGCAATCTAACTCTGCAAAGAACAAACATGCTTGTTGTGTATCAAGGCTTGATTTTCATACCTTGTCATCGATGGTGTCAAACTTGGTAAGAACGATGCCATCTATCAGTCTGGGTTTCTCGGTCTTGGAATGATCAGCCAGCGCTTGATTGAATTTAACCTACGAGACATTCATTTATTGGCTATTTTGAAATGACCTTTAAAATATCTCAGGGGTTTCTGAAACAGCTCACATAAAAACTGTTAGATTTAATTGGTCTGCTATGTTGGGACAAAGGTCACACGTTACAGATTTTTACATTGGGTATCAAGTGATGATCAACACAGTACTGAACAAACCCACCAGCTGATCCACAGCCTCATTGCCCACCAGCGCTTCTCCCACAAACAGAACCAGGTCTGGAGTGTTGACTGCTATCAGCTTAGCCAAAGCGGTCATCAGAGGGGCGTTATCCTGCATCCGACCGGCTGTATCAATCAGCACTACATCCAATCCTTGGTTACGAGCTGTACGAGGAAGAGAAACAGAGGTCAGCTGGAGTAGTCTCTGTGCCAAATTTACATAAAAACCAACGTCAGTTGCGATAGTTACAGTAGGCGATGGCTTCCATGGCGATTCCGGCCGCATCCTTGCCGTAACCCTTTTCATACAGCTGCACGGCGGCGCGCCCCCCGTGTTTCTCAGGGGGGTGCAGAGAATTCAGACGGCGCTGATGAGTCCTCAGCTGCTCCACGGCACCCGCTCGAAAAGTGTCGCAGGCGGCGATGAGCACAGAGAAGCCATTCTCAATCAGCCAATAAGAGATCTGTATAAAAAAAGTCACATGGCTACAAAGATAATTAACTTACAAACAAAAATGAAAAGTCAGCAACCACTGGCTGACCTTGGCGAGGTTGGTGGACTTCCCGACGCCGTTCACCCCACAGAAGGTGATGACGAAAGGTTTGCGCTGGGAACGAGCCTCCAGCACATCCCTCAAGATGTCCACGCGACGCTTCGGCTGCAAGATCTGCACCAGCGAGTCCTGCAGCGCTTGCTTTACCGTAGAGGCCACAGCTGTGCGGAAGAGAAAAAGGGAGATTTAGAAGACAGAAAAATAATACAAAGATGAAGAAGATGTGTGCTGTACTCAGTGGTGAAAGTGCCCATGACTTTGCCTTCCAGTTTTTTGGCCACAGAATCACATAGCTGGGAGGCTATTTCAGTAGCTACATTCTTGGCTTAAAAACAACAACATTAGAAGATGCGATTATCAATCTAAAACAAGCGACCAGTCACAATTTTTAATAACTATTATACAAAAACAGTATGGGGTATAGGTGTAATGTAATACCGATGAGATGGTCCCTCATCTTTTCCAGTACTGGCTCCATGTCCTCCTGAGACAGATTTTTAGATCCAACCAGACCCTTCAGCATTCCAAACATTCCCCCAAATCCGCCCTTTTTAGCCCTGAACACACAGATTCATAACAAAAATAGTCACAAACTTAAGCTGAAGGGTTTAAATATTAAGGCAGTGCTTGAATATTTTACCCTTTCTTGTTAGTGTTTGCCACCACAACTCTCTCCTCCTCCTCTTCCTCCTCCTGCTCTTCTTCTTCTGATGACTCATAGTCAACCCCTCGCAGGTCACCTTTCATTGAGTCCACCTGCATCAGCTGTGAGGAGCACAAAGTGTCTGTTAATTCACAAGTTCCTCTGTACATTTCGCCATAATATCATCCTACATAATGTAAAGCATATTGTGTGAAAATAAAACCTTGACATCTTTAATAATGACCGAGTAAGATCATGACAAATCAAACTTTGATGCTTCTAATCTCATCATTAGATTATGAGATTTTGGGGTGGTTTCCCGAGATTAGATTAGACTAGTTCTAGACTAAAATAAATGTAAGATCTGTCCAAACTAAAAACAACTTGCACTGACATATCTTAAAATACATCAGTGCCCTTTGTTTTGCCTCAAAATGCACACAAGAAATGTTTTTAGTAAGGCATGTTTGTTAAAACTAGTTATATTTTATATAATTATATTATATTTTAAATATAATTATTAATAGTTATATAATTAAACTAAGGCCTAGTCCTGGTTTAAGATAATCCCTGTCCGGGAAACCACCCCTTTAACCTGGATTTCAGACAGGGTCAAATTTTGCTAGGGTGGCAACTAACGGTTATTTTCTTAAACGATTAATCGGGCGACTAATCGCATAAAAGCATAAATATTTTTTTCTTATTAAAGCTAAATAAGGCACTAAATTACGGTATTCACGTATAGAAGTGAACTTTTACAAAAGCCACACACTACCACAGAGTTTTACTAATATAATCTTTTTGATTTTTATATTTTAAGTCTTAAATAAAAAAGTTGGTGCACTTTGCAGCTTTTAAATGTCTTTAGGGATTTGCTGGTGAGGAAATGTTGCCACAGGTTAAAGGTGCAGTGTGTAAATTTTAGCGGCATGTAGTGGTGAGGTTGCGAATTGCAACCAACGGCTCAGTTTACTGCTCACCCCTAGCTTTTGAAACACATAGAGAAGCTACGGTAGCCACCACCGGACAATCATGTAATCGTCGGAGACAACTTAGTAAAAAAAGTTTGTCCATTAAAGCAACACTAAAGACTTTTTGCTCTTTGCTCCCCCTACAGGTTAGAAGCGTAATTGTCCATTACCACTGTTGAAATAATTTAGCCTACTGCAGCATAGCTGGCTCTGATTGGATTGTAGGTCTGCCGTAAAGCAAGTTTTTGTAGTTTTCACCCGAACTACAGGACCGCGACCCGACCGTTGGAAACTTCTTTCGTGCGGTTTTGGCCAATAGAGGGCTGCAAAGCGAATGTGAAAGTGCCGTTCACTCTGTATGGAGTGGATGAACGACTGAAACTTTTTTGGAAACGTTATTTTAAGGTAAAAAACCTCTTTGGTGTTGCTTTAAGGGCTTCTGTAGAAACATGGCGATAAAAACTTCCCGTTCTAAGGTAATAAACACATAACGTCATTATAAAAAGGTCTTTATACACCACTGATAATATAGTAGTTATGTATATTATTTAGCATTTCTGTGAAAAGATCATTCTAAAAATTACATACTGCACCTTTAAAAAACTTCAACTTTAGATCTTCATGAGAATTAACATTATTCGGTATTAACATTATGATATAAAAGCATTATATGATATGATATTATGATATGAAAGCGGTTTACATGCAATGTTATAGTAACAAATACCTGTATTTTCAACAGATGCTTAGTTTGTGATTCATTACTATTTTTATGAAAACCCAACAACAATTAAATAAATACAAATTCACTTATTAAAGGATGAAATTTAACCTTTATTAACCAGCATTCGTTGGCGCTTTTGTTTCCATCATTGTCGATGGGGCAACGCTGCTTGCTTTTAAACAAGATGGTTCTGCGGTGAAAAGCAGCAGCGCCTGATAAATGTGCAGCTAGCTTTGTATGAAGAAAACGTGCTCACAAATTCATCGATTTCCACGAGTAAACTACATGCAAAGACAATGTATAGAAGTGAATGTCGATGCGAATGACGCAAATTGGGTGGCGCAATTGCCACGAAAACACGCACTATTCACCTCAAACGCGTCTTTGCGCAAATTGAAAATATTTAACTCAAGCTAAAAATTTGGATGACACGAAGTTAAATCCCACGAGTAATCTATAGCAAGGAACGTGATGCTTTAAGTTTGGTGTGTATGCAGCATAAGTGCAAAGCTCCCGCTGTATGAAGCACATGTCTTCGTGCTGTCTGAAGTGAAGAATGGTCTTGAGAGACACTTGATGGATTCTTACTGGTTCATCTTTGTCTTGGGTCTGCGTGTCACCGGAGTTGTTCCCGTTGGCTCCACTGTAGTCCAGATCTCCAGTGTTCCTTCCACCCATATCCCAAACGCGTTTAACCTTCCCCTTTGGCTTCTGGGGTTTGGGGGACTTACTGTGAATGACAATGATACACCGATAACCCACGGTATCACGTGATCATAGGTAGAAACTGCAGTCTGTTGGACAATCATCTATTATGAAACCTTATGTTTTTCTTTTTTATAATTTATTATTTTCAATTGTAATTTAGAAGTTCAGTAGTGGTGCTTCATGTGCAATGCAAGAGGTTTGTTCATAACATCTCTTACTGGACTTTTCGGGTTTTACTCCACCCAACTGCTTACTGATGAACTTGGCACGGTTTCTCTCAATGATCTCCTCTGGGGTCAGAGCCTCGCTTCCGTTCTCCATCGTCTTTTTGGAGGCAGTTTGCGGGGCAGCTTTGGACTGATCCACCACTGATTCAGCTTTAAAAGTGACAAAAGAGAAAAAAAACAAAATTCTGGTATATAAATACATACATACATACACACTTAGATTATATAATATATAAATAAAATATTTATATACACAAATAACATTTTTCTTAAATGTTTACTTTATGGCAAAGATGATATTTGCATAGAATTGCTTAACTATAATCTTTTTTTGTATTTATTGATCTAACATCTTACCTTCTTTTTTGGTGTTTTTCGATTTCTTCCCTCCCTGCTCTTTGCTTTTGTCTCCATCCCTTGTCTCAATCATAGACTTCACAGTTTTCTGGGATTTCAGAGACTCATTGAAAGTCCTCATATAGCTGGGGCCTTTAGCTTTGCTGCTGCCCTCCGCCTCTCTGTAACACACAGACAAAAACAAGCATCTTATCAATAATGATGCATACAGATCAAAGACTGTGCATTAGATTACATTTCTGTTACAATATTGTTCCAGTGCTTCACTGGCCAACCGTACAATACTTTTACCCAGCTAATAGATCAAAATTATAACTGTAATCTTTCATTTTATTGACTTAAATTATTTTTATATCGGTTTTCTCTTGCAACTGAAGATCCTGTGTATGTGGATGATATATGAAGAGTTTGGTTCCAAAACGCGATAAACGCCATTTTTGAAAAAAAAAAAAAGAGTTACTGCCAAAATCAGTATTATATCAGGTCAGTAGTTAAAAGTAAATTCTTAATTTTACGCAAAATCCATTACCCGCCGTGATATTCTGTCATCTTTTCTCCCTTTTTTCCCAAAATGCGACAAACGCCACTGCTCCTTTTTTACAGAACGCAATAAATCCATTCCTGATATTACAGCCCACCAGTCACGCAATGTAAACAAACAATGGCGGCGCGCTGAGTACACGGAGTCCTAGTTTTTCTCATCTACTTTGTACTTCGTGATCAACAAACAAACCAAAATAATATTTTGGATTATATTGGATTTATTGCATTTTGTGGAAAAAAGAATTAGTTTTTATAATAAATCTTTGAAAATCAAGTTATGGATTTGAATATTTTATGTTTTTATAACCTAAAGATGCTATGTGAAAGTTTGTAACAGAAAATAGTGGTTTTCATCTGGTCACTTTCTTGGTATAGAAAACAACGTTTTTACCGAAATTTGTCAAAATGGATTTATTGCGTTTTGGAACCAAACTTTTTATATGTTTTGCAGGTTGGTAACTCAATTAAAGGTATGTTTATATGTACGAACAAGAATATGTTTGAATCACAAGTCGTCTTCCTTAAAAAAAAAGCTTACTTCAGAAGTTGGTGGAAGTCATCTCCAAACTCAAAGTTATTGAGCAGAAACTTCAGAGCACCTTTCCTCTCAAGCTCATTCTTGTATCGATCTCTGAAGTGAAGCTGGACATCGTCTATAAACTTGTCCACGTATGTTAAAGTCAAGATCTTTTGAAAACCCACCTAAAGAAACAAACATTTAGATACATGGACACACATGGACGGACTGACGAATGTCTTATTTTCATGCAGTGAAAAATAAACAGCAAAGACTTACCACAAACACAAGCTCAAACTCATTGTCCAGCTTGTATTTAAGATTGAGGGCATTGTGGGTGAAGGAGTTATTCCCACTCCTCTCCTAAAAATTAAAAGCCAGAAAACTTTCAATACGTTGCAACAATATAACACTATTTTGTAAATTATGTAATTATTATTATAACACAAATAAACTTCTCACAGCTTATTGTAAAACTGTCTAGTCTAGTAAATACGACTGTTTACTTCATGTGCATCTGAAACCTAATCTAATGTATTTACAAGTCTATATTCATCTAACGACATTATTTCCATAGCAACCTACACCTCACCATCATAACTCACTGTTATGTGTGTGCTGGGCCAGGTAGACACGCGACATACGGTATGTGATCTAACGTAAATAGCTGTAGGCTACTGCGTATGTGTACAGCAACAGAAAGCACGTGCAGGGTCTCTCTCCTGGAGGATCACGGAGCGGATAAGAGCGTTGACAGGACCGGTGAACGATTCACTGACACCGGCTCCCTGAAAACACCACAGCACGATTCCCCCCTTACTGAAGATGGCGAAGAAGTCCAGCATCTTGGCCAAACGCGAATGAACCCGATACTGCGAAGAACACAACAAACACCGATAAAAACGATTAAGGACACGTGTACAAAATAAATAAGTGCTACACTCTTCTCCTATGCGTGAGAAGAAACAATGTGCCGACTGTCGTTGGCCGTACCTGCCTTCAAAATCCACACTGCGATCAGACACGTCAGTGCCACAATGAGGAACTGACGCAACTTCCTGCGGAGTGTCCAGCTTGTCATGTGATTAGAAGTTGCTCTCTGTGTCCAACGATTTTTTATTTCTTCAATACATAAATATGATTTTTAAACATATACATATTTAATATACGCTTAAAATAACGTCAGATCTCTCAGGCCTGGAAATTATCAGGTCAATTTATGCATATAAACCTATGACTTTTATTATATTTGTGGTTTTGCTGTTTTGTGAGTTTATGCACACATTGGAGTCGATCTGATCGCGATATAAATCACCACGACTATTTTGGATTTTTGTAATATTGTTTTAAAACGTTGGTAATAATTAAATGCAATAAATATAGGTATAGTATGTTTATTCAGTCTGTAAATTAATAATATAATTAATATTTATGTTGCGCTAAGACATTTAATTTGTAAAAAATATCACTTCCGTCGAGTCTGTTTTAATCGTCATTGGTTTCTGTTTTCACTCTGCTCAGTTGGCAAGATGGCGTCGGAACCGAACAAGACAGAAATTCTCACCATTTTTAAGCGATTGCGCTCCATTCCCACAAACAAGGTAACACGGGAAATCTAACAAAAATGTATCAGTGACGATGTTTGTTATCATTCCGGACTATTCCGAGACATTAAAATATGTGTTTTTAAAGGGATTACGTGTCATTTATCTTCCTGTTAGCCGGTGTGATGGGGCCTGTTTGTATCTGAAGAGTATTTTAATGTATTAACAGCCAACATCACACCTGGAAACAATAGCGTATTAAACGATTAAATAATAATAACACTATTTTAACTAACTGTAGTGATTAAAACGACTGTCTTGAAGGAAATTAGTTGATTGTATTGTTTATTAGCTGTGAATGACGCAGTGGCGCCGGAAAATTACTCAACCTATAATAATGTGCTGGAGAGATAATGTCTGTCACTCTAAACCTTGTGTGTTATCTGTCTAAACACCACAAAGATAGATAAACCCATCTTTATTTTATAAAAAAAATATTTAAACATCATATTATTACGTTTAAATAGTTAAGTGTCATGAAATTCATATTGTTTTATAGTATTTTGAAATGGGAATGTGTGTAGACTAAGCTTATATGTTTATGTAATGACTTACTAATATAGGCTAAGATTCAATGGTTACTATGTCTGTCTACTTTTTACAGAAAGTTCATTTTGACTTGTGTTCAAGCCATGAACGGTACCAGATGGTTTAAAAAAAATGGTCTTCAAGTACATGTAGTTATTAAAGGGTTGTCACTGAAATAACAAGAAATACAATTATAACATGGAAAGTAAGGTCATGGAAAAAATCAGAAATTTCTGAAACGTAGCTGACTTTCTCTGAGAATACCATTTGTGTGGCTTTTTTAAAAGTCTATCCAGCAATCATGAATGAATAAAAACGTATGTATGTTTATTTGAATAACATAAATGTGTTGTTTTTTAGGCTTGCTTTGACTGTGCTGCTAAGAATCCAAGTTGGGCTAGTATTTCATATGGAGTGTTTCTGTGCATTGACTGTTCTGGGATTCATCGCTCATTGGGAGTGCACTTAAGCTTCATCAGATCCGCATGTTTTTCTTTGTATTTTTTTATTATATTATGACGTTATGTGAATGTCTGTTAAGTAATTTGTTCATGCATTCCTTCATAACATTGTGCAGTTCATTCATAAACAACACTGTCTTGTTGTTATTAAAAATTATGTTAATCCAAATTGCATATGAGTTTGTGTAAATCTCATACCTTCTTAAATCACTGGACAATTGTGACCCCTGTGTAATCCAGATTAAAGTCTCATAATCTAATTATGAGATTAGGAGCATTGAAGTTTGATTTCAGTCTTAGTCAATGTTAAGATCTCCCTGTAGTCGATTATTTTTTTTCCCTTAAAACTAATCTTTGAGCATCATAATAGCATATGTAAAAGTTATTCCTGTGACAGTAATTTTTTAGGGATGTAACGATTCAACCGTGTGTCCCATTAAAAATGCCTGTCTGAAATCGATTCTGAATCGCAAGGCTGCGATTCTTTGTTTAATGCACAGCTTGTGCATATACTATGGCATTTGGTCAGTAGGAAGTCCTTATCAATCTAAAATCATAACGAGTTGGAGTCGTTTATAACGTGCATTTAAAAAAGCAACACTCGTTAAACCAAATAATTTAAAATATTCTTTATTATCATGAAAATACCTGAAACAATTTAAAGAAGAGTGATATAAATATTCCTGTTAGTTTCTGCACGGGAGCTCCCCCTGGCGTTCGAATGTGCCTGGATTTCACCGTAATTCATTCAAATTCATTCATTGAGAAAACGCGCATGTGCGCGGTTAATCGTTACACCCCTATAATTTTTACATGCTTTAAAACCGTTTGAATGTAATTCCTTCATTTAGTATATGCAAATGAGTCTCTGCCTCTAGAGCTGTCACAATGATTAAATAATCTTCTCATCGTTATTGTTTGACCTCATCGCAATAATTTCAGATCACCGCAATGATTGCACATCTCTTTAAAAAACACAAGGGGGAGCTGCAGCGCCTGTTTAAACGACAGTATCAGATTACTTTTAAATATGTGTTATGTGCATTAATATTTACTGCCAGGTAAATAACTTAAATAATCACAACAATGTGTGAAAATTATTTCATAAAGAAAACAATGTATGAGAATTAAATGTCAAACCAATAATTATAATCATCAGCCCTAAAACAGGAAATTAATTGTCACAATTTATTAGACAATTCACCATCAACCAAATTTCATAATCATGACAGCCCTATCTGCCTCTACTTAATCGCATAGCTTGGACCATAGATCATATAAATAGGGCTGAGTGTCATTTGGACCTTCATGATTTGATTCAGAATCGATTCTTGGGTCCCGATTCGATTCGGAATCGATTCTCGACATACTAATTAGCATATTTGTGATGTTATTGCGTCACATTTGCTCTCAAAGTCAGACTAGTGTTTGCACTTTTATGTTGTCACACATTAAAACCAGTAAAAAAATATTAATTAAATGTGACATTCTATGTGCTAACTGGCAGTAGCTTCCACAAACTGACACATCATCTAATCATCATCATTATACACAGTGATTTTGGCAGTATTACACTATTTATCTAATGCAGCGTCTCTGGATAACAAACTATGTGCATATTATTACAATATTTAATTAAGTATATTCTTGTTCTTCTGTCTAAACAGTCAGCGGCAGGTTTAGGGAAACGCCATTTGTACAGTCAGATGAGTCAATAAATGAAAGGCGCTGTTTCTCCCTGCTGCTCACTGAACAGAGAAAAGGCATATTAAGACCATCCCAAAGTGTATTTTGTTTATCTTGCACTTGATTTAGAATTAGTCAAACAGGGCTAGGTGTATTTGTTTTTTCCGCTGTCCGTCTGCAGCATCACTCCCGCAGTTGAGTTCCACGTTTTGGTCCTGATAACGTCACATTATATTTTGTAAACTAAATTTTAAGAATCGATTTTCAATTTTGGTATTATCTACATCCACATTGCGATGCATCTAATCGATTTCCCCCACTCCTAGATATTAATATACGATTAGTCTCCGCCGCCACCCTTTTGTACCATAAAAGATGCTAATTTCGTTAGTTTTAGACACATAACTGCCATGTCCAGTTTCACATTGCGTACTGCACCTGCACTTCGAGTTTAAATGTGATGATGTGATTGGGTACGTGTGATTATAGCAAACTGTGGGAATGAGAAGTCTTTAGAAAACTTAAATATTATGGATAAAATATGGTGTTGAATGATGAATTTACACATGGGTTGTCTTAATGCATATTAAAAACACCACATATACATATAAACAACAATAAAAACTTCACAGAGTGAGTGTTCTTTACGTTTATGTAGAATGATTTTATGTTAAAAACAATAGATTGCAAAAAACTACTTAAGCTGGGATTTCATAGGCAGGGTCACAATTGTGTATTATTTGTCACTACTTACTTTAATATTCCTACATAATCGTAATTACTTAAACTATGAAAGATTTTTAGACTGTTTGTTTCTAATCTTTTCAGATCCACAGAACTGGATTCCAACTGGAGCTGGTTTCAGCTGAGATGTATGCAGGTCGGAGGAAATGCCAATGCGGTTAGTAGGCTACTTCCTCTTCCCTACACAGTGATTGCATGTATTTGATTTGAATTTACCATGTAGGTCTTTCTTCATATTATCAATAGTACTTCACTATTTTTTCTTCTATGTTTTTGACACAGATGGCGTTTTTCCGCCAGCATGGCTGTACCACCAATGACACCAATGCGAAATATAACAGCCGCGCGGCTCAGATGTACAGAGAGAAAATTCGGCAGCTCGCCAACACTGCGCTCTCCAAATACGGCACTGATGTGAGTATACAACAAACCTTGTGCACCTGAAAGCAAATAAATCTTTTAAATAAATACATATTTTTTATTATTATTCATTTTAATGTTGATGCTTATAATTTAGCTTATGGCACCTATGAATAATATAAGTAATTTTTGTGTTGTTTTTGCAATTTAGTTTATAACGCATTGTGTAAAGCCACGGTTTGCTTTCAGTGTGCAGATGTGATATCTCTTAAACTTTGACCTGAAGTGTGTCATTGAACAAACTCCACGATACGGCAGCGTTCCTTAGCTTTGATTTCCCACACTGTCAGGTTACATAATCCTGCCAGATATCCAATGTGTCTGCAGTGCTGCATTCAAAACACTGATCTTTATTTTTAACATCGGAGACGTTGTTTTCTTTTCATCGTTCAGCTGTGGATTGACAGCTCGGGCTGTGCTCAACCGTCACCTTCAGAGAAGAAAGAAACCGACTTTTTCGACGAACACACACAGGTAGAACGCAAGCAGTTGTGTTACTCTGGTAAACAACTGGTTTTGATGTTTAAAGGGGTTGTACTATGGGGAACAAGGTTTGTGTTTTTTCTTCCTCATCGGTACACAAAGACCGGTTATTAAAATTAAGCAGTCCAAAAGATCTTATTTAGAGATCACAATGATTATGCTATTCAATCATTTTACAGCAGCACTGATACTTATTGTGTATGCAGATAGGTCAGCCAGAGATTCAAAGGTCCAGTAGCCAAACAGTTATTTTTATTATATTTAAAGGTCACCTAATATGGCAAATGTTCAATGTGTGATATTAGTCTTGGGCCTGTAATGTTCATTTATTATACCATGTTAAAAAGGCCTGTTTTTGGGTGTGCAGGAAAAATTGCAGTATTTGTGTGTGTCTCTTTAAACGCAAATAAGCTGCCGCTTCCCTTCCTATTTACTGTTATTTATACAGATTATCTATTCAGTTATTAATAAGACAGTTACCTTATGTCATTGTTGATAATGAATTATGTAAAGACGATTTTAAGGTGCAATATGGGAGTTGTAGAAGGGTCTTTTGAGAGAAATGCAATATAAAATACATAACTACAGTGTTTCCCACAGGATTTTGAGAGACTGTGGTGGTGATGACGTCACCCGCTAATTAGCATATATGTGACGTCATCATGTCGTGTTTGCGTTTGATCTAGTGTTGGCACCTGAAAAATGTTTCACTTCTACTCTTTGATGTGTATCTGATCTGTATTATATATCAAATTATATTTTAAGCCGAATTAAGCTGTTTTAAATAGTGAAATAAAAATGTAAATGGGAATCATGAAAATTCTATTTGTGGGGGCCAGTGTTGATTCTGTGGTGGGCCACCACAAATAAATCAATGTATGGGAAACACTGATAACTATCTTATAAGTGGTGTATAAAGACCTTACATAATGAACTGTATTGTTTTTATTTCCTTAAAATTAGCCGTTTTAATCTACATGCACTGCAGGACCCGGTCTTGTTTCTACAGCAGCCCTAAATGGTCAAACTGCTCTAGTTTTGTCACTACGTTGTCTTAGACGATGACATGTTTGTCCTGTGGCGGCTACCGTAGCTTCTCTACGTGTTCGAAAGTGAAGCGTGAGCTGTGCATTTGGTTGCAATTCACAATCTCATCACCAAATGCTGTTAAAAGTCCCACATTGCACCTTCAAAATAGAAACCATGACCTTACTGTGGTCTTTGGTTGGTTGTGGGTGCAGATTGATGTCAGTTTGCTCAAACACCCAACAGCTTGTTCCAAGAGGTTTTATTGGGATTTAATAAAAGTGAGATTTTTAATCTTACAGGGTGGTTGTGTACACACACAGGCGACACACAGTTATGTTCAAACAACATATAAAAGTGAATTTCTCATATTAGGTGACCTTTGAAGGATAAGAGATTGTGAGAAAGAGTCAAACTAAATTAATAAAGCTGGAGTAACATAAAAATCCACTTCATAATGATTCGGAAACAGTAAAACTTGGCTTGATATGCAGCTATGACGTTATTTTATTTTTATGTGTATAATCAAACTGTTCTGGGTTTGTCGTACTTGCAGTCTGTCACCAGCTGGGACATGGCAGTGCCATCCCTAACAGATCAGAACGGATCCGAAACAATCACAGCTCAATTGGAGAACAGTTCTAAGAGTTTGGAGACAGCCAGCACCCGTGAGACTTATTACTTTATATCTCATAACACATGCATATTTACACAACCACATTCTCAAAGACTTTCCGGTCCGTTGATTTAAAATTATGTCCTTGTGATCCAGAGCCTGAAGATGGTCCGAGCATTGAGGGTCTGAGCACAAGTCCTAAAGCCACGATAGGTGAGTGTTCGAGAGCGGTGGTCAGGTGGAATGCTTTTCATCACAACATCCCCATATTTTATATTCACCACCATCTGATTTTTTTTTACATGGCACCATATCCAATGCTAGTGAGTCCCATAAACAAGTCAAGCTCTAGGACCTGCTAGGAAACCTTATTGAAATTTCTACAAGCATCCCTATTAAATGTCAGAATTAGACTGCTGTTTAGCTAAATGAGGTTTTTATTTTTGTCCTGTTAATGTAGAAAACTCAATGAGATTGACATCTGATGAGTCACAACCTAAAGGTGATTATTTTTTAAATTGCTGGTTGCCTATTGGCTGATGGGAAAGTAGCAGCATGGTTCTGCGCTTGACTGGCACTTGATTGAAGTGTGTGTGCTGCTTTGACCCCACCCCTCTCTTCTTAATTTTAATATTTTAATATCATCAGCTAATGACCTTTTACGCTTTCGAGTAAATATAACCATTATAATTAATTGGGCATAATTCTGACTTGATTAATTTCAGTCATCATCCTAGCAGTGATTTAAACATGGCACACAAAGTTACAGCACTGCATGTCATTTTTAACACATACATAAGCTTGGCGCGTGTTAAATAACTTGGGTTTGCTACAAACACTGAGATGCTGCTTGTTGAAATTTTGCACTTTTAAATGCACTATGATCGTCCATTGATCTGCCTGTGCATTTCAGTTTCCTTTCTTACGATGTTAGTGCTGGTTTGGAGAACATGTAGATCAGCTCACATGATATCCCACTGTGTCTGTTTGTACCTTATATACTGTACTGTTCTCGCACTTTTGTGTTTAAGGTCAAACCCTTAGTAATGTCCAACGCGTTTTATGAGCAATGCGGTATAGTTTTACTGAAAGTTTTTCAGGTGCATGTTTGTATACGTTTAATTGTTGGGTTTTCATAAAAATAGTAACGAACCACAAGCTAAGCATCTGTTTTAAAGTAAGGGCTATATCCATTTTTTTATAACTGTAACAATGCATATCATTCTCATATCATATGGGTTATTTATTTAGTTAATGAATAATTTTAATACTCCTCAAGGTCTAAAGTTAAAGA
This sequence comes from Misgurnus anguillicaudatus, assembly GCF_027580225.2. Taxonomy (NCBI): domain Eukaryota; kingdom Metazoa; phylum Chordata; class Actinopteri; order Cypriniformes; family Cobitidae; genus Misgurnus; species Misgurnus anguillicaudatus. The sequence continues at coordinate 10,542,883 of NC_073351.2, forward strand.
TTAAAATAGGTTTATTACTCTGTGGCTAAATTTATTCACCAGCACATCCCTGTAGACTCATTACGTTTTGTTTATTATCATTTTGACATATAAAGATGTTTTACTATTTAAAAGCTGCACAAACATTTTTATTTAAGGCATAAAATATAAAAATCAAAAAGATTAGCTAAATTCTAGTATTGTGTGACACTTGCACGTCTAATTGAGAAAATATATTAAGGTTTTTATCCGATTAATCGAAAAATAATCGCCAGATTAATCGATTATGACAATAATTGTTAGTTGCAGCCCTGCTGTAAAAGCATTATTAGCCGTAATACATTAAAAGTAAAGAAAATATTAAATTTATACTAGGATACCTAGGGGTGGTTTCCTGGACAGGGATTATCTTAAGCCAGGACTAGGCCATAGTTTAATTAGGAAATATAAAAACTAGTTTTAACAAATATTCATTATTAAAAACATTACTTGTGTGCATTTTGAGGCAAAACAAAGATCACTGAGTTTTTTTCAGTATGGACAGCTCTTACATTTATTTTAGTCTATGACTAGTCTAATTCCTGTCCGGGAAACTGCCCCATACTGTTTAGATGTGCAAAAAATGCAAATAGCTGTTAAATCAGATTTGGTAAAAACCTTTTATAATCTATTATAAATAATAATTATGTGTATATATAAATACACACATTGTATATATTAAGTATTCATATTTAAAATTAAATATAAAAATGTAAAATCACATGTAAATATTTCTTAAATAAGCATGTGTGTGTGTTTACACATAATTATTTTACACAATACAAACACACATATATATGATGTAAACAGAATGCATGCATAACAAAAATTTCCCTGAAGGCGTTGAAATAACCTCACAATCGTTCTTTGCTTATTTCTTCTGATCTGTATGTCTAAAGGCACTGACAGTGTTGTCTCTGAGAACTTTTGGTAATACAAGCCTTTCCAGTCTAGATACAGAGCTTATCACAAAGTATTTCCTATGTGTGTGCAGTCTGGGCTGACTTGTGCCTTGGAATGAGCTCACGGTGGCTTTTCATGGTTGACTAGGAGGCGTAAATCTGAAGACTAAGTGGGACAGCTTAGAGCTTTAAACTACTCTTGTCTGATTTGTGGTTTAATTCAGTATGGCTGTACAATTGTGGTCTGGTCTTGGGGCTTGTGCAAACTTCAGAGACCACATGAAATCAAAATTGGAATTTTATTGCTTTTATTCCGTGAAAGACCAATAAACAAAAGGTACTGTTGAGACGTCGTGCATTTCACAAACTTGTGTCCAATCAGATCTCCCTTTCTGATAGCACCTGCAGCAAACCAGCAAGTAGCATATTGTCACCTATATTGTTTTGTGTGATATCACTTCCCTTCTCCTAGCTTTGCTGGCATGATATTTCTAAAGCAGTGAATGCTGTTGCACTAATGATCTGGAGGTGGTGTGTACTCTATGTAATCACAGCTTGAAGAAGGAGGCTTGTTGTTGGCTTTTTTACTAGCTGTTATGTGTGTGTTTTGCAGAAGTGAAACCCTCCATCATTGGAAAGAAAAAGCCAACCACAGCAAAGAAAGGGGTAAGTGAATCAGTGCTGACAGTTTACTTCCTCATGGGTGAATTTTGAATTCCGATCCTGCAATACTCGGCTTTCACCAGTAGGTGTCAGACGGTTAACACAGAATATTTATCAGACGTTCTCTCTGCCTCCAGCCACAGTAAAATCCAATGCAATCATTTAAAATCTTGAGTTACTACATCATTAGCCCTTTTAATAATAATGAGATTAATCTGGCTAATGTATGACAGTAGAGCTTAACAATGAAGTTTTTTTTTTGTTACTCAGCTTGGAGCTAAAAAGGGTCTTGGGGCCCAGAAAGTGAGCAGCAAGAGCTTCAGTGATGTTGAGAAACAGGCCCAGGTGGCTGAGAAGATGCGTGAGGAACAGGCTGCCGAGGCCAAGAAACACGCAGAGGAGTCTATGTAAGTCTTCTATACAAAGCACAGCTCAACCACACTCTGTCTGATGGTACTTTTAGTTCACCCTCACCTTTGAATGATTCATTGGTCATCCTGTATTTGTGGTTTTAATGCTGCAATCACGGTTGTAGCTCAGAATGCTTATTTCGATCATGTTCCCTTGTTACTCGCAGAGTGGCCTCAATGAGACTGGCCTACAAAGAGCTGGAGATTGACAGAAAGATTGAAGAGAAGAAACTGAAAAGCCTGGAGGGGAAAAAGAAAGAGCAGGCGGAGAGGCTGGGCATGGGATTCGGCAACAGGAGGTAAAGACACGCCGTCGCCTTAATTACATAACTCCAGTCGAGCATGACCTCATCAGCTAATTGATAACGCAAACAACATCACCCTTAGTGTGACGTCACTATAATCAGCTAATTAATAATGCAAAACATTACTCTGAGCGTGAAGTCATTGTAACGAGCTAATTAATAATCCAAACATCATTACTCTGAATGTGACATCACTATAATCAGCTAATGTATGACACAATCAGTGAATTAATGAGCCGCACACATCCTCACTCTGAGTGTGACATCACTATTATTAGCTAATTAATGACCCAAGCATAATCACACTGAGTGTGACATCACTGTCATCAGCTAATTAATGACCCACGGATCATCACCCTTAGTGTGACATCACTGTCATCGGCTAATTAATGAGCTACACATCATCACCCTGAGTGTGACATCATTATCATCAGCTAATTAATGACCCTATTAGCTAATTAATGACCCAAGCATCATCACCCTGAGTGTTCAGCTAATTAATAATGCAAAACATCACCCTGAGTGTGACATCACTGTCATCAGCTAATTAATAATGCAAAACTTCACACTCAAAGTGACATCATTGTAACTAGCTAATTAATGACCAAAGCGTCATCACCCCGACTGTGACATCACTGTGATCAGCTAATTAATGACCCAAGCATCATCACCCTGAGAGTGACATCACTGTCATCAGCTAATTAATGACCCAAGCATCATCACCCTGAGTGTGACATCACTGTCATCAGCTAATTAATAATGCAAAACATCACCGTGAGTGTGACATCACTGTCATCAGCTAATTAATAATGCAAAAGTTCACACTCAAAGTGACATCATTGTAACTAGCTAATTAATGACCAAAGCGTCATCACCCCGACTGTGACATCACTGTGATCAGCTAATTAATGACCCAAGCATCATAACCCTGAGTGTGACATCACTGACATCAGCTAACTAATGACCCAAACATCATCACCCTGAGTGTGACATCACTGACATCAGCTAATTAATGACCCAAACATCATAACCCTGAGTGTGACATCGCTGACATCAGCTAATTAATGACCCAAGCATCATAACCCTGAATGTGACATCACTGAAATCCGCTAATTAATGACCAAGGCGTCATCACCCCGACTGTGACATCACTGTGATCAACTAATTTATGACCCAAGCATCATCACCCTGAGAGTGACATCACTGTCATCAGCTAATTAATGACCCGAGCATCATCACCCTGAGAGTGACATCACTGTCATCAGCTAATTAATAATGCAAAACATCACCGTGAGTGTGACATCACTGTCATCAGCTAATTAATAATGCAAAAGTTCACACTCAGTGACATCATTGTAACTAGCTAATTAATGTCCAAAGCGTCATCACCCCGACTGTGACATCACTGTGATCAGCTAATTAATGACCCAAACATCATAACCCTGAGAGTGACATCACTGTCATCAGCTAATTAATGACCCAAGCATCATCACCCTGAGTGTGACATCACTGACATCAGCTAATTAATGACCCAAACATCATAACCCTGAGTGTGACATCACTGACATCAGCTAATTAATGACCCAATCAGCTAATTAATGACCCAAGCATCATAACCCTGAGTGTGACATCACTGACATCAGCTAATTAATGACCCAATCAGCTAATTAATGACCCAAACATCATAACCCTGAGTGTGACATCACTGACATCAGCTAATTAATGACCCAATCAGCTAATTAATGACCCAAGCATCATCACCCTGAGTGTGACATCACTGACATCAGCTAATTAATGACCCAATCAGCTAATTAATGACCCAAGCATCATCACCCCGAGTGTGACATCACTGTCATCCGCTAATTAATAATGCAAAACTTCACACCGAGTGTAGCATCATAGTAACTAGTTAATTAATGACCTAAGCGTCATCACCTCGGCTGTGACATCACTGTCATCAGCTAATTAATGACCCAAACATCATCACCCTGAGTGTGGCATTACTATTATCAGCATATAAACAACTCGAACATGACATCACTATAGCCAGCTAATTAATAACCTGAGCATCATTATCATCAGCTGCTTAATAATTCAAACATCATCACTTTAAGCACGGAGTCAAAATAACTCCAGCTAATAATGAGTGTAGATGCTGCCATAAGTTATGCTAATGTTGTTGTCTTGGACGTGTGAAGTTCACCTTAATGAGGTGTGTGTGTTATCTCACTTTGTTTTGTGTCCTTGATTGTATCCAGTGCCGTGTCTCACTCTGTGATGGCTGAGATGCAGGTGATCGAGCAGGAAACCCCTGTGGGGGTCAAATCCTCAACCCGCACCAAGTTGGACATGTTCGATGAGCCCGGATTTACCTCTGGACCCCCAAAGTACGTTTTTGACCTGAAGTGTTAGTCCACTGTATGTGTTCTGTAGCTTAACTCATAAAAGTGTGTTTCGTTCATTGATTTATCAGGTACAAAGACAACCCTTTCACTTCAGGAGAGAGCTTTGGGTCACGATGGGACAGTGATGCTGGATCATCTTTCTCCTCTTGGGCTCTGGAGAAGGATGAGCCTAAAGATAGTGAGGTCACCATCTCAAGCATCCAGCCAATCGGAGAAAGGTTATCATGAATGGCGTTTTTATTCAGTAGTTAGCGATTGGATTTGTGTCAGGTTTATGGACTGATGTCATGTCATTTTAGATTGCCTAGCCGAAGGAAGCCAGATGTGTCCGTGCCGGTGTCCGAGTCCAGCGAAGCACGACAGAAGTTTTCCAACGCTAAAGCGATCTCATCGGATATGTTCTTCGGCCGCGAAAGCAACCCAGAGGTATCTTGGAGTCTTTCTTTGAAACTTGGGTTTGTATATACATTAGTCATGTCTAAGATTTGATTTTTTTACTTTTACAAGTATGAGGCGAAGACTCGTCTGGAGGGCATGTCTGGAAGCACCTCCATCAGCTCTGCTGATCTGTTTGGTGAAGGCAGTGTCCGTTCCCATGGTAAATACATCTTCAGCTATCAATTAATTCTAATGATCGTAAATGTGTAGCCTTTAATAGTGTATCATTTTGCGCTGATGATTTTTGGGTTGCTACTTGATGTCCAGTGTATAATCCCAGTCCTTTAACCGGTTACGATGACTCTGTCCTTTTCATCGTTGTAGGCTCAGCAGGATTTGACAGCGTGCTTCCCTCCGGTCCAGATATTGCCCAGTTCAAACAAGGTGTGAAGACCGTCGCAGGAAAGATGGCAGTGTTGGCTAACGGGGTTATGAACACCATTCAGGTGAATGCTGCTGAAGGCACACGCCTCTGATTTAATACAATAATTCAATACAATAATTCAATCAAAGTCAGATATCTTAACTCATCTTCTGTTTCAGGATCGCTATGGCTCTTACTGACAGAACTGCATTAGACTGATATGGACGTTGCATCAAACAGGAAACACCTCATTGCTGATTGGATTTTGTCTTGTCTGTCATGAATACATCAATTTAAGAGCAAGACAAAGACCTGAGAGCCTCTCTCCTGACCACTGTACACACTCTTGCTGACAGTATTTTAATGTTTATTTTGAAGACTTGTTTTATTTTGAATGAACAGAAGCACTGGGAAAGAGTGTAAAGTCTAGAGTCGCAGTGCTCTGTGTTTTAACCAACAACAGTTCTGTTTTCTACGCCGTATTTGGTCTTTGATTTCAAAGTATTCTTTCTGGAATTAAATGTATAACTTGCATTTGTTAGCTCTAATGTGGTCTCATGGCTTTTCTTTTGTATTTTAATAATATAACATTGAGACGGCAAAGTAGACATTTTTAACATTCAACACCATTTCACATCGTCACCGTGACAAAGTTTGGGGTTGCTGATATAGCGCTCCTTTGCCTAAGATGACTTGACATCTAAATTAAAATTTTAAGTGATGTTAAAAATAAACGTAATATTGTGCAATATGTCCTGGCATGATAAAAGCGAGTTCTTGTTGATGCAGTGTGTGAACGCTAGCTGGAGATTTATCATCGTTGTTTTCTGGAGTGACAAGTTTACTGTGTTTGCTTTTTGCATGCCAGCACAGAGAGAAGACACTGGTGTGCTGTATGTCGAGTTATTCCCAGTATTCACTCACTTTCGTATTTACAGATAAGTTTATGTAAAATCCTCATGAAGCAGAAACCAAACCGACTTTAGGTGTAATTTCTGTGGCGCTAAATGAATTATTGGTTCATCCAATAGTGTGTTTTGGGGCGGGGGTACCCAGACAGCAGGCAACCCCGGGCTGAATCATCTGGTTTCTGGGTTCCTGCTTTATCAATGAATGGAAACTAGTTAATACTAGTGCTGGCATTACACGCGTCACTCAATTGGTAGTACGATTAATTTAATACAATGACAGCTGACGACCATTTTTAGTGAAGTACTTTGTTCTTTGGCAATGTGCATGTGCAATACTGTTTCCTAGTACATGCATTACAATTTGTACTTTTTGTTTTCCTTGAGGGTTATACCACATGGGGCATCGGGTATAGGATTTGTTTTGAACTCTTCATAGATTGTCTGCCTGTCCATTTGTATCCCAATGCTAAATTTGACAATAAAGACAAAAATCTGACAACTGCCTGAAACAAAAAGCTATTTATTGTAGCCTGTTGAGAAGAATCTATTGAGAGCTGTGTTAATAAAAATTGAAATCCCCAAACAAAACCAGTTTAAGACTTTGATTCAATAAACACAAAGACTCACATAATCAATTCATGACTTAAATGGACACTCCACTTTTTTTGGAAAATGCTCATTTTCCAGCTCCTTAAACATTAAACATTTGATTTTTACAGTTTTGGAATCCATTCAGCCGATCTCCGGGTCCGGCGCCAGCACCCCCAGCATAGCTCAGCACAATCCACTGAATCCGACCAGACCACCAGCATCACGCCCAAAAATAACCAGAGTTTCAATATTTTTCCCGTTCAAAACCCGACTCCTCTGTAAAAACACTGTTCAATAAGACCAACAGAAAATTTAAATGTTACGCAGTGCCCAAAAAATAGTCCCCAGCTATTGAAAGTTACCAAGGGGACTATTTTCAAGCGCTGCGTAATATCATTGCGCTGCTGCAGTCATGGTACAACAGCAAAATCCTTGATTACGCCAGAATGAGAGTGTAGTTCCTAGCCATGTCTGCCTATAAAATCGTAACTTTTAATTTTCTGTCGGTTTTAGTACACGATGTAACCACAGAAGAGTCAAGTTTTAAACGGGAAAAACATCAAAACTCTTTGGGTATTCCCGGGCGCGATGCCAATGGTCCAATCAGATTCAATGGACCATGCCAAGCCATGCCAAAAGTGGTACCGCCAGACCCAAAGATCGGCTAAATGGATTCCAAAACGGCAAAAAAGTCTAGGGGAGTTGGAAAATGAGCCTATTTTCAAAAAAAGTGTCCCTTTAAGGCTTATGTAGTGCAAAACAAACAAGTGGTGTAGATCCATCCCTTTAACCCTTTAAAATAAACTGAACAGTGGTTTGACCCTGGAAACCTTAGTAAAGTGTCCGTGTACGGGTCAGTGCTTTAATGTGCCTCCTATTCAACATGTATCTTTAATCCAGTTGTACAAGGCTAAGACCGTCTCTCCATTCAGATGATGCTAAAGCAGAATCGACTGATCCTGGATCAAATTTAGCTTGACGGCACTTGAGACAGCGTGAGAGTCCAGATTTAAAAGCCTCTGTTCGGGTTGCTAAAAGACTCTTTGATCACAGTTACATAAACACACATAAAAGTCACCAACAGTTATTGCATCAATAGCAAGGATCTCCCACGTCCAAACAAAAGATCAATACAACTCTACGCCGTCTTCCAGTGTTGTTTTTATAGCAGTTAAATAGAAAGAGAGTGATCAGAGAAATGAATGATGTTAGTGTGGATGATGACCACATCCTTTGGTTTTCATTCATATCATCAAAGCTTTGGATTTACTTAAAGCATAGCACCTATTTTTGTTAACACTCTTTGTTATTATTAGTTTATAATCAAATAGTGTTTAAAAAAAGCAATGACAACCTAAATAATGGAGATTTCTGATTCAATTGCCATTTCGGTGTGTAGCTAAATTAAACTTGCATGTTAATGGAAATCTTCACAAAAAATTTACAATTGGTGATACAGACTTTAAAGCTATCAAATGAATGTGAATAGCATAGCTCAAAAGAGTTGAGCTGAAATCTCTCATATATTTGATTGAAGACTTTCTCACCCTAACAAACCTGAGCACGTCACTAGTAAATCCTCCTCTGTAGAGGATACACATGACATTAGTGGGGTCTTTATGTCACATTAGAAAGATACATTTCATTTCATTGCTGTCTAGGAGAAACCATTTCATATATATTTACATATTAAAGAGATCTCATTGGTCATTTCCCCAACATATTTACCTCTAGGATCATGTAAATGCAAGCGTTATACATTCCCCGCTCAGAAAAGTCCTACACAATGTATTGATACTGCTACATAATCACCCGGTAAAGCTTTGCTTATGTCACACAGGTCGAAATGAAAATGTGGTGGACGGGTCGATAAATCCCATGATTGTGGCTTAGCTCATCCAGGCATACGAGTAGAAGCCGTTCTTCTCCCACAGGTCACATCGCTGGGCCGAGTAGCTGCTTACGAATGAAACGGTTTCATCCAGCAATGCAGTTTGTGAAGGAAACTCCGACCACTCTTCTGGCATCTTACCTGCAAAGATAATGCATTTGGAAATATTATGAACTCAAAAGTCAATGTTAATGCATTAAATAATTTTTATTTATTCATAAATATGAATATATTATAAATATTATGTATTTATATTATTACATGTATTATATATTTATATTTGACTGTAGAGGGCCTTTGTAATGCATTATGGCACTGGACTGTCACTGCTAAGCTCTTCTTTCTATTATAACAGTGACATTTCTGATTGGTCGATCTCTCTTAAAGGCGGGGTGCATGATCTCTGAAAGCCAATGTTGATATTTGAAATCACCTAAACAAACGCGCCCCTACCCCAATAGAATCTGGACCTTCTTTTGATAGACCCGCCCCACACATACGCAAACCAAGCAACGATGTCGGTTAGTAGACACGCTTCTTACTGCTGATTGACTACAAGTGTGTTTTGGTACTCGGCACGACTCCCTTTTCCAAAGTGTTTTTCAAAAATCGAACACCCCGTCTTTAAGGATTATGTCTAGTGTGATTTAATAACATAAGTTCACTGTTTAACAGTTTGATAACTGCCCCAATAGATTGAAACCGTCACTTAATAGGAACTCTTCTTTAAAGCTTACCCTCTTTGGCAAAATGTAGGAAATACTTTGTGAGCTCTTGCTGAAATTTGATATCAGCAGGTGACAGGGTTCCCAAAACCATTTCAAGACCACCAAAGAAGGCCAGGCTGTCTAGAAGATGAAATGCAAAGCGACTGGGAAATGGAAGCAAGCTGGAGACGCTTGCTTGTCTCGATGGTGTGTAAGTCACTACATAACGGTAAACTGGGCTCTTCAAAGCTCCTGGAATACAGTTTAACAACAGTCAAAGTATTTAAATTAAAACTGAATATGGAAAAAAATTATAATAATAAAATGATGAGATAATGATGTTGAAGAAATTCATTCATTATGAATTGATGAAAAAAAAAACGAATTTGCACCTGCAGCTCTTTTAGCCAGGTCATTATTGGGGCAGGTGGCCTTCATGTCAGAGGTCATGGTGGTGTAGAGTCTCTCCGGACATTGATCACGGGTTGGACACGGTGCCGAACTGTTGTACAGCCTGAGGGCCTGATTGGTCACGTTCTCTCCAAAAGGCATCAGTTTCTCTAAATGGTGGATGGACAGAAAAGTGTTTAAGAAGAAACACCAACTCATAGGGACAGTTTTACCGGACAAGGTTTCGATTAATCCAGGACTAGGCCTTAGTTATATTAGGACATTAAAGTAGTTTTTACAAACAAACCTTACAAAAAACCAATACTGGTCTGCATCTTGAGACAAAACAATGGCACTGATATATGTTAAGATATGAAGGCAGCTCCGGGAACCCCCCCCCCCCCCATAATGTACATTTCTTTAAATGTCCCTTGGGACATTCTTACCTCTCACAAACCACTGATAGTCACCCCACACCCATGTTGAGATGTTCTCATATGGACGACTGCAAAAAATACAATCAATTTAAATTCATCACCACTTTTACTATAAAAACAATGAAAATAGTACAAATCCAGTCTTTCAAACGCAAATCATATTTAGGGACCGAACTGGAAGTGGACACAGTTAACAATTGTACCCATAGTCAGTTTCCTGTTCTGTTGTTCCAACCACAAAAGGAACATCATTGTAGGCTCCGCTCTTCTTCTCCCAGGACTTAAATGGAGGCTCGAGGAGAACATGACCATCAACTACAGCTACCGGCCCAACAAATTGACCCTTCACCGGAAGATCGCTTATGTCATCTGCTGCCCAGGATGGGTACTGCTGCCACGGAATTGCCTGAGTCAAAGAAATTACATAATTTTAACAGCGACCATAGCATTTTGTTACATAGGTTGGAAAGGGTGGTGGGTATTCAGGGGGTTGCGTTGCAGTGGCTGTCCTCCTATTTGAAGGATAGAACTTTTTCAGTGAGCATTGGAAATGTCTCCTCTCGGCCAGTTCCCTTGTCCTGTGGTGTTCCCCAAGGGTCTATTTTAGGCCCACTACTAATCTCACTGTATATGTTGCGCCTGGGTTCCATTGTTAAGAAATATAAGATCTCATACCACTGCTATGCAGATGATACGCAGTTTTATCTTCCAGCTAAGATCGAAAATAGTGATTCTTGGGACACACTCTCTGACTGTTTTGAGGAGATAAAATTCTGGATGGCTAATAATTTACTGCAATTAAATAAGGACAAAAGTGAAATTCTGATTGTAGGTCAGCCTATTCTTGTAGCTATCTCTCGTTTGGGCCCTCTTTCTGTATGTGTTCAAACTGATGTTAGAAATCTTGGTTTTGTATTTGATTCTTCGTTAAACTTTGAGAAACAAATTAGCACTCTGTGAAGGGAAGTTTTTACCATTTGAAAATGATTGCAAAAATAAAACATTTCCTGTGTTATAAAGATTTGGAAACCGTAATCCATGCCTTTATAACTTCGCACTTTTACTATTGCAGTTCCCTCTATAGCGGCTTGCCTAAAGCCGCAATCTCCCGATTACAAATTGTGCAAAATGCGGTAACGAGGCTTCTCACCGGTACTAAAAAGAGGGATCACATCACTCCTATTTTAGCATCCCTTCATTGGCTTCCAGTACAGCTCAGGATCGATTTCAAAATCGTTGTTCTTGTATACAAGGCTATGTCTGGCAAAGTACCAAAATACATCTGCGATCTTTTGATTCCTTACTCTCCTCAAAGGGCTCTGAGATCTCTTTTAACTGTCCCTCGTTGTCGCTTCACAACAAAAGGTGGACGGGCTTTCTCTGCCATAGCTCCCAGACTTTGGAATAGCCTGCCTATTAATGTGAGTCTTGCTCCTTCGCTGACATGTTTTAAATCTGCTCTCAAATTTCATTTTTATTCTTTAGCATTTTCTTAAGATTTGTTGTTTTGTTGTAATTATGTTGCTTGTCTTGTTTTAAATGTACAGCACTTTGGTGCAACACTGTTGCTTTGCTTTAAAAATAAAAATGACTTGACTGACTTGAGCAAAATCCATTTCTAAGTTATTACCACCATTTACCACACTTAAACCTGCGGGATGTCTCCCGAACCTGGACTTTCATTGTAAATTCATCGAGCGTCCGGTCAGATCTGGCAGACGGTTGAGGTTTGATGATTTATTAAAAAGACTTCACAGATGAGAAGGCCAGCAGGTTGAGGCTGTTGTTAGTCAGCCATGACCTGCTGTGGAGGGACATAAATTTCTCACCTGAAGGACTTGAGTGATGTTCAGGCCTCGCAGGCAGACGGCATCTTTGCAGCCGGTGCTCTTCAGGAATTCTAAGTTGTCTTTTTCGGCCGACTCCAGGGAGGCGTTATAAACGTACGAGCCGCTCATGTCGATCGCACGATGGAAGAGACCTTTGGCTAGCGGTGACATCATCAAGGTCCAAACTGATGTCCCACCTTATGACCACAAGGAGAAAAATTATTAACACAGTGATTGGCAAAATAGTACAAATTTATATCTCTTTTCTCACATATGAACAGATTACAATACAACTTTTAGATTTGAAATAATGGAACAGTGGATTTGGGACATCTAAATACACACAAGGGTGAAGTATGGTCCATTTTGGTCCAGATTTTTAAAAACCCACGTACATTGTATGCGTAGGTCGTACATGCGCAAACAGTTGAATTTAGTATGTAGCCCAGGGGATGCGTTGCATTTTGTTGTAATGCGCATACGCCGAACGTCTGCGTACATGTACGAGTCAAATTTTTTTCTGCTTTTTAATCATGCATGTGCGTTTGCGTACATGTAAAAAAACTTTACTGCGTGCTTTAAGGGGACTTTATACATACAATTAAAAGTGAAATTATATCTCTGTATTTCTAAGCTTATCATTATTTGTTTATAGATGGCACTTTTTGTTATGCAAGACATTTTTAAATGACAGGACATTCAGGTTTCATTTATTTTGTATAATTACAGACATCATAACACAAAGGCTGCACAGATATGCTTATAATGTTATTGCAAATTGCACTGTGTATGCTTATTCAAAGGCATAGGAAACAAATAAATATAATTTGCATGTATTTCACACTTTTAGACATTTCTACATTTTTTCCCTTAATATTTGTGAGATAATCACTGCTTTTCAAAGACCTATTCATTATCATGTCCTCCCACTTTCCAAATAGTTTGCATGGCCCAAAGCATATTTCTTTACCTGAGCTTTGGCCAAATATGGTAACCCTTTCTGCATCCCCACCAAATTTATGGATATTCTTCTGGACCCAGTGAAGTGCTTGGATCTGATCCATGAAGCCATAATTTCCTATAAAGGCAAACAGAAACATATCAGTAAATGAACTGCTGTTCTGTAGCTCCATGTCTCTAAATAACAGCATCTTAGATGGAGCAACTCGTTGAATTTCAATATCCCACAGCATGAAACTTGACAAGCACAAAGTTAATGGAGTAAAGCGCTGGGATCTGAGATAGACGGCAGCACTGAATAACCTGGACAGATACAGACGTAACATGCAGAAAGTGCTCTGTGATCTAACCTGAAGAGTTGGTGGCAGACCCCTCCCTGAGCACCTTCAGTGCCATGAAGCCGAACGCATTGAGCCTGTAATTCATACTGACGTACACCGTCTGCGTCCGTGCCGCCAGTTCTTCGGTGGGCGAGTAACCTTTTTCCTGGCCGCTCAGCATATGGAGGTACCCTCCGTGGATCCATACCATGACCGGCAAGGGTTTGGTGGGCCGAAGGCTCGGCGTCCACACGCTGAGGTGCAGGCAGTCTTCCTGCCCCAAAACTTTTCCATTCTTACGCAGGGGCTGCACTTGCGCACATATGCTGCGGAATTGTGTGGCATCGTACACACCGTCCCAACACTTTCCCGCCTTCAGCAGGTCCTCCGGGGGGCGCCAACGGCTTTCACCCACAGGCGGTACGGCATACGGGATGCCCTTAAAAGAATATGCCCCATCTTTCAGACTACCACGCAGCCAACCGCACTCTGTCTCCACCTCTGCACGTCCCATACGAGGGGTCTCGGCTATGTAAGCCAGGTATCCGGCAAGAGCGAGGAGGGACAGGACGCCGCAGCCAATGAGGAACATACACCTGCGGGACACCACCAGGAATGGACTGATGTAGTGGCGACGGACGTACTGGATCTCCTCCTGCTCTTCATCTTGGACCAAGTAACGATATTCTGTCCCCTCAGGGACCTCATATATGTCATCACTCATCTTCTTGCTTCTTGATTTAAATCATTCCTGTTGATTCAGAAAAACAATGTCTGGTTGTGTAATCAAATGGAATTTTTGTGATTGCTTCACAACCGTCACTTATACAGCATTGTGGGTAATATCGACCGTTAAAGGGATAGTTCACTCAACAATGAACCTGTATAAATGTATTTGGTCTAGTGAATTTTGAGCAATGTTTGTAACCAAACAGTTTTGGGGCACCATTGACTTCAAAAGTATTTTTCTCATACTGTGGATGTCAATGGTGCTCCACACTACTTGATTACAAACATTCTTCAAGCAGGAACTTTATGAATTGATACAGGTTTAAAAACTTAAGGGTGAGTAAATGAACACAGAAGTTTCATTTTTAGGTGAACAATCCTTTTAAGGTGTGCATGGACCTTTAGCCTACCTGAAATAGTAGGTGTACTTATTTCAACTTCATACAATTTAGGACATATACTTATTGTAATTCTGATTACTATTTAGCACAGATAGTATGCACTAGCAAATGCTAACTGCTAATTATTAATGTATAACAACTATCAGCCCTATGAAGCCTGTATTTCTAATGCATTATACAGAAACTGTACTTTCAGGAGCTTTCAACTGATTAGGTGCACTTTCATTGTGAATATTTCATTATGACATTTATAATATTTCCTGTATACTATTCCACATGATAAATACTGTAGCATACTTTAGTATTTACTATAGTACAATTCCTGGGTACTTTACTATTGTAAATATTAAACTATACTACAGTATTAATTGCATTTTGTCAATAAACTACAGTTAATATTACATAATACTAAATTAACAAACTATAATAATTAATAGAATATACTATAGTTAACTACTTTAGTAAATAATAAAGTTTACTACAATATTTTTATGTGAGAACTGTATATCATTATATATGTCATTATAGCATTTAAATATTTATATTAATTTGATGTAAACAGTGTTAATGCATTAAATAAGCTTAAAAAACAGATTGACTCGTTGAATATAACAGCAAGAACAGTAAACAGTCTTTGTGTTGTAAATACAGGATGAAGAGAATAATCGGCGGAAATAATCCACCATGACGCCACAAAGTAAAACTTTTACATTTAACGCTTTCGTTGAATAATTCTACATGAGCTGAAAGTCATACGATTACTACAGAAATAAACACATTTAAAGAAATAAAGTAAATGGAGAAACACTGGGAAAGCTGAAACTTTTAAAACAGATTTTAGTGAACTAACGTTAGCTCATACTTCAGACCTGAGGAACTCATTTTACCATAGTATAAGTGAATTTTACTGTACTGGATATAAAAGCGAATAAAGTGCTACAGTTTATAAAACTATCTAACTCTGGATCGACGACATTTATAACTGTTAGCTGCAAGAGCTAAACAACAAACGTCACATGTGACGAAGTAACATTTTAGTAAAACTTACTCAATCATAAGCATTTATCCCTGCTTTATAAACCCGAGATTACTGTTAAAGACTGATAAAATGAGATGTGTGTGTAATATATTTACCGTGTCGACATGCACACGCGCAGTACCCGGGTCCCGAGAACACATTTGTGTATGTGTGTGCGTATGCGACGAGATCCCCGCCCATAATGTGTTGATTTAAACCGTAAAAGCTGTGGATATTGAAATTCAACGAGTTGCTCCATCTAAGATGCTGTTATTTAGAGACATTGAGATACAGAACAACAGTTCATTTACTGATATGTTTCTCTTTGCCTTAAATATGAAATTATGGATCAGATCCAAGCACTTCAGTGGGTCCAGAAGAATATCAATAAATTTGGTGGGGATGCAGAAAAGGTTAACATATTTTTTCCAAAGCTCAGGTAAAGAAATATGCTGTGGGCCATGCAAACTATATGAAAAGTGGGAGATGATTAAGTATACACAGAGTGCAATTTGCAATACCATTATAAGCACAAACAGAAGACCTATATAACAACAAACCTATAAAACTAGTTGAAGTTATTTAACTCAATAATTTTAAGTTAAAGTAACATAAAAATATATGTGGATTTGACAAAATAAATGCTGCATTTATTTTTTACACACACAAACGCACTTGCACGCACGCACACACAAAGTTGAAGTAAAATATGTATAGAAATGTAACCAGTCCTAGATGCACCTGCTCTGAGCGCAGAGGCGCACCTTGTCAACAGGCAAGGCAGGCAACTGCTTGGAGCCCCGAGCCACTAAGGGGCCCCTGAGTTTGTTTCTCGGATGGCCAGCTACACCCGGTAGATGAACGTAGATATTCAACACGACTGCATATCAAAATTCCGATTGGATGGAATGTTGATTGACATTGGCTTAGCCCATTCAAAATCCAACCCAGGTGAGCGAGTTTGTAACCGCTCAGATTCGTCATGAGAATCGGACCATCTAATATCGGACCCCAGTATTTGGCCCGTTACCTGACCCGCACACGCATAAATCACAGACGCTAAAATCATTCCAATTAAAGTGCTTTATTTTTGATCTCATACCTCTCAACATCACAACAGCGTCATGAATGAGCTAATGAAACAGGCTAAAGTGCGCTTTGTATTGCGCCATACCATTGGCACCTAAATAGGCTATGAAATCTGATAACTATACACAAATAGACCTATTAATGAAAAAAGAACTAGAAAAAAATACAACCTACCTACACAACCCCTGCTGTGCTCCTACAAGTCTCGTCTCAAAATGCTTTCCAAGAGATGACGTTCCCAGCTTCTGGCTATTAACGGCAAAACTTTATGTAACTCCTGCAATGCTCGCTTCAACCACTTACAAGAAGCATCAACGGCCCTGTCCCAAATGGAGCACTTCATGTGGACTTTCGGTCTCGTGGCCTTAAATTGCGCATGCTCGCTTAGTCTACGAATCCGTAGGGTGTCCCATCTGTCGTTTTCACGCTTTGAACTGTGCTCATCAGTGCCCCCTTTGCCCCCTTGATGCGGTCTCCAACCCAGAAGTCTTGCGAAAGAGCAATCAGAGCAATCAGACAACGGAATGGAGGAGTTCACACTGACGGGCAACTTCTCTTCCTATTTCCAGCGTGACGCTTGAGTCTGTATACAACTCCGGTGCGCCCTCTTGGACTCGCGTCAAGGGTCCCTAAGGTCTGCACTACATGATGTCATCAACGTGTGGACTCTGAGAAGGTCCACAAGTCCGGAGGGTACCATTTGGGACAGGGCCAACAAAGGTTGCGCACTGTCGCAGTGGTGGTGACGTGATGGGTCAAATGTCATGTTACGCATGTAATGTTAATTTAGACATAAAAATATTGCACATATTTTCATTTGCGCCACTACCCGCACGCACAGAGTTCATTATCCGCCTGCATCCCCGCCCGTGAATTTTAGGAATGTCACAATCCACCCGTTTTATACACTTTTATGTGGGTGTACGCAGGTACCCGCGGGTACCTGACCCGTTGCTGGAATCTGATTTAAATACCTTTTCCTCCACATGCTTTGATTAAATTCATCAGTACCAAGATTAAAGATAGTTTGTCAACCTTATCTTTCAGTTGTCCCCTGAGTCTAGCGTAAACACACCCACCAGTTGAAAGTGACACAAATTTTTAAACAGTTGCTATAAAATAAAAACACCTCAGGACTGAAAGCTCAAAATATCAAACGGTTCCAGTGGTTCTTCTTCATGTATTTATTGTAGTATTGTAGAAGTACAATGCGCGTGCCTGCGATATCAGCAATGCTAGTTTCTACGGTAGCCCTGACGGACAAACTACTCTACAGAACAAATTTTGTCACAACGTTGTCTCAGACAATGACGTGTTTGCCTTGTGGCGGCTACCGGAGTTTCTCTATGCGTTGCAAAAGTGAAGCATGAGCTGTGCATTTGGTTGCAATTCACAATCTCATCACCAAATGCTGTTAAAGTCTCACATTGCACCTTTAAAATAGAAATCCTGACCTTACTGTGGTCTTTGCTTGGTTGTGGGTGCAGATTGATGTCCGTTTGCTCAAACACCCAACAGCTTGTTCCATTAAGTTTTATTGGGATTTTATAAAAGTGAGGAGCGGAGTTTTTCTCCCAAAGTTGAATCTCTTTTAACTCTCGACGCTCAGCGCAGAGTGCGGAAAAACCGCCGAGCGCCGGTTTTCAGCGCAGAAAAAATCCGCTAGCTTCTGGCTTATTTGAAAAACGCAGAGCTTCCATTGGAAACAATTGAAAACATGCGCTGGCCGCGGGCGTAAAAGCGTTGGTGTGCACGCCCCCTTAGAGTTTGGAGACAGCCAGCACCCGTGAGACTTCTCTATATCTCATAACATTTACATACATTTATATTTAGTCATCTAGCAGACGCTTTTGTCCAAAGCGACTTGGACAAATGAAGTAAACAATAGAAGCAATTATAGCGACAAAAGAACAGCAATACATAAGTGCACTGGAAATAGTCCAATACAGTATACATAGCCAAGGGTTGGTTAGTAATTTTTTTAAAGAATGTACAGATAAAGAGAAAGGAAAAATAGAGAAAGATAGTAAGTCTTATATTAGGAAATTAGGTAATGGCGGAAGGGATGGATTTTTAGACAATTCTTAAAGACAGCTACAGAGTTAGCAGATCGTGTCACGGCCGGCAGATCATTCCACAGTTGTAAAACAGCTCCTGAGAAGGTACGTGCTAATATTTTTTCTCTTTTTTGAGATGGCACCACAAGCTGTCCCTCAATGACAGAGGGCAGGGATCGAGAGGGTACATAAGGCTCATAAGTAAGTGAAGGTAAGGCGGTGCTGACCCAGTGGTGGTTTTAAAGGCCAGGAGCAGAGCTTTAAATTTGATGCGAGCTGCTATAGGAAGCCAGTATAACTTGACAAAGAGAGGAGTGACGTGCGCCCTCTTTTTCTCTTGAAGACCACTCTTGCAACTGCATTCTGGATCATCTGTAGGGGTTTGGTTGTGCAGGCTGGAAGTCCAGCCAGTAACACATTGCAGTAGTCCAGCCTGGACAGGACAAGAGCCTGGACTAGGACCTGCGTAGCGTGGTCATTTAGGAAAGGTCTAATTTTCCTAAAATTGTAGAGGATGAATCTGCAAGAGCGAGTGGTGCTGGTAACATGCTCTGTGAAGCTAAGCTGATCATGAATGACCACTCCCAGGTTTTTGGCTGTCCTGGAATGCGTGATGGTCGAGGAACATAGCTGAATGAAAAGGTTGTGCTGAATCTTTGGTTCAGATGATATGACAAGCAGTTCTGTCTTTGCAAGGTTAAGCTTGAGATGGTGATCCTTCATCCAGAGTGAGATGTCCCTCAGGCATGCTGAGATGCGGGCAGAAACCTTGGGATCATCAGGGTGGAACGACAAGTGGAGTTGAGTGTCATCCGCATAGCAGTGATAGGAAAAGCCATGTTTTGGAATGATAGAACCCAGGGATGTCATGTATATTGAAAAGAGCAGTGGTCCAAGCACAGAGCCTTGAGGCACCCCGGTAACGAGACATTGGGGTTCGGAGACGTCACAGCTCCAGGATACCCAGAAATTACCTACCTGAGAGGTATGACTTGAATCATAGAAGCGCTGTTTCAGAGACACCCATAGCCATGAGGGTCGAGAGGAGGATGTGGTGATTGACCATGTCAGAAGCGGCAGATAGATCCAGTAAGATCAGCACAGAAGATTTGGAGACTGCTCTTGACTGCCTTAGGGCTTCAATGACTGAGAGCAACGCAGTCTCAGTGGAGTGACTGCTTTTGAAACAAGACTGATTGCTATCCAGGAGATTATTTTGTGTGAAGAAAGAGGAGAGCTGGTCAAACACCACACGTTCAAGAGTATTGGCAATGAAGGGAAGAAGAGAAACAGGTCTGTAGTTCTCTAGCATAGCAGGATTGAGTGTGGGTTGCATCAGCAGCAGGGTTATCATGGCCTCTTTAAATGCTGCGGGGAAGGTACCAGTGGAAAGAGATGAATTGATAATGTGGGTAAGAGCAGGGATATCCAATGAAGAGATGGCCTGAAGGAGATGGGTGGGTATGGGATCTAGCAGGCAGGTAGTCGGATGGTTAAAAGCAAAGGCCTTGGAAACGTCCACTTCAGAAAGGAGAGAGAAGGAGGAAAGCGAGCATTCCTCAGTGGTTTGAACATGCGCAAGAAGTGGGGGGGGGGCGACGGACAAAGTTTCTTCAGACGAAGAGCAAAGTGAGTATTTTGTGCAAAACATAAATGTATAACTAATTATTAAAGTACTTTGTAATGTGTTCTGTATGTAAATTGTGTAACGTATATTCTGTAAATATTAATTTCTGTGATGTTATACTTAGTTATTAGTTGTTTTTTAATCATGCATTTTTCTCTTTTATTTTTGTTTTATTAACAGAAAAGTTCGATATCCAGTCTGAAGGTTTGTCTGAGGATCATATCACCTACTTACAGCTACTGGTTCATCATATTCTGCTGTTATTATGTGAAGACCACCGTGACTTTTGAATTGAAATGAAGTAAAACTTGTTTGAACTGAATCATCCCATAAACTGTGTTTATAAATATCTGTACTTCTGTTATACATTGGGAATGTGCTTTTTAGTTGTCTCGGATGTTAATATATGTTAATTTAATGAACACTTATGTACTATTCGCACGGGATTAGTATTACCTGGGGACCCTGTCTGATTTAGAAATTACCTCCCTACGTCTGAGTTTCGTGTGGCCGGTTCGCACGGGATAAGCAAAGCCTGTGATTTCACTCAAATTTACTGACTTATCTCCCTGATATAATGTTGAGGCTTTGCATAACACTACCACGCAACACCGCGACACGCTGTAAAAGGTACCTTTACCAAATCATATTTCGTTAAATCATACAGTGAGTGAACGTGTGGGGAAAAAAGTGAAACTGAGATGACAGAATTAGCGTCCTCTGCCTCTAGATGCCGTTTTAAAGATTAAAATTACTTTTAACTATCTGATCAACACAAATACAAGGCGCCAAAATATGATTGCTTACCAGCATTTAAACCGCTTTTAATAAAAAGCGACTTTCTCCGCTCCGTGGACGAGGAGGCAGCAGCCAATGTCTGGCTGTATATTAACTGACTGACCACTTGACTCTCGCCTGGGCATTTAGATATGCAAGTTTTTCATCAACAATATCTGCGTGAAACATTAACATCATGATCATCTGCCGACTCGACTGTTTCAGCACGTCCTCTACGGAGAGTCTGCTTTATTAACGGCTTTTCGTTCGCTCCGCGTGAGCTAAATGTTTTTGTTCTGTAGGCCTACTTTTTTACTCGCATATATTTCTACATATTTTCAACCAAGGAACACACGGAATATAATATAAGTTATTATGAATAGCAGTTAAGCTTGTTCTGAAATGATGAAAAAAGCCAAATGACTAAAAATTATCTTACAACTTAATTTCAAACGTTTTAGATACAAATTGAAAATGTCCTAATATGTATTGCCTTCAAGCCTAAACAATGTTCTTTAATATAATATATATATATATATTCTCATAGGGGAAAGATAGCACCCTGCGTTCTACCTCAGTGCATCTCGTTGTTCTGGATTTAAGTAATAATCTTATTTTAATAAACAAGGTATACCACGCTAGTAAGCCACGCAAAATCACCGCAAATGAAATTCCTTTACCACGACATCCATAGCTCCACCTAAACTTAGAGATCGCAAATATTGACAGTTCTGCATATTTTTAATCATCAAGATGGACGAGAGAGACTGATTAGAAGTTTAAAATTAGAAATATACTAATAAAGTCCTCAAGTTTCACAATGAAAGCCAAAAAAAATAGAAGGGATGTGTCTCTGTATGTGCGCTTCACAGCTGCAGTGCGAGAGGCGCAGAAACTGAGAAAATAAATAAATAAAAAAGGCTCACTGGTAACAAAATTCGGCCAAAGTACAGAGATGCCTATTCGCACGGGACTAATATTATCAGAGGACCTCGGTGTTCGGCGAAATATGGTAGGTCATTTGCGGAGGAATTTTTACTTTACAAATTACAGACATGGCCGATTCGCACGGGATTAAGATCACAGAGAACCTCTGTAATTATTACAAATCACTAGAGGTCACCAGGTAATACTAATCCCGTGCGAATAGGGCTTTAAATGCATGATACATTGAGGAAAATTTTTCTGTCATAAATGTTGATCAGATGACATTTTAATTTAAATCCTTAACAGTTTTATAATGAGAATGATAAATGATACTGCTGTATTGTTACATTTTAAAAACAGTTTGAAAATAAAGTTTTTTGTCCCAAAACAAGAACCGTAATATGTTGCCGTCTTTACATTTACCATATTAACACCATAATATTAAAAATATAACACTATATTTGAGTTAACAAATTACACTGAGGGAGTTAATTTTTTTTACAAATAATATTTAACACTGATTAGTGTAAATTTATAGCTAGATTTTTAACTCTGTATAGAGTCAATGCTAACACTTTAAAAGAGTCAATGTGCTAACACTTTCAAAGGTGTTGAAATTACTTTATTGGGAGTGGACCCCATGACATGAGACACTTTTAAAGTGTTGAAATGAACTCTTATAGAGTTATTCTGAGGTTCCAGATTTTGCTGTGTGTGTGCAGTCTGGGCTGACTTGAGCTCAGGGTGGCTTTTCATGGTTGACTAGGAGGCGTAAATCTGAAGACTAAGTGGGACAGCTTAGAGCTTTAAACTACTCTTGTCTGATCTGTGGTTTAATTCAGTATGGCTGTACAATTGTGGTCTGGTCTCGGGGCTTGTGAAAACTTCAGAGACCACAAGAAATCTAAATTAGAATTTTGTTCCTTTTATTCTGTGAGAGGCTAATCAACAAAAGGTACTGTTGAGACGTCGTGCATTTCACAAACTTGTGTCCAATCAGATCTCCCTTTCTGATAGCACCTGCAGCAAACCAGCAAGTAGCATATTGTCACCTATATTGTTTTGTGTGATATCACTTCCCTTCTCCTAGCTTTGCTGGCATGATATTTCTAAAGCAGTGAATGCTGTTGCACTAATGATCTGGAGGTGGTGTGTACTCTATGTAATCACAGCTTGGAGAAGGAGCATTGTTGTTGGCTTTTTTACTAGCTGTTATGTGTGTGCGTTGCAGAAGTGAAACCCTCCATCATTGGAAAAAAGCCAACTACACCAAAGAAAGGGGTAAGTGAATCAGTGCTGACAGTTTACTTCCTCATGGGTGAATTTTGATTCCCAATCCAGCAGTACTTATCTTTTACCAGAAGGTGTCAGACGTTTAACACAGAATATTTATCAGACGTTGTCTCTGTCATGTTTGGGTTCTTAGTAGGCTATATATAATAAAGAAGCAGCAGCGCACATCTACACGGCATACACACTTTTTATTTACTCACAAACTCCCCCTGTACTCTTAGGAAGCCCTTTACTGCCCCCTAGTGCCCAGGCATATAACATTATTCTTGATCACACCACATCTCCATTTCTGAAAAGCAATAAACTTAGACTTAAAGGGGACAGAGAATGAAAAACCATTTTTACCTTGTCTTTATTGAATAATGGTAGTCTACCCACATTCACAAACATACAAAAAGTGCTAAACATGTTAACATCTCAGTCTCATAGAAATTCCTCTTTTAGAAATGTCAGCCAGAAAACAGCCCAATCTGAAAAACTGATGCTTATGACATCACAGGCATCTCACTGCCCCTCCACTTTAAAAGAATTGGCTACATTTTTTGAGTGGCAGCAAAGTCAGCCAATAAGAAATGAGATTGCAAGTTAAGCCAGTAGGGGGACCCAAATAGGTGCAAAACTACTTGTTTAAAATCCCCCACCCTAATAGAGCTATCTGAGAGAAGTTTTTAGGAAGCTTCTAAGACATTACAGACGCAAACAAAATTTTTTTTGTCTACATGTCACATCACAGAACAAGGATAAATACTCCGTTCAATCATTCTATGTCACCTTTAAAGGAACTGTCTGTAGGATTGTGGCCAAAACTGGTATTGCAATAACAAAACTTGTGGCTAAAACTGGTACTGCAATCACACAACTTGTGGCCAATACACAAAATGACAACATAAACATCAGTTGAGGGCTGCAACTCTACTTTTTAAATGAAAATATCCTGGCCAAACCACTGTTGTCAGTGATATAAGTATTTGAAATGAAAATGATTTTTTATTGTATAGTGACATATCAGAGCCATTTTATGATTAATTGATATACATTTCTTACATACTGTTCCTTTAAATCCTTTACCCCCATGTACATCAAACTCTTAATTTCACATTTGTAACACTGTGAAATATCAGGTCTAATATAACACATTTCTTTACAGACCTATTTAACACTTTCTTTTACAGAGAACACATAATAAGAAACCAGATTACACAGAATAATATCAATATTTAGTTAACTAGCTTTTGTTGTTATTTTTTTGTGGAACACCAGTAGTCTGAAAAACATTCAACACTCAACAGGATTAAACTTCCCATTAAATCCACTTTTAAGACTTAACACCTTTAACCATTTATTTCCCTGTTGCTTTCATTGTAGTTTTCACAGGTCCAGTCTATCTGGCTTTTTGATAATTCTGCCAGACTTGGTTCTTACAATTTGCGGAGAGCCCGAAGGCCCGTCCAAAGACATCTGACCTGTCTCTGTTACTGTATCTTGCGGGTCAACCTCTGCAGCATGACCAAGCGCTTCACTGCTGTTGTCTGCTGATATGGGCACAAGGTGACAACGGTTTCTCCTTAAAGTACCATGTGATCCACTAACCAGGTAAGACCTTGGTGTTTCATGTTTAGACATCACAGTACCAGTAGATCTTGTATCTGTAATCCACACTTGATCTCCTGGAGACAGGTCTGGAAGGTTTCTTACTCTGTGTATGTGCCACGGAGTGACTAGATAGGGCGGAACCAAAAGTAGAGTGAAGAGGTTCCGCCCGGACCGGTTTGCACAGACACCGGCACTTCCGGGTTTCCCGAGAATCCCCCGCAATCACCGTAAACGGGCACAGCTGCGTGAGCGACGTGGCAAATGAGGATTGGGCGAGCCACGCTAAAGAGAGGGATATAAAAGGAGAGAGGAGAAGTTACTTTGGAGAAGTTTGATCGCGTTGGATGTACGCTGTGGATATCTGCTGGGTTGTGAGTCGTTCTGGGGCTGGAATACGTTGCTGTGATACGTCTGGGATCTGTGAAGAGAGAGAAAACACTGTTCAAAGTCAAGTAAGAAGGTTTTGTATTAGAACGTACCCATCGGCACCTTTTGTTGTTGTTGTCTCCACGAAGGACTGGGAACTCTGTATCGAAGACGTTGTTTATATCGGGGATGTCCTGAGGACGGAGGAAATAAGAAGAGAGAGATCGATTAGAGGCTCGCCAACCGTGAGTAACAGCATATCAGTGACAAATGTTGAATGTTTACATGTTTAAGGAGAGTGTAATCTATTTCTAAGCGGCCCCACCAGATGTGCGTAGTAGGTGGGCGAGCCGAGGGACGTGTATTGAGTTAATACTGGAGAGTGAGAGTTTCGCCATCAGTTGAGGCACTGCACGACGTAGCCAGTACTATTCTACCCCTCTATTCAGGCATAGTCCCGCCAGGAGAGGAGTACGGACCCTAACCTATTCCCTGAAGTGTGTGCTGTGCAACGAGTGAGTGATTTATTTGACGTGAGTACACAAAGCTTTTGAAGTGTTGTGCTGTGTCCTTGTTGTTTGTACTCACCTCAGGAGGGATTGAACCCCTGTGGATGCCATCGGGAGCTGCTACGACGGTGCGTGTCCAACCAAACAACTTAAGCCCTGTAACTGTGTCCAGCAGGAGCTAAACGGAAACATCGAGTTAGGTACTGTGAGGAATTTTGTAGCTACATCAGCGGCCGAGCAGCAGAGGGGTAGTTGAGGGGGATCAAGGAGACCTGGGCGTCCATACGTACGTTGTGTACGAAAACTAATGTGTGACAACTCCTGTTTTTTCGTCTAGATCTTCGCCTGTCTAGGGAAGAGGACGTGCGGTCATTGGCCGTTTGGAGTTCATTCAGCGGGACGTTATTGTGTCAGCCCCGGCCGTGAGCCCGACAAAGCCCCTCGCCTCTTGCTGCATTGGATGGTTGCGGTGATGTATGGATTTCAGTTTTGATCTTACTCCCGTGCCTAGTCAAGAAGAGACTCACCTTAACACGAGCTAAAGCTAACTTACCAGCAACGACCCACAGCCCTAGAGAACCCGAGTAGAACAGAAGATACTTACCTTCTCACGAGCTAAAGCTAATTTATCCAGCAACGACCCACAGCCCTAGAGAACCTGAGTAGAAAGGAAGATACTTACCTTTTCACGAGCTAAAGCTAACTTACCAGCAACGACCCACAGCCCTAGAGAACCCGAGAAGAACGGAAGATACTTACCTTCTCATGAGCTAAAGCCAATTAACCCAGCAACGACCCACAGCCCTAGAGAACCTGAGTAGAAAGGAAGATACTTACCTTTTCACGAGCTAAAGCTAACTTACCAGCAACGACCCACAGCCCTAGAGAATTTGAGTAGAATGGAAGATACTTACCTTCTCACGAGCTAAAGCTATCTTACCCAGCAACGACCCACAGCCCTAGAGAACCTGAGTAGAAAGGAAGATACTTACCCTCTCATGAGCTAAAGCTAACTTACCCCGCAACGACCCCCAGCCTTAGAAAACCTGAATAAAAAGGAAGATACTTACCTTTCCACGAGCTAGAGCTAACTTACCTAGCAACGACCCACAGCCCTAGAAAACCTGAATAGAAAGGAAGATACTTACCTTCTCACGAGTCAAAGCTAACTTACCCAGCAACGATCCACATTCCTAGCAAGCCTGAGTAGAAGGGAAGATACTTACCTTATCACGAGTTCCAGCTAACTTACCCAACAACGACCCCAACAACGGCCCGAGGAAACCTACAGAGGACGACCATACTTACCTGTGTGTAGGCAAAAGTTAAAGTCCACCCCAACTGACCCAGGCACCTAGAAGGAAGGCGTTGTGTGAGTTGATCCAACAGAGAACTTACCTTGTGTTTATTTTGCCCTCAGGAGGAACGAGGCGTGCCACGGAAAGTTCTTGTACACAGGAGGTGGGTCGTGGACGAAGGAGCTCCGCCTGACCCTTGCCCTGTTGTCTCCTGGCCCCGCAGAGAAGGCTTCTCTCCTCCAACGTCCCTGGCCCCGTAGTACTCCCCCTGAGGGCGAGAAGCGAGACTTTTTAGATTCCCTTTCCCCACTCCCCACTATTTTTAACTAATTTAAATAAAGTTTACTGTTTTAATCTACTTATCTCTCGTTGTTTGGTCATTGGGGTGCTTTTGGGACCTCCTCGAGGTGGAACTTGGGAAGGAGCGAGACGCACACAGTCTGTGGTCCGCTCCGACCTGTGACATATGCAGTCATAATTGCTTGTGTCCATCCATCTTTTCTCCCTTTCCTTATGCTGTAACGACTGAAGGTCTGGGATGGCTGGCTCCAACATCGCCGGGTGAACTGGCACCGTTGTGCGCAGGCAGCGCCCCATAAGCAGCTGAGCCGGACTAAAGCCATTGCTCAAAGGAGTGTTCCTGTAAGCTAGCAGCGCACAATATAGGTCAGTTTCTTTCTTCAGCAGGTTTTTGATGGTTTGAATGGCATGCTCAGCCTCACCGTTGCTCTGATGGTATCTTGGGCTGTTCGTTACATGCTCAAACTCATACTCAGCAGTCATGTGAGCCCCCGTGAACTAAGGCCTGTTGTCCGTGACTAGAATCTCCAGTATGCCGTGCCTGGTGAAAATTGACTTGAGGTGATTTACCACATCTGCACTTCTCGTCGGGTTCAGCTGGGCCACCTCCACATACCTGGAAAAATAGTCCACAATGAGCAAGTAGTCTTTGTTTTCAATGTAAACAAATCAGCCCCCAGCTTCTGCCATGGCCTATCTGGTAGCTTGGAAGGCATAAGAGGCTGTCACATTGGCATGTTCTTCAACACACAATGTGCATTTCAACACCAGCTCACCTATCTGGCAACTTAGCCCTGGCCTCCACACGGATTGTTTGGCTCATTCACGGCTTTTTACGATTCCCTGGTGCCCTTCTTGAATTTTCTCTAGCACCCTATTCCTCATCACTGAAGGGATAACTAGCTTAGTACCCTGCAATAACAACCCATTGTGAGTGCTTAGAACAGCCCTTTCAGTCCAGTAAGGTCTTACAAGCGCATCCAATCTACTGCAGTCTGGCCAGCCTTCAATGCAGTATTTCATCACTTCGGCGTACGCGCTGTCTGCCCTTAGCTGCTCCCGCAATTCAGATAGATAGGTTTCACTTGCTGGTAAATTTGCAATCACAGAGTCGACATAAATGTTTGTTTCCTCCATCAAGCCATCACCATCAGTCTCGCCATGCTTCAGCGGCACTCGTGACAGGGTGTCTGCTGTAGTGAGGCTTTTCCCTGGGACGTGCCTGATCGTGTTTCTGTACCTCATGAGTCTCATCCTGAATCTCTGTATTCTAAGTGGGAGGGAATCCTGCGCTTGACAGCCCAGCAGGCTCACGAGGGGTTTTTGTTCAGTCTCCAACTTAAAATGAAGGCTGGGGATGAAGTCATTGGCTGTTTCTCAATGTCAAGGATACTTCCTTGGCAGGAATTGTCTTTCCAAGTCACTTCCTTCAGAGGCTAGGCGAGGCTCCTCTTTAAAATTTCGAGAACACGTAAATGGAACAGGCTAGCAAGTGCACGTCATTGCGTCATTATGTCAGTAAAAGGTGTGCGCGCATAGGATTGTGGGTGATTTGAGAGCACAAAGGATACACATATGCATCCTTTCCTGTATATGGGATATTTTTCAAACGAAGGACTCAGTCCTTGGTTGCAATTTCAAGGATCCTGGACATTGGAACAGTCCTTCGAAGGATGTCGATGGTGTAGCATCCTCGAAATTCTGGCTTCCGAGGATCCTTCCTTGACATTGAGAAACAGCCACTGAATCGTTCACACACGCAGTTCAGTGCCAGCGCCTCTTTTTCGACCTGAGCATAGCGCTGCTCTGTGATGGTGAGTGCCCTGGACGCATACGCCACTGGCGCCCAGGTTTCCTGGCATTTCTGCAGCAGAACACTGCCTAGCCCATACGACCACTGCATATCAGTCTATATACCTGCTCTGGTATGACAGACACGTCCGCCCCTGTATCAATTTTGAATCTCACTTTTGCACTCCTTACGTGTAAGTCTACAGTCCATGCATGATCTCCAGCATCAACAGTTCCCAGAAATATCTCACCGTCTTCAATGACAGCACTCACACTTTTGGAGGACTTGCACACTTTACTGTAATGTTCTCTTACCACAAATGTGGCAGTCTGCATTCTTTGCTGGGCACTGGAATTTAGCGTGTGACTTACCACATTTTGGGCATGACTTATGCTCTGCTCCTGAATGTGTTTCATGTTTGTCTTTGTGCTGTTTCACTGGATGTCTTTTATTTTTTCAGGCTGGCTGTTTTCCTTTCCTAGTGTGTACTGCATCCACTGTCATTTTAATAGCATGTGCTGCATCTCCTCTCAGATCCGTTTGTTGCCGTTTAATATCCTCCGCTTGTCTGACCACACTAATGGCTTTAGCCAGATCCAGCCTCCCCTCCATCTGCATTTTCTGTGAAAGCACAGTGTCTCTAATGCCGACTACGATCCTGTCTCTTAACAGTTCATCGTGCATATAAAGCAGTTATGAACAAATCTGCAGATTCGGACGGCCCCTGAGCTCGCTGGTTAAACTTAGCTCTTTGGTAGATCACATTTTTCTTTGTCACAAAAAGTGAAGCCGTCTCGGACAGAACTATATATCAGTTTCTGTTCTGTGGTCAATGTTAAGCCTTTTAGCACATCATCTGCCTCGTCCCCCATGCAATAAATAAGCGTGTTCCCCTGATACGCGTCAGACGACTTATCAAGGTTGCTAGCCACTCTGAAGCGCTTGAACCATCTTAACCATCATATAAGTCTTATCCACTTTTCCTAGTCTTGTGGCTTTCGAAAAGCTGAAGGATTCCGGCTGATTTATTGAAAGCGTTGCAAATGCTTTAGCAGAAAGTTGTGGAGGATCGTTCTGTTCAGCTTGCTGTCATCTTTGTGCTTGCGACATGCTTGCTAAGTTTCTTCTTACTTTCTCCCCCTTCTCATATAATATCCGCTAGCCTTTGGCTCAGTGATGCACCACTTCTAATATCATGTCGTGTTTGGGTTCTTAGTATATATAATAAAGAAGCAGCAGCGCACATCTACATGGCATACACACTTTTTATTTACTCACGAATTCTCCCTGTACTCTTAGGAAGCCCTTTACTGTCCCCTTGTGCCCAGGCATATAACATTATTTTTGATCACACCACAGTCTCTGCCTCCAGCCACAGTAAAATCCAATGCAATCATTTAAAGTCTTGACTTACCACATTATTAGTCCTTTTAATAATAATGAGATTAATCTGGCTAATGTATGGCAGTAGAGCTTAACAATTAAGGTATTTTTGCAGCTTGGAGCTAAAAAGGGTCTTGGTGCCCAGAAAGTGAGCAGCAAGAGCTTCAGTGATGTTGAGAAACAGGCCCAGGTGGCTGAGAAGATGCGTGAGGAACAGGCTGCCGAGGCCAAGAAACACGCGGAGGAGTCTATGTATAGTCTTCTATACAAAGCACAGCTCAACCACACTCTGTCTGATGGTACTTTTAGTTCACCCTCACCTTTGAATGATTAATTGGTCATCCTGTATTTGTGAAGATGGTTGGTGGTTTTAATGCTGCAATCACGGTTGTAGCACAGAATGCTTATTTCGATCATGTTCCCTTGTAACTCACAGAGCTGGAGATTGACAGAAAGATTGAAGAGAAGAAACTGAAAAGCCTGAAGGGGAAAAGAAAAAGCAGGCGAGGAGGCTGGGCATGGGATTCGGCAACAGGAGGTAAAGACACGCCGTAATCTTAATAACATAACTCCAGTCAAGCATGACCTCATCAGCTAATTGATAACACAATCACCCTTAAGCCCGGGTTAGACTGTAAAATTTTTGCTGTCCCAGGCAATTTCTGTGATCGTGGCTCTTAATCAGTGGTCTTGCGTCCAAAGACAGCCTGCGATAGTTTTCTGACAGTGTCAGAAATTCAGCATAATCAATGAACAGTGTGTTTGATGCTATGACCTGCGTAAACGCGTGATTTAAACACGTTTTTGCCCTAATGGTCTTCCATAAAATCCTGCAGTGTATCCAAACCTTAAGTGTGACATCACTATCATCAGCTAATTAATAATGCAAAACATCACTCTGAGCGTGACGTCTTTGTAACTAGCTAATTAATAACCCAAATATAATTACCCTGAGTGAAGCATCACTATCATCAGCTACTTAATAACCCAAAGCATCACTCTGAGCATGACGTCACTGTCATCAGCTAATTAATGACCCAAGCATCATCACCCTGAGTGTGACATCACTGTCATCAGCTACTTAATAACCCAAAACATCACTCTGAGCATGACGTCACTGTCATCAGCTAATTAATAACCCAAGCATCATCACCCTGAGTGTGACATCACTATCATTAGCTAATTAATGAGCCAAGCATCATCACCATGAGTGTGACATCACTGTCATCAGTTAATCAATGACCCAAACATCATCACCCTTGAGTGTGACATCATAAGTATCAGCAAATGAATAACCTGAACATACCCAGACTGTAACATTACTATTATCCGCATGTAAACAACATGACATCACAACAGCCAACTAATTAATAACCTGAGCATCATCACCCTGTGTGTGACATCATTATCATAAGCTGCTTAATAATCTAAACATCATCACTTTAAGCACAGAATCAACATTTCTCCAGCTAATAAGGAGTGTAGATGCTGCCATATGTTATGCTAATGTTGTTGTCTTGGACGTGTGAAGTTCACCTTAATGAGGCTTGTGTTATCTCACTTTGTTTGGTGTCCTTGATTGTCTCCAGTGCTGTGTCTCACTCTGTGATTGCTGACATGTAGGTGATTGAGCAGGAGACCCCTGTAGGTGTCAAATCCTCAACCGGCACCAAGTTGAAAATGTTCGATGAGCCCGGATTTGCCTCTGGACCCCCAAAGTACGTTTGTGACCTGAATTGTTAGTCCACTGTACACTCACCTAAAGGATTATTAGGAACACCATACTAATACTGTGTTTGACCCCCTTTCGCCTTCAGAACTGCCTTAAATCTATGTGGCATTGATTCAACAAGGTGCTGAAAGCGTTCTTTAGAAATGTTGGCCCATATTGATAGGATAGCATCTTGCAGTTGATGGAGATTTGTGGGATGCACATCCAGGGCACGAAGCTCCCGTTCCACCACATCCCAAAGATGCTCCTTTGGGTTGAGATCTGGTGACTGTGGGGGCCATTTTAGTACAGTGAACTCATTGTCATGTTCAAGAAACCAATTTAGAAATTATTCACGCTTTGTGACATGGTGCATTATCCTGCTGGAAGTAGCAGTCAGAGGATGGGTACATGGTGGTCATAAAGGGATGGACATGGTCAGAAACAATGCTCAGGTAGGCTGTGGCATTTAAACGATGCTCAATTGGCACTAAGGGGCCTGAAGTGTGCCAAGAAAACATCCCCCACACCATTACACCACCAGCCTGCACAGTGGTAACAAGGCATGAAGGATCCATGTGAGATGCCTGTGTCTCTCTCTCTCTTCTCTTTCAGTTCTCTGTCTCTCTCTCTTTTAAAACATCCCTTCGAAATTTCCAATTGGTTGTTTTTGTTTTCATTTAATGTAATGCATGTCAGTGTTGCCTGTCATTCATAAATATTTTTAATAAATCCATTAAAGAATCATCAAGTTAGCTATATACTTAAGCAACGAGGGGACTGTAGACTTTAAAGTAGAGACGCAAACAGCCACAGGTAACTCGCGCACACATCTCTCTCTCTCTCTTTCTCAAAAAAAATTTACATTGTAAACATTAATTACAGCTTTAACTTGTTTTTAACTTGGCAAATACCCAAGGTATAAGCGGGATAATCCACGGCTAGCCATGCATTAAAGGATTTTAACGCACTTCGTAGAGGCACGTCATGCATTAAAATCCTTTAATGCATGGCTAGCTGTGGATTATCCCTTACAAAATCCTCAAGAAGCAAAAACCAACCCGACTTTAGGTTATTTGATAAATTTAAAGGTTGAAGTGTAATTTCTGTGGCGCTAAATGGATCATTGGTTCAACCAATAGTGTGTTTTGGGGCAGGGGTACCCAGACAGCAGACGACCCCGGGCAGAATCATCTGCTTTCTGGGTACCTGCTTTATCAATGAATGGAAACTAGTTAATACTAGTGCTGGCATTACACGCGTCACTCAATTAATTTAATATGATGACAGCTAACGACCATTTTTATTTAAAATTCACCAGTTTTAGTAAAGTACTTTGCTTTGTTCTCTGGCAACATGCATGTGCAATACTGTTTCCTAGTACATGCATTACAATTTGTACTTTTAGTTTTCCTTGGGGTTATACCATTAATGTATACGATTGTTTTGAACTCTTCATAGATTGTCTGCCTGTCCATTTGTATCCCAATGCTTAATTTGACAATAAAGACAAAAATCTGACAACTACCTGAAACAAAAAGCTTTTTATTGTAGCCTGTTGAGAAGAATCTATTGAGAACTATGTGAATAAAAATTGAAATCCCCAAACAAAACCAGTTAAAGACTTTGATTCAATAAACACAGACTCACAAAATCATGTCATGACTTAAAGCTTATGTAGTGTGGAACAAACAAGTGGTGTAGATCCATCCCTTTAACCCTTTAAAATAAAATGAACAGTGGTTTGACCCTGGAAACCTTAGTAAAGTGTCCGTGTACGGGTCAGTGCTTTAATGTGCCTCCTATTCAACATGTATCTTTAATCCAGTTGTACAAGGCTAAGACCGTCTCTCCATTCAGATGATGCTAAAGCAGAATCGACTGATCCTGGATCAAATTTAGCTTGACGGCACTTGAGACAGCGTGAGAGTCCAGATTTAAAAGCCTCTGTTCGGGTTGCTAAAAGACTCTTTGATCACAGTTACATAAAAGTCACCAACAGTTATTGCATCAATAGCAAGGATCTACCGCGTCCAAACAAAAGATCAATACAACGCTACGCCATCTTCCAGTGTTGTTTTTATAGCAGTTAAATAGAAAGAGAGTGATCAGAGAAATGAATGATGTTAGTGTGGATGATGACCACATCCTTTGGTTTTCATTCATATCATCAAAGCTTTGGATTTACTTAAAGCATAGCACCTATTTTTGTTAACACTCTTTGTTATTATTAGTTTATAATCAAATAGTGTTTAAAAAAAGCAATGACAACCTAAATAATGGAGATTTCTGATTCAATTGCCATCTATGTGTGTAGCTAAATTAAACTCGCATGTTAATGGATATCTTATTTATGTATCACTTAAGCATTTTCTTTTAAAATCAAAATTCACAATTGGTGATACTGACTTTAAAGTTATCAAATGAATGTGAATAGCATAGCTCAAAAGAGTTGAGCTGAAATCTCTCATATATTTGATTGAAGACTTTCTCACCATAACAAACCTGAGCACGTCACTAGTAAATCCTCCTCTGTAGAGGATACACATGACATTAGTGGGGTCTTTATGTCACATTAGAAAGATACATTTCATTTCATTGCTGTCTAGGAGAAACCATTTCATATATATTTACATATTAAAGAGATCTCATTGGTCATTTCCCCAACATATTTACCTCTAGGATCATGTAAATGCAAGCGTTATACATTCCCCACTCAGAAAAGTCCTGATACTGCTACATAATCACCCAGTAAAGCTTTGCTTATGTCACACAGGTCGGAGAAAATGTGGTGGACAGGTCGATAAATCCCATGATTATGTGGCTCAGTTCATCCAGGCGTACGAGTAGAAGCCGTTCTTCTCCCACAGGTCACATCGCTGGGCCGAGTAGCTGCTTACGAATGAAACGGTTTCATTCAGCAATGCAGTGTGTGAAGGAAACTCCGACCACTCTTCTGGCATCTTACCTGCAAAGATAATGCGTTCGGAAAATTATGAACTCAAGTCAAAAAAAATACTTTCCATTTTGTCATTGGAGTGAGAAACATGGCACAGTATAAAACTTCCACCAATGTCATTTATTATACACGCTGTCAGAATAAATGTTCAAAAAAATGGTCTCTAGCTGTCACTGAGGTAGCACCTTCTCAAAAATTACATCTTTGCACCCAACAACCCATTCACATATTAGTTTAAATATACACATATCTGTCATAAATGGTACACATTAGGAACTTTCTAAAGGGTACCATCCCAGTGACTGCTTGAGACATTTTCTCTGACGGTGTACAAAATTTTGATTGATATATCTATAAATATTAAAGGGGACTTTTTTAAGATGTCAAAAAAATCTTTGATGTCTTCAGAGTACATATGTAAAGTTCTAACTCAAAATACCATATAGATAATTTATTGTAGCATGTTAAAATGGCCACTTTGTAGGTGTGAGCAAAAATGTGCAGTTTTTGGGGGTGTCCATTTAAATGCAAATGAGCTGATCTCTGCACTAAATTCCAGTACCGTGGTTGGATAGTGGAGATTAAGGGGTGGTATTATCCCCTTCTGACATCACAAGGGTAGCCAAATTTCAATGACCTATGCTTGGAGAAAATGGTTTACCAAAACTTAGTTACTGGGTTGGAAAAAGTCAAATTTTCATGTGACTGTGGAGCGCCTGCAATGCATTATGGCACTGGACTGGCACTGCTAAGCTCTCCTTTCTATTATAACAGTGACATCTCTGATTGGCATGAAACTCTGTGACTTTTCCAAAATAATCTAAACATAATCTAAATCTAAACATGCACAAAAGAGAAACTGAGGTTGATATGGTTGTTCTAAAGTGGATGGCATGGGAAGGAGTGGAGGAGAGGAAGATCTCCTGGAAAGAGCTGTGGGAGATGGAGGCATTCAGAGCAAGCTTTACCATCATGGCTGCCTACAATGTCCTGCCTCTCCCGCAAACCTAAGCCAATGGTATGCTGAGGACCCCACGTGCCCTCTATGCACAAGTCCAGCAACACTGAAGCACATCTTAGTGGGATGCAAGATCAGCCTCAGCCAAGGCCTTTACACCTGGCGGCACAACCAGGTGCTGAGGTGTCTTGCTGCAGTGTTGGAAAGTCGACAGACAAGTGTGAATGCCCTTCCTCCCCCATCATCCCAGTGGCAGCCAACACCATTTGTTCGGGAGGGTGAGGGTCAAGCCAACCTCACCACCATAAGATCAGACTCTAGTCAGCTGGGGAGAGCACGGGACTGGAAGATGTTGGCAGACTTGAACAAGAAACTCTGCTTCCCAGCTGAAATTGCAGCCCCCAACCTGCGACCAGACCTTGTTTTGTGGTCAGCCTCGCTCAAGCTTGTCTACATCATTGAGCTCACCGTGCCCTGAAAGGGTGCATTGGAGGAGGCCTATGAACGGAAAAGGCTGAGGTACGCTGAACTTGCAACCGATGCGCAACAACAAGGCTGGAATGTGAAGGTACGCCAAGTGAAAGTAGGTTGCAGAGCCACCTCAACATCCAGGCTACTCAGGGAAATGGGAGTGCGAGGAAAGGCCCACCGGCAGGCAGTCAAAGACCTTTCCGCGGCTGCAGAAAAGGGAAGCCAGTGGCTGTGGGTGAATAGAAAAGACTCCGCTTGGGTCTTCAAGTGAGTTGATGGCACCTAGGGAGTGAACCTGGGATGCTGGGATTCACTGCTGAAACCTCTGGAGGTGTCGTGGGCCTATCAGCGAAACACCCAGGAAGGAGGGCGCCCACTTGACAACCCAAGGGTGCCATCACTCAATTGACCAGCCCACAGAGTCTCAACAATGCCTCAGGTAAGTATTAACTTAGGGATATCAACAATTGTCTAGTGTTGCTGGGTAATTGTGGCATGTAGTTTGTCACCGTTTGCCACTGAACCTGCATTAACGACGACAGTGGGGCCTCTGGCCTTAGTCAAATGGGTTGGCGTGAGCTTGTGGCATTTGATATTGAGGTTAGGTCATGTCAGGGGTTTATGTGCTGAGTTACGCGAAATGATCAACCTCAGGAGATGGAAGGGCTGAGGAGTAGTGTGGCAAAGGGTCACTCAATTGATCATCCCACAGAGTCTCATTGGTGCCTCAAGTAAGCATTAAGGGATATCAACATCATGTCCTATACAACAGATCTGTGTAAAAAAAGGTGTTTAAGGTGTTTGGGGTCAAAATGACCCCACATTGAATTTTTTTTCATTTTGTTTAAAAAAAAAAAGTAAATTGATTATAAATCAGAAATTTTCTACATTTCTACTTTTTCCTTTAAAAAATCATTTCTTATGAGCCAATTTATGGCCTAGTTAAGTAATTGTGCAGTAAATAGGTAAAAAAACTTCAAAATTTCCACAAAAACACAACATAAATTTATAGTTGAGAAGTAAATAAAAACATTATATAGTTTTCCATATAAATAATGTATATTTCCTTATGCAATCGCTCTTTACAAGTTTGGGGTCTATCTATGCCCCAATAGATTTAAAGTTAATAGAAACTCTTCTTTAAAGCTTACCCTCTTTGGCAAAATGTAGGAAATACTTGGTGAGCTCTTGTTGAAAGTTGATATCAGCATGTGACAGGTTTCCCAAAGCCATTTCAAGACCACCAAAGAAGGCCAGGCTATCTAGAAGATGAAATGCAAAGCGACTGGGAAATGGAAGCAAGCTGGAGACGCTTGCTTGTTTCGATGGTGTGTAAGTCACTACATAACGGTAAACTGGGCTCTTCAAAGCTCCTGGAATACAGTTTAACAACAGTCAAAGTATATATATTAAAACTGAATATGGAAAAAAAATGATGAGATAATGACAAAAATATTTTAAATGCTGTTAAAGCTCCCAAACTCCAATGAATTGATTAAAAAAAAACACGAATTTGCACCTGCAGCTCTTTTAGCCAGGTCATTATTGGGGCAGGTGACCCTCATGTCAGAGCTCATGGTGGTGTAGAGTCTCTCCAGACATCGATCAGAGGTATTACATGGTGCCGAACTGTCGTACAGCTCGAGGGCCTGATTGGTCACGTTCTCTCCAAAAGGCATCAGTTTCTCTAAATGATGGATGGACAGAAAAGTGTTTAAGAAGAAACACCAACTCATAGGGACAGTTTTACCGGACAAGGTTTAGATTAATCCAGGACTAGACCTTAGTTATATTAGGAAATTGAAGTAGTTTTTACAAACAAACCTTACAAAAAACAATACTGGTCTGCATCTTGAGACAAAACAATGGCACTGATATACAGTGAGGAAAATAAGTATTTGAACACCCCGCCATTCCGCAAGCCCTCCCACCCAGAAATCACGGAGGAGTCCGAAACTGTCACCGCAGGTGCATGTCCACTGCGAGAAGCACAATCCAAAAACAAAATCCAGAAATCACAATGCACGATTCCTAAAACTATTTATTTGTATGATACAGCTGCAAACAAGTACCTGAACACCTGTCTATCAGCTAGAATTCTGACCCTCAAAGACCTGTTAGTCTGCCTTTAAAATGTCCACCTCCACTCCATTTATTATCCTCAATTAGATGCACCTGTTTGAGGTTGTTAGCTGCATAAAGACACTTGTCCACCCCTTACAATCAGTAAGTATCCAACTACTAACATGGCCAAGACCAAAGAGCTGTCCAAAGACACTAGAAACAAAATGTACACCTCCACAAGGCTGGAAAGGACTACTGGAAAATTGCCGAGCAGCTTGGTGAAAAAAGATCCACTGTTGGAGCAATCACTAGAAAATGGAAAAAGCTAAACATGACTGTCAATCTCCCCCGGACTGGGGCTCCATGCAAGATCTCACCTCGTGGGGTCTCAATAATCCTAAGAAAGGTGAGAAATCAACCCAGAACTACACGGGAGGAGTTGGTCAATGACCTGAAAAGAGCCGGGACCACCGTTTCCAAGGTTACTGTTGGTAATACACTATGACGTCATGGTTTAAAATAATGCATGGAACGGAAGGTTCCCCTGCTTAAACCAGCACATGTCTAGGCCTGTCTTAAGTTTGCCAATGACCATTTGGATGATCCAAAGTCATGGGAGAAAGTCATGTGGTCAGATGAGACCAAAATATAACTTTTTGGTCATAATTGCACTAAATGTGTTTGGAGGAAGAAGAATGATGAGTACCATCCCAAGAACCCCATCCCTACTGTGAAGTAGGGGGGTGGTGGCATCATGCTTTGGGGGTGTTTTTCTGCACATGGGACAGGGCGACTGCACTGTATTAAGGAGAGGATGACCAGGGCCATGTATTGCGAGATTTTGGGGAACAATCTCCTTCCCTCAATTAGAGCATTGAAGATGTGTCGAGGCTTCCAACATGACAATGACCCGAAACACACAGCCAGGATAACCAAGGAGTGGCTCTGTAAAAAGCATATCAAGGTTATGGCGTGGCCTAGCCAGTCTCCAGATCTAAACCCAATAGAGAATCTTTGGAGGGAGCTCAAACTCTGTGTTTCTCAGCGACAGGCCAGAAACCTGACTGAGTGGGCCAAAATCCCTCCTGCAATGTGTGTGCAAACCTGATGAAAATCTACAGGAAACTTTTGATCTCTGTAAATGCAAACAAAGGCTACTGTACCAAATATTAACATGGATTATCTCAGGTATTCAAATACTTATTTGCAGCTGTATCATACAAAAAACAGTTAAAAAATCACACATTGTGACTTCCGGACCTTTCCAGACCATGTCCCTCACAGTGGACACGCACCCACGATGAAAACCTCAGACCCCTCCATGACCTCCAAGTGGGAGAACCCGCAAAACAGCAGGGCGTTCAAACACCCACCTTCCTCACTGTATGTTACGATATGTTGAAATGAAGGCAGCTCCGGGAAACCGGCCATAATGTACACTTCTTTAAAATGTCCCCTAGGACGTTCTTACCTCTCACAAACCACTTATAGTCCCCCAATGTCCATGTTGAGATGTTCTTATATGGAGGACTGGAGTTTAAAAAATACAATCACATTCAGAGTTTAAATACATGTATTCATCACCATATTTACTATAAAAACAATGAAAATAGTACAAATCCAGTCTTTCAAACGCAAATCATATTTAGGAACCGAACTGGAAGTGGACACAGTTAACAATTGTACCCATAGTCAGTTTCCTGTTCTGTTGTTCCAACCACAAAAGGAACATCATTGTAGGCTCCGCTCTTCTCCCAGGACTTAAATGGAGGCTCGAGGAGAACATGACCATCAACTACACACACCGGCCCAATAAACTGACCCTTCACCGGAAGATCGACCAGTTCATCTGCTGCCCAGGATGGGTACTGCTGCCACGGAATTGCCTGAGTCCAAGAAAGGACATTATTTTAACCGCGAAATCCATTTGTAAGATATTACCACCATCTACCACACTTAAACCTGCGGGATGTCTCCTGAACCTGGACTTTCATTGTAAATTTATCGAGCCAGTCTGATCTGGCAGACGGTTGAAGTTTGATGATTTATTAAAAAGACTTCACAGATGAATAGGCCAGCAGGTTGTGGCTGTTGTTAATCAGCCATGACTTGCTGTCAGAGGTGGAAAGAGTAGCCAAAAACTTTACTTAAGTAAAAGTAACTAAACAATTAATTACTCA
Organism: Misgurnus anguillicaudatus; assembly: GCF_027580225.2. Classification (NCBI taxonomy): domain Eukaryota; kingdom Metazoa; phylum Chordata; class Actinopteri; order Cypriniformes; family Cobitidae; genus Misgurnus; species Misgurnus anguillicaudatus. The sequence continues at coordinate 10,583,926 of NC_073351.2, forward strand.
AGTAGAAGTAAGAGACATGATTTTAAAATGTACTTGAGTAAAAGTAATAAAGTATGAAATAAAAATAATAATACTCCAGACATCCCAAGTCTCCCGGAAGTTCCTATTTTGATAGCGGCTCCCTGATGCCCGCAAATTAGTTAAAATCTCCCGGAATCTAGAGCGAGCAAGAAAGAGTAGACGCGCACGGCAGAGAGGGAGGGGGAGACCTTGCGTGTGTGTGTGCTAGTGTGCCTCATTAAGCGCATGTAAGACAGAGAGCATCCTGATTGGCCTGCTCCGGTAAATCAACCAATCAATTGTCAGTGTGGGCGGGCTTTTATCTCTTCTCCCGAACTGACATTGAGTCAAAGAGGGCTTCTATACTCTTTGATTGAGTTCAACAAGTTTAATATCATGTGCATATTTTTCAGGCTGGCTACTAGTAGTTGCCAAGGCTACATGAAAACAACAAACTCCTTAGACCTGCTTAAAGTTGCAATAGAATATAAATAAAACAGTTTATATAAATATTATAAGCAGCTTATATAAAAAGTAAAAGTAATCTACATATTGTAAAATAATTAACAAATAATTGGGTAACATATAAGGTAAATAAGGTTCATTAGCTAACATTAGTTTACTACATTAGTTAACATATAATAATGAACTGCATTTATAAAGCATTTTTTATCTTTGTTAATGTTAATTTAAACATTTACTAATACATTATTCAAATCTTGTTAACATTAGTTAATGCACTGTGAACTAACACGAACAAACCATGAACAGCTGTATTTTTATTATGTAACGTTAACAAAGATTAGCAAATACAGTAACAAATGTACTGCTCATGGTTAGTTCATGTTAGTTAATACATTAACTAATGTTAACAAATGAGACCTAGTAAAGTGTTACCAATAATTGCATAGGCCTCTAGAAATTAATATTATGCTTTTATATCTTGAAATGTCATATCCTGTCCTCCTTTTTTTTCTCTTCTTTTTTTTTTTTTTGAGGGGGGGGGGGTAGGGGGCTTCGGTTTAGCTCCCTGAAATGACTTTTTGCAAGTTGGGATGTCTGATACTCAAGAAGCGAGTTACTAGTTACTAATGAAATTAAAAATATATACAGTCGTGCTCAAAATTACTCATACCCTTTGTAAATATGACCAAAGAAGGCTGTGAAAATAAATCTGCATAGTTTTTTACTTTTGATCTATTATTTTAAAAAAATTTACAAAAATCCAACCTTTCATTGGAGAATACAAAATTTAAATGGGGGAAAAATCTCATTATGAGAGAAATATTTTTCTCTAATACACACTGCTCACAATTAATCATACCCTTTTATTCAATACTTTTTGCAACCTCCTTTTCCCAAGAGAACAGCTCTGAGTTTTTTATTAAAGAATACAAATACAGAATAGACAAGCATTTCTTTACAATTAACTCTAGTCTCACTGTTGATGTAGTTTATAGCTGAAATATCAGACAAGTAAACTGACAAGAGTTTTGCATTCACTAATTAGAAAATTTCCTTCAAGACATTGCCAGTCTACACTTACATGATACAAACTGATTTTACACAAAACTCATGCTTTCTTATGTTGTGAATCTCATGTCACGTGTGTGTTGTCAGAAGCACTTACATCATACAGTACATTATACACCAATCAGACGTCAATCATCGATGGATGATCTGTGCTACAATGCTTCTGGAGGTTGCGTGTGTTTAACTGTGTCTGACGACGAACAGGTCGCGCGTATGTTATGTGTGAAGTTTTGCTTTTAGTTAAAAGATTAGTAAATTCATATTAACGGCATCCAACACTGTTTATATTCTGCTTGTTTCTCCATAGGCTACGAGTAAAACGGCATCAGACGATTCAGTCTTTGCAGCGATCTGAACAATTCATTCAAACTGATTCGTGAACCAATTCAAAACGTTTGGCCCATTTGCTTAGTAAAGAATCGCCTCAAAAGACTCATTTATTTGCAATACTTTGTAAGGAATCGACTCAAATGAGTCATTAATTCGCGAATGCCCCAGAAAAACGAGACAGCAATTTTAAAATCAAATGCACGTTTCGTATATTATTTTATATTTCATTATATTTCAATATTTCATTTATTAAAATACAGTAACGAAGGAATGCCGCACAGTGTAACAAATTGAAAGTACAAATTTTCCATTAAGAATATACTCAAATAAGAGCAAAAGTACCCTTTTTAAACGCACTCTTAAGGGTACACATTTTCCAAAATCTTACTCCAGTACACGTAACGAAGTAAATGTACCGCGTTACATACCACCTCTGCCTGCTGTGGAGGGACATAAATTTCTCACCTGAAGGACTTGAGTGATGTTCAGGCCTCGCAGGCAGACGGCATCTTTGCAGCCGGTGCTCTTCAGGAATTCTAAGTTGTCTCTTTCGGCCGACTCCAGGGAGGCGTTATAAACGTACGAGCCGCTCATGTCGATCGCACGATGGAAGAGACCTTTGGCTAGCGGTGACATCATTAAGGTCCAAACTGATGTCCCACCTTATGACCACAAGGAGAGAGATTATTAACACAGTGATTGATAAAATAGTACACATTTATATCTCTTTTTTCCTTTAATATTCTGTTTTAAAGTGGCCATGGCATGAAAATCTGACTTTTTCCATGTTTTATTGTTATAATTGGGTTCCCAGTGCTTCTATCAACCTACAAAATGTGAAAAAGATCAACCCAGTAACTTAGTTTTGGTAAATCATTTTCTGAAAGCACTTGAAAAATTAGGTCATTGAAATTTGGCTCTCTCTGTCATAAGGAGATCTTATAATAATACCGCCCCTTAATCTGCACTATCCAACCACAACACTGCAATTTAGTGCAAAGAGAAAGAGAGAGAAAATAATTGACAGCACAATTAAGATAAAAAATAGATAAACTTGGTCCAGATTTTTGAAAACCCACGTACATTGTACGCGTACATACAGGAGAATTTTGTATGTAGCCCAGGAGATCGCATTGCATTTTGTTGCAATGTGCATACGTCGAACGACTGTGTACGAGTCAAATAAACTGTACTTTGCAAGGCTGTGCTTTTAATCGTGCGTTTGCGTACACGTAAAAAAACTATACTGCATGCTAAAAGGGGACTTCATACAAACAATAAAAAGTGAAATTATATCTCTGTATGTCTAAGCTTATCATTATTTGTTTATAGATGGCACTTTTTGTTATGCAAGACATTTTTAAATGACAGGACATTCAGGTTTTCATATATTTTGTATAATTACAGACATCATAACACAAAGGCTGCACAGAGACGCTTATAATGGTATTGCAAATTGCACTGTGTATGCTTATTCAAAGGCATAGGAAACAAATAAATATAATTTGCATGTATTTCACACTTTTAGACATTTCTACATTTTAATATTTGTGAGATAATCACTGCTTTTCAAAGACCTATTCATTATCATGTCCTCCCACTTTCCAAATAGTTTGCATGGCCCAAAGCATATTTCTTTACCTGAGCTTTGGCCAAATATGGTAACCCTTTCTGCATCCCCACCATGAAGCCATAATTTCCTATAAAGGCAAACAGAAACATATCAGTAAATGAACTAATATTCTGTAGCTCAATGTCTCTAAATAACAGCATCTTAGACGGAGCAACTCGTTGAATTTCAATATGGCACAGCATGAAACTGGACAAGAACAAAGTTAATGGAGTAAAGCGCTGGAATCTGAGATAGACGGCAGCACTGAATAACCTGGACAGATACAGACGTAACATGCGGACAGCGCTCGGTGATCTAACCTGAAGAGTTGGTGGCAGACCCCTCCCTGAGCACCTTCAGTGCCATGAAGCCGAACGCATTGAGCCTGTAATTCATACTGACGTACACCGTCTGCGTCCGTGCCGCCAGTTCTTCGGTGGGCGAGTAACCTTTTTCCTGGCCGCTCAGCATGTGGAGGTACCCTCCGTGGATCCATACCATGACCGGCAAGGGTTTGGCGGGCCGAAGGCTCGGCGTCCACACGCTGAGGTGCAGGCAGTCTTCCTGCCCCAAAACTTTTCCATTCTTACGCAGGGGCTGCACTTGCGCACATATGCTGCGGAAATGGGTGGCATCGTAGACGCCATCCCAACACTTTCCCGCCTTTAGCAGGTCCTCCGGGGGGCGCCAACGTCGTTCACCCACAGGCGGTACGGCATATGGGATGCCCTTAAAAGAATATGCCCCATCTTTTAGGTGACCACGCAGCCAACCGCACTCTGTCTCCACCTCTGCACGTCCCAGACGAGGGGTCTCGGCTATGTAAGCCAGGTATCCGGCAAGAGAGAGGAGGGACAGAACGCCGCAGCCAATGAGGAAAATACACCTGCGGGACACCACCAGGAATGGATTGACGTAGTGGCGACGGGCGTACTGGATCTCCTCCTGCTCTTCATCTTGGACCAAGTAACGATATTCTGTCCCCTCAGGGACCTCATATATATCATCACTCATCTTCTTGCTTCTTGGTGTAAATCATTCCTGTTGATTCAGAAAAACAATGGCTGGTTGTGTAATCAAATGAAATTTTTGTGATTGCTTCACAACCATCTTTTCTACAGCATTGTGGGTAATATCGACCGTTAAAGGAATAGTTCACTCAACAATGAAAACTCTGTTATCATCTACTCACCTTCAAGTTGTTGCAAACCTGTATAAAATTGTTTGTTCTGCTGAATTTTGAGCAATGTTTGTAACCAAACATTTTTTTGGGGCACCACTGACCTTTTTAAATTGACATTCTTCAAGCAGGAACTTTATGAATTGATACAGGTTTGAAAAAACGTAAGAGTGAATAAATGACCGCAGAAGCTTCATTTTTGGGTGAACTATCCCTTTAAGGTGTGCATGAATCTGTAGCCAACCTGAAATAGTAGGTGTGTACTCATTTCAACATTATACAATTTAGGACATATACTTACTGTACCTATTGACTACTATTTAGGACAGATAGTATGCACTAGCATGTGCTAAATGCTAACTATTAATGTATAACAACTATCGGCATTATGATGAAGCCTGTATTTCTTATGCATCCACCTTTTTCTCGTACGCGGAAGTAAGTGATGTGACGTTTTTCCCTTCCTGTGCGAGACTTGTGGTTCAACAGCCAGCTGGTAGAAAACCGTGTAGTGGGAGCACGCATAAAACATCATTTAAACAGTTAATATTTACTACACCTGCCATGTATGAACCAGTGTGAGGATGAAATTAAGAAGTGGCTTGATATATGAAGATACATTCAATCATTTCGTGTTGTTGATCGGAGGTGATGGGTCTTCAATGCGCAAATATAAAAGCACAGAGATATATCAGTATCTTTACTTGGCATGGGCCGGTATGAGATTTTGGTGGTAGGATAACCTTAAGCAAAAATACCAGTATTGCGGTTTTGACATTGCATTACTAAAATGTGTTATTTTTAACGCCTACGTATACAAACAACTTTTTAAAGCGACACCATGTAATTTTTCAACCTTCATAATACATTTTCAAGACCCTTGTGATAGTACATCGACTTTAAATAGGTTGAATGACATGTCTACCATAGCCTGGCAGGGTCTGTATAGTTTTTACTCGTACTTTAAAACTTAGGGTTTCTGGTAGTAACCAGAGCACAAACAAACCTACAAAATTCGACTGCTTTACGGCATATGTCACTTCCTCCACACAATATTTTTTTAACGTGAATTTTGCTGGAGGCTACTTAAGGAGTGTAGAGAGCAACTTCTAATATCTGACTCTGTGGCACCGTGTTAGTGTCATGGACCTATGACATGGGCGACCTGGGTTCGATTCCCCTTTAAGGCAATTTTTTATATAAACTCACGATCTTGATTCATACATAAATGCGATCTTCTTTATAAATTACGGCGATTATCTTGCATATAGTTCCCTGTATTCAGATGCTGCATTCACGTGTTCACATATTTACCTTTCTTTTACTGTTTATATTTACATTACAATCCAGGATGCTATAGCAGTCAAACTTGCTCAAACTCACACAGTGTAAAATCAAATAACACAGTGTAAAACCAAATACTATTCATTCACCAATCAGATCCGAGCGTTTCTCTCTTCTCTCTTCCTCATTTGCTGCGTTCCGCTGTCACTCACGCGACGTATTACAAAGCGGCAGACCTAAACGCATCGGTTTACTTGGATTTGGAGCGACAATTTTCACATAAAAGAGAGGAAATACGAGCGCCATTGCGCAAAATCCTGGTGGCGAGGGAGAGAGAGTCGATGCAATAATATTTGTTTGGAAAAAGGCAAGGAAATACTTCTGGTCGTTTCTCAATTGGAAGGCTGCAGCCTCCGGAGGTCAAACATGCAGGCTGCATACGTCATCAAGCCTGGCCCATTAAGGTAAACTGAGCATTACATACGCAAGTCATAAGCATACTGCAACAATTTACGATTAACTAAGTATAATAGTCACCTTTATTAATGTTAATATTCTGAAATAAGACAGTCTTGATGACGTATGCAGCTTAGAAATACGACATTCGGAGGCTGCAACCTTCAGATTGAGAAATGGCTTCTGCCACGAGTTCCTCATCAGAAAGTTGTAAAATGACTGCATTTCTCCCTGATGCCTCAAAATGTTGATCGTTTAGCGTTTTCAAGGTTTAGTTTTAAGGTTGGCCAGTTCTTTTTCTTTGCGACAGTGCTGCGGCGCTTGTGGCCTCTAGGGGCGCTAGGCGTGAAAAATACATGCCTAGCGCCCCCTAGTGGCCAAAAAGTTCCGTGGTGTGCCTTTAACTAGACACAATACATTTTCTTTTTAAGCAACATACAATATGTATGCCGGGTAAAAATAAAGCCTTTAAAAATTATAATTTATTTTTTATATTATTTTCTTTTAAAAATATATATTTTGTAATGTCAAATGTAAATTACATGACTTAATGATTTTATTAATTTTGTGTAAACACAACTTATACCTTGGAAACGGTATCACAGAAAATGTTAGTGGTTTTTAAACATTGACTCTTTAAATCCTTGGTATACCTTGAAACCAGCTTTACAATGTGAAAGTCAGTCGAGTGTTTGTACATGGAATTTACCAAGATTTCGTGTTTTTAACTTTTCAGGGGCTGGTTTAAAATGTCACAACTGTCCCACTGGTGAGTTTTTTCAAACGGCAATTTTTAATGGACTTGTTTATGGCGACGTCGAGCTTCACGCGGTCCGACACAGTCAGCAGTATCTTTCTTATTCAACACATTGTACGTTTTTTGAACAAACCATAATAAACATATTAAACTACTACATGTATTGAGTATTGTTTTCATCTTATGAAAATATTATTACATCCCTTCTTATGCGGTGGAGACATGAGCTTATGAAATTATTTTCTTACTTTTTAAAGTTTGCTTTTTCATTTAAAACATAACAAAAAGTACATGCAAACACATTACGAACTATTATAAACATTAACTAAGCAGATTATGTCATATATATTCTGTACTGTAATCGCATCTTTGTAATAATATATAGTAACAGAATAAATAAATCAGCTAAATCAGCATATTTTTATCAGCATAATATTAGTTGTTTTTAAACAATTATTGTATTTATTGTTTACTGGCAGTTTCTATGAAAGGTTTTACTGGATGGATTTGTAAATACAGATCATGAGTGCATGTGTGCCACATACACATTCAGTTCTTGTGAATTATGACTGAAGCAAATGTTTTGTAGAGATTTGCTGCGTTTGTATTAGCTATTATGGCAACTCCTAACTGCACTAATTATGTCGGTCTTCCTGGATTTCATAATAAACATTAAACAGCCAGTCAAAACGGCACACTTCGCAATAGACTACCATTAGCTTTAGTGGCTCACCAGAAGTCATAAACAGGAATGCTCAAAGATGGCGCGCCCACATTTATGTCAAGAAAAAGGTGGATACAGAAACTGTACTTTCAGGAGCATACAACTGATTAGGTGCACTTTCATTGTGAATATTTCATTAAGACATTTATAATTTTTACTGTATACTATTCCACATGATAAATACTGTAGTATACTTTAGTATTTACTATAGTACAATTCCTGGGTACTTTACTATGGTAAATATTAAACTATACTACAATATTTATTGCATTTGATCAATTAACTACAGTTAATATTACACAACACTAAATTAACAAACTATAAAATGAATTTAATATATTACAGTAAACTACAGTTTTCTATAGTAAATACTAAAGTTTACTACAGTATTTTTTAATGTGAGAACTGTGTTTACAAGTACTTACAGGAACATGCAAATGATTATCAGGGGTGTTCTCATTATATATGTCATTATAGCATTTAAATATTTAGATTAATTTGATGTAAACAGTGTTAATGCATTAAATAAGCTTAAAACAGTTTGACTTGTTGAATATAACAGCAAGAACAGTAAACAGTCTTTGTCTTGTAAATACAGGAAGAGAATAATCGGCGGAAATAATCCACCATGACGCCACAAAGTAAAACTTTTACATTTAACGCTTTCGTTTAATAATTCTACATGAGCTAAAAGTTATACGATTACACAAAACAGATTTTAGTGAACCAAGTTAACGTTAGCCCTCATACTTCAGACCTGAGGAACTTGTTTTACCATAGTATAAAGTTAAATTTACTGTACTGGATATAAAAGCGAATACAAATCGAAAGTGCTACAGTTTATAAATCTAACTAACTCTGGATCGATGACATAATTTATAAAAATTGATTATAACATTTATTATAACGTAACTGTTGGCTGCAAGAGCTAAACAACAAACAACACATGTGACGAAGTAACATGCTTACTCAATCTTAACCATTTATCCCTGCTTTATAAACCAGATATTGTACTGTTAAAGACTGATAAAATGAGATGCGTGTAATATATTTACCGTGTCAACAACATGCACGCGCAGTACCCGAGAACACGTTTGTGTATGTTGCTGCCTTTACGTGCTATAATAATTATGGTAAATACCAAAAGCCGACGTGGAAAATGCACATGAACATCCCCTCATGTGGTATTTTCCACTGGACAACTCGTATGCTGAGTACCAATTCGCATACTATATCCGTCCTAAATAGTATTCGAAACTAGAATAAGTACGTCCCAAATCGTAGTATGTTGTAATGAGTATCCCAAAGATCCCGGATGGTCTACTATTTCCGTTTAGAATTCGAAGTGCAGATCAATGAATGCACACTCTAACGGCTAATATTGCCCACAACCCATTGCGTCCGGGAGGGAGGAGCTCACACTGATCCTCTTGCTTATTTGTAGTAATGTGGCTGTACAAATATTAAACTTTATTATTCCAACGAAAGAAACATGGTTACTACACTTTTACTATAGTAAAAGCATGGTTCATTTTCATCTGGGTATTTTTGAGTTATATACATAAGTATAAAATTAAGTATAAAATACGTTAAACAATAGTAATACTATAAACTTTAAATATTTTGACTTTAAATAGGTAGCTTTCGTTACACACATTGCACATGAATGTCAGAACCAGCCGCCTTAAAAACGATCTGCGTTTGGTTGTAATGATGTCACAAGGTGACGATCTTTTTTTTCTTTGGGGCGGAACCAAAATTATGGAAGCTTGGTTCCGCCCGGAAGCGTTTTCGCCCGGACCGGAAAAAACGAACACCGGACTTCTGGTAAGCGCCGCGGGCGGGAAAATCGCCGAATTGGATGCACCTGTGCCTAATTATGAAGAGCGGTTGGTGATTGGAGGACACGCTAAACAGGGCAGTACTTAAGACAAAGTTTAATCACAGTTTGGGGTTGTTGTTTGGTGTGTTGAAGCACTGTGTTGTGCCCGTCTGGCGTGCCGCTGGTGGTTGTCTGGACTCTCTCTCCCACAGGCTGAAGTTGTATGGTGGCAAAGATATTCGGGGACCTGAAAGGGAAACAGAAAGGAATACATTGTAAACGGAGACGAAGTGAAACGGAACTGAGACGGGCCTCGATGTGAGTACTCAGATTATGTTGGAAATGCATTGCTATTAATCTGCCTTTGTGATAGATACCTCCAGGAGGAGAAGGGCGGCCCCACCCCTAAACCAGCGCGGTGGGCGAGCCGAAGGAATTCATACTGAAGCAGTCACAACGACGATACTACCAACTAGGCCGTATATTTCATCGCCCGACCCAACCTAAGCGAAGTGGAGGAAGACGGGTGTCCTTTGTGTTCACTAGAGTGTGGTGGGTGAGTCCTTGTGCTGTGGAAACCTTTATTTTGACGTGGTGCTGTATATATTGCTGTGGATTGCTGTGCATTATTGTGTGTCTTGTCAGATAAACCCCCGCCTTCATACACGTCGTCGAGAGAGGACGAAGAGGCTGTCGGCCCTTATCTACTTCAGTATAGCATACGTTGTGAGTGTGCTCCAGGTCTAAGGAAATAGTACGGTGATTCAGAACGATTTTGTCCCCGTCTAGACATTGGGTGAAATTGGAGAGTGGCGGCGAAGAACAGAAGGATTAGCAGATGTGTGAGTACGATCAGAGGCTGTCATTGTGGATGTGTTAAACTGTATAGAAATTGCTGTTGCAGAGTGAGAGGTGTAGGAACTTCCCCGTCCCGAGGTCTCTACAAAGGGGCGCCCCTGTCCAGTGTTCGATCACCTAACGGTAGCGAGGAGAGGGAAGCGCTCGGCCCGGTGAGACGGTGTGACGTCCACCCCTCTGTAACCATCGAGCCAGTCGAGAGGGTTCGCCCCCGACGTCACGTAGGAACTGCTTGTCCCAGCCGACACATCGCAAACACTTGACGTAAGCCTGCCACATTTGCTAGAAGTCATATCTACTAACCTCTTTGAGCCCGTTCATCGACAGATACGGAGAACACATTGTCTCCGGTTGTCACGGAGTGAGCGCCACGAGTGAAACCTGTACTTACGGTACGCTGAGTCCCGCAGAAGAGGTGAGAGCCATACGAATCGAATTAACTGCACCCTTGTGTCCTAGTCACCACCTGTGGAGAAGGAAAGAGAGAGAGTGAACAACACGAGAAGAAACGAGTGAAGCTTGTACTTACGGTACGCTGTGTCCCGCAGAAGAGGTGAGAGCCATACGAATCGAATTAACTGCACATTTGTGTCCTAGTCACCACCTGTGGAGAAGGAAAGAGAGAGAGTGAACAACACGAGGAGAAACGAGTGAAACTTGTACTTACGGTACGCTGTGTCCCGCAGAAGAGGTGAGAGCCATATGAATCGAATTAACTGCACCTTTGTGTCCTAGTCATCACCTGTGAAGAAATAGAAAGGAAAAGTGAGCGGCACGTCCAGAACTGTGCGAGAACAAGGGAGAAGGCTCCACGAAGTAAGCTAGGTGCTCAAACAGGACGTTACTTTTAACACTCACACTGCTTTGATTTCTGCCTCCAGGAAGAAGAAGGAGGGTGCCACGGATAGTAGAGACCAGGCAGAAGCCTGAGTCTCACATCCCAGCCCACAGGGCTTTGGACCCCCTCCCCGTTGCCCCCCTTCCTCCCTGTCACCCTCTTGGCCGTGGCCTACCTGGAGGGCAGAGCCAGATACTAGTTTTAATTTCCCTTCCCCATTTCCCCACTACATTTTAAATATTTAAACAAATAAATAAAGATTGTTTTATACGTACCTGTCCTCGTTGTTGTCTGGTCATTGGGTTGGTTTTGGGGACCTCCTCGAGGTGGAAGTTGAGAAGGGGCGTGGCTTTAGCCATTAGCAGCCAGCCCCTGGGTGTGACAGATTTTGGCGTAGTCGGCAGGGTTTCCACCTCGAGTTGAGTAACCAAGGTCGCCCAATGACCGACAACGCGGGGCCCGCAGCCCAACCCCGTGCCATGCCCGTCTTCATGGGTAGTCCTTGGATCCAGAAATATGGAGGAACAAAATCCGAGGTACGATTGGCAGAATGGAAAGCCCAGCTGGAGTACCTAGCCGACCTACAGGGTCTCAGCGCCGCCCAGCGGCTACAGTTTGTGTTAAACTCCCTGGATGGAGAAGCACGACGGGAGGTACAAGCCGCCCTCGAAGCCGTTAGAGCCACTGCCCAAACCGTATTTCAGTTCCTTACTGAACAGTATGGTGACCACACCCCCGTTGCTGTCCTTCGCTCCCAGTTCTTTTACTGCAAGCAGGGCCCCCGCCAACCAATTAGAGCTTTCGCCCTGAGGCTGCGAGAACAATTCACCCGGCTGCAGGCCCGTCGTGACCACGGGTTGGGGGATGGAGAGACCCTGCTACGAGACCAGTTTCTCTTGGGGCTGAAAGAGGGCCCGGTGAGACAGAGTCTGCGTGTCCAGTTTCGAAGGGACCCGGGTCTCACGTTTGAAGATTTGAAGAAAGAGGCCCTGGCCCTGGAAGGAGAGGAAACTGAAGTGGGTGAGCCCCCAGTGTGTGCGGCCATCAGTGGAGCAACATCGGCGCAACCCGAGGGCCCTGACTGGAAACAAGCATTGAAGGCTGAACTTTTGCAGGACGTCCGAGACCAGATGTCTGAATTGTCTAAAACTCTGGTGGGAGAGTTGCGCCAAGGACGGGCGCGGGAAGAACCACGGCCGGTGCCCCGAGACCGAGTGTACTCTGAGGGTGGCCGAGAGCCGCCCAGGCGCCTGAACCGCTTTAATCGGCCCCGTTTTGAATGGGACGAACAAGGGCGACCCATCTGCAACCGCTATGGAGAACCAGGTCACTATAGCCGCCAGTGTGGGCCCCGCAGGGCGTCAGAAGGGGGTTTTTAGGTCGACCGGCCACAGTGGGTCGTGTGGCCGGGACCCCTCGAGAAGACCCTGGAAGAGGAAGTAGCTCTAGGAGCCAGATGATTGGGCATAGCCCAGTGGCGAAGGTAAGAGTATGTGGTAAGGAGATCCAATGACTGGTAGACACCGGCTCCCAAGTGACGTTATTTGCTGAGAGCCTCTCTGAAGAAGTGTTTGGGAAACGAGGAGCACCGAGAGCGGAGGCCCCCTGGCTTACGTTAAAGGGCGCGAATGGCCTTGACATCCCATACATCGGCTACCGATTGACGGACCTAGAAGTCCAAGGAGTGGTGGTCCCCCAGAAGGGTGTGATTATTGCAAGACCACTGTCTGGGTGCACATCGAGCCCTGTTGGGCATGAACGTCCTCTCTGAGTGCTGGGAAGAATTGTTTCGGGCTAAGCCCGTATCGAAGATACCACCTGCTGAGAGGCCCAAGTGGGAGCGTGTGGTAGCCGACTGCCGAAGGGTGCAAATGAGTCAAGTACGCAGAGACCAGGAAGAGGTAGGAAGAGTGATGTGCCGTTTTGCTTTATCTGTCCCCGCAAGGAGTGAGGCTGTCGTATGGGCACGAGTACCGCCCCGAAGAGCTGGCTCGGAAGAATGGGTGCTTGTGGAGCCCCATGTGGATTGTCCACAGGTGGAGGTGGCCCGAGGTCTAACGACGGTCCGACGGGGGAGAGTCCCTGTGAGAATACGAAATGCACACCCATACGCAGTGCAATTGCATCGACATCAACGACTAGCCCGTTTGACGACGATTGCACCCCACCAGGTGAGAGAAGAGAGGGATGTCAGTTTTCGTCAGGTGTGCCCCATTGTCATCGAGGTGGCACTGACACAAGTAGACACCCCACGGGGTGGCACAGAGAGAGGTATGCCGAGCCACCTAGCGGGTGAGTCACTGCAAGGGGAAGGCTTAGAGCGAGCTCAGACACAGAAGTTACAGGCACTCCTCCAGAGATGGCAACATGTGTTTGCTACCCACGAGGAGGACTACGGATGCACCCAGGTGGTGGAACACCATATACCTACCGGGGATGCAGGACCCAGCCGGGAGAGATATCGCCCAATTCCACCCACCTTGTATACCGAGGTACGCACACTCCTGCAAGGCATGCTGCGGCGGGGTGTCGTTAGGGAAAGTAGCCGCCCGTGGGCGGCTCCCATTGTACTTGTGCAGAAGAAGATGGGGGCTTGGAGATTCTGCATAGACTATCGTAAACTGAACCTGGTGACTAAGAAGGACGCTTTCCCCTTACCACGGATCGAAGATTCACTCGCTGGCCTCACGCAGTCAGCCTGGTACTCCACTTTAGATCTGGCCAGTGGTTACTGGCAGGTGCAGGTAGCCGAAGCAGACTGGGAGAAGACCGCCTTTACAACCCCGTTTGGATTATTTGAATGGGACCGGATGCCCTTCGGGCTCTGCAACGCTCCGGCTACCTTTCAACGCTTGATGCAGCGGTGCTTGGGAGGTCAGTTGATGGAGTCAGTATTAGTTTACCTGGATGATGTGATTGTCTATTCCCCAGATTTTGATTCACATCTACGGCACCTCGAAGAAGTCTTGCGGGCCATGGAGAAGTACGGACTGAAATTACAGCCTGATAAATGTCATTAACTGCGACAAGAGGTCAACTTCCTGGGCCACGTGGTCAGTGCAGCTGGAGTGTCTGTGGATCCTGGAAAGGTATCGGCCGTGAAAGACTGGAAGGCCCCGAGGACAGTGAGGCAAGTGCGATCCTTTTTAGGATTTGTGGGGTATTATAGGCGTTTCATAAAGAACTTTTCTAAAATTGCTAAACCCCTTAACCAATTGCTAGTTGGCACAGGTCGTAACCGGGGCCGTGGGTCCCCCAACGTAGACTGGGATGTAAATTGTGAGTCCGCTTTCCAGACATTAAAGCAAGAGCTGTTACAGGCCCCTATCTTGGCTTACGCAGATTTCACGAAACCATTTCTCTTGTACACAGATGCCAGCAATCTCGGGCTGGGAGTGGTGCTGGCTCAACGGCAGGACGGAGTTGAGAGGGTCATCGCTTACGCTAGCCGGAGTCTCCACCCAGCCGAGAGGAACAACGCAAACTATAGTTCCTTTAAACTGGAGCTGCTGGCGATGAAATGGGCGTTAAGCGAAAAATTTAAAGACTACCTCTGGGGTGCCAAGGTAACGGTCATTACAGACAATAACCCGTTGGTACACTTACAGACGGCGAAGCTTGGAGCTGTGGAGCAGCGATGGGTAGCCCAACTAGCCAACTTCGACTATCAACTACAGTACCGACCGGGGCGTGAACACACGAACGCGGATGTCCTCTCAAGGCGGCCCGAAGCGGAAAGCCCAGGAGGAGCTAGCCCGGAGGAGGGCTATATGGTCGGAGTGGTGGATGCACCGGGCGGTAGACAGGAAGCCGTGCCTGAGAACTGGGGGTGGGACCCCCGCCGGTGGATGGAGAGACAGGCCCAGGACCAGGATGTGCGACCAGTAAGGGAGTGGCTGGAACAGGGCCGACTGCCGACACCAGCAGAGAGGTTAGCCCAGACAGATACTGGGAGGAGGCTGCTGGGGCAATGGGACAGGTTGGAGCTGAAGGAAGGCGTTCTGTGCAGAAGGATCAGTGATCCGAAGCTGGGAGAGGAAGTATGCCAGATTGTGGTGCCCGCGGCCGAGGTAACGGCTTTAGTCTCGGCTTACCACGATCAGGTGGGACACCAGGGACAGGAGAGGACTGTGTCCCTACTAAGGAGATTCTTCTATTGGCCCGGGCTAGAAGCCTCGGTGCACGCCCTAATTCAAGCTTGCCCAAGATGCACATTGTTTAAGTCCAGACGAGAGGTCCGAGCACCAATGGTACCCATCCATGCAAAGGCCCCCCTTCACATCATGGCCATGGACTTCCTGACACTGGGACGACCACGGGATCGCTATCAGAACATCTTAGTGATAACGGATCTATTCACGAAGTACGCATGGGCCATTCCTACCCTCGACCAGACCGCAACCACCACCGCCACGGCTTTATGGCGAGCTGTCTTTCAGACCTTTGGGTGCCCGGAGTTCTTACACTCGGACCAAGGAGCCAACTTTGAGTCCAGGGTAATCAGAGAGCTATGCCAGTTGTATGGTTGTACGAAAACTCACACCACTTCATATCATCCCCAGGGGAACGGCGGCTGTGAAAGATTTAATCAGACCCTGTTGGGGCTGCTGGGAACCTTGGACCAACGGCGACAGGACGATTGGGTGAGTGCATTGCCGAACCTCTTACAAGCCTATAACAACAGTATACATAGTACTACGGGGTACGCCCCTACTTACCTGATGTTCGGCAGACACATACGAATGCCCACCGACCTGGTCCTGGGAGTGGCAGCCGACCAAGAGGAAGCGAGTATGACGGAGTGGGTGGGGCGCCATCACCAGCGCTTGCACTTCGCCTATGAGCAGGTGTCGAAAAGAATACAGGTAGCAGGAGAGAGGAGTAAACGGTTGTACGACCGGACTGCGAGGGAGGCCCCTTTACTACCAGGTGAGAGGGTGCTGGTGAGAGATAACCGGCGGCAGGGGAAGGGGAAGCTGAGTGACTGCTGGGAGACCACCCCTTACGTAGTCTGTAGGCAACAGAGGCCGGGACAACCAGTATATACCATCCGGCCGGAAGGAAAGCCAGGCCCTGACCGTGTGGTGCACCGAAACATGATTCGCCCATGCCCTAACTATCCCAAAGCTGTGGAAGAAGTTCCCCCGGGACCTGTACCGGCGGCCCCCTGGATCGGAGGATGGGCTGTGATACCGGGAGAACCCGTGGTAGCGCCACCCCCAGTTGCCCCAAGAGAACCAGAAGTGGCCCCTGAACAGGCCGAGCCCGACTCACCCCCAAGGCGCTCTCAACGAGAGAACCGAGGCCGACCCCCTGCCCGTTACGGTGAGTGGACGACCCGAAGACGTTCTAGGGACTAGAACGCATTGGCGGGGGAGGATGTCACAAGGTGACGATCTTTTTTTTCTTTGGGGCGGAACCAAAATTATGGAAGTTTGGTTCCGCCCGGAAGTGTTTCCGCCCGGACCGGAAAAAATGAACACCGGACTTCCGGTAAGCGCCGCGGGCGGGAAAATCGCCGAATTGGATGCACCTGTGCCTTGTTATGAGGAGCGGTTGGTGATTGGAGGACACGCTAAACAGGGCAGTACTTAAGACAAAGTTTAATCACAGTTTGGTGTTGTTGTTTGGTGTGTTGAAGCGCTGTGTTGTGCCCGTTTGGTGTGCTGCTGGTGGTTGTCTGGACTCTCTCTCCCACAGGCTGAAGTTGTAAGGTGGCAAAGATATTCGGGGACCTGAAAGGGAAACGGAAAGGAATACATTTTAAACGGAGACGAAGTGAAACGGAACTGAGACGGGCCTCGATGTGAGTACTCAGATTATGTTGGAAACGCATTCCTATTAATCTGCCTTTGTGATAGATACCTCCAGGAGAAGGAGGGCGGCCCTACCCCTAAACTAGCGCGGTGGGTAAGCCGAAGGAATTCATACTGAAGCAGTCACAACGACGATACTACCAACTAGGCCGTATATTTCATCGCCCGATCCAACCTAAGCGAAGTGGAGGAAGACGGGTGTCCTTTGTGTTTACTAGAGTGTGGTGGGTGAGTCCTTGTGCTGTGGAAACCTTTATTTTGACGTGGTGCTGTATATATTGCTGTGGATTGCTGTGCATTATTGTGTGTCTTGTCAGATAAACCCCCGCCTTCATACACGTCGTCGAGAGAGGACGAAGAGGCTGTCGGCCCTTATCTACTTCAGTATAGCATATGTTGTGAGTGTGCTCCAGGTCTAAGGAAATAGTACGGTGATTCGGAACGATTTTTCCCCCGTGTAGACATTGGGTGAAATTGGAGAGTGACGGGGAAGAACAGAGGGATTAGCAGATGTGTGAGTACGATCAGAGGCTGTCATTGTGGATGTGTTAAACTGTATAGAAATTGCTGTTGCAGAGTGAGAGGTGTAGGAACTTCCCCGTCCCGAGGTCTCTACAAAGGGGCGCCCCTGTCCAGTGTTCGATCACCTAACGGTAGCGAGGAGAGGGAAGCGCTCGGCCCGGTGAGACGGTGTGACGTCCACCCCTCTGTAACCATCGAGCCAGTCGAGAGGGTTCGCCCCCGACGCCACGTAGGAACTGCTTGTCCCAGCCGACACTTGACGTAAGCCTGCCACATTGCTAGAAGTCATATCTACTAACCTCTTTGAGCCCGTTCATCGACAGATACGGAGAACCAATTGTCTCCGGTTGTCACGGAGTGAGCGCCACGAGTGAAACCTGTACTTACGGTACGCTGAGTCCCGCAGAAGAGGTGAGAGCCATACGAATCGAATTAACTGCACCTTTGTGTCCTAGTCACCACCTGTGGAGAAGGAAAGAGAGAGAGTGAACAACACGAGAAGAAACGAGTGAAACTTGTACTTACGGTACGCTGCGTCCCGCAGAAGAGGTGAGAGCCATACGAATCGAATTAACTGCACCCTTGTGTCCTAGTCACCACCTGTGGAGAAGGAAAGAGAGAGAGTGAACAACACGAGAAGAAACGAGTGAAGCTTGTACTTACGGTACGCTGTGTCCCGCAGAAGAGGTGAGAGCCATACGAATCGAATTAACTGCACCTTTGTGTCCTAGTCACCACCTGTGGAGAAGGAAAGAGAGAGAGTGAACAACACGAGGAGAAACGAGTGAAACTTGTACTTACGGTACGCTGTGTCCCGCAGAAGAGGTGAGAGCCATACGAATCGAATACACTGCACCCTTGTGTCCTAGTCACCACCTGTGGAGAAGGAAAGAGAGAGAGTGAACAACACGAGAAGAAACGAGTGAAACTTGTACTTACGGTACGCTGTGTCCCGCAGAAGAGGTGAGAGCCATACGAATCGAATTAACTGCACCTTTGTGTCCTAGTCATCACCTGTGGAGAAATAGAAAGGAAAAGTGAGCGGCACGTCCAGAACTGTGCGAGAACAAGGGAGAAGGCTCCACGAAGTAAGCTAGGTGCTCAAACAGGAAGTTACTTTTAACACTCACACTGCTTTGATTTCTGCCTCCAGGAAGAAGAAGGAGGGCGCCACGGATAGTAGAGACCAGGCAGGAGCCTGAGTCTCACATCCCAGCCCACAGGGCTTTGGACCCCCTCCCCGTTGCCCCCCTTCCTCCTTGTCACCCTCTTGGCCGTGGCCTACCTGGAGGGCAGAGCCAGATACTAGTTTTAATTTCCCTTCCCCATTTCCCCACTACATTTTAAATATTTAAACAAATAAATAAAGATTGTTTTTATACTTACCTGTCCTCGTTGTTGTCTGGTCATTGGGTTGGTTTTGGGGACCTCCTCGAGGTGAAAGTTGAGAAGGGGCGTGGCTTTAGCCATTAGCCGCCAGCCCCTGGGTGTGACAATGACGCTCTGCTGCTCCACTCCTCAACTTGGTAGAACACATTGTAAAATGTATTGTGAAAAACAACGATGAGAAAAAAAGATGGGAATAGTAAATAAAATTATATTGGACATAAGTTATAAGAATAAATTAAATATTGTTAACAGTCGTGGTGTGCGTAACTAGGCAACCACGTTTTCGTTCACGTTGCATGATGTCATCAAAGTATGTCCCAGAATGTGCATACTCATTTGCTACACACTCAAAAGTATGTATATTTTCCTCACAAAAACAGTACATACTTTTAGGTCGTAGTATAAGTAGGCGAATTGGGCCTCAGCAGTAGAATATTTTGACGTCCGAGGCTGCGTTCCACTCTAGTTTTAGACACGCACTCGCAAACTTCCCTAAGGTCAAATCCCTGTCGCCATTTTGAAGTGCGTTCCACTTCGTCAAGTGGACGTGGGAAGTTTGTATGGACAGACCCTCACTCCCTTGTTTTTGACCGAGGGAGTGAGTCTACTTCATATGGGGCCGTTTCTCAATATGCGTTCTTGTCTGTACTTGTGTTCTTGTAAAACGTCATCAGTCGCGGCCCAAGTACTGTTCCAAATCAAACGCTGCGTCCGAAACCGCCTACTTCCATACCATATAGTAGGCAAAGCAGTGCTTTTTGCATACTATATAGTATGGTAGTAGGCGATTTCGAACGCAGCAAAAGTTCGCATCAAGCCAAGTTCACATAACTTCCCCGGATGTGTTCTTGATCTGCCCATTTTATCGAGGATGCATCAGGAGTTGACTTGTGCTGACTTCTGACCGCCAAGTTTCCCAGAATGCATTTCGCGTCAACAGCAATGAATTCGAAATATTTCTCTTTCTGTGTCATAAAAGGTAGTTTTAAGGGCTGTTTAGTCGAGAATATAGTTGAATAAACTTCAAATATGTGGTCAGTTAGTTAAGATAGTGCCCATATAAAATTTCCTTTTGGATATGTGAGTTCCGGTGAATCAGCGGGTGGTCAGCGACGCATACAACGACGAGGGCAGCCTCATCTCGGCAAGTCCTTCTGAAATTTGCGGCGTTCTCAGTGCAGCTGCTCTGCCCTCCGGTGTCTTATCAAACATAAAATATTTCCTTTGGATATCTAACTGGCATTTTTTGTCTCATCAATTTTTTTCTCTTTATTATATGAAGTGTTATTTGTTATCCTTTTAACTGATGGTAAAGTTAAGTTTCATAACTTAAATCAAATATATTTTTTATATAATCTTAACACTGTATTAAATTACTGCGAAAAATCGCTGCAAAAGACGCATTCCAACAGGTTTTATCGTACTTTTTGCCAACTCCATTGACATGTATTAGATGTGCTGTGAGGTACGGTATTACTCCGCGCCGGGAACGTTGTTTGTATTCTTGCAATTGGCAAAGGTGGATTATCGCCACCAACTGGGCTGAAGTGTGTATTATTCAAGCTCTCAACGGAAGAATATACGGGTTTGAGGCGTTTGGAAAAATAGGTCCACAAGTTTACCACGAATGGTAAAACACCTGTTGGAAAGCATCTTTTGCAGCGATTTTTGTGTGAGCATATCAGTGAACACCCCTGACCACTCGCTGAGTTTCGCGTCTTTGTAGGCGAGGGTTTGGTGCATTTTGGGAGGGATTGTTCCGGTGCACCTGTGGACCCGTTGTAGAGGTGGGAGGTGATACAAGAAACACCCAAAAATTCTTGGGGCAGCCGCATATGTCGAAATTTCAGTCAAAACCGTTCTATTTCATCATAAACAATCTGAAAACAGGTCTTTAAGTGTAAAATACCGAACTTGTCCTTTAAAGGTGAGCACTCGGTCTTTAAAGTTGGCAGCCTCAGAAGTTCGCGAAAAGAACTGTAATGAGACGGCCTAACCTTCGGAGGACCCATAATTGGCGCCACTTGCAGCACACACCTGCCAGCAGGACACAGCGGAGACGTTTCTGACTTATTAAAATAAATATAAATTTATTTTAGAAAATATGACACGTTGATGTAGATTAAACTATTCAACAGTATATTCAATTAATCAACCTTAGAAATATACGCAACATAAAAAGAATTATATTAACACAAAACATAACTTATAATACTAAAACAGTAACAAACTTTTTTTTTGATAAATACACACTTTTATTTAATAAAGGTTTTAATTTTTTATTTTAGAATATCCAGCCATTATATGCAGCCATTGCAGGCGCGCAATGAATCTTGGGATATCCTCGGCTGTTAAGGATACATTTGTTCTATCCTTAACAGCGCGGAGAAATAAGGACGCATTTTGAGGCTTCATTCTAAGCATCCTTTGAATTTGGACGGCCTTACTAGCCTCAAGTCACGCTGCTGTGATGCAATCGGTCTTAAAATGCGTCCTAAGAAGGTCGCAGCCTTTGAATTGGGACACAGCCCCTGTGTATAGACTGTTTCATCGTGCACACGTGCGGTGACGCAATAAGTGTCTGGTCTGAACTTTACTTCCAGTTTCTGTTTGTTTAATGGTCTGACTAGTTGGTAAAACTGAACTCTTAAACAAATACCTCGTTGAAAAGAACCAATGTTTTGGGTTAATCTATGTGTTGTTTATTTTGCTTGCTATATACATAAACTACTTTAAAAGGACTTTGTTGTTAATTATTTTTCGCAGAGCTTACCAAAAGTTACGTGAGGACCCCGAAAGCCACTTGTTTATGTTACTGCTGAAACCGTCTATATACAGCCCTTGCAAATATTTTCATTAAATGCAAATCATGTTTTCTATGCTTATGTATGTTTAAAGTGTTCTGGTTATTAATTCCTAAAGGTAAACATTTAGCCTAACGATTTTAAGGTCCAAAGGTTTATTTACAAAAAATATACGTAACTAACTTTAAAAAAAATGCATAGTTTATTAAATTCATTTCATGACCTTTACTCACAGCTTAGCACCTTTATACTTTATTCATAATGTTAATGCTTAACTAATTGTACAGTAGTGTCCAAAAGATGATGTTTGCTTTAAATGGTTCAACTAAAACATCATGATATGAGGAGTATTTTATACCATAGCAGTTCATGCACTCAAAAAAATGAACTTTTACTTTTGCCAATTTTACTTAACTCTTTCATGTTGTGATAACTTAAAAAAATATTTAACATGTAAACTTAATTTAATCTAGTTTATTCAAAAAAAATGTGTCTTGTCAGCTTTACTTAAAACTTATTTGTTCAGCTAACATAACATTGTTGCATAGACTTGTATCTCATTGGCCGAGGATTTTGCAGTGTATTATGGGTAATTGTTGTTCTGGCACCCTCTTGCAGAAGTGTAGCAGCATTAGATAGGTAGGTAAGTAATAAGTGGCATGTATGAGTCAATGAACTTGTTTTGATATATTTTAGAACAAAACAAACAAACGGTTTGGAATGTAACATTGCATTTCAAATATGTTTGTGATATGTTTGATAAACTGTAATTTAAAAAAGGTCTATATGATGAGTTGCACAGCATGGACTTATTAATCTCTAATTAAAGAGGATGGAGTTTATAAAATGGCATTATTTTAAAACTTTTGTCATAATTCATTAAAATTTTCATGCACAATTAACTCAATTTTTATTTGTTGTCTCTACTAAGGTTTGTTGAGTTTACTTAAACTTCTTTTGTAAAATGAACTAAATTATTGTTTGTTGAGATTTAACAAATTGTGTGGAACCTGTTGACATAATATTTTTAATTAAACCCAACATTTCTTTTTTTGAGTGTATAATCTGGGTGTTATTCTAATACGCAAAAATGCACAGATAAACAAAAAGCCCATATGAAATAAAGCATTCGCTGACAATTTTATCACAATAAAATTATATTGATCTAGTTTTTATGAGTTTTTCATGTTGTTTCTGCAACTATTCTCCTGGGTCTTGGCTCATGAATCTTTGCGCATGTGTTGTGTGTCATTTATGACTCAATTTTAAAGCCTCTCTAAATTCTTCCCAGCTCAGCCCAACTTCAAAACGCACTTACAAAATCTTTAATACATGGTAGATTAATAATGTTTGAATAAAGGGCAGACATCTGTACACAAACGTAATATTTCCTTATTAATAATTTTTTTATAAAACATATTTTATGAAAAAATAAACAGTCGCACATAAATTTGCTTTGGCCTGTTCAGCAATTTATCTACAATAACCCAGAATTGAGTACCTGACAAAGCATGTGCGTTACTCAACATGTATTCATGCGTGTCATTGAATTATATATGAGCAACACCACAAAAGCAAATACATCTAGGCAAGAAATCAATTTTGGCTGTGATTAACAAACTCTATAAAGGTTTAATTGTTTTTAAATTGATTCAGATATTGATCCCTTCCCAACACAGAAGGTAATTTGTTGCTGGTGAAAGGCTTAAGAATTTAATATATTAATTCCAGTACACTGTTTTCAGATTACATGTATTTATAGGCAATCAAACCCACTGGTGAATGAAGTAAATCACGCAATAAACACATCTGAAAACAGATGAATAGTGAATATTTAGGTGCACTATTGAAGAGAGATATCTTCTTTTCGACTCCACCAGGGATGTATAATGGATAGCATGGCTATTCCTAACCTAAGATCCAGTGGGAATTTTTGCCCTTTCTTCAGAAAGCAGTTTATCATCTTCAGTATTGCTGATACCTCTGTTCAGGTATTTTCTTTATAAGAACACAGAAAGAAGGGGTTGCACGAATCTGCAGTACATAGATCACATCTACAGCATGTTTAATTCAAACACTGACCGTGAGTGCTGCGAGATCAGACTTGTATACACAAGTAGCTCTTTCTCATAAATTCTGCTCTGATGAAAAACAAGACACGACAAATCACATTATTTAAAGATTTATTAAACGCATAGAGGTATGTACAAAACCAATTATCCGTTTCACACGTTCGGCATATTAAAACAGTCATGCGTTCTGTTGCTTTGCTGAAGGTCTATAAATCAAAACATTGATGGATTATCAAAGAGCCTTCAATGAGTTTATTTCACATAGTGAAAAACAACACCTCATTCATCAATGCTGGTTTACTCTTAGAAGTCTCACTGGAGCATTGTAAACCAATGGGGAACCTTTACCCTTGGGGATAATGTCATTAAATAATAAATGTGGATTTACTGTTAAAAGCTAAAATATATTTGAGGCACTATTTGGGGTTCCTTAGATTGCCACACTTGAGGAACCCTCTGGTGAACCTGCAGGAACCCATTTGAAGGTACCTTAAAGCGGTACTCCAGCCAAATATCAAAACCATCCCATGATTTACTCACATGTCCATCATCTTTCAGAAGAACACATTTGGAGTTATTTTTAATGTCCTTGTTCTTTCAAGCTTCATTGCATTAATTCTTAACAGAGGCAATCCACACGGCTCCAATGGATCAACAAAGGTCTTCTGCGGGTAATCGATGCGATTGTGTAAGAAAAATATTTATATTTTAAACTTTATAAACTTGCAGTAACGCTGCCATCTTGGAGTTTTAGCATAGTGAGCACTCGTTGCCAAGGGTACGTTACGAAGTGACTCTTGTGAAATGTCCAAGATGGCGTCGTTACCGGAAGCTAGTTTTTAGAGTTTATAAAGTTTAAAATATGGATATTTTTCCTACATTACTATTAATTTGCATTGATTACCCCACAAAATACCTCCACCAACCCACTGGAGCCGTGTGGATTACCTCTGTGAGGAATGAATGCACTTTTTTGGGCGTCAAAGTCAGAAGTTCTTCCCTAATCCCTGTTTTCTCCCATTATAAGCTTGGAAAAGCAAAACATTTACTACAATTATTCCAAACATGTCAATCTGAAAGATGATGGACATATCCCAGCAAGCAATAAGCGAGACGGCTAACAATACACCCAGTATAGTCCGGCTATGAGTACCCACTTCTACCATAAATAACCTTGAATTTGGTTACATGCCGGTTTTGCCAAAACTATGTGCGAGATGGACGATATTCCACCATGTAAGCAAAGTCAACAGGTTTTCAAGGTGATTGCTTTCATTTCTTTTACATGTTCTAAGCGTA
The DNA here is from genome assembly GCF_027580225.2 of Misgurnus anguillicaudatus. Lineage (NCBI taxonomy): Eukaryota > Metazoa > Chordata > Actinopteri > Cypriniformes > Cobitidae > Misgurnus > Misgurnus anguillicaudatus. The sequence goes on from NC_073351.2 coordinate 10,609,222, forward strand.
TACTCATAATCCATTCTTGGGCTATGGTTAGACATCTATTTGACTTTCACCAACAGCCCAAATGCAGCCTTGTTTGAGCCAAAATTGCTTGCTGGGACGCATCTCGTATTGCCCGAGGGTGAGCACATCATGGGATAATTTTGATATTTAGCTGGAGTATCTAAGTTGAGGTAAGAACATAGTAATATTGAAAAACTGGTGTTTTCCTTTAAAAGTTTTTTCACAGCGATGCCATAAAAGAACCATTTTTGGTTTCTCAAAAGCCATTCAGTTATACCTTTAATAACTTTTAATAATCTGAAGAACTGTTTTTCATCAAAAACAACCTTTGGTGAAACCGAAAGCTTCTTAAATGTTCCTTATCGAAGCATTACAGAATTAGTCAATTTTCTAAAAAAAAATTCCAGACAATTCACCCACCACCATGTCATCCAAAATGCCGATGTCCTTCCCTGTTCAGTCAAGAAGAAACCATGCTATCCAAGGAAAACATTCCAGGACTCCTCCCATTCCAATGGACTTCAATGTCGTCTATCTCCGGTCCTGTGACGCGCCACGGAGACCTCACGCAATTGCGTAATGCCGTGGAAAGGTCATGTGTTACATATATGAAACGCACATTTGCGGACAATTTTATACAATAAACTGACACAAAGACATTAATTAGTATCATTCGACATACAACAACATCAGAACGGTCCTCTTTCTCCACACTTGTAAACACTGGGGTGTAGTTTCGCATACGTACTCCGTGACCTTTTGAACGTAACATGAACGGAGATATACAAGAAGTTGTGGTTTAAAGTGCATATTTTTATTTTTCTTGTCAAAAATGACAATCGTTTCGCTAGATAAGACCCTTATGCCTAGTTTGGGATCATTTAGAGTCCTTTGAAACTCTGTTAAAACTGCAATTTTAAACTGCATTAAAAATGTTAGGTGTTGGGGTCCATTAAAGTTCATTTAAATGAGAAAAATCCTGGAATGTTTTCCCCAAAAAACAATTTCTTCTCGACTGAACAAAAAAAACACCAACATCCTGAACGACATAGTGGTGAGTAAATTATCTGGATTTTTTTTTAAGAAAACAGACTAACCCTTTAAGCAAAAAATGGTTCTTCTATGACATCATCAAGCACCTATACATTTTTAAGAGAGTAGATTACTCAGATGCAGTTAGTGCCATTAAGGGTGCCCAAAGGTTCTCCAAAGGGTTCCTTAATCTTTTCATTTATACAGTATTTACTAAAAAGCTTAAACTTCATCCCAACTGTTCTGTGAAACTTCGACGGCAAACCGAATAGAAACGAAACTGAAGTAAACAGCTGTCTAATTGACTTCATCTCAGCCAGTCAATTATTCTGTTCAGTGAAACTAAGTATCTAAATGAGCAAGACAGCATTCATGTTGACTGAGGGATATGTAATGGGATAACAAGAGTTTGCACTGGGGCTCAAAAGTCATTTGCTTACAGATTAAATCAGCACAAAAATATGGCAGAAAATGGCTCAGATGCAAAAAAAACAAACTATGTGAAAACTAAAAGAAAATCATTATACAGTTGTGCTAGTAGAAAAATGGCATTTATAGACATCAGCAGCACTGCATCTGTCCCTTAATTAATATGATAATCTCCTGGCACACGTGCGTGATTTGAGTCCTCCAGTGTCATTGTAGCAACCAGCCAATGTCTTTCACTCATCTTACAAACAGTTTGGCTGTGATCATGACCTGTGAATGATTTACTTTGACGTCAGCCCCAGTTATAAAAGTAGATCTTCTGCCAAATGGGCAAGTAGTCCATCAGTGGACCTGAGAGGACAGCAAAATACAGTCAGCACATAACTTTTAGCTTCTTAAAAGCTTTTTATGTGATGGCACTTTATATCCACTGCGAGAGATAGATTCACGACTTACGTGCAACCAAACCAACTCCAGGAACATAATCTGCCAGGAAGCGGAGAAGTAACAGGATCTTCGCCCTGTATTTGTATACAAAAGTGTGCATTAGATCACTGAACAAGAGGAAACATAAAATATCATGATGATCACTTAAGTAGATTATAAACACACCTCTCCTCACCAAGCCTCCAATAGTAGTAATACTGTAGTATACAGCACATCACATCATATCAAAAAACTGAATTCATGTAATGAACAGACACAAACCCTCGACTCGCAAACATAAGGAATGCAAGATACTTACTCAGAGTATCGGTCATAGAAAGGGGAGCGAAGCAGGTAGTACAGGAGAAGAAAAGCCCGTCTCCTCATCTCAGCTCTCTCCCTGCGGTTCATCGTCTTCATGTCACTTAGTAAACTGAAACTTAAGAACCAGAAACAGTCTGAACTTCTTCAGATCTTCACACGCTATGAAACACAGCGACCGAGAGCCTGAGATAAGATGAGCCCTTTACCTGGTTATCTCTAGGAGACCAGAGACGATCCACGGTTTCCAGGAATGTTTTCCGAAAAGCCCAAGACTGGACACTTCGAAATGTTAAGAATGATGGACGTCAAAATGTTCAAACATTGACAGCATCTGTGTGACGAAACCGTTACCACTATAATCAAGTAGATTTACCCCAAATTGGAGTAAACACGGTCGGAGTAACTATTATAATTTAAGATTATATAATTATTTAATTCTTAAAAATATATATTATAAAGAGCTCTGTAAAACTTAAATTAAAAGTTTTTGTCGTCAAAGTCATAAAAAATAAAATGGCACAAAGGATACGATGAACGAGGGGTCGTGCTATGTACATTGACTCAGCAATGGTTTCCTGAAGACCCAGAGGGGTGCGGCTTGGGTGAAGCTCCTCTTCCTGATTTCTACTTATTGACATTTTCTGAGGGAGACCCCAAAGTCGAGACTGCAATGATGATGCTGAGGAAAAGCAGAAGCACACAGTTTGTCATATAAGTACATGTACATGAAGAGATGAGATGCAAAACCCTCTAATGCTGCGTTCACACCAGCCGCGGTAGAGGCGTCAAGCGCAAATGATTTTAATGTTAAGTCAATGTGAAGATGCATTGACGCACGTCTGGAGGTCTCGCGGTGCGAATGAGGCGTTTAGTGCGGCGCGGTAGAAACGATCCCGCCTCTTTTGGCGTCTTGTTCGCGCGAATGGTGAGCGCGAGTTGAAAAATTTGAACTTTGGCGGAAAAAAAACAGCGTTAACCAATCAGGAGCTTGCTCTAGTAGTGACGTGATTACAGAAAGCGAGCGGAGTCGCAGAAGCCTATGGAAGGCCCTCCCATGACACAAATTTCTCTGTGAATGTCTCGATGACTAGAATTTCAAGTGCGGCTTTCACGTGCGAATGGAGTAAACTCAAAATGTTCAAGCGGCAAACTAGACGCAATTTTGAGGCCTCAAACGCGGCTGGTGTGAACCCACGGTACGTGCGTCTGACATGTTTTCTTGAAAAGTAATATTTTTTATCAGCCTCTTAATGGATTTTGCCAACAAAGCTGTATTTCTGAATGGCCTGAGCCCGGGATTAAGCGGATTTGAAGCTAAAGTATTTGATGAACGTATTATACGTGCGAGAGCATTTGGTTAATATAATTATCTCATTTTGACGGAGGTGGCGTTTAGCGGCTTTTGATTCTGAGCTCTTCATATTCAGAAAGAGCAATAATCAACTGTCAGCGATTGAGGGACATATGTAAATAAAGTGATATAAATAATGTTTTTCTAAATGTAAACTGTTAACATATTTCCTGGAACTCATTTGCATATGTTAAAGGACACACCCAAAACGGCACATTTTTGCTCACACCTACAAAGTGGCAATTTTAACATGCTATAATAAATTATCTAACGTATTTTTCGGTCTATAAGCCGCGTTTTTTTCATAACTTGGCTGGTGCTGCGTCTTATAGTCAGGTGCGCCTTGTAAGTCAGTATGAATTAATTTGGACATTTATGAGGCAAGAGCCGCAAGAGTCCGCTATATGCTGCTTCTGTATTTATGTAATTCAATGGATTCAGTAATGTGGAATGACGAGTATGCGAACTTCACTCTAGTTGGCTTGTTCGGTTAATTTAGCCGATTCAACCTTCCAGGTAAGTTCTGTATGCTTTGGTTTATCGTTTAAATAACTGATAATATTACTTTAACGTACAGACATCTAGTCAGCTTGCTGTTCTGTCTGCTATTGTTTAGTTGAATAACTTGCTTTTCCAGATAAAATGTCTGTTCTTCGGCTTGGATTTTGTGAAATAATTTTCTAAATAAACGCGACGTATAGTCTACTGTGACTTATATATGTTATTTCGTCTTAATGACGCATTTTTGAATGATGCGGCTTATACTCCGTAAGGTACGGTATATGCTATTTTGAGCTAAAACTTAACATACATACTCTGGGGACACCAAAGATTTATTTTACATCTTAAAAAATCTTGTGACATGTCCCCTTTTAAGGAGGCTTGCCAAAAAATTACACACAACATATGTGCATGTTTATAAAGGCATAGCCCATTACAATGAATATAAAACATTACCACAAAAGAGGATCAACAAATATTAATAACAGATAAAATTGTAGTCATTGTATAAATTATTTTGTCCAAGAAATACCTTAACAAGCTTATTGTTTTGTCTCATATTTTGTACCATATGCCTCATATTTTAATGGCTTAATCTAACCCGAGGCACCAGAGCAATGTCTGTGGTAACCGTGGTATAAGAGAAAAAATTGACTCTGGCCCTTTAAAATATTTAAAAATAATGCACACCCACGGTGTAACGGCATTACCACCTTGGCCCCCCATCAGTTATTCCTTACATATGTTACACACAATCTCTTTGCCTAAATGGCAACTTAAGTTGCACATCATACCCCAGTCCACCCTACATGAAAAAGGAGCGCTTAACCCAGTTTAAGATGCTGGGTAATGTCTTCCGAAGAAAATGAAATATAGAAGTGATGGATATCTCCGGGTCTTACTGTTTCCCAGAGGTCGTATCACTCTTCCTGAACGCTGACCCACAAATGCAGCGTCCTCCTCCTCTTCAGCATTCTTCTCTGTGTTAGGAAATCAATGCATGAGTGTAGCAGAGAGGAAACGGGCACTTAGCAGACACTTTACATCCTATAGAAACCACTGACAGAAACAGACAGCCTCCCCTTGAGCAACCCGCAGGTCCTGTCTCAGCTCTACATATTACTGATCTGATTGATACAATGACACCATACACTTCCATAGAGAGTGATGACATCTGCATAAGGAATATGAATTCTTTAAACATCTAGTCACAGTGCAAGGCGGGATTTACTGTATATATAATGAAATATATTTATAAATCTATATACAAAAAGATATTTTAACCTTTGACGGAGATATGTATTAACAGGTAAATAGTTTTTTTGATGTTCCACACATATCTGTGCTCTCTCACCTCCACTGCAGAGCTGTGAACCCCTGTCCAGAGGAGTTATAGGTGGTGATGTCTGGATGCCTGATTTGTACCAGAAAAGCAGGAGACAGCGCAGTATTGCTCTGAAAACACAAGAGATTGGATATATTTGACACAAATGGGAGGACGAGAAAAATAATCAGGACACAGTAAAGATGATGATAATCTGATTATATTAAAGTAACAACTCAACAATGAATGGGGAGAATTCAAATTCTGCCAATGTTTATTCATTGTATCATTACAAAACACCTTTCTTCAGAAGTTACTGAAAGCTAGATTGGAGAGGTAAATGTTTCTTATTTTTTAGGAAAATTAGTTCACCCCAAAACAAAAACCCTCAAACATTCATGCCATCCCAGATGTATATGACTTTTATCAGTTGAACATGTGTCATTTTGTGTGTCTTCATGAAATTTTATATGACAAGTAGTCCAACTAGATTCGAAGTTATCAGTGTGCTGCCATATTTGATTTAAAGTCTCAGTTTGTCACACCACAGAAAAAGGGTGTTATTAACCACTCAGCCAAATCTGAAGGATTAAAAAATGCCAAGTAAATAAAATAAGTTATCAAAATCTTGGATTTTGATGCTGGGGCGTGTCCACCAAGCGTGCTGCACAAACCCTGAAAAGCGAAGCCAAAACGTCTCGGTCGCCCCCCTAGTGACTGGTCCTAGTATTGGTCAAAAACCCCACCTCCCTCATGTTATTTAATGGAACTTGAGACCAACTAAACAATTTAATAACACTGGTGGTGTGACGTCATGATTGACAGCTGTGATATGTGCATTCTGCGAGAGCAAGGCCTTGATTTCGCGACTTCACTTCCTGCTCACTACTGCGCAGGACTGGTCCCGCAATCGCTACTGCGCAGACTCAAGACCCAAGATGTCAGTGCTGTATCGGGACACTGGCGGCTTCACTTTACACCAATGGAAGAGAGCGAACTGGCGTCGTCCATATTTTTTACAGTCTATAATGTCTATTATCAGCGCTGAAACCATGCCCACTCACGGGAAAGCTGCAGTCTCTTTTAACTTTTAAATATAGGGTATGCATGTGACGTCACCTTCAGCAAAAATGACTGCGGTTACGCCCACTGAGTGGCAAAAGACATTGCGGCAACATTTGAGTACAGTGTGAAATCAGCGAAAACACGGGAAAAACGCGTCTAAACCACTGATCTATATAAATGACTGGATTGCGCATGACGTCACAACTGTGAAGCCACCGCGCCGCCATGTTGGTATACCCAAACATTCTATTAAATCAATGGACGCGATCAGATTTTAATGATAAAACATAACTTTACTATTCTTCCTTTTTATATCTGAAGTTACCCTGTACATTATTACAACACAAACGTCCTAAGCATGTACACAGTTCTTTACTGAAAGTTGTACATTTTAGTTATTATACATTCATCTTCATTACAGTATCAGATCAGCAGACAGACCGCAGCATATTTAATATTAATGATAAACGTGCTCATTCTGAAATCTAAATAAATAATCATACTTTGTACCGTATGTGCATGCAATAATTTGCTGGTTTTATGTTATCTAAACTTACAAGTTACCTAAACTTATTTTGAGAAATAATCCATTTATAGAAACGCATACAATTTTGTATTACTTTAAAAAAAATCCCAACATGTAATACTCATTTCAAGCTGTGGAGGCCGCTGTTATGTCATGCACATAGAGCATTCTGTGTAAATGATGTGTAATGGTTGTGGTGAATTATTACTACAGTTTACTATAGTAAATCTCATGGTATCTATCAACTATAGTTTTAACACTTATTTTAACTTATTATTTATCTTGACAAGAGATGAGTTGCTACAATTTATAAAATGAAGTTGACTTATTTCAACTATATTTTATAAGTTACTCATCTCTAGTCAAGATAAATAATAGGAAGTTAAAATTACTTTTTTAATTGAAAAATTTTTTTAAGGCAGAAATTTTTTTTTACACTGTACCGTTTTTAATTTTACATTCATATAGCCAATCTCAGTGTTAATCTATTACCCATACACGTGTGTTTATAGTCAGGGTACCCTTTAAGCCACCTTCTCAAGAGGGCCTTACTTAGCAATCTGAATGAGAACAATGACAAGCCAACGTCCACCTTCTCCCCACAGCTTGGAGGCGGCCATCTCAGTAAAAACCTCCACGTACTCCAGGACCGACAACCAGGTTAGCAGCCTCTGTTGGGAAAGAGACTACAGAAAACACATCATTTAAATGAGATCGTTCTGGACAACGCACACATATGCGTGGTATTTTGCTGAATGCTTGAGGTCAGTGGTCTATCACACGTCGAGTTCATATAAACTCAAACGGCCTCTGAGGAGATCCATTAAGGTCACGGATTAAGAGCCCTGGGCTATGAACGCAAACCCATTTGTCCTTTCCCCGCGGCTGAGACCTGGCGTTTACTGCCGCTCTGAAAGCGCTCGGGCTTTATATGCGTTTATTTCTTTACACTGGCGATGGCACGCACAAAAAAAATACGTCTCTCAAGCACAACGTCTCTGTAGAGTTTGCTTGCTCACAAAAATATGTCTGGTTTTCTGAAAGGGTCAGATGTACTTCCCATGCCCCCGTTCACAAGCTAGTGAGGACCGAACAGGGCTGTCATCAGCGGGGTGAAAAGGTGGACAACAATGAAGTTTGTTGTAGAGCAGCGAAAGAGGCTTGAACCAAATGACTTGCGAAATGAAGTCCTTGACATTGCGAAATCAAAAAAGCGGCAACTTTGAACCTGCCAAGCTTGCATCAGCTTTGAGTTCAGTTGCATGCTCTCTCTTGAAGCCGAGACAGACTGCGTATTAACTTTTTAACTATATGGTGGTTACCATGCCAACTGCACATGCTCTCTACCTTATGCAGGCTTTGTAGGGAAGCTAAGGATAAGCAGATGAGAGAAAGAGACTGTGGATATTAAAATCTGTCTTGGGTAGCAATCACAAGTGGTCAGATGAGACAGATTACACCTGGTTGCTGTTTACACCTGATGTTTACTTGCATTTTAAATGCGTCCCTGTCACGATCTGAGATTTCCTGTTGCTTTCAAATACACATCTCGGTTTTAATCTCACTGCAACACGAAACACTGAGCAGAATGAAAATGAATCACTTTCAGTGGTAACTGTTTAAACTGTTCATCAGATGATCTTACAACATCTTCATCAGACAAACTCAATTTTAAGCATGCATATGCACATGCTTTTTTAAACTGTAAAAATCAGCAGGTTATTTCAAGAAAATCTGGGTGATTGACAGGTCAGTAGGGGTGGGAGGGAGGTCTGGGAGGATATTTACAGTCCAGATGTGATGTAGTTGAAGTGACCAGATTACTATTTGCACTAATATTTTTATCACACCTAAAATTGATGTTAATACCAAAAGGACTGAGTGATAAGGCAGAGAGCGTTACATGCATTACCTCAGGCAACTTCCGAGACAGATTCTTTCTTAAGATGCCATCATTCAGCAGCACTAGCAAGTTTGATGCGGAGTAAACTATGAAGGAAAGGGAGAAACACAAAGATCAAAGAAAAAATTATACTATTACATAATAGACATTAAAATACATGAAATAGGGAGCAGATGCAGTTAAAGGCGAGGTGTGTGATTTTTGGAAAACACTTTGGAAAAGGGAGAACTTATAGCCAATGAGCAGTAAGGGGCGTGTTGCCTGGGTTGCGTATGTGTGGACCGGGTCTATCAAATTAAGGCCCGGATTTTACTGGGGTAGGGCCGTGTTTGTTAAGGTGATTTTAAATGTCAACATTGTCTTTTAGAGATCATGCACCCCGCCTTTAAAGAGTATTCCTTAAAGGATTAGTCAATTTTCTTAAAAAAAAATCCAGATAATTTACTCACCACCATGTCTTCCGAAATGTTGATGTCTATCTTTGTTCAGTCAAGAAGAAATTACGTTTTTTGAGGAAAACATTCCAGGATTTTTCTCATTTTAATGGAATTTTTATGGACCCCAACACTTAACAGTTTTAATGCAGTTTAAAATTACAGTTTCAAAGGACTCAATGATTCCAAACGAGGCATAAGAGTCTTATTTAGCCAAACGATCGTCATTTTTGGCAAGAAAAATAAAAAATATGCACTTTTAAATCACAACTTATCGTCTTCCTCCGTTCGTGTGACGAGCCAGCACAACCTCACATAATTGCGTAAGGACATTGAAAGGTCACGTGTTACATATATGAAACGCAAATTTGCGGACCATTTTAAACAATAAACTGACACAAAGACATTATTTAGTATCATTCCACATACAACAACGTCAGAACGGTCCACTTTCTCCACACTTGTAAACACCGGGGCGTAGTTTCGCATACGTCATCCGTGACCTCTTGACGTGATGAAGTATTGTGTGGGGTTGCGCTGGCGCGTCGCAGGACCGGGGGAAGACGGGAGGTTGTGGTTTAAAAGTGCATTTTTTTTTTCTTGCCAAAAATGACAATCGATTCGCTAGATAAGACCCTTATTCCTCGTTTGAGGTCATTTGGAGTCCTTTGGGGCTGCAATTTTGAACCGCATTAAAACTTTTAAATGTTGGGGTCCCATAAAGTCCATTAAAATGAGAAAAATCCTGGAATGTTTTCCTCAAAAAACATAATTTCTTCTCGACTGAACAAAGAAAGACATCAACATTTTGGATGACATGGTGGTGAGTAAATTATTTGGATTTTTTTTAAAGAAAATTGACTAATCCTTTAAATGCATATAACATGAACAACGTAAAATATTATGTGAATTATTTAATCATAGTGTAACAGACATGTATGCTCCTGGAACAATGAATAATGTCTCTGTAAATTAGACTAAGGCTAAGCACCTCATTACACATTCCTAATTATGTGAGCTTAAATATTATGTAAAATATTAGGAATTATGACTCTATGGGCAAATGCACTGGGACGCATTGCACTCAAATTCAAATGCCAGAACATTTCTTCATTATCATTTCCTATTTAATCTCTAATCGGCTCTTTCTTTGAAATGTAAAAAACCTTTTTAAAAGCATGACATAAAACTTTGAATCCAACTTACCCAACTCAGACAGTACATGAGAGTCTGAGAATCGACCTGTAATAATACGAAAACATAATTATGTCATGTTATACCACAGGGCTGTTGAATGCTTTATTTTGATTGGTTGAGAAATGTTTCATGTGAATGCATTATTTTTCGATAAACGCACACCTGACCTGTCATGTCTTAAAATAACCACCAGAGCAATGTCTGTGGTAACCGTGGTAAAGCAGAATTATTGACTCAGGCCCTTTGAATTATATTGAAAATAATGCACACCCGCGGTCTAACCAACGGCTCGTCGTCAATTATTCCTCACATAATTTAAGTAATTAAGTAAATAAATATACACACTACTGTTAAAATATATATAGGGTTACTTAGATTTTCAACTACATTTTCGTTATCATTTATTTAACATTTTAATTTAGTGCTTGCCTTATATTTTATTTATTACATTGTATAGCAATGTGCTTTTAATGTGCTTTGTAAATAAATTGGAACTGGACATTTTTAGAGTAATAAGCACGTATGAAACTATTGAATACACAAACATAACATTGAAAATTATGAAAAAAGTAAGTGCGCAAGACTGTCCCATGTCTTAAAACCGGCAAAGTGCAGTGCCCTTAACGCACACTAAACCCACACTTTCTAGAATACCGCTTCGAAGTGGTATTCAAGGCTAAACGGATCCCGTCATGCATCATGTTCAGGATGTAAATCATGAGACTTTTGCCCAAATCTATCTATACTATTTTGGTAGTATAACGGAAGTGTTCCACATTTAATTGGTGCAAACATTGTTATGTATTTTTTAAAACATCTGTAACTGCTTTTATAAAATTAAAACAACATTAATGGTGTCGTTTATTCAGGGACTACTACATAACCAATAAACTTTAATAAAGCTACATGGAAAGAATTCTGAAAAGTTTCAGATAACTGTAGATAATATTCTTTAAATGTTCATTTATTTATTCATTTGTTTATGTGTTTATTTTATTTAAAGCAAACCTTAAAAATATATATTTGAAGGAGCCTAAATAAAAAAATTAATACGTTTTGGTGCAAATTGCTGCCACTGTCTGGATAGACATTTTAACACTTGCTAAGTGTGTCCCATCGGGTGAATAATTTTTACATGCACGCTTGGGATCTTCACGCCCACTAGAACACTTGGGCCAAATACAGGAAATTCGTCATGTCAGTATTCAATTGGTCAAGTGCAAAGACTGCAAGTGTGGTGGACGCAGCCTAGAACTCATACTAAAGAAATCTTATGCAGCTGTTTGATGAATCACCCTGATATGTTTACTCTTGATGTATCGAGTTATTTATTCTTATTGGCTGTTTTTTCCCATTATTAGGTGCAAAATAATCATTAATTTGAAAAGCATATTAAAACTTCCTTTGTTTTGGAATGCAAAAAAAATATTTTCTTCACATAAAAAATCCTAAACTCTAAAAGATTTTTAGCTTCAAGTGAGCCAAAACTTTTTGTAGTGTACATACACTGGGCAGTTAACATGAGGTCAGGCATTGACATCAGTGTTACATGAAACATTAGGTTTTTGTGACATGAACTATTTAAGCGAACCGCAAAATGTTCAAAGGTGATGCAAAACGAAATATCGACCAGTTCCAGCTCCTAAAACATGCAATTTCCCTTAAACGTCATATGAATTTCAACTCAAACACTGCAGACAAATGCATCATACACTATAACATTTTTTAGAAACGTGTTTATGATATATGATTGTCAGTTATGATAAATGTGAAAGGCTGTGTTTACTTTCACTTTGTGAGTCTCTCACCTGCGATCAGGTAACTGAGAGTGCGCACTGCGCCCTCCAGTTGAGCCGTGGCCGCTGGGTTTGTCTTGACATACTCCTGATAGCGCTCATAAAGACGAGTGAGTTTATCCAGACACAATGCTGTCATCACAACCGTATCAGTTAGTTCTCAATCACAAAACACATCAGAAAACACACGCAGTGCAGCGAGACTCACACTTCCGCATACACAATGCGCTCTCTCGTGACGACATTTCCTGTACGGCGTGCGCTACATTTAAAGGGACAGTAACAGTTTAGAATTTCACTGTGATGTTTACAGCACATTACCTTGCTGTCACTTTATATTATTTACGTCAAAACGGTATTTTTTGAAACAATTTGATATGAAACGTATATTCGATATATACCATATTGAGTGTGTACTGTGCAGAGTATGCACATTTACTGTATACATGCTGCCATACTAACCTACTGGCAAAACTGTATGAAAAATTACTTCATCTTCCAGTTTCATAAAATATATGCACTAAGCAGTATGCTAGAATTTCATATGTTTTTCTAACCAGCAATCTATTAAAACCTTTATGCGGGTCATGCAGAAGAGACAGGGATTTGAAAACCTCTAGATGCATGACCCAAAATTGAATATAGCCCACAACATCATCTCTCTCACGTGCACTGGTATAAATCAAGCATATGAGTTTATAGCTGTAATCCAATTTCATTCCTTTAAGAGGTTAATGATCCATTTCTCACTTTATCTAGAGTAACTGAAGACTAGAGGAAGTGAGTTAGAGTGTTATACTGTTAAAGTGTACTGGCTTATGCTTAGGCAGACCAGCTGTTATCAGTCAACATCTAAAAATAGCAGAAATGATCACCAGAAGGAAGAATTTTGCTGTTTGATAAGAAGTTTATAAGCTCAGTTTTGCCTCTTAAAGCACAATACTCCAGCCAAATATCAAATTACCCCATGACCCTCAAGCAATCCGAGATACATATGTCCATCATCTTTCAAATGAACACATCTGGAGTTATTTTGGTAAATGTTTTTGCTTTTCCAAGCTTATAATGGGAGAAAACAGGGATCAGGGAACAACTTCTGACTTTAAAGCCCCAAAAAAGTGCATTTGTCGAAACCGATGGTGTAGTGGACAGTGCTCCATATGGTGCAGACGCATTTCCGGCGACCCGAGTTCGAATCCCGACTTGCGGTCCTTTGCCGATCCCATACCCCTCTATCCACCTACTTTCCTGTCATCTCTTCATTACTGTCTATAAAATAATGGCAAAATGGCCCAAAATTTTTTTTAAAAAAGCGCATTCATACTTCACGGAAGTAATCCACACGACTTCAAGGGGTTAATAAAGGTCTTTTGTGAGTAATAAATGCAATTTTGTAAGAAAAATATTTTTTTCAAACGTTATAAACGTCCGGTAATGACGCCATCTTGAACTCATGCGATTCATGAGAGTCACTGTGCAACGTACCCATGTTAACCAGCGCTCACTATGCTAAAAGTCTCTCGTGAATTGTGTACAAGATGGTGTCGTTACCGAAAGCTAGTTATTATAGTTTATAAAGTTTGAAATATGGATATTTTTTACTTTATTGCATTGATTACCTTAATACATAAGACTAGTGATGCACCGATGTGAAAATTTTGGCCGATGCCGATAACCGATATGACCCTTGTCTCTTATGGCCGATACCGATATTTGCCGATGCCGATATCTCAGTATAAAAAACACATTTTAATGATAATCAAATAAAGAGCTATTTTCCAAAAAAAAAAATTACTTTTGTAATTTATTCCCAGAAATGACTGATTGGGCACCTTTACCCATGTGCAAAATGTCATCAATTAGCTGATTGATATGTAAGCTTATTCTTTGTAAGCTTCGGGATGCTTATTTTTTAAGTGGGTGATCAAATTGGTTGTGTTGAACAATTTGTCCCGAACTCCCCCTCGTATCACCCGGCCCTCACTCTCATTGCATACAGCAGCAGGGGTGTCCAGACTTTTTTGTGTGGTGATCTACTTTTAAAATGATAAAGCCGACAAGATCTACATGCTAAAAAAACACTTTAAATGCATGGACTATACTGCATATATCTCTACATTAGATTTAGGGCTGTCACCATTACTCTATTTTTTTGAGAAGTTGAAAAAAATCCTGGAGTTCATGTCGAGTACTGTATAAAATAGCAGAGACACGGTTTAGTAAAACAAACTAGAAAGAAAATGACAATAGTATCAGAAGCATATAAATCAGCACAATGCTGCAGCTCTCCCTCTCTCTCTCTCTCTCTCTCTCTCTCTCTCTCTCTCTCTCTCTCTCTCTCTCTTCCTCCCTCGTTCGCTCGGGCGCGCGTACACACACCGGGCGCGTGCATCAGCTGCATGAAGGAAAGAATGCGATTGCATCCTGGTAAATTTCGGAAGTTTACACTGCAGCGGGCAGGCATAATATTTATAAAAACACATTTGAGAAGAAAAGCACAGCAACTCAAAAAGACTTTGTGTTTCACAATTACTCTAAGACAGTGGTGTCCAGACTTTTAGCCGACAAGTTCTACATGCTAAAAACACTTTAAATGCGTGGACTATACTGCATATATCTCTACATTGGATTTAGGGCTGTCCTCAGAGCATGTGAGTGAAGCAGAGCGGTGTGACGCTCCGCTAAATATTCCGCTCTACTGTTCAAGCGCTCACCGCCCAAGCAAGCGCTCCGTTAACTTTCCGCTCACGCTCGCAAATAAACCAATTCCCGCTCAGATCCCGCTCCGATATATATTTTTTAGTAAGCCTAATTGTTTTCTTGGATAATTGCATTTAATTAAAGTATTAGCTGATAAATCGCAGTTATGTACAGTTGTGTGTTGGCTATTATAGTTTAACTGATACGGAGCTCCGGATATAATTACAAATTGTTTCCACGACATTCACATGTTTTACTAATTTTAGGTAATAATAAATGTAATAAGTAATTACGAAATATTATAATAATTCGTTCCCCTTATGAGAAAGATTAACAAACTATTCTGATATTTAAATATTTGAAAAAACTAAAATAAATTGAAGAACAATTTCTTAACAAGGTTTTTAAAGTGCAAATTTACAGTGCATCAGTAAATACAGAACACAGCTCTGTCTTAAAGAAATTAAAATTAGACAGTATTTATGAACCTGTAAATGTACAAAACGAATGCAATACAGAAGGCCATGAGTATTTATTTATGGCATTTTCAATAGTATATTGGTAGATAAATTAACGTGTATCTATATAGTATGAAAACGAATAAATCATTATTTTGGCTAAATTCATCTGGATATATAATTTTAGTCAGACTGATTTGTCATCATTTCAGAAGCTTAAATGCCATCTAAAACAACTTACATTTTATCCCGAGTGTTACTTGGTCAAAAATATTTAGAAATATAGCCGCGAGAGCAAATTATATCACAAAAATGTTTAGATCACACGGACCGAATGAAAAGCCGTTAATTAAAGGGATACTTCACCGATTTAGCATTCAGCTTTGTATCTGTAGAAACCCGGCAGTATTACTGAATGACCATGTTTCCCTCCCTCATTTCCCCCTGAGAGGAGAGATATCTGCATTTTGGTTCTGCAAAAAAGTCCTCCGATGATGTAATATGACGATTTTTGCATCATCGGAGGACTTTTTTGCAGAACCAAAATGCAGATATCTCTCCTCTCAGGGGGAAATGATGGAGGGAAACATGGTCATTCAGTAATACTGCCGGGTTTCTACAGATACAAAGCTGAATGCTAAATCGGTGAAGTATCCCTTTAAGCGAACTCTCTGTAAAATAGAGGACGTGCTGAATCAGTCGAGTCGGCAGATTCTCATCAATGTTTATAATGTTCCACGCATGCTGTTGATGAAAAAAATAATATCTAAATGTCCAGGGAAGAGTCCAGTGTTCAGTCAGTTAATATTAAATGCGTTTTTGGCTGAATCTTTCTCATCCACGGAGCGGAGAACTATAAAGGTTCTTATTTTAAGTGGTTTTAATGCTGGTAAGCAATCAGTTAGCCTATATTATGGCGCTTTGTATTTGTGTTGATCAGTTAGATTAAAGTAGCCTAATTTTAATCTTTAAAACTGCATCTAGATGCAGACGACACTACAGTTATTCTTCATCTTAGTTTCATTTCTTTCATTTCTATGTAAGGCTGGCGACTTCATTAAAACAATATTTGAACTCCATAACTTATTGCTAGCCATTTTTACAGATTCTCGAACTAGCAAATTACCAAAGGGCATTCTAAGATGAGCGAGCGGTGCTTAGCGTATTGAGCGAGCAGAGCGGAAATTTCGGAAATGCGCTCTGCGCTCTGATGGAAATATTACCGCACCGCTCACATGCTCTGGCGGGCAGGCATAAGATTTATAAAAACACATTTGAGAAGAAAGGCACAGCAACTCAAGACTTACGTGTGTCACAATTACTCTCGCATTGAGCAGCATAAGGATACACAGTTAACTTATGTGCAATCTACCGGCATTGCCTTTGCGATCGCGATCGACGTATTGGACACCCATGTCACACAGCATAGCGAGGATTTTCTTCAGACACTTTGAAGAACGACCAGGCAAACGACAGAACCTGCTTCAGCACATGTGTAACTTATGCCCTTGTGCAAAAACAAACGTACTCGCCCCCACACTCACGTCTCCTACACACACGTCAAATACACAGGAATGATTATCGGCCTGTTCACATCGGCCCTATTTTGACATCGGACCGATGCCGATGTGTAAAAAAATGACCATATCGGCCGATATTATATCGGCGGCCGATATATCGTGCACCACTACATAAGACCTTTATTAAAGGCGCTCTAAGCGAATCTGTGCGACGTCACTTTTTGTTGATGTTTGAACTGTTTTCAAACAAACGGAGCATAGCTAACTCCTCCCCCTCCCTTCCGTGCTTTCATGAACGCGCCCAACCCCCACCCCCAAATCCATCTTGTCATTTATTAGCTGGAACACTTTGTTTTGTTTTGTGGTGCTAGGTTTGGCCACTGTGTTGTTATTGCCGTTTGTAGAGCCTGGGCTGTCTACAGAGATTGCGTTTTTTTACAGTTTGATCAGCGGTCAAGCAGCAAGCAGATAGTGAGGAGATGTTTGCTGTATGTAACAAAAAATGTTTTATGGTCTAAAACGCATGAATTCGCTTAGAGCACCTTTAACCCCTTGGAGCCATGTGGAGGATGAATGCACTTTTTGGGATTTAAAGTCAGAAGTTGTTCCATGATCCCTGATTTCTACCATTATAAAGTTACAAGAAGCAAGGAAAAGCTAAAAAAGGATGGACACATTGGGTCAATTTTTAACCCAGCAAGTGTACTGTCCAATATTTACCCATTATGGGTCAAAAATAACCAAGCCATTTTAAGAGTGTGATAACAATCAAATGAATAATTACTTAGAAACTACACTGTAAAAAAATTCAGCAGAAATTACAATGTTATTGCAGCTGGGTTGCCCGTAATTTACCGTAGATTTAAATTTATGTTATTTACTGGCAAGAGTTTGTTCAAAGTTAAATACATTTTAAATAATTACAAGTCTTTATCTTTACAGAATAAAACTATACAATAACAGCCTCATACAAACAGAGCCGGATTAACCCAAAGGCAAACTAGGCACGTGCCTAGGGCCCGATTGGCGGGATGGGGCCCAGACAGAGGGGGATTTTTTTTTTTTTACAAATGTCCCATCTACAATTTCGCCGCTGTCGGGGGGGATCCCCGTATCTCCAAAACCATTATTTTTCAGGAAATTAAAAAACGCCGTATTTTTTAAGTTATTAAACATTATTTCAATTAAAGACGAGCTTTATGGCTCGGTAGCAGAGAGATACGAACTTATGCTCTCATTGATAAAATGGTACGGACACAGACGTCGCCGCTGCCAGCAGTGTTCAACAAATACTGCGGTCACATTGAGCCTTAAAGACGATGCTTCAATAGTTAACCAAAGCTGACTGTAGTATACATCTTACAAAACTCGATTTTAAAGGTTTACGATCTTTAAGTGATGCAATACAAAACACGATGACCGGACTGCTGTCTAATAAGTGGAAATGAATCTGCTCGCAAACTTACCTTCGTGCCTCACGGGCTTCCTTCTGCACAGAAGCATTACAGCTATCGACTTTTAATAAATGAACTTAAACCTAACTATTTTCACTTGTTAGTGCCTAACAAACAGAAGTATTATATTAATTAAACAGCCATTTTATCTCCAATAAATAAAACATTTACTTGTGTTTAACATCCACAAAATAATTTAATGGTGGTATGCAAAACATTCAATTTAATTAAAGTATTATATTAGATACATTTTAAAACTTCAATGCATGTATGAGCCTAGTAATACGTAAATATTTAAAATACATCAATAACTGATATCATAGGTTAACACAGATAAAATCATAGTTAAGTCTTTCTTTATTAAGCCCATTATTGAGTGTATGTGTGTTTGTGAGTTTATGACTGTTGTTGTCTGAGGTGGTGACTCGGATGGGGACGCCAGTCATCAGAATGGTTGATTTTCAAGTTCATAGTTCTAATCTGTACCTGACAGAGTTCCTTTAAGGACACAGACATGGTTGCTGCAAAAAATAAATAAATAAAGGACAAACGATCATTTCCCTACGTTAGATAAGGCATGTTTGCGTATAATAACGAGGCAAAAAAAAACAGTTCCTTGCATAATAATTCATGATTGCAATGGCAGAACTAGCGGGGTCAAGATTTTTTTTCTTTAAGCCCCACAAAAATCACGTTAGATACCAAACATGATAACAAAACCAATGGATAGTGGCTAACTAAGTCAAATGCAAGCAATTTGTGCTTTAAATTCACTTCACAAACGTGAATAGCGTAAAGAAAAATCTAGCAGCCTCAGAAACGATACATTAGAGTTTAGCACTACAATTACTTCGAGATAAAACTGTTATACATAATATAAAAACTTTTATTATATAATTCATATAACTGAAACATAAATAACCAGTGTTTTGAGGACATTTACCTCAGTGGACGTGTTGCTCGACGAGGATTTCGTTGCGATTCTCAATCTTGAAGAGAAATATGCAGCGAAGCTCTCCCGCGGATTACTGACACCTATTGGTTATTTACTGGTACTACTGCCTTAACAATGACACTCCCAATGGATAAGGTGAGGATAATTTAATAGCATTTAATAGAGCCGTGTAATGACGTATAAATAATAAATTTAGCAAAAAATTGTCTGATAGACTGGTTAATATACAACACATGACTTAATTTGGTATACAAACAACCAATTTGTAAGCAAAGACTAGGCTATGTAAAATGTGAATTCCCTTTTATTAGTAACTTTGGTAAGTTTCAGATTTCAATTCATAAATAACCTCGATGGGGGGGGGGGGCCCAAAAAATGCAGCCTGCCTAGTGTAGTCCATTTATTTAATCCGGCTCTGCATACAAAGCATTCTGGGAACCAGAAATTCTCGTCAACCTTTTTCTGTTTTTTGCTTCAGATTTTGTTTCCCAGAATGTTTTGCTTGATGCTGTTTTTTAGTTTTACTCTGTAAAGATAAAGACTTGTTAATATTAAAAATGTATTTAACTTTGAACAAACTCTTGCCAGTAAATAACATAAATTTAAATCTAATGTTGCTAATGCAAAGTAGGCCCTTCGTTACCGGTTGCATATGTCAGATTTTTGCATGACTCAGTCAGAGTCAATGTAATGGTGAAGCAATAGATCAAATAGATCAAATACAAAAATACAGTAGTTAATTTTGATACATGTTGTGGCTGCTGTATTTTGTAGTTTATTTTGATACACTTAAAACTAAGGTATTTAGTTTAAAATACATTTTGATTTATCTTTGCCCAACCTTGTAGGCTACTTTTTGAAAGGGTACTGCCCCAGCGACAGATTTTGTACCTTTTTTCTGAAAGTGTATCTTATATCATAACTTTTCATACAACGTCAGTGGAAGTACTTAAATACTTAGTTTGATTGTCATATGTATTGCTTTATGGGAAAACCAATTTTTAATACTTCAAAAAATGTTGTTCATTTCTGAACTGGTTAGTTTGGTTAAAGCTATATTGAAGAATTCCTGAGTTGGGCAGTTTATGTGTTCTGTCCAGGAGCTTGGAGGGGATGTGTTGAAAATAAAAGGAATTTTTGATAATAGTTGAAAAATATTTTGATAGACATTTTTGGAATGATGTACATGTGTGATTCATAACTGTATTAAATTAAATATGGTTAAATGAGTCAAGGTCGATTTTAACACCGGAATGTCAAGCTGTAACTCAACGCATGACCCAATGCTGACTTCACAATAGACTACAGACATAATTAAAATGTCAGGACTGACTGTTTCAGTCTGCTGAAATAAATGATTATAATCTATTTTTAGATCACATAAGCAGGCCACCCTTATGACATCATTACCTCAAGGAGGGAAGGGAGACACTGTAATGCACATTTCCTGGAAAGATTAGAGGGGTTAAAAATGTAATTTTTCTTATCTAAAACGTCGAGAGCCATGAAGCCAGGGCTTTCCCTGGAGCTTCTGTTAGTCTGTGGTCTGCAGATTTACAGGTGAGCGATGGTGTTTGTGATTTAGCGCAGCAGTTTGATGACATCTCTGTCCCACTGGCGCTCCGTTGAGGGTCATTCGTCAGACATGAGTGATGCTTATGAAGGGAACGAGTGGGAATTAGGCATCCCTCTCCTCACTGAATACCCCGCTATTCAATTGCTTGGCTCTCCTCTTGTACAATTGTCTTCTTTTCTCTTCTCTTGTCCTCTATTCCCTTTATAAAATTCCCAATTGATCTCTCAACCAATGAATTCAAAGCTATAAAATCAATGCTAAATGCAAATAATAATATGCAACTAACTGTATAATCATTATAATAGAAAAATAAATAAAGCTTGTTAACTTTCAAAATGGGAGGAGAAAACACACTTTATGGTATCAAGTCTGCTATAGCATAACCCACTGAGACTAATGACTCTGTCTGGATAAGCAAGTGTCCTGTATAAGGACTTAAAAAAGAGACATATTTTGATGGATGGATCTGTATTGTGTCCTATAATGTTTCCTTTATGAAAAAGTACCATTCAGCAAATAATGATCAAAGTCTCAACAAAGTCATCTACTTCCACACATTGAGAAAGAATAAAAAATACACTGCAGGGGGAGGTTTATAATTCAACACATTTTGAATGTATAAATTATACATCTTGCAGATTATAAAAAGATAAAATGAAACATCACTCTCATTGGAGCCTGCTGTACAGCACATAAAACCAGGCTATGGTGGGGTATAAATTTCCTGAAGCTTTCTCCAGGACAGCCCGCAGTACTGACAACCATACGGATTAGATTTGATCTATGAAGTCGTAAAAGATTTCCTCAAGATGTAACTTCAGTGATGACCATTTACTTTGACCCCACCCAAGCCACAAGGGACGCCACTGATTGACAGAAGACTTAAAGGGATAGTTCACCCAAAAATGAAAATTCTGTAATTATTATCTCACTCATGTTGTTATAAACCTGTATACATCATGTATTTTTTCTGTTGAACAAGAAGGAAGATATTTTGAGGAATGTTTGTAACCAAACCGATGAGCCCTCATTCACTTACATACATTGAAAAAAACAATGATTCTTACCCTAATTCAATTTAACAAAATTCAAATAAGCTAATTGAATCCATTAAAATATTGTTTTAAAGGTGCAGTGTGTAATTTTTAGAAGGATCTCTTGACAGAAATCCAAAATAATATACAAAACTATATTATCAGGGGTGTATAAAGACTTTTCAAAATGAACCGTTACGTGTTTATTGCCTTAGAATGAGACGTTTTTATCTACATACGGAGAGGGTCCCCTTACATGGAAGCCGCCATTTTGTGCAGCCATGTTTCTACAGAAACCCTTAACGGACA
Source organism: Misgurnus anguillicaudatus (assembly GCF_027580225.2). NCBI lineage: Eukaryota > Metazoa > Chordata > Actinopteri > Cypriniformes > Cobitidae > Misgurnus > Misgurnus anguillicaudatus. The sequence continues at coordinate 10,631,536 of NC_073351.2, forward strand.
AACTTTTTTACTAAGTTGTCTCCAACGATGACATATTTGTCCGGTGGCGGCTACCGTAGCTTCTGTGTTTGTGTTTCAAAAGCGAGAGGTGAGCAGAGGATAGAGCCGTTGGTTGCAATTCGCAACCTCACCACTAGATGCCGCTAAAATTTACACACTGCACCTTTAATGAAAATATTGGTTTCTAGGTGTATCACATGTGTTTTAAATCAACCTATGTGATCTTGACTCATTTAAAGCAACACTATGTAGTTTCCATGTATGTAGTTTCCTTACAGCTCACCATGTGGTTGAAAAGCGCAACAGTGTCTGGTATCGGAAACTCTTCTGCAGGCAGGGGAGGGGCAGGGCTGTGTTTCCTACCCTCCACCGCCACTTTCAGAGTGTGCTTGTAGCAGCTAGGAGGCTGCTCAGGTTGCAGCAACAGTACAATTTATCCAGTTAAAAGTTGTTCTATCACTGAAATAATTTTAGAGACATTATTTAAAGGTAAAAAAACGACATAGTGTTGCTTTAAGTTGGGACTACATGAATAATTTATGTTATAGGCTATTAAAGCAATACTGCTAAAACTGGGCAGAGAACGGGCCACCCCCAAAATGTAATTGGCCACCCCAAGTGCCTCCCTCCCCCACTGAATCAGACTCGTCAATATTAATTCTTTACTAGTACTAGCGGTTTCCATTAACCTAAAGCCCGTGATACACTGCACGATTATTGGCTGTCCAATGAGAGAGTTTCAAAGACGGCAATTTTCCTGGTCTTGCATCCAAATATAGCCTACGATAGTTTTCTGACACTGTCAGAAATTTAGAATGATCAACGCACAGTGTGTTTGCTGCTACGACCTGCGTACTGGTATTTGTTTACCACTAGCGCATGCTCGTGACGTTGCGCTAACGTGTGACGCAGCCGCCGAAGTTTCCATGTAATCATCGTACAGTCTACATGCCTGTCGTACCCGAGTTTAAATTATTAATGTCGCACAGTGTGATAAGGTAATGATCTTATAGGAGGCAAAAATCCTGCAGTGTATTCCGGGCTTTAAACTGTGCAATGTGTTTGTCATACTCTTCATTAACAATCTTTAATGTAATATCAACATGGCAGAAAAAAAGCTTTTAAAAAGCTGCCTGCCATTTCATGAAAAAAATGTAATTGGTCCATGGTTTGAGTCTGTGTAAGTAATTTTATATATTTATAAATATGAATAAACACTGCAACAGGTTCTTGCTTAGTTCAAAAGCCCCTTTCTGTTGTTAATGAAGTTGCTCTCTTGTTTACAACTATATACATGTAAAATTCTTGCTTGAATTGCATTTACCACAGGCCATGCCCTACTGAAAAATCCAGCTAAGACCAGCATTAGCTGGTAGCTAGTTTTAGCTGGTTTAAGGTGGCACTAACTGGTTTACGCTGGTCCTCCCAGCCTGACAAAGCTGGTCATGCTGGTGGGTCAGCTGGTCCTCCAGCCTGACCAGCTAAGTCCAGCTAGACCAGCTTAAAAAGTGACCAAAACACAGCTAGACCAGCTTGCTACACCAGCAAAACCAGCTTCCTACACCAGCAAAACCACCTAAAACCAAGCTGGGAGACCAGCTAAAACCAGCTTATGCTGGTCTTAGCTGGATTTTTCAGTAGGCTGTGCTTCTACTGTCCCGTTATTTATTTCATATCCCATTTCAAGTTACTTATTTTGAATTCCTTTTCACACAGAATAATGTTTTGTTGTTAATATACAGTATTATTAGCTCCAATGTAGGGCTAGTTACACTGGTTCACTGTTTACATGTATTTAAATGTGCCACCCCTCTCTGAGCCTGTGCCCCAGCCTGCCCCCCCATTAAAATGTCTATAGTCCTGCACTTGGTAATAATCACAGTCTACAAGTGAGTAAAGTGATTAAATATTAACCATGAAATGCATTATTTTATACTATGTATGTTTGAGATGATTTGAGCATTGCATCAATTTTGGAAGTTGTAGTGACGGCACGACTAAACTCAACACAAATCAGTGTTTCTGTAACAGTTAAAATCTCTAAAAGTAAACTTAATAGTATAGCCTACTGAATATCATCTCTGAACGCACAACACTTTGAACCTTGAAGCAGATCGCAGAAGACCACACCGGGTGCCACCCCTGTCAGCTAAGAACAAGAAACTGAGGCTACATTTCACACAGGCTCACCAAAATTGGACAATATTGGAAAAATCTTGCCTGATGAGTCATGAGATTTCAGCTGCGACATTCAGATTGTAGGGTCAGAATTTGGCGTAAACAACATGAAAGCCTGAATCCTTTCAGCCTTGTATCAATAGTTCAGGCTGCTGGTGATGGTGGTGTAATGTTGTGGGGGATATTTTCTTAGCACACTATGGGCCCCTTAGTACCAATTGAGCATTGTTCAAATGCCATGGAGTGTTGTTAGTGACCATGTCCATCCCTTTATGATCGCAGTGTCCATCTTCTGATGGCTACTTCCAGCAAGATAATGCACCAAAGCTCAAATAATCTCAAACTGGTTTGTTGAACATAACAATGTGTTCACTGTACTCCAATGGCCTCCACAGTCACCAGATCTCAATTTAATGGAGGACCTTTGGGATGGGGTGAAATGGAAAATCTCTGAAGAACGTTTCCAACACCTTGCTGAATCTATGTCACAAAGAAATAAGGTAGTTTAATTGTGTAGCTGTGATGAAACTATACAAAATAACAACAGCATACTTGTTCTATGATTTGTATATTGTTTATAATATTTTTCATTTGTAGACTGCTTCCTGCATTTGTGGATTTTGAAGTATTCCACCTTATCTATAATCATCAAATAGAGAGGTGACTTTTTTGTAGACAGTTTAACTTAATGCTAGTGATGAGTGTGACTAGTTTCGGGTGTGACTACCAATGAGAGCGAAGCCTCATCGAAAAAAACGGGCGACACACAGCGAGAAAATCCCTGGTGGTCTCAACAGGGGGTTAGGCTACAAGCAAGCTACACCATGGGCTATATAAACAAACTACACCATGGTTGCTCAACCTAAATTTTATCACCATCAAGCTTCTAACAACTCTTTCAAACTTTAAGACAGTTAAAAACATATGAATGCTCTGTAAATGAATCTTTTTTGGGAATTGTGCCATGTATTGTTTTTTGAGATTTTCATGTGTGATCATGTTTAAAGTTTAATGTTACTGTTTAAAGTGCCCGACAATCCCTGTAGTAGTCCTATGTAGCAACTTGTTAGCAATCACCCTTTATAAGGGAGAGAAAAACAAGCGGGGTTATTATTACTGTTGTGTTTTATGTCATAGAAAACATCTTGAGCTTGCGTTAACCCAAATTCTTATTTAAGGGTGTTTAACCCCTTTCAAAAAAACATTGACTTGGGACAAAAGAATCAGAAGTGCTTAAAGCAGTGGTTCTAAAACTGGGGTCCGGGGCCCCCAGGGGGGCCGCGAGATGGTGCCAGGGGGGGCCCAGTTTTATGACATTTTACAAAATACATTCATTTATCATGAATTCTGTGTAATTACACCTAAAAAAATAAGGCTACTAACCAACAACACTACTTTGTATAACATAATATGTTTTATTTAATTAAAATGTTACATTTTAGGACAGTTTTTGTCATAAATTTTTTTTTTGGGGGGCCGCGAAGTAATGCACTGTACACAAGGGGGGCCGTACGCGGTAAAAGTTTGAGAACCACTGGCTTAAAGGATTAGTCCATTTTCTTAAAAGAAAAATCCAGATAATTTACTCACCACCATGTCATCCAAAATGTTAATGTCTATCTTTGTTCAGTCGAGAAGAAATTATGTTTTTTGAGGAAAACATTGCAGAATTTTTCTAATTTTAATGGTCTTTAATAGAGCCCAACACTTAATACTTAACCCAACACTTAACAGTTCATTTCAACGGAGTTTCAAAGGACTATAAACGATCCCAAACGAGGCATAAGGGTATATCTAGCGAAACGATTGTCATGTTTGACAATAAAAGTGATGAAAAAGTGGAATGATACTAATTAATGTATTTGTGTCAGTTTATTGTTTAAAATGGTCCGCAAATGTGCGTTTTATATATGTAACACGGGACCTCCCTACGTCACTACGCATTTACGTTAGGTCGCGCTGGACCGGACCTAGACGAAAAGTTGTGGTTTAAAAGTGCATATTTTTTATTTTTCTTGTCAAAAATTATAATCGTTTCGCTAGATAAGACCCTTATGCCTCGTTTGGGATAGTCCTTTGAAACTCCTTTGAAAAAAACTGTTAAGTGTTGAGTTAAATATAAAGTGTTGGGCTCTATTAAAGTCCATTAAAATGAGAAAAATCCTGCAATTTTTCCTCAAAAAACATAATTTCTTCTTGACTGAACAAAGGAAGACATCAACATTTTGGATGACATGGTCGTGAGTAAATTATCTGGATTTTTCTTTTAAGAAAATGGACTATTCCTTTAAATACTAACCTGTTTCCAGGATTGCTTACAAATATACGTCATCCCTGCAGTTCTCTATAAGTTCCACATTGTCGTGACATCGTTAGAGTGACATCACATTGTCAGGGGCTGGCATAGATATGTATAAAGGCTAGATATGTATAAAGGCGGAGTCTCTAACCTCATCACCTGGCGGCCATCTTACCACAGGCAGCTCGCTCACTCGTAGCATTGAGTTTTAATGGTTCAGGTACTTTTAAATGACCATAACTTAATCAATTTTCTACCAATTTTTAAACGGTTTGGTTTCTTACAAACGTTATTAATGTGGCTATAATTCTGGATGCTTTAACATGTTTCATGAAATTATTATTTTTTGTATAAGTATTCAGTGTCATAGGTACATCTTTGACGTTTATAACAAACCAAACCGTTTGAAAATCGGAAGAAAATTAAGCAAGTTATGGTCATTTAAAAGTACCTGCACCATTAAAACTCAATGCTACAAGTGAGCGAGCTGCCTGTGGTAAGATGGCCACTAAATGCGGACATTCCACTCAATTGGCCAGCAGCGCGGGCCAGACATCTAGCCTTAATACATATCTATGGTCGGGGGGGCATGCTAAAATGCTAAAAGGATAGTTCATTTACTCACCCTCAAGTTGTTCAAAATCTGTATAAATTTCTTTGTTCTGCTGGATACAAAGAAAGATATATGAAGAATATTTGTAACCAAGCAGATCTGGGGCATCTTGACTTCCATATTAGGAAAAAAATAATACTATGGAAGTAAATGGTGCCCCAGATTTGTTTGGTTATTAACATATATCAAAAATCTTCACTTCACATCCTCACCAAGAACTTTATAGAGGTTTGGAACAATGTGAGTAGTAAGTGAATGATCACACATTTTTCTTATTAATTTTTTTGGTCCCTTTAATGTGTCCAATACTACCTACGAACTGACAAAACAATGACAGTGTTTTCCATATGAAGAGACAATATTTTTATGGGTTTTACAGTTATTTTTACAGTATTTATTTTATTTTTATTTAGTCTCTTCTTGTGTTCTGTTTCCCACTGGTTCATTTCTCATGTAGAAAGTCAGTTTTTTTTCTCGCATCTATTTCGCAATGGAAATAAAGATGGAAAAGCACGTCGGATCGCCAGGACACCCACAGCTGTGCTCTTCCCTTCTTATCCTTTTTCCGGTTGCCCGTGTGTGCACACGTCTCAGAAAGCAATCTCATGGTAATGAAATCCCTCGTGCACACATCCACCTGACCAATCTTGGTGTAATGAAAGCCTGCATGCGCACACACCTCAGCCGGGGAGGACCAAGATCACCCGGACACCACATTGTTGGCTGCCTGTCGAGGAGCTGACGTAAGGCACGATTCTTCCCGCAGGTGTCTGGTTAATTCAAACAAAGACAGAGTTGCCTGTTCTGACCAATCAGCAGTCAAGAGGAATAGTAGCAGAGTGCAGATTTTAATGAAGGCAAAGCTGTAAAATGAAACCATGAGACATCAGCTGTGCTTGTAATTCAGTTTTACTTTTGCTTCAATAATTATCAGATAATTCCTTTATTTCTGCTGGGCAGTTCTCCCAAAGGATAATTATCAGTAACTTAAACAGCTGTAAAAAGAAGATAAAATGAAGACTATAAAAAATTATGGGTTGTTTTTAACCCAGGACTGGATTAATATTGGACAGAACACACTGCTAGGTTAACCCAAATAGTTGAGAGACAACAACCCAGGGTTATATTCAACCCAGCAATGGGTCAAAACGGGACTGCCCCAACCTGTTGGATTGTAATTAAACCTATGATGAATTGTTTCTACCCAGAATGCTGGGCCTGGGCCATGGAGCAGTGGTGGACCTGGGCCGTGGAGCAACGGCTCGGACACCGGCAACATCCTCTGTGCTCTCGACCTCATCCCTTCTTACCCTCCAAAATATATTTAAGGGAGCGACCATCTTGGCTGTGGGATTTGGTGGCAATCTTGGGAACAGGTTCAGGTGTGGGGTGGCCATGATAAAATAAGCATTAAAAGTCCTTTACAAGTAGTTTAAATTAAATTGCTTAACTAACCTATTGGCCTCATTTATCTTTTATTTTAAAACATTTGAAATTAACATTTAAGGTTCAGACGTCGTGGTGGCCATCTTGGGAACTGTAATGCAGTGTGTGGCCCAAACACACCACAAATCTGTAGCCACCACCGGCAGCACTGCAGACAGGGGATATATCTCTGATGCCTCTGGGGATACCTGACTTGGGAAAACTAGGCTTGACCTGAGCAGACTCTGGTTTGGCAGGCATGACGTAAGCAGACTGTGGCATAGCAGGCACGACGTGAGCAGGCTGTGGCATAGCAGGCACGACGTGAGCAGGCTGTGGCATAGCAGGCATGGCCAGAGCAGGCTGAGGCATAGCAGGCATGACGTGAGCAGGCTGTGGCATAGCAGGCATGATGTGAGCAGGCTGTGGCATACAGTGGCGGTTCTAGACAAATTTCACTAGGGGGGCCAAGTAGGGGCCAGTGTTTTACCAGAGGGGCACATAAAAAAACGGCAAGAAATTATATTTAAAGATTATAGGGGCGGTTACAGGAATTATTTTAAGACAGGACTAGGTCTTAGTTTAATTAGGAAATATAACTAGTTTTAACAAACATGCCTTACTAAATACATTACTTGTGTGCATTTTGAAGCAAAACAAAGGGCACTGGTGTATTTTAAAATATGGCATTGCAAGTTGTTTTCAGTTTGGACAGCTCTTACATTTATTTGGACTAGTCTAATCCCTTTCCGGGAAACTGCCCCATAAACTTTATCTTACTTTACAATCATATAAATCTTTATTTAATACAAGAGTGAGTGCAGGTGCAAAAGGGGAGCTGGGCTCTTTTCTAAAGCCCCCCAACCGAAAATCATGCGAGCCTACTCAATAAACTTTATGAAATGCAAACTTTTATAAAGACAAACGTTTGTTTTAGTTTACATATAAACACACATTGCTAGACAGTTAGGGACCACAATCTAATCAGTATTTAAAATAATATTTATTTTAAATTGTAAACATTTTTACATGACACATTTAATTATATTCCTCCAATTTTATGCACATGTATGTAAGAGCATAATTACAGCGCTTTTTACAATGTGTAAACTTTAAAAAGTTAGCGAGATGTTGGTTTTGCCGGTTGTTGATGAGTAACAGCTGTGACCGCGCTTAAGCAGCCACGTCACAGGAGAACAAGTGAACAGTGTCCCAATGTCAAGGGAGCTAGAGTCCTTACCAGTGCCCAAACCTGCATACACATTCTCAACATCGGAAAATTGGGAACAAATTGAGACACTCGCTGAGCAGCACCCAGCACCCGCAGCCAGCTACAGTGGTTGGGTGCGCCGCTCTAATTTGCCCGTTTAGAACGTTATGCGTCGGATTAGTTCCGCTTTTGGCGCTCGCGTGTAAAATCAAAATAAATGTATACTTTTTTATTTGGTCAGCACGGGGTGGCCACAGGGGCGGCCAGGGACATGTCCACAGAGGCACGGGCCACCCCCGGCCCCCGTGCAGAACCGCCACTGGTGGCATAGCAGACTTGATGTGAGCAGGCTGTGGCATAGCAGACTTGATGTGAGCAGGCTGTGGCATAGCAGGCATGACGTGAGCAGGCTGTGGGATAGCAGGCATGACATGATCAGGCTGTGGAATAGCAGGCATGATGTGAGCAGGCTGTGGCATAGCAGACATGACGTGAGCAAGCTGTGGCATAGCAGGCATGACGAGAACAGTCCCAGCCAATACCACGCCCAAAGGCATCAATCAGGGCAATCAGCCTGAGACGCTAAACTCCAAAACATGGCAGTAAAGTCCTGAACCGTACCTGTGCCTTGGCATATAGAAATGAATCCATCTCCTAGATCCATTTTTTCAGGGTTGGTTATTCTGTAACGTGTGTCATCCAAACATGAGAAGAAGGCAGGATCTAAGTGCAGATGACCACTGCAGACCCATAACACCCCACAAAAGCTACAGTTTTGGAGATGCTCTGACCCAGTCGTCTAACCATCACAATTTGGCCAGTTTTTCCTGCTTCTCCATCAACTTTTAGGACAAAATGTTCACTTGCTGTCTAATATATCCCACCCACTGACAGATGCCATGATAACAAGATTATCAGTGTTATTCACTTCACCTGTCAGTGGTCATAATGTTATGGCTGATTGGTGTATACAGACAGTGAACCAATGAGAACATGACACATAAGGGAACAGGGAAACGAGAGACAAACATGACAAGACAAAACCCTTACACATGCATGAATAAGCAAGTAAGTACAAGTTTTTTTAGCAAGAGAGTAATAATTTTTCTTCTAGCAATATTTTTAGTAATAGCATTTTTGTTGCATGTTGACTTTAATAGGTGGCGCTTTGTAAGACAAGCATCACTATACCTATTACTTACTAAGCATTTCATTAACAACTATACAGAACACAGTGGCAACCACATAACAACCTGTTGAAAACCACTCAGAAATCATTAGTAAGAGCATAGCAATTTCATTACAATTAATAGCCTAGTACAGTGTGGAGTATATTGTTTAAGTTATTTGTTTTCTATAGCTCTAAAAGGTTCTGTGCCCTTTTCATACATCAAAATAATGCATTTTTTCAGCCTTTTAGCACAACAAAAAAAACTGTAATTTGCTTTCTCCTAAGGTCCCACAGCACCGCCCATTAACATTGAGGGGCTGTTTACACTTGGTATTAAGATGTGTTTTCATCGATCGGATCACAAGTGGACGAGAGAGACACATTACGTTTACACCTGGTATTTAAATCCGTCTCTTTTGTCCACTTTCGACCGCTTCTGTGCTGAATACTATGAGGGGGTGGTCTGCGAGACGGTGGGCGAGTCTCTCTGCTGTCATTCAAACCCGAGCGGGAGTAATTATGAGTTTATATGGATGCAAACTAATATTATGTCGGAGTGCACTGCTTGTTTAGCAAGTAAACATGCTGCACAGTGTTTTGTACGTGAGTATGTAAGAGCTTTCTTTGAATTTTCAGCGCAATTGATGGAATAGGATCGCGCAACTTTCACACGCTTTCAAAACGAAACTACGGAGATCAGCCGCATTGATAAAACTAATGAAAGGCTAAAAATAGCGCTGTTCACCGAATGTTCACGCCAGAAGTCAAAAAAAGACGTAAAGCTTGTGTTTAATACCTCAGATTAGATAAATGGGCGGAGAGAAGGCGGTCGCGTGTGGCTGTTCAAACACATTCAACCACATGTGCGTTCCGCAACTCCAAAGCGATCCGATCGAAAGAGGTTTCGACCACCTCTGGATGTGGTTGAAAGTGGTCGAAAGTGGACGAGCTCAAAACGTTCTGAACACCGTTTACACCTGGCATTAACGTCGTCCACTTGTGATCCGATCGACGAAAACACATGTTAATACCAAGTGTAAACAGCCTCTGAGAGGTGGACTTTTATAGAAAGAGTTGAAATCTTTCATTGCACTCAGGGGAGGCCATTTACATTTTACGAGTCCTTGAACTTCCTCTAAGTATTCATTAAACATTCAAATTTTTCTTTTTTCATAGTCCATCAGCATAACGGAAGAATTCTGAGTCATATCCAGCTACATATTATATGAAGACAAACTATTAAAAACAGAGCTTTTTCTTATTTAACAACTCTGAGTGTCTACCATGTGATAAGTTGATAAATGAATAGGCAAAAGTTTTCTTCAATTGTTCTGCTTGGTAGCAGCGTACATTCTGTACGAATCAAATTCAGTACATTATGTCTATTTAAAGAAAAATACTCATTCCCAACCCATAATACTTTCTTCTTACAACAGATGAATTTAAAATGATCTTGGCCACTCTTTTTCATATACAGTTGTAGCTCACTAGAAGGAAAGATTTTGCCTGTTTCTCTGGTTTCTCTAATTTAATCAGGTTATATGAACCACTTTCATGAAGTTTTTTGTAATTTTGACAGCCCCAGTTCTCCTTTACTTTCATTATGTAGATATAAACCATAGCATACACACAAAATGGTCAACAAATTGTTTTTTACCAATTAACTCTTTCCCCGCCAGCATTTAAAAAAAAGTTGCCAGCCAGCGCCAGCATTTTTCATGATTTTCACAAAAGTTTAATGCCTTCCAAAAAAAGTTCTTCTTTAAATATATAAACAAACAATATATCAAATGAAAGAGCAGACCCTCTGCTTTCAAACAAAAAAGTTTCATCCTACCTTCATTAGTTCTCTTTTTATCACTTCTCAAATATGGGTAGGTTTCTTCAAAAACAGCCAATTTTGATCAAAAAGCTGAGATAATTCCATTTTTTGTGAAGGACTTTTGAATGAGATCAGATGCAGAGTGATCTTTAAGACATACAAGGAGTTCTTTCTCTTTCACGTGAGGCGCTACTTCCGGGGTTGTATAAGTTGCGGAAGGGCGCCACCTGGTGGATAATAGTGGTATTGCGAAAAGCCAGAAATTCTCGTCATTGGCAGGGAAGCGTTTTCTCTTAATTGACGAGTTATCTCGTCAATGGCGGCGAAATAGTTAAGGTAAGTTTTATTCACTTAAAAATTTAAGGTAAAAAACTTTTAAAAATTACTTCAGTTGGTAACACTTAAAATATTTAAACATTTTTAACTTAAAATTTTCACTTAAAGTGAAAACTTTCACTTTTAAAGCGAAAGTCTCATGTGCGTGCCCGAAACTAAACTTTATTTAATTTTTGCTCCAGGTCCCCTGTATACATGGCTGACTTAATCTCCGTCAACAATCGTGGAAGATCACTTAGGTCATCCAATCAGAGAATGTTACATTTTCCACAGGTTAGATTAAAAATGAGAGGAGATCGAGCGTTTTCTGTTGCTGCACCAAAACTATGGAACAGTCTACCTGCTGTTATTACAAGTGTCACCACAGTACATGAGTTTAAGGCTAAACTCAAAACCTAAATTTTTTCCTTGACTTACAAGTGTAGTTGATATTGCGGTGTCTGGAGTGTTTTTATGTCTCTTTCTTTTATGGTGTAAATTATGTTTTTTGGTTTTATTTTACATTATTTTTTAATAATACGTAGATTAATGTACCTTGGTCAACAATCATTGTTTTTAGTGGTGCTGCTATATAAATAAAGTTGAGATGAGACAGGAACACACAACATCACAACACAACCATTATAAGATGAACAATGATCCAGCACAAGACAGTAGACACGCGGGTATTAAATAGGGGCGAACTAAACTAGGGAACGAGGACACACAGGTAAAGGGCATAAATTAATAATAAATAATTAAACAAGGAAAGAAGGGGGCGAGGTCAAGACTTAAAACAGGAGCGCACGAGGCACAGAAAACATAATTCTATTATAAACCTATGCTGGGTTGTTTCAATGCAATGATGGGCTGTTTAGGTTAACAACAACCCAGCATAGGTTTATTTATAACTCAACATGTGTTCTGTCCAATATTTACACAGCATTGAATTTAATTAACCATTAACCCAGGATAATTTAGAGTGAATGAATAGGAAAAAATTCCTGAACTGTCATGATTTCACAGGAACATGACCCAGATGTTGGATAAGGGCCCTGTAAAAAATACTTTGCTGCCTTAAAAATTTTTGTTGAATCAACTCGGATTTACAAGTCATTTCAACTTACTATTATTTATCTTGACTAGAGATGAGTTGTTATAACTACAGGTGAGTTGTTATAACTTATAAAATTAAGTTGAATTTTCTCAACTACATTTTATAAGTTGTGACAACTCATCTCTGTTGACATCAGGGGCGTAGCAAGCTTTTCAAAAGTGTGGGGGATGGATAACATTTTAAATTTGATATAAACACACCAGAAACACGCGTATGTGCACCTGGGATGGAATTAAGGACCACCCATGACACAAACACATCCTCTCTTCTCTCATAGACCTCTTTCTCAAACTGTAACATTCATTTTTCATTGCTCACCTGTGAAACTTTCTGTGTCTCTCTCTCTCTCTCTCTTTAAACTGATGCCTCCAGCAACCTCATATCCTAAACAATGGTGCAGTGATAAAGGAATAAGGCTGTGGTACTAGCAAACCTTAGTGAAACTTAAAAAGTAATATACTAAATTAATCCAAAAATATTTAATGGTAATACTGTTGTTTAATGTCAACATTTATCAACATCCAGCTTTCAACTTCACTTACAGGATTTCTCTTGAAAAAGGTGTCAATCTTCTCCTGCCTCTTTCTTTTCTGTATCTTATTTATACTGCGTGACAAAAAGATAATGGTTAGCTTGATAGTGACATGGGTCTGACAGGACTGTGACTGCTAAATTTTGCTACTTGTGCCCTGAAAAGCTTTTTCTCTGGTGGCCTAAATAATGTAACAATTTACCATTTTTACATTAAAATAATATAGGCTACACTTTTCTTTCATTGTTTGCATACCTGTTGAAGAACTATGTCATCATTTCTCATTTTTTCTCCTCAACAAGTACAATCATACACAACCGGTAGTATTAACAAAGTATTCAGCTAATCAACAAACAATGCTCAAAATATCAAATCGATTGCACTAGGAATAAACCCATAAATACACTGCTAAACAATTGCAATCTATCCCTCATCTTCGTCAATTTAGCCAGCTGCTGAACAATAACCCAATTAGCATTAGTCCCAAATACACATCAAGCTTATTCAAAAACCTCAAAAGCATACATAGAGTTATTTAAGTGTTTAATAAAGTTTTTTAAACACTCATTCAAAGTAGCCTACCTGAAAAATGGAGATGTAAATAAACAAAGTTCCCGCCTCCTCAGCGCGAGCTGACGTAGCTGACCGATCAATCTAACCCACCAAGAGAGGCGGGACTTAAGGCAGAACAGCCAATCATCAGCCGGTAATACTCAAAGCTGGCGTCATGTTTGAGAGGGGAGGGGGGAGAAGGGCAGCGCAGCGCAGCATACACAGAGCGGCCAGAGAAACGGAGGAGCGACTTTAATAAGGTGTTCTTGCAAAACTGCATAAAAAGTGTGGGTGTTGAACCCTCTCACCAGGAAAAGTGTGGGTGTTAAAACACCCACATCCCCCACGGGTGCGACGCCCCTGGTTGACATAACTTGTAAATCTGAGTTGATTTAACAAAAATTTTTAAGGCAGCAAAGTTTTTTTACAGTGGGTAAACTAAGGACTTTTATTATGACAGAAATCAAACACCTACAAGGGGGTAAAACAAAGCAATAACAAAGACAGAAGCTGTTTCACAATTTCAAGGAAGGATCCTCGGAAGCCAGAATTTCGAGGATGCTACGTCATTGACAACCGTCGAAGGACTGTTCCAATGTCGAGGATCATCTGAATTTCAGCCAAGGACTGAGTCCTTCATTCGAGAAATATCATATATACAGGAAATGATGCATATGTGTATCCTTCGCGCTCTTCGTGCGCTGAAATCACCCACAATCCAATGCGCGCAATTATGTGCACTTGCTAGCCTGTTCCATTTACGTGTTCTTCGAATGCTAAAGAGGAGCCTCGCCTAGCCTCTGAAGGATACAAAACAATTAACTAGAACACTAATCTTGACTACTTCACTCTTGACTTCCAGTTAACACACATAGGAAAAAGCATAGGAACAAAATGAATCAGCACAAGCACTACCCAAACAAAGGCCATGTGCTGTCACACAAAACATGGGTACCGCCACGATCCTGCCATATGACTATAAACAACTATGAATACTATGACAGACTGGCAGGATCATGACATGAACTGTCAGTAAAAATTACATTTCAATATATGTAAAATCAGCATTAATATTTGATAATGTTATCATAATATAAGCTTAAATCAGCATTTTCAGGGTTTGTCTATTAATTTGCTCTTTGAACTGAAAGGCAAAGCTTTCCTTCCACCATATTGAGCACTTAATTTTCTCCTATTCATTTCTTTGCTCCATCTCCTTTCCCTGTCTGTGATGCAGTTTCGTCTTTGACATTACAACACAATCGGCTCTAATTTCAATATAAATCACACTCCTCAAGGCATCTGATTAACGCAAACATAAAGGATTGCGCGTGGGACGCGGAGGCCAAACTCACATCCCTCTCTCTCTCTCGGAGAGACTGAAATGTTTGGAAGATTAACAACAGTCCTCAAAAACATAATGGGCCGTCTTAGCAATTTGATGAATTTAAGTGTCCGGCAGGACAGAATAACCCGTAAAAACCTTTGTGTGTGTGTGAAAGAGAGCGAGCGTGTGTGTAATTTCTGAAGTGTGTGATAAAATGAGTAGAGGAAGAATAAGAACAGTGGCCCTTTATAAATCATTTTGACGGGGGGCTCTCACACACCTAGATAGCATTATTACTTTTTGGGATAATTACCGCTGGTAGATAACAGGCAGTATGGCCTCTGTATTATAGAAACTGTTTAAGTTCAGTGTATGGATACTTACAGCAAAAAAAAAAAAAACTCTTACAATTACAATAGCTTGCCACTGCGACCCGTGTGCCATTAGTCCATCTCTAAAAAGAGAGTTGAAACTTCATTACTTAATAGCAGGAACTTTTAAGAGTACTTTCAGAGTTTTTGATTTACAAGAAAAGTAGTTTTACTTTAAAACTTTGGTGAATAGACCAACCGGCAATTTCAATGTTGGGCAGCTTCATACCTGGAGGGCCGGTGCCTGCCGAGTTTAGCTCCAACCATAATTAAACACACCTAAAGCAGCCAATTAAGGTCTTACTAGGCATACTAGAAACTTTTAGGCTTGTTTCCTGAGGCAAGTTGGAGCTAAACTCTGCAGGACACCGGCCCTCCAGGACCGAAGTTGCCCATCCCTGGTCTAGTTGTATGTTGAGTTTTCCTGGTCTTGCTACAGTAGTCTTGCTGGTTTATTTAAATTACCTATTGGGAACACAGCACACCAGCATCCAGTACAGCCATGATGGTGTTTTAGCAAGGATGGACAATTTAGATTCTTATAAAAATCAACTTATTACAATAAACAAGTCCATTTACATTATATGAGATTTCTGTTTTTCTCACATTTCTGCAACTCCCCGGTGGAATTGTACAATAAACGTATATTGCAAGTGTATTACTGTATAGACATTTTTGATTTGATTTACAAGAAAGTTGACAAGATTATTTTCTCTAGCAATATAAGTATTTACTATGAATTTTCCTTGTATCATCCTTCATTAATTTTTTTTGAAAACTGTAATCTACAAAACTGCTACTTTTCAGAAAATGACAATAACACTGCAGCTATTTAAAAAAAATTAAAAGTCGAAGTTGATATTGTGGTTTTATTTATGGGCACACACTTGCACGTGTCATCATATTATTAACATTTTTACCAAAATCAAGCTCAGAGGGAGATGCTTTTGACCAGTAGACGGTGAATAGTGTGTTATGTCCAGCTCATCTGACCCGGTGAGTGCATCAAATCCTTATAAAACACTGAACATGGGTTAATTAATTGATACTTCAATATTAATGGGCACCCATTATACAAAATTCACTTTTAAAGGTGTTGGACATAAATATGTGTTGGCAGTGTGAGAACACAACCACTCTACAATGAAAATCTATTCACACCTTTTTTAATCTCCATTTAACCAAAGCACTCTCATTAGATGCTGTTTTGATTGTCTTAGCAATGTGATGTCACACTGCTAAAGCCCCGCCCACAGCCACTGACTGACAGTCTTGTATTACCATAGTTTCTGCCTTCAGTCAGTTGGATGCTGTCTGCTATATTTTCTGTGCTTTTTTGTGAAATCAGATCTATTTTAACCAGGAGCGCACTGGCCATCTGGCAGACCGGGCAATTTCCCAATGGGCCGACGTACTTTTTGGGCCGATACATCTCATACTATTTTTGCCTGATACTATTCTTACATTTTGTTTTAAGTATAAGCTTACAACCAGGATTAGCTTTTTCTAGACCATTGTTTTTCACTTATCATGTCTCTCTGATTTTAGGGTTTGGTTATGGTTGGGTTTTAGGGTGGGGTAAGGTTTTATTTAGAAAAATGTTGTCCTTGGGTCAACACAATATGTTGCCCTGAGGACATCTCTCGCTTGGCAAAATCAGTTTGAGCGATGAACCACACACATGACGGGCTACATACATGTTGTGACAAATTTCGCATTGAGCTCCCTCATTTTAATACTTTTTATCGGTTAAATATCTGCAAAACCCATATGCAGCCTTAAAAGGGGATCATTAGCAATGATTTTTGCAAAAAAAGTAAGTGAACAAAAATGTAGATTTGAACTTATATAGGAAAAATAAGGTTAACTGAATGTCAGGTGAATGTTGATTTAAAGATTTTGTGGCTCCAGTCACATGCAAGTTTTGCTGACATACAGAGTCGTTTCATTATTGAAACTGAAAGTGCCAACCTTTTCATTTTAACCTTGTGCTTGACAAATGAACCTTCCACAGGTATGGGATTGAACTAAAGAGATTAAAGTTCATTTAAAATCTATATACGACTACAGGACTATGTTCACCATCTGCGTGTTCCATAGCTCGACAGAGATTAGGGTATTAAAGTCAAGAGTATACGTGAGAAAATGGCTGATTAAGGAGTTATGTATGAATTGTGGGGAAAATCTAAAGAGAAATTGACAGCACATGCACTGTTGGACTGGAGCTCTGGGGAAGAAGTGTATTAATTCACTCTTTATATTAGAATTCTAGTCGAGTGCTTTGGGACACGGCAACTGCTGGGTTTTTTCCACATTTGTAGAGGGTTTTGTATCTGTGTGTTTGTGTCTTACAGGGTCTGGAGGCGTGTTTGTCTGCGAGAAGCTGCCGTGATGTCTTCATCAATCACAAACTTCACTCGGCACCTTGACTCAATCCAGTAAAGGACGGGGCCGCACTGCGGCTCTTGTCTTTGGGTTGTTTTGTTCCCGTCTTTCACAGGGACTCAGGTAAACAGAACTGCTGTATGGGTTTTGTAGGCCGTCACGCTATGTGACACGACGTCTCTTTGTCTGTTCTGCACAGGGCGTCTGGAAAACCTCTTGTTTTGATGGTAGAGCCAAAATGTTCAGATACTGTCATATACTCTACCTTCAGGTAAATAAAGTGCTGTTTTGCATTTCGCGTAAGTTTTGAAAATAGCTGACATCTGTGTTGTCAGAAAAAATGCTGTAAGCTGTCGCGCAACCTGAAAAACAATTCACAGAATTGCTCTGTGTTCCTTAAGGGCCGTTCACATATACACCGATAATGCAATGTGGGTGTGTCGAGCAATTCTGTAAAGGTGAGAAAAGTTTCAAGGTGAAGCTTTTCACAAAACACATGCAGAATTTAGCAACTTATATTGCATTCAGTCTATACATTTCTTAAGTATGTGTGTTCCCTCAGATCAACCCATGATCTCTGCCTTACTAATGCAATTATCTTTTAACTAAGCTATACATGAACACTCAATAATTAGTAATGGGGACGAGACCACCTATGCCGAGTGTGAGTCAAGACTCTTTGAAGGGTCGAGACCGAGTCAAGACCAAGTCCGTTGATTTACAAATACAGTTGAGTCAGAGTCAAGACCGAGTTTTTGTGAAACCAAGTCTGAATCGAGACTGAGTCCTTTAGGCGTCGAGACAGAGTTTCATATTTATGATTTAAAATCACCCCAGTTAATAATCAACAGTTAGGCCTACAGACTAAACTAGATTGGGAATTGTTTTAGAGGAGCAGTCTTAATGTCTTAATATGGACTATGCTTTTACTATCATTAAAAAATCCCTACTACATGCATCATCCTCTGTCTATTTTTCTAGAGATAAATAAACGGCTGATGGCAGTATCTTAGCATTGCACCATGGGATGTCATTTTTCAAATAATGCCCATCAACATTGCATTTTATTATTACTGTGTTGTTTTTATATGAACATAAAAAAAATGCATTGGTCTCGAGGACTCAGCCTGAAATTACGAGTCCTTCTCCTCCCACTGTGGTCCTAACCGAGTCAAGACCGAGTCTTTAAAAGGAACAAGTCCGAGATGAGTACTAGAAACCAGAAATCGGAGACTGGTCTTGAGTACTACATCACTACAATTAATACATAAATATGCAAAAAATTAATTTCGAGATGCAATGATATATCGGCCAATTATCGGTATCGGACGATAGAAGCAATTTTTTACACAATCGGCTATGGGACGAGTCATGGCCGATATATCCTGTTAATCAAAAGAGAACAGGAAAATGCAATGAATTTGAGCTCTATGAATGAATAACATTGAGAAATTTAATTTTCAGAATTTAGTTAATGCAAGTTAATATAACCACCAAACTATCTGGATCGGCAGACATCAGTTTAAAAAAATCGGCTATCAGTATTGGTGGAAAATTTTTATATCCGTGCTTGTACTTGTAATATTACTTGATTTTACTGGCAAATACATCTCGTTGTGGTAAAAGTTACAAACTTTATTTAGTTGTGCAGCTGCTTACAGCATCCAGCAGTAGCAGCGCCCAATTTGTCCACCAACCACTTATTGACCGTCAACCATACATGTCAACGAGAAATTTTTTTGATTTTCCAGTCTAATTAAAGTTAGATTCTGACCAAAGTCTTTTCTTTCCATGCTCCGAGGAATTCTGTTATTTCCAAACTGAATAAACGCACCATTTCATGCTCTTTAATGACCCTCTCTTTGCATTCATATCCTGTATCAAAGCCCTCCGGTTCCATCCCCTGTTTCAGTTACTCAGCCTTGGACTGTGTTAGGGTCAGTCCTAATCCTGTGAGGTGTCACCTATCTAGTGATATGAATTATACAGGCAGTTCACTTTCTCTGACCCTCTGTCATTGGAGAGGAGAGATCAATGTGCTCCGGGCCGCTGTAATTGGGTAATACGCCTCTTTTGGGAGGGTGTCCATGAATCAATGCGAGCGTATTACACATGCTGTAAAACAGTCCTTGGATGGATTGTAAATACAGGAGAAGTGTTACCCTGCCTGCAGGTCATACCCATGAAACTTAACTATGGTCCCATGTACTTCGAGCCCTTTTGTTGTTGGTTAGTACAGTATATAACAATAGAAAGGACAGAGACAAATAATTCCTTTCTGGACGAACTGTATTCCTCAGCAAAGATATTTTAAGAGAGGGCCATTTGGGTAAAAACTTGGAACGATCACCGCAGAGGGACCTGTGAGGGCATCCGCCAATTGCCCAGCCCATCTTACACCTGCTCTGTCAGTGAAGCGCTCTCCATCTGTCAGCGATTCTGGGCCCAGCTCAGGGAATTTCCCTCTCGCTTCAGTTCTCTGGGAACATGCGGCCGACCCGTGGAACATCAAGTGTTTCATCTTCAGTTGGTGGAAAGAGAGAGGTGGGGAGGTGAGAGGATAGTGAGTTATGAGCATCGCACGCAGACCGTTATTTCATGACAGCTGGTTTCACCTTGGATTGTTTTGCTGAATTTGCTGCGGTGAAGAACCAGATGAACATTATTCTCACGGGTACCAGACTGTGACCCATCATTAGCACTGGGTGTAAGTAGCACACGACACTTTCAGCCTTCTTCTGTTTCTTGTATAAAGCATCTCAGCCTCTGTGTCAGAGTGTGGATCTGATACAATCTGATCTGATTTTGGGCAGTCGGGGGTTCTTGAGTCCACAGTTTTGATTTTGAGGTATTTATGGCGCTTTTCCATTGCATAGTACCCCACAGTTTGGTTTAGTTTGGGTCGGGTGAACTTACTTTTGGGAGCTTTTCCATTGGGTGCTGTACGTAGTACCTGATACTTTTTTTCGTACTACCTCGGTTGGGGTTCCAATCGACCGGAGCTGATACCAAACGTGACGCGAAAACACTGTAGATCACTGATTGGTCTGAGGGAATCGTCACTACCAGCGTCATTGCTATAATGTAAAAGATTACCTTTACCTTAATGCTAGCTTGCGCTCGAGCAAACATGTTGTCATCTGTGCTCTGCTATAAGTTCCCAAACTCCCTTTTAGCGATGAAAAACATCCACAGGTTGAGAATCAGGGACACCATACCAGTTTTTTCCAAACTTGCAGTTTTGGCGGAACATTCGTGAAGCGCACGTCCGCTTATATGCTTAAATGCAACTTCAATGAGGCTCAGCTACTGACGGCACGGGTGTTTGTACAGAAACTGTCATGTGATACAGAGGTAACGTTATTGATAAACGCAATGAGCAAACATCTATTTGTGGTGGGCAATTTAAATTTTGTGGCGAACTGAGAAATAAATAAATGAATTGGAATGTACAATGACACTCCCACTTGTATGATGTCACAGAAGTAGGCAGCGCAAATATAACGACACGCCTATAATCCCTCCCACTGCAAAGTGATAACTCGATGGAAAAGCTAACCACGCCAGAGTGAGGTGAGCTCACCCGACCCAAACTAAACCATGGGGTACTATGGAATGGAAAAGCGCCATTAGATATCTGTGGATAGAACTGTATATGTACAGTTATGTATGTGAAATATTCTATAACCTAACACAGGTTTTCCCAGTGGTTCACTAGGGAATTTAGGGGGTTTGTGAGTTGATGAAATAGCATTGGTTTATTTGTAACCCAACAGTTGGGTGTGTCCATATTTGACCCAACAATGGGTTGGAACAACCAAGGATTTTTTAAGTGTAATATCTTTAAAACACAAATTTATAAAGTTCTTAAGCAAAGAGAAAGAAAAGCCTTTTAAATGTAAACGTGGTAACATCGTAATTACCCTGTCACCCTTTTATTAGACCTGCCCTCAAGGGAACATTCCTTGTGTAGAGACTTCTATTCCCTGAGCGTTTATCACAAAACAAAGAATCATCATCAAATACAGATATCAGGACAGACGGTCAATGCCATTTTCTACTTTGGAGTCATGAGATGAGAAGGAAAAACACCCTTGGTACTGTGTATAGCACCATTTAATGGTAGTAATCTGCTGAGCATTTTCCCTGCAGCAGGCAATGATGTTCTACAATGACTGTTTAAAGTCCTTAAGCAAACGCTTTCTGCTCTTTAGCCGAGCAGCGCAACATCAGTCCTAACAAGGCCTGATCCAAAGCAAGCTTCCCGGCCCCGACTTCATTACCCCCCAACTAAAGCATTTAACTACACGCTGAGTTGATAATAGAAACCTCAAGAAGCACACTCTACTACTCAAATTAAAACATGCCACGGTTGACTTAAGACGTCCTGACACTTAGAATCGACTCTTCCTGAACCATTTCAAAGTCTGCAGGAGCTGCAGAAAGAAGACGTCCACCATGGAGCGGCTTTGGGCATCCCTGGAGATAAAAAGCAATAATGAAAATTAAGACAGATGTTAAACATCATTCTAGTTAGTTTTTCTTTCCCCTTCCTTAATTTACCCTGGATCTCAGCATCTGGAAGAGCAGGTGGTCGAGATGCTTTCGAGTCCTCCTGGGAAGAACCGATTTACAAGTTTGGGAGCCGTAATTACGATGGGATGCGCGTTTGATCAGAATATTGCTTTTTCATGTTTCTACCCTAGACTGTTTTTAGCACAAATAAAAGCTATATGAATAGTAAAGGATGAAGGTTTGGTGTTGGATTGATAATTTATTTCATGCATGCTGCCGCAAAGAATGATGGGAAATGTAGATTTGTCATTTGAACGAATAGGACTTTATTCTGTTTCATGAAATATATACAAAACATAAATTATACAGTTAACACTCAAACTGAAGTATTATTATGCCAATTATTTATTTGCTTCTGCCATTATTCTTTTACTGACATGTCTCCAACTTGAAAAGCCATGACTTGAAGGATACCTATTTTATTATTATTAATTTTTACAAGATGTTACATAAATCTCATGTGTGCCCAGACTGTATCTGTGAAGATTCAGCTCAAAATACCCCACAGATAATTTATTATAGCATATCTTTCGTGTTTATACCTTTAAATAAGCTACCGCTTCAAAAATAAAGAAGATTGTGGATTTTTTCATTGTAGGGTGGTTTTGTTCAGACACTGCCAACCCACATTTTATTTCCAAAAACCTTGTAAATTTGTTTTCCTTATGTATTTACATTTAAATAGAGCCATGTTACCACTTTTTGACATTCTTGATTATGATGTTGCCTCTTCTTCTTTATTATTAGGTGACTCCCCTCCTGGCGGCTCAAGGGATAGTGATGTGTTTATCGAATGCACACTTCAAAATCTTGCAGGTCATCTATGGAGCGAGATATGTGTCTTTATTACATGCGATAAATTAAATGATCTGAGAGAAATAAAACTAATTGAAATAAAAAGTTGTCACACTGATAGCAAAGAAGCATTTCATGAGAAAAAAAAAGAATATTTGAGAGAAAAAGTTTTCATACCAATAGCAAAAAATAATAATATTTGAGACTAAAAAAAGTTTTGAGAGAAAGTATTTTCTCATGATAGAACATAAAAAATATAAATCTGAAATTTTTTAAATTATTTCTGAAAAAAAAAAAATCTCTCAAGTATATATTTTTTGCTATTAGTGTGAAAACATTTTCTCTAAAAAAAAAAGTGTTTCTATCAAAACGCTTTTCTTTGCTCTCGATGCAATTTCTTGCACTCGTGTCAGGATTTTGCTTTGTGAAAATTGTGTCATGGGCGGGGCGACGTTCCTATTGGCCAGTCGGGTGAGCATCGGCTTGTCTTGGGAATCGAACTGAATCATTACACCGTTGTTCGGTTCACCTAGATAGATGCCGTCTCTGCTTTTAGCTGAGCACGGACACTCTAATGTTTGAGTAAGATGATGACACACAACTCGATGGATAGCTGGCTGAGCAAGTTCACAGCACTGAAGATTAAACATTAAAAAATGAAATGGTACTTTTATTCATGAATGAATGTGTATTATATTATTAGCTTGCTGTTATTAGTATGAGTGTAGTCACATCTCTCACGATGTGCGCTCATAGTATGGTTATGGTCATAATGTGAGGTCATAGCACACTCGAGGTGCACTCAAACTATGTTTACAATATGAGCTCACACAACACTCTCTGTGCGCTCATACTATTGTCACGATGTGATGTCATAGCACACTCACAGTGCACTTATACTATGGTCATGATGTGAGGTCACAGCACTCTCACTGTGCACTCATGATTGTCATAATGTAAGGGCATGACACGCTTATTCTGTCATAGCAGGAGAGCACACACATGTCTGGAAAAAATTGGCCCAAGAGTAGTATGTCACCATTTGTACCTATAATGTCTAAGAAATATTATAGGAATAATCATAGGATCAAATTTATGACATTACATTGTATACAGCCCTATAAAAGGTATACCATATAAAATGTCAACAACAAGGTTATGGCATCAAGAAGGCTGTAAATAAAGGTTCTAGAAAACTCATATAGACCGGAGGTAAAAGTGACCAGGTCACACACTGTGTTGTCCAAGCATTATGGCCTAGAGGTTAGTGAGACATGCTTGAAACCCAGATGTTGCTGGTTCGATTCCCACAGCCAAAGTGTTTGGGTGTAGCAGTGATGTTTGTGTGTGTTCATGCCTTGCAGTGGATGTGTTAAATTCAGAGCCAGTAATGTCTCTTTCACTGTTTCTTTTATTGGCCAGATATCATTTGCAATTAAATGCTGACGTCTTGGCGACATGTTTGCAATTAGTAAGGATACTTGCAATGGGACACTTGATAATTTATTTTCACGTGACGTGACTATTAATAATAATTAAGGAATAGTTTCATGACATAGTTTCAAATACTGCTGGTTTGATTTCATTTTTGACCATCAAACACAGATAGGCCTACATTAGAGCAAGGGAATCCCTGTCAGAGATGTAGCCCAGATAGGGCGGTGGTCAGTGGGGTGAGTAAACACTGACGTCCGCTGGTGCATCTCTGGGTCTTGCCTGAATCTTTCTTATTAAATGTTTAAATAGGCGCTGTCTTTACTAATCGAGTGCAGATTTGAATATTATACATATATATTCTTTCGACTGAACTAATCTTAAAACGACACTTTGTGACCAAGAAACGGTAATAGTAAGAAACGGCTATTCTCTCTATTGAGTTACTATGAAATTCAAAACAGCCGAAAGTGTTACTTGTCATTCTTGCCTTCAAATCCGTGGCGGAAGAAAGTAGTTCCCCAACAAAGAGTCTTTTGTAATACCTCCTACTTGAGCGATATTGCTTAAGTATATAGTGTGCTTTATGAGTAGTATGTTTATACTCACAGTGAGTGTGCAGTGACCTCATATTGTGACCGTCATATGAGCACACAGTGAGTGTGTAGCGTGGTTACACTTTTAGCACGTTGTGACCACATTATAAGGATTTAGTGAGCTCATGGTGACTTCACTGATAGATCAAATTGTTGACTGAGTATGTGGTCCACCAGTACCAAACCGAATTCAAATTCATAGTGGTCTAAGTTGTTTTTTAAAGCAGCGATGGAAGATAGAGCTATAAGTAATTTGGAAATTCAGCTTGGTGCTACAGTAAATCATAAATCATATTTTGCATGTACAGTGTATACAATATACTGAGAGCTCTGTGTGCAGGGAAGCTTTGTGTATATTTTTGCTTGTGTAATATATAAAAAGACAGGGAAAGTGAGCAGTTGCACAGACAGACTAAAAAAAGTCAAGAGTTCTGATTTCTTCTCTGTGCCTGCAATCCATCTTCCTCCTGTTCTAATCACTATCACCTCAGTTCAACACATCCACATCTGTCAGACTAAATCTGGCCTTCTCTTTCAATCTGATGTCCTCTCATTTGGCAAAATTGCCTGAAATAGGCTCTTGTGTTGACTGTTTTGATGTTTGACAGCCCTGATGTTTTCTCATCTTGTTCTGAGCCTGATCCTGCTTAAACCGTTACACCTGATTGCTTCTTCGTAGTGGCATTCAGGATGATTGGGTCTCTGATATTAATCTAGGTGGAGTTTCACTCACCATTGTTCATTCCCTAGGGCTCTTGGATTAGATCCCATTCAGGGCAGACCAGAGTGAGGTTGATTTTGGGTCCTACGCTCAGGGCATTGAGTCCACTCTGTTGGGAATCTTTGGTGTAAATGGATGGATTTTTATGTTTCGGTGATTGTTTCGATTCTGTCTACAAAAATGGCTGCTTGCTTGGCTATGCATTTCCTATCTTTTTTGTTATTCAGGATCAAGCATTTCTCAGAAAATGTTTGACCATTAAACAGGCACCTCCATAATTAATACATTGTCCCCATTTATGAAAGAACCTGTTGTCAAAAATGTAGTTTTATAGAAACTTGTTCTGGATCAAACTGTTCTTGCATAAATGTCACAGAGGGACCTTAAGACCCCCATGAACTGGACGTTGCAATCGTGATGTATTTCTGATGGAAACAGAATATAAACAGTGGAGCGTGGCTTATGTTCTCCACTGTGCTTTGATTGAGGGCCTGTTTACACGAGAACGCTCGAGGGTGAAAACGTAAAAATATTTTATCGGATGTGCCTTTCGTTTACACGGCGACGTCGTTTTGGGGGCTTAAAAACGCAAAAAAGTGAAACCACCCTTCAGAGTGGAAATCTTAAAAACGATCTATAGTCGCGTTCTCGTCTAAAGAGTAAAAACGCAAAAGTCTGCTCACGGTGGCTCTCGTCGCGAATGCGTTTACGTCACAGGCATGTGCCAGTTCAGGAAAATAACAACAAACATGTCAGATTATTTCCATACGTCGGACCTTCAAGTTGCCATAGCAGCTCTGATAAATATACAAGCCTTTCCAGCAGTTGTACGAATTTTTCACAGCAAGTATTACTGATCAGAGAAGGCGCATTAATTACCTCAGTGAAACTATTGATGCGCCAGTTCGTCGGAGGCAAACCAGATGGCTTTGGACGAGACCTGGGAGAACCAGGAAGAAGGTTGTACACAGGCACATGGACTTGGTGTTGTTGTGTGTCAGTGCTTCACATTGCCACCTAGCCGCCTTGAGTGCATACTACATCGATTATCACACATTTTTGCGTCACCATATGCACGCAGATTTCCCCCTCAAAATGCTTGAATAAACGCGGAATAAAAAGTGATAACGCAAGCCACTTTTGCGGTTTCTTTTCAGATCGATTCCATGTAAACGTAGCCTGAATATAGAAAGGTAGGCTTTTATTCAGAAATGGAAATGGCATCAGATTGGCAGTTGTAGGGGGCGGAGTTAACAGATGCTCCCGCCCAAGATGTCTAGCTGATGATGTCATCAGACAATGATCTGCACAAGAGGGTGGAAGTACATTTTCAGATTTTGATTGAAGTTTATAAGGACACATGAATTTTAAAAAAAATACTAACCTTGTTCACTTGTAACGCTAGGACATTTGGAGACAGCAGGGTCGCTGATGTTGATGAGAAACAAATTTGGATGAGGAGAGCTTTTTAGTAAAAAATAGAGATTCAACAACACTCACTATCCCTTATTATTTATAAATACCCTTCCCATGGCAACAGCTCTGCTAAATCTTCTGAAAATATCACATTACACCGTATGAATTTCTTTGCCGGTCCGGTCTGATTCATTTTGTTTGGATATTCAGCAAAACCACGCTAGTAAATCTGGTGAACTAACAATATATTCGTGAAGCTGGTTTCCCAAACGTTGGTAAAACTAGCATCATTCTCTCTTGATGTATTTCTTAATGTAAACAAGAGGTTGGGGCAGGAAATTGAATTGTTGGCATTTTACATAAAAAACCTCACATTTCAGCCTCTACCATATTGAAACACAATATATAAATTCTTCAAAATGTGATCAGATCACTTGACACTTCTTTAAAACAGATGTAAAGGTTTTTATTTCAATACGTTTTTGGCCAGCCTCACCTGCATGAAGACAAACATGCATTCCTTAGAAACAACTATTACTCTGCCAGTCTTCATCAGTGTCTTGGCTGCAGTTTGGGTCGAGACCTTCACCTGTCAGTAAGACGGCATGACCCTTGAGCTTGTGTTTAACACTCCAGTAAAACACCTCCGTCTCTGCGCCCCAGTCTTGGACAAACTCAATTTAAACCTCTGTCGCTGTATTGATGAATGAAGGAGAAAGTTAAAAGAACAAAATTGAATTGCTTTTCAAAGTTTTTATTGTGGTAGTCTACTGTTGTGGTAGTCCGCTGGTGGGTTGTTGTTAGGGATGTCCCGATCAGGTTTTTTTGCCCTCGTTTGATTTTGAGTATCTGCCAATACAGAGTCCCGATCCGATACTTCCATAATACCTAAAAAAGAATAAAGAAGAGCGAAAAAACAGATCCAGGATGTTCCTTACGTCATGCCGCACACACTGCTGTTTCTGTGTGGAGTCAAAAGAGTCTAACTCTGTGCCAGAGCACTATAGATGTGTTAAAAATAATAAGAATATATATAGTATATGTACAGGGGTTAAATTGGGATTTGTTTTGTGGGGAGGCTCTGTTGGGAGGGAGGGTTCGAGGGGTAACATGTTTAATCCTGATGACAGCAAAGCCACTGTTGTGTTTCAATGACATTTTGGACCTCTTATAAATTAGCCATAGAGATTCCCTAAGCTGGTCAGCAGTTAGTTAAACAAGTTAGGATGTAGTTAGGATGTAATTGATTTGTATAATTTAAATACATTATTTATATACATTATACAATAAGTTGTATCCAGTTATCTAGTTAACATATTGTAATGAGATGAGTGACATGGCTATATATACTTTAATACTTTGTTTCTAGGCTTCTATTAAGTTTTTTTGACGTGGGCACCATTCTTACCTCTCTTTCTCTATCTCTCATCTCTACAGTGTGTAATGTCATGATCCTGCGCGAATGCGAGTACTTGAGGTTCTGAGTGAGACGCAGAGCTGCGTGCGGATGTACATTAACTTAGCACATGGTGACAAAAACGATCAACGCGTCTTTTAAATTAATGGTAAAAACCCGGTTTTGTCGTGGGTGCACTGCATGAATGAGTGTGAAACCTATGAATGAAAACACGTCATTATGGGTTGTTGTGGTAGTCCGCTGATGGGTTGTTGTGGTAGTTTGCTGATGGGTTGTTGTGGTAGTCCGCTGATGGGTTGTTGTGATAGTCAGCTGATGGGTTGTTGTGGTAGTGCGCTTATGGGTTGTTGTGATAGTCCGCTGATGGGTTGTTGTGGTAGTCCGATGATGGGTTGTTGTGGTAGTCCCCTTATGGGTTGTTAGGTAGTCCGCTGATGGGTTGTTGTGGTAGTGTGCTTATGGGTTGTTGTGGTAGTGTGCTTATGGGTTGTTGTGGTAGTCAGCTTATGGGTTGTTGTGGTAGTCCGTTGATGGGTGTTTGTGGTAGTCCACTGATGGGTTGTTGTGGTAGTCCGCTGATGGGTTGTTGTGGTAGTGCGCTTATGGGTTGTTGTGGTAGTCAGCTCATGGGTTGTTGTGGTAGTACGCTGATGGGTTGTTGTGGTAGTCCACTGATGGGTTGTTGTGGTAGTCCCCTTATGGGTTGTTGTGGTAGTCCGCTGATGGGTTGTTGTGGTAGTGCGCTTATGGGTTGTTGTGGTAGTCCGCTGATGGGTTGTTGTGGTAGTACGCTGATGGGTTGTTGTGGTAGTCCACTGATGGGTTGTTGTGGTAGTCCCCTTATGGGTTGTTGTGGTAGTCCGCTGATGGGTTGTTGTGGTAGTGCACTTATGGGTTGTTGTGGTAGTCCGCTGATGGGTTGTTGTGGTAGTCCACTGATGGGTTGTTGTGGTAGTCCGCTGATGGGTTGTTGTGGTAGTGCGCTTATGGGTTGTTGTGGTAGTCCGCTGATGGGTTGTTGTGGTAGTACGCTGATGGGTTGTTGTGGTAGTCCACTGATGGGTTGTTGTGGTAGTCCCCTTATGGGTTGTTGTGGTAGTCCGCTGATGGGTTGTTGTGGTAGTGCGCTTATGGGTTGTTGTGGTAGTGCGCTTATGGGTTGTTGTGATAGTCAGCTGATGGGTTGTTGTGGTAGTGCGCTTATGGGTTGTTGTGATAGTCCGCTGATGGGTTGTTGTGGTAGTCCCCTTATGGGTTGTTGTGGTAGTCCCCTTATGGGTTGTTGTGGTAGTCCGCTGATGGGTTGTTGTGGTAGTCTGCTGATGGGTTGTTGTGGTAGTCCGCTGATGGGTTGTTGTGGTAGTCCACTGATGGGTTGTTGTGGTAGTCCCCTTATGGGTTGTTGTGGTAGTCCGCTGATGGGTTGTTGTGGTAGTTTGCTGATGGGTTGTTGTGGTAGTCCGCTGATGGGTTGTTGTGGTAGTCCACTGATGGGTTGTTGTGGTAGTCCCCTTATGGGTTGTTGTGGTAGTCCGCTGATGGGTTGTTGTGGTAGTTTGCTGATGGGTTGTTGTGGTAGTCCGCTGATGGGTTGTTGTGATAGTCAGCTGATGGGTTGTTGTGGTAGTCCGCTGATGGGTTGTTGTGGTAGTACGCTGATGGGTTGTTGTGGTAGTCCACTGATGGGTTGTTGTGGTAGTCCCCTTATGGGTTGTTGTGGTAGTCCGCTGATGGGTTGTTGTGGTAGTTTGCTGATGGGTTGTTGTGGTAGTCCGCTGATGGGTTGTTGTGATAGTCAGCTGATGGGTTGTTGTGGTAGTCCCCTTATGGGTTGTTGTGATAGTCCGCTGATGGGTTGTTGTGGTAGTCCCCTTATGGGTTGTTGTGGTAGTCCGTTGATGGGTTGTTGTGGTAGTCCGCTGGTGGGTTGTTGTGGTAGTCCCCTTACGGGTTGTTGTGGTAGTCCGTTGATGGGTTGTTGTGGTAGTCCGCTGATGGGTTGTTGTGGTAGTCCGCTGATGGGTTGTTGTGGTAGTCCGCTGATGGGTTGTTGTGGTAGTCCGCTGATGGGTTGTTGTGGTAGTCCGCTGGTGGGTTGTTGTGGTAGTGCGCTTATGGGTTGCTGTGGTAGTCCGCTGATGGGTTGTTGTGGTAGTCCTCTGTTGGGTTGTTCTCGTAGTCTGCTGATGGGTTGTTGTGGTAGTCAGCTGATGGGTTGTTTTGGTAGTCGGCTTATGGGTTGTTGTGGTAGTACGCTGGAGGGATGGTGTGGTATTACCCTTATGTGTTGTTGTGGTAGTCCGCTGATGGGTTGTTGTGGTAGTCCGCTGATGGGTTGTTGTGGTAGTGTGCTTATGGGTTGTTGTGGTAGTCCGCTGATGGGTTGTTGTGGTAGTGCGCTTATGGGTTGTTGTGGTAGTCAGCTCATGGGTTGTTGTCGTAGTACGCTGATGGGTTGTTGTGGTAGTCCACTGATGGGTTGTTGTGGTAGTCCCCTTATGGGTTGTTGTGGTAGTCCGCTGATGGGTTGTTGTGGTAGTGCGCTTATGGGTTGTTGTGGTAGTCCGCTGATGGGTTGTTGTGGTAGTACGCTGATGGGTTGTTGTGGTAGTCCACTGATGGGTTGTTGTGGTAGTCCCCTTATGGGTTGTTGTGGTAGTCCGCTGATGGGTTGTTGTGGTAGTGCACTTATGGGTTGTTGTGGTAGTCCGCTGATGGGTTGTTGTGGTAGTCCACTGATGGGTTGTTGTGGTAGTCCGCTGATGGGTTGTTGTGATAGTGCGCTTATGGGTTGTTGTGGTAGTCCGCTGATGGGTTGTTGTGGTAGTACGCTGATGGGTTGTTGTGGTAGTCCACTGATGGGTTGTTGTGGTAGTCCCCTTATGGGTTGTTGTGGTAGTCCGCTGATGGGTTGTTGTGGTAGTGCGCTTATGGGTTGTTGTGGTAGTCCGCTGATGGGTTGTTGTGGTAGTACGCTGATGGGTTGTTGTGGTAGTCCACTGATGGGTTGTTGTGGTAGTCCCCTTATGGGTTGTTGTGGTAGTCCGCTGATGGGTTGTTGTGGTAGTGCACTTATGGGTTGTTGTGGTAGTCCGCTGATGGGTTGTTGTGGTAGTCCACTGATGGGTTGTTGTGGTAGTCCGCTGATGGGTTGTTGTGATAGTGCGCTTATGGGTTGTTGTGGTAGTCCGCTGATGGGTTGTTGTGGTAGTACGCTGATGGGTTGTTGTGGTAGTCCACTGATGGGTTGTTGTGGTAGTCCCCTTATGGGTTGTTGTGGTAGTCCGCTGATGGGTTGTTGTGGTAGTGTGCTTATGGGTTGTTGTGGTAGTCCGCTGATTGGTTGTTGTGGTAGTCCACTGATGGGTTGTTGTGGTAGTCCGCTGATGGGTTGTTGTGGTAGTCCGCTGATGGGTTGTTGTGGTAGTCCGCTGATGGGTTGTTGTGGTAGTTTGCTGATGGGTTGTTGTGTTAGTCAACTCATGGGTTGATCTGTATTGCTTTTGCAAAACCTCTTGTTTTTTTAGTTTGGCACACAATTAAATATACCCAAATAAAAGCCAGAAGACTTTTAAATGCCTTAAGAGATGTTTTACATATAAGCTGAATAACCTTATTTATAGCTTTGTCAGGTCATCGGTCATGAGAGGTTCATTAATGAGAAGTCAGAGCCATTAGCACTTGGCATGGGTTTATAGAGGGCTGGATGGAAAGATTTTTTACAGCTGCTGTATTGAGGGGTGGAGAACTCAACATGTAGTTTATGGAGGACAAATGTATCTCTCTTTGGCAGCAGGCCATTGTAGAATTAGAAAATCTTGTTACTATGGGCAGAGGTGGATTATGGGTATATTAAACAACTATCAACATATAAACTATAAGTGGACCATTTTATAAAGCACTTTATTGCTGTTATGTACAATTATTGATTTAATTGTTTATTTCTATAAAATTTTTAGTTTCTTCTCAATCATTGATAAATATTCATACAGTATACTATTGCAGTATTACTATTGGACTTAAGCAAGTGACTTCTTCTGCATGCCATGTGAATGATACCACAATGGTATCAAGAGGTAGCAAAAGGTTGGCAAGAGATTAACCTACTTTTTTGTGCATTTGTACAATTTCACATCGCACCATATTGTTGGTTTTGTTATTATACAAAGTGGAATGCTATTATTTTTAGCTGTTCCTTCATCTGAAAAATCAGGCTGTAATATCAATTATTTGTTGGTCACACATCTTCACATGATATAAATTCTCAGGTCAGAGTTCACTAAACACAGCAAAAAAGATTTACATAAGTTTGCATTTCCGGTTTGCTGTTAATTTGCATGTGTATGAATGGATGTCAAATAAAACAAAAGTCTACTGTGGCCGCGGCATGACACAAAAAACACCCCACAGCATCATTGCAATAAGTTTTGCATGTATTACTTATAATTCAATCAATAAAATACTTTTTTGTACATTAAAAATGTTTTCAACCCAGCATTGGGTAAGAAAGAGACATAAACCTGTTGTAATTTAACCTTGGTTGGATTTTTTTTAACGAAAATGCTTAAACCCATATAAACATTTTCTGTGTTAATTTAACCCACCGGGTTGGATTTTTTCTTTTGTGACCTAATAGTGGGTTGAAAATAACCCACCACTTTTTAGATTGATTTTGGTTGTTTCATGCCATGGTTGGGTAAAATGGAAAACCCAAACGTTGAGTCAAAATTAACATTTGCTGGGTTGTTTTAACACCAAATGTTGTTTAATTGGGTCAACGATTTATTTCTAGATTAATTGAAAGCAGCAATTTGGTTTATCCATATTTAAGCAAAACATGGGTTGAAACCATAGACTGTAAAAAATATGGATGTAGTGTCTGTGACGTCACCCATAGGTTTGTGAAGAGCTTTTTTGAAGCGAATAGTTGGAGGAGCCTATTATTTTCTGCTTTAAAGTTGGGCATTTTATCATGGGGGTCTATGAGAATTGACTCCCTTTTGGAGCATGCCTCCAGCGGCCAGTCGATGAATTGCAGTTTAAGTCACTTCCGTATTGACTTCAACAGAGAGATTGGAAGGTTGCCCCTTGGTTGAAACTACAGGTACTGTAACCAGCATTTTTAGAGTGTAGAGAGCAGGGAAACAGTTTGTCTGAAAAAAGGGTTCCTCTTAATATGGCAGAATATATCTGCACATCTGTCATCATATAGGATTTATGTAATATAAAGAGATTAGAAAGATTAGAGAAACGAAATAACCAGCATTTGGTGAATGCACTAAACAACTCCATGTAAATGCCCCAAGCTATGATGGGATGCTTTAATCATTGATCCATGAGATTGGTATGCACCATGTTATGTAATTTAACTAAAATCTTTGACCCTGTCTTTACCCACATGCACACAATCATAAAATGCACATGCATATGCTGTGTGTATTTAGAGTCAATCTGTGTCGCTAAGCTGGATTTAGCACTTTATAGCGCAGGGCATGCGAGGTTAAAGTAAATTAAATCTCTGTTGAAGAGCTGGCAACAAAAGCAGCATCTGTAGATGGGAAGATTGGATTTGCTCTTTTTACATCACATCAAATTACAGCTGTACTTCAATTGTGCAAGGTAATGGAAAATAAATAACACACTTGGACTGAATATACCTGTTTAACTATGCAACAATATGCGACCCTGCCTCTGAAAACCCAGCGATTTACAGTGATTTACTGTTTTCTACATAAAATCATCCTATATAACGTAAAGAATATTCCATGAAATATAACCTTGATATCTTTAATATTGACTGAGTAAGATCATGTGAAAGATCAGAGACTTTCGCCTGGATTTAAAAGACAGAGTCACATATTTGCATTTCTTGTTATAATCTAGAGTTACATCCAAAATCTAGTTACATCCTTGTCTCTTGGAATACAAAAGCTGCTTTTTGGTTTCAGGCGGTCTTCCAGCCTGGCCAAGCTGGTTGTTTGGGACAAATGCATAAAAATCAGCAATAGAGATCATCCTATTGCCTGGCTGGCTTGGTTAAGCTTTTTGAGGCACATTCAGATAAATGTTTGGAGCTACTGTGTACAGTACAGATAATTATGATGTCATACAAGTATGATGCATTACCAAAGGTGCCTGTGGGAGTTTGTAGATGCTGTGCTCTGAGGGATCTCATATAATGAGATTCATTGCTTATAATGAATTGTCTGTTTTACCATTGTTAAACAAGATAAACAAAATCTCTGTCTGTGTTGCATATAGATGAATCCAATATCCAATACACCCAATTACATGCATTTAAATTGTACAGATAAAAGTATTTATGATTTACAAAGTACACATTTACAAAAACATGCCATAGTCATCAGTTAAGTGTTTTGTCAACTGCTAGCCATTACACCATTACAAGATTGTAAAGTACAATGGTTCATGTACAATCATCATTTGCATCATAAAGAGCTCTTAACAATGTAGATTGAAAGAAACACTCAGGCATTATATGAAGTCATTTGGTTTGAAAACCTGTTTTTTTTTTATTATTGATTAATTTCACACCTGGGGTGCACAGCCAGTGATTTATGCTTAATTTAAAATGTAGACACTATTTATTCCAAATTTTAATGTTGTCTTTCACAAAAAGAGATGTTTTGCATAACGCTCGTACTGACCTTTTCCATACTATGTAAGGACAACTTATAGGACAGAAACACCATAAAAGTAATAAAATGAGTTGAATTGCAGGCATTTTAAAGACAAATGATAACTTTATGTGACATTTAGGTCTTCATGTAATACAAATCCTTTCTAATTGGACTGTATGAGCTAGCTGGAAGCTACACACATGTTTTGACGAACTTCGCATTGTGCGCCCTAAAAAAAGAAGTCAACGTCCGCCACTGTATCACACATGTGAATCTTGTAATCAGTCATTCAGCATATTTAAATAGAGAAAAATAGTCACTGTGCTGATTGGTCTCATCGTGTGCACCACACTAAACATGTGTAATCCTTACATATTGTAATCCTCCTGGAGGTGTTTTATTGATCTTCATCTGAAAGTTGTGGCTGCTGTGACCATAGACTAAAGCAGGGCGCGCAGCTGTGACCGGAAACAAAAATGTCGGCGACGCAACACCTTGACGTCACCTGGTCCGGATGAATAGCCAGTTAAAGGTAGAATACGTAGAATTGGCCACTAGATGGCGCCAAAACAGCAATAATAACAAATGACGTAGATTAATGACGCTCTGAAACAGCGTGAAATTATGGGATTTGTAGTCTTTAACTCAACCGCTGATGGCCATTAATCAGACGCGAACGAGAAATCACATTGACGGATAAGGTAATCAAGTCTTATAAATGTTGCGTTTGATGACGTTGTTTTATTTCATTATGTAAGTTTATATGTGATGTTCAAAACTAAATTTTTAGTCATAGATGTTACAGTATTAGTCCAAATTCGATGGTTAACACAGCACAGAATTAATGTGTTCAAACTTACAATCTAAAATTATTTTTCACATAATGTATTGACAGTACAAATCTTATTGTGAGATTATGATGTAACATTATGACAGACTGTACAGTACCAAACTCTACTCTATTAGTAAGTGTCTTAAAATGACCATTTATGCACCTCTTGATGCATTATATAGTCTGCGGGAAGACGCACTGATTACAGTCTACACACTAATCTTGTGATCGATATAATAGCATAAGAGTTTTGAAGGGTTACGAATCAAAACAACTCACTTGTAGTGTAAAACACAAGCAAGATCAGCATCTATGTCCAGTTAAATGTTGTCGCGAAGCTCTCTCCATCCAGATAATGCAACACCAATATTGATCCTCATTCTTTTTCTCGTCTTGTTCCAAACTCTTCTTGGTTGGTCCGTACGCTTACGGGAGCTGTCTTTGCTGACACAGCTAGCGGCAGACGGTAAAGAGTAATCTTAGTCCATAAACAAGCGCATAGCCCGACAGGCGCTAACGCATACTTCCGCATTTGTCCACGACACTGTTGTCATGTGGTTTTTACGTCAGTAAAGGCGGTGACAAAGGGTAACGTGGATATTAACGTCATTGACAGGAGACTGCACTGCCCTGTGTCAATGTTTTGAATGGCAATTTTCTCACAATTTACAAGTAGTTGAAAACATTTGAGATATTGATAGTAATCAGTTGGACAAAATATATAACACTGGTCTAGTGGTTTTTGGATATTTTACTGCAAATATATTACAAATTGCACCTTTAACATAATATTTGCGTTTTATTTTAAATATTGCTTTTTGGATAATTACCACCATTGTTCACCGCTGACATAATACATATAAAAAACTAATAATAAATAAATGAAATATCAAACTGTCTTTTGTGTGCTCTTGGGGGCCCCCTGGTGGCTTGGGGGCCCTAAGCAGCCGCATAGTTCGCTTAAACCTTGGATTGGCTCTGCCTACAGTGAAACATGGAGGAGGCTCGGTTATGTTTTGGGGCTGCATCTGGCACAAGGTCCCTTGAATCTGTGCAGGGCACAATGAAATCTCAAGACTATCAAGGCCTTCTGGAGCGAAACGTACTCCCCAGTGTCAGAAAGCTCTGTCTCAGTGGCAGGTCATGGGTCCTCCAACAGGATAATGACCCAAAACACACTAAAGTCACCCAAGAATGGATAAAAACAAAACTTTGGACTATTCTGAAGTGGCCTTCTATGAATAATCTGAATCCTATAGAACTTCTATGAAAATAACTGAAACTTGCAGTCTGGGGAAGGCAGCCATCAAACCTGAGACAGCTGGAGAAGTTTGCTCAGGAAGCGTGTGCCAACTACCGGTTAACATGTGCAGAAGTTTCATTGAGAGCTACAGAAATTGTTTGATTGCATTGATTGCCTTTAAAGGTTGTGCAACAAAATATTAGGTTAGTGGTCCCATCATTTTGTCCATGAAATTTTGTTTGTTTTATTATTTACAATATTATGTTGAATAAAAAGCAATTTTAAGCAAAGTCTGATTTCTATTAAATATGGAATAAACAATGGAGGATGCCAATTACTTTTGTCAGTTTCAAGTTTTTTGAAGAGGGGGTACAAACAAATTTGAGCACGTCTGTATGATTTCCCATTAACCGGCTCAGATATTGGTACAAAAAATAAATAAATAATAAGTTTAAACCTTGTCTTTCAGAAATAAATCAGAGACATCGCTAACACTATCCTGCACCTACTTCTCACTTCATAAAGTGTCACATTAATTGCTAAAACACTAAACACTACGTCTAAAAAGTATTTTAATAATGGGATCTGGCAACACTGCTCACTGTCCCCTCACAAAAACTGCTATAATAATTTATACATAAATATAATTTATAAATTATATTATATTGTAACTATAATAAGGTAGGAAAGGGAAACCAATCAGGATGTCACTTTCATATTTTGTCTTATCAGCCTCTTTAGACTGAGACCTTGTAAAAAATTACTTGAACTTGACCCCTTAAATAATTGATTTCTGGGATCATTTGCAGGAGACTCCAGGAATGTCTGAGAGAGGTGGGATGTTATTGTCTGAACATACCCCAGTGACTTTCCCTGTTTCTTTTAGTAAGATGTCTGTGTATGTTCCTTTTCAATAGCAGACATGTGTCTGAATACAAATTCTGATGCCTTTTATTCACCCTTCTGCAGATGAAGGGCACAGTGTACCCACCCAAATGAAATAAAACAAGGATATGGAGGAATGATGGGTGTCTATATTAAGAATCTTGTGTCTCACAGCTCTATTTACTATTGGAAAATTAGTCAATGTTTAAAATCGTACACATACACTTTTGAAATACAATGACATATCTGGTAATACGTATGTACCATAATATTAATTTGAAGAACCTTAAAGCACTATGCAAATACAATTTCTAAATATGGTAACATTCAGTACCATGGTATGTATCCAGGACCACAGTGTTATCATCTGATACCACCATTTTCAGGGTAGGAAGTTTAAGATTCCAGTAAGTAGATTCTCAACTCACTTCGGTGGTGTTGTCTGACAGATCAATATTGCACTTATCGAGACTGCCGGTACAAGGCTAACTAAATAGACAGGCACTCTCCTCTTTCCTGTCTAGATCTCTGGCCTGGTGTATTTATCATTAGTATAACACTGCAGAGGATGTGCATTGCAGAGGACAGCTGCAGCAAAACACAGTCGAACACTAGAACAAGCAGGTAAATGAATAAATGGAGAAGGAAGTTTCGGTTATCGAATCAGACATTATTCCACCCTTTGCTCTCCATTATTCTTACATTTATGGCTCATATTAAATTGTTCCACAATGTTTATTTGAACATTCGTTTTCTTCTTGGATATTGATGTTTGCTGTTATTTCTGAAACGCTTGAAAAGATTTGCACGCAGCGATTTTTGTGTGAGCATATCAGTGAACAGCCCTGACCACTCTGTGAATTTCACGTCTTTGTAAATGAAAGTTTAATGCATTTTAGGAAGGATTGTTCCAGTGCACCTATGCAGCCATTGTGGTGGTGGGGGGTGATACCACAGAAGCCAAAAATTTTCGGGCCAGCAGCATATATCCAAATTTCAGTAAAAACCATTCTATTTCATCATAAACAATCTGAAAACAGGGCTTTAGGTGTAAAATACCGCACTTGTCCTTTAAGCATGTCATCCCAAAATAACTGGGGTTCTTTCTGTTTTAGGCCTTGAGCAGCAATGCAGCTGGACTGCAAATCACCATGAGCTGCCCTTGACCAACAACGTCTCAACATAAAGGTGTGTGTGCGTGTGTGCAAGGGTAAGAAGATATCACATTCTCAGGATGTGAAGTAGATGCAGAATATCACACTAAATATGTGGTCATTCAATCCCTCTTACTTTTAAACCACAACTTCTCGTCTTGCACTAGCCATGTGATGCACAAGTGCGACCTTATGAAGTATATGTTTATGTGGAAAATACTTGTAATTGAAAAATTTTAAAGTAAAAGTTGAGAAAACTTAAAATTTTTAGGTACCAATTGACATATTTTTTAACTCATTCCCCGCCAGTCTTTTTTGAAAAGTTGCCCGCCAGCATTTTTTGTGAAAAGATTCACAAAATGCCTTCGGTAAAATGTTCTTCTAAAATATATAAACATACAAATATATCAAATGAAAGAACAGACCCTTGGCTTTCAAACAAACAATAAACAAACAAACAAAACAGAAAAAAAAACATTTCATCCTATCTATATATTTCTCTGCTTATAAACTCTTAAATATTAGTATTTTTCTTGAAAAATATTTTTTTAGCAAAAAGCTAAATTAATTAAATTTTTGTGAAGGAATTTTGTTAGAGATCAGATTGAGAATGATTTTCAAAATATACATGGAGTTTAAAATTAATCAATCATTTTTTGCTTCAGTTTTTTTTATAAACTGGGTAAGTGTGTAATCTAGTGGATAATCGTGGTATTAAGGATAACCATAAAAGCTCAGAAACACGTTTTTTTCATGCAAATGTTTTCTCTTAATTGACGAGATAACTCGTCAATGGCGGAGAAAGAGTAAAGTTGATCCAACTTTTCACCTTTGACAGTGAAGACTCCAAGACCTGAATCAAGTGTATCAGATAAGGGAGACATAGAAAAGAGGTGGTTTTAGAAGTTCTGGTCTAGTGGACTTTAGGGATGCACGCTAGCTAAGACTATTCATAAATATCAGTCATGTGACCTTTTTACGTCATTCCAGTTGCCTGCCGCCATCTTGAGTAGCTACCGAGTACCAGTAGGCTACTGACAAGCATTGGCTAGCTTGCTACGATTTATTGATTTCTTATCGTTTACATCTATGATTTTTATGGATATGGGAAATGGCTACGAAAGACAACATTTCACACCTCTACTGTCATGAAAAGAAACGCTACTTCTTCGTTAAAAAATATCTTGGTTAGGGTGTGATGCCTACTCGATCCCTGATGGGTTCTTCCAGCCCCTGCTACCGAACTATTTTACAACACTAAGAAGGCTCAACACAACATGAAACTTTGCTTGAAGTATCACCTGGATCTCTACACATGAACGCAAGCATTGAGAACATTGTTTGTGTACACAGAGTTTACTAAAAAGAACAACTGATTTTGGCTGTTATGGTGTCCGCTCATCATCTTTGCCAGACATAAAGAATCGATTTCCGAATGCGAATTAATGAATGTCATATAAGGCTACTTTTTCAACTAGAAGGTCAATATTGTTTTTCAATTGCGATAAAACAACGAATTATCCATGCATTGTATGTAACTATGCTGTAGGAGCTATCCATTTTTACCCTCCCCTCTCTTTACGTCGCATTCAGAGATCGATACATCTTGACTGGCAAGATGGCGGCGAGCGGACACCAAAGTCCGTTGTTCAAAACCTTCTTTTTAGTAAACTCTGTGTACACAAACAATGTTTTCAATGCTCGAGTTTATGTGTAGAGACCCATGTGATACTTCGAGCAAAGTATCATGTTGTGTCAAGCCTTCTTAGTGTTGTAAAAATAGCGATTTTGATGCTCACAACATATTGAAGGCATAGCTTTTAGTTCTTTTGCGACCACTTGGCAAAAGACAAGTTTGAGATTTGAGTGACGTCAGCTGATATTCATGAATACTGAGTGCATCTATTAGAACTGATCCCATAATCTTTGAGGTATGAAGAAGTAAGGTCATGGCAGAATATATGGCAGAATCTCTAAAGTAGCATAGTTTCTCTGAAAGAGTACTGTTTATTCATGGGTGCCTGTAAGTAAAAAAGTGTACAAGTGTACAGTTTTTGACATGAAAGTCTTTATGAAAAATTGACATGGCCTAAGATGGAAAAGAAAACAAAAATAGAAGTAAGGGGAGGAGACATGAGGTCTCATTCTCGCTGCAAGTTTACATGATTGTTCCCTCTTCCTAAGGCTGACAAGAACATCCAGCAGATCATCTGTTCCAAATCTCCTGCACATTTTCAAAGTATTACCATATGATGTAACCTTCAACTTCTCAGATTTACCTGATTATCAGCCCTGGAAACGCAAGGTTATCAACAAGGTCGCGCAGTGGGAGGTAAGTTGATGCGCACAAGTGAAAGCCAAATCAGTTGAAACGACTTTTACTCAGAGATCCTATTAAATATTTACCTTAATTTGCTTGTTTTCTTCTTTCGAGTCTCCAAAGTCTGTTTGCTTATTCCTGAGTTAATGTGATCATGGCCTGCATAAACCCGAGCTCCTAAACGCTTCTGACAGTTCAGTGAGAGTCTCTGGATTTACATGACTGCACGGGGAAGCGAGTATTTAATGTTGGAGTAATGATTGCTGGAGGAAGCTGATAGCCTGAGGGTGCACTGAAAAAATGAATGTGCACGCTGTATTTATTCTTGCTCATATTCTCTGCATCTTCGCTTCCTGGCTTTTATAGTGGTACTTAACTTGGCGAAAGGTGGGGTGTGATTAGAGTTATGTATATAGGAGTAAGACATTATATCAGTGATGACCTCACTACTTAATGTGAATTATGAGTGAAGAAAGGAATGCTAATGGACTGGTAATGGCAGGGTTTGTCGTTATTTGGACCTGTTTCAAAGGGGATCAAGTAAGAATCTGCTAAGATCCTAGAGATGAATTCTTTGAAATCCAGTCTAAAGTCTTATAATCTAATAATGAGATTAGGATCATCAAAGTTTGATTTTGGATTGATTTCAATGTTTGACATCGCATTACTCAGTCAATATTAAAGATATCAAGATTTCACAGATTGTTCTTTAGATTACATAGGATGATTTTATGTAAATTGCAGTCTTAGGGACAGGGCTATGTTTAGGTGCTAGAACTACATGCTTACTAAACCAATCAATCCTTTTGACTTTCTAGTTAAGTTTTTTTGGGGGGTTAACACTATGATTGTATACCTACAGAGTAAGTTGATTCAAGAACACGTGCGTCCACCAAAATAGGAGTGGCAGACGCTCCCACTTTCCTTCTCGAACTCTCTAGAGTTTCAATACACCTCTAATGTGTTCACAGAATGTGTCCTTAAAACCAAATGTCTGTAAAGTAACATTTCTTTTACTAGCGCTTTTATTCTCAGAACCGAGCACTTAGAGAGAGCGAGAGAGAGAGAGAGAGAGAAAGAAAAAGAGAGAGAAAGAAAAAGAGAGAGAACTTATCTGATGAGATTGTCCTAGAAACATTTCTTCTCCATACAGCGAGATCTCCAGGGAAAGTCACGTTAGTGCAGTCAGTGACCGTGGTACACCTTAAAATAGTGGAAAACCTTATAAGAACATCACAAGTGATGTTTACCAGTGTGTTCCTCAGCCCGTCAGCAGGGAATAGCAGAACAGCGATTGTGTTTACTGTATAAGAGAGAAACGGATGACCT
This sequence comes from Misgurnus anguillicaudatus, assembly GCF_027580225.2. Taxonomy (NCBI): domain Eukaryota; kingdom Metazoa; phylum Chordata; class Actinopteri; order Cypriniformes; family Cobitidae; genus Misgurnus; species Misgurnus anguillicaudatus. Next base: position 10,674,211 of record NC_073351.2, read on the forward strand.
GATAATATATCAACCTACATACGGGGTTAAACCAGTCAGGAACATATCTGGATCGTGTTTAACCCAAAATGAAAAATTAGTGTGAAGCAAATGAAGTTTGTTGGGGTACAATGACACATATGGCAGTGTGATTATTTTTATGGCAATAAAAAGCTGCTGTTAGTTGACGGGTATCCTTGAAATAGTTTTCCAGCTCTCTTCTGGGTGACATGTCATTAGAGGACAGAGAGCTTTGGATAGAGAGCTTATGTTTAATTAAATATAGGTCTAATGTAATGGCTTAGTGGAAGTTCATTTGTCTGTCTGTCTATCAATCAATCTATCTATTTACATTGTATGTCTGTCTGTCTGTCTGTCTACCTACCTACCTACCTACCTATCTATCTACATTGTCCAGATGTTTATCAATTTGTCTATATGTCTACATTGTCTTGCCTGTCTGTCTGTCTGTTTGTTTGTCTACCTGTCTGTCTGTCTGTCTGTTTGTCTGTCTGTCAATTAGTCTATTAGTCTGTCTGTCTATGTCTATACCTACATTGTCTGTCTATCTGTCTATCACTCTGTCTGTCTGTCTAACAGTCTGTCTGTTTATCACTCTGTTTGTCTATCAGTCAGTATGTCTGTCTGTCTGTCTGTCTGTCTATCATTCTGTCTGTCTGTCTGTCTGTCTGTCTGTCAATTAGTCTGTCTGTCTATCAGTCAGTCAGTCAGTCTGTCTGTCTGTCTGTCTGTCTATCTATCAGTCAGTCAGTCAGTCAGTCAGTCAGTCAGTCAGTCAGCCAGTCAGTCAGTCAGTCAGTCAATCAATCTGTTTGTCTGTCTTTCAGTCTGTCCTGTCTGTCAATCAGTCTGTCTGTCTGTCAATCAATCAATCAATCAATCAATCAGTGTATCAGTCTGTCTGTCTATCACTCTGTCTGTCTATCAGTCAGTCTGTCTGTCTGTCAGCCTGTCTATATATCTGTCTGTTTGTCTGTCTGTCAATCAATATGTCTGTCTATCAGTCTGTCTGTATGTCTGTCTATCAGTCAATCTGTCAGTCTGTCCATCTGTCAGTCAGTCTGTCTTTTTATCAGTCCATCATCAGTCTGTCTGTCTATCTGTCTGTTTGTTTGTTTGTCTGTCAGTCAACCAGTCTGTCTGTCTGTCTGTCTGTCTGTCTATCAGTCTGTCTGTCTATCACTCTGTTTGTCTATCAGTCAGTATATCTGTCTGTCTACCAGTCTGCCTGTCTGTCTGTCTGTCTGTCTGTCTATCTGTCTGTCTATCAGTCTGTCTGTCTGTCTGTCTATCACTCTGTTTGTCTATCAGTCAGTCAGTCAGTCTGTCTACCTGTCTGTCTGTCTGTCTGTCTGTCTGTCTGTCTGTCTGTCTGTCTGTCTGTCTGTCTATCTATCTATCTATCTATCTATCTATCTATCTACATTGTCTGTCTATCTATCTACCTACATTGTCTGTCTGTCTGTCTGTCTGTCTGTCTGTCTACATTGTCTGTCTCTCTCATAAAATGCAGCATACATCTGCATCATATCTATATATTTTACAGTTTTTCTCAGTCGCTTTGGTACAATTCTCAGATCAGATTTGAAATTCTCAAAACTGCTTGTTCAATTCTCACATCATTGTGTCACTTGTGCACATCAAAAAAGCAGTTTCTAATTTATTTGAACAAGTTGCAAATGCTTTAGTACATCCATGCAAATGATTATGTACAATTCTCTGCTTTTTCCTACATTATCAGTTGCTTATGTCATGTTGATCAAAATGTATTATAATGGGTCTCTGTTGAATAGTCTCACACCCCACAATATTTAGGCATTAGTTCATAGTATAAGTCTTTACATGCAAAATGGTTGAACATGTTGTCAAAATACAGGATATCTGGTCAAACATATTTCTATACATTTCCATTAGACATTTTTTCTAAATCTGTCTTGAATTGGTAAAATGCTCCTAGGTGAATCTTGACTTTCTCTAACAGACAGAAACGTCCCCCAGCAAGCAAAAACCGAGACTTTGAAATTATGGCTAACTGTAGACCCAATAGTAGACCCACTTCTACCCTAAATAACCCTGAATTTGATTACATGCCCTTTTTGCCAAAAGAACTAGAAGATGTATGATATTCCAACATGTAAGCAAAGTCCACAGGTGTTCAAGGTGTTTGCTTTCATTTCTTTTACATGTTCTAAAAGTATACACATTGTCTATTCTTGGGCTATGGTTAGATGTCTATTAGACTTTTACTGGCAGCCCAAATTTAGCCTTGTTTTAGCCAAACATGCTTGCTGGATGTATAGGAAGACTTCAGTGTAATTCCTACAGCACTGCATGTACAGTTTTCCCTAAAGATATTGTCCCATGTTCACATTTCTACTTTTATGTTATGCAGTGCTGTCTTTTCCTTTCTGTATCATTATGACATGGTCTGTCAACCAATTACAGTACAAACAGTAAAAGCATAAATGTACATTTTGTCCAGTCTCCTGCAATCAAACTCCCACATAACTTATACTAAGGTGTAACTTAAAATTTACAATACTTGTCATGAAAACTTTAGCCATAGTTTACATCAGAACATCCCTCCAGAGTAAACTGTTATATTGACAATATGACTAAACAATTTGACTGTCTTATCCGTACACAATGACTTGTTATTCTGATGGCACTGACATGTTCATTGACACAGATATTTAATTTTGAGAGATGAACTAATTATTTTGAGTAAAAGAGTGGCTTTTGCAGGTTATACATGATGTTTTGCTATTTGTCCAAATTGTTGTGAGAAATGCACTTACTGTTTTGCAAATTGTGAGTATGATTCGAGAGGTGTACCGAAGCGACTGAGAAAAACTGTAAATATGTATATATGTATATTATATTGTATATTTATAGACTGTATATGTAGGCTGCATTTTGCGGGTTCTGCTTGGATATATAGAGATAAATGTCATGGCTTTTTTGGTTGCTGTACAACATTACAGTAATGAACATCAACTCTATGAGATGAGAATCAGCTAGTTCATGCACCGATAACAAAGGCAATATTGCCCAAACTATATTTACTCTACATCATTAGCTTTTCAATGGAAAACTATGTTTATCGTCGTTACTCATAGAGAAAATATCAGCCGTCTTGATGAAGTCATTTGATTTACTTCATCAGACATTTACAAGCCCTTAAGCATCTAAGAGACATATTCAATTAGGGACATTGGTTAAAGCAATGACAAAGAATCTCATTTTGTCATCTGTCAAGCTTTGATAAGCACCGAGCTGATCTGTGGGCTAAAACAGAGATAATAAAACACAAGACTAATGAGCTGCCGCAAATGGACTAACTTCTAACAAATGTCCGTCCCACAGCCAATGTCCTGAAAAGAAAAAATAGCTGCTCATAATTACAGTTCAACAATGTGGCGTATATTCGGGGAAATGAAAGGAAAGACTTGTTGACTAATTAAATGGTGGGTTTGAACTGCAGCTACGACAACTGTACACTGCAGCGTTTATATAAGATTGTTATAAAAATATCTTATCTCCAGCGATTTGCTGGTGTGAAACGAGTACAGAAGAGTTAATAAGACTCACAGCCACATCAGAAATGTGCATCACCTCCAGACAGTTTGCTTATTGTGTTTTTTATTAGTTTGAACTGGTTTGGTGGGATAATTGGAAGTCCTATCCTGTAATATTAAACTGGGATTTTGTATATGGAAAATCTGATAGTGATTCTTGAGCTCTTGCAAGATGTAACACGACACATTCCCCAAAAAGCATAAAAGGCATAATATATACGACAGACTGCGATGGATTAATACTGCCAATACTTTTTATGTATCATTAAAGGTACCAAACAAGCCCTCCTGCACCCGCAGTAGATGTCTGATGTCCCTGACTCTTGTTTTATAATGAGGGCGAGTGATTCTCAAAGGATTTTTGAAAGCAGTACATTATTAAATATTAAAGAGCTGTCAGGGCTGACCAGTCTTATTTTTGTTTCCCACACTTAAACTTATTTAGTAATTAGTCCCAATGCTGACGTTAGTACATCTTATATTGTTTAAAAAATGTTTGTCGGAGAGCGTACAAGATGAGCGGTGCATGATGTATGATTTCACTTCCAATTAAAAGCCATTACTGAAAAAAGACTGCATACCTGTACCTGCTTCCTTCATGGCGGATGAGTGCATTAAGCTCTCTCTCACTTTTTCTCTCTGTGTACGTTTGCTTCAGTGTTGCATCTTGTTGGCTGTGGTTAATTAGAAGCCCCTAAAACATCCTCAGATCTGAATTTCTGATGTGTTTATTAGTCAGTGTCTGCATTTGTGTCTGAAGCATCCTGTGCCTCCTAATGCTGCTTTACTTGAGGTGCAGCTTCCGGCTCACGCTGCAGACACAAGCAGTTTTTCTCCAATGTTACTCGAAGCGAATCTAAACTCATTTAATGCAAGGTATGAAGCACCGTGGAAATTGATTCATTGGCCGATACATTACTCTTAATCTTAATATTTAACTTAAGGACGTATTAACAAGACTTTTTAATGAGGTTTTATATGACAAATAATACGCTTTTTTAATGGCTGGCGTTTATAAATGAGTATGGAGGTGTTGGGGAACGTGTGATTTATGAGGTAGTAGCTTCAACCTTACAAAACAGCTCAAAAGCAAGCTCCAATCAGATTGCCCGACAGCCACACAACTTCCTGGAATCAGGTTTTTTATCATTTTGGCAGAAAACAAAGTGGTGTTGGAAAGTTGCTTGTTGATAAAATTAATATACGAGCAAAAAGTTTGGGTTGTAAGGTCTGTGCAACAAATCTTTAAGTCTGTGAATTGCAAGTTGCGATTGATTTTACTTACTTTATTGTGATGTATTTCAGAGCCAAATGGTGTATTGAATGAGGACATGGCGTGTTTATTCACTGCAAATTGATTGGATTTGGAAAAGTAGATGTTTCAGAAATGGAGCTGGCAGAAGATTGACAGTGGTTAACGGATGTTACGGTCAAACTGACGTGATCAGATAAGGATTGCCATTCCAGAGAGACAGATAAATTGCAGAGAAAAATTGTTTACCAAAATCTAGCCGAAAGTACCAGAGGTGCAGAAAGAGGGTTTGTTGTAACACTTGCTAGAAACATCTATTCAAATAATTCAATACTATTCTGTGGATATTGTTTGTACATATGTCTATAATATCCACACATTCATCCATCCATGATCCTTCATCTAACCACCCTTGTGTTATGGATCAATATACACTCACCTAAAGGATTATTAGGAACACCTGTTCAATTTCTCATTAATGCAATTATCTAATCAACCAATCACATGGCAGTTGCTTCAATGCATTTAGGGGTGTGGTCCTGGTCAAGACAATCTCCTGAACTCCAAACTGAATGTCAGAATGGGAAAGAAAGGTGATTTAAGCAATTTTGAGTGTGGCATCTGCTCAGTTACTGGGATTTTCACGCACAACCATTTCTAGGGTTTACAAAGAATGGTGTGAAAAGGGAAAAACATCCAGTATGCAGCAGTCCTGTGGGCAAAAATGCCTTGTTGATGCTAGAGGTCAGAGGAGAATGAACCGACTGATTCAAGCTGATACAAGAGCAACTTTGACTGAAATGACCCCTCGTTACAACCGAGGTATGCCGCAAAGCATTTGTGAAGCCACAACACACACAACCTTGAGGCGGATGGGCTACAACAGAAGAAGACCCCACCGGGTACCACTCATCTCCACTATAAATAGGAAAAAGAGGCTACAATTTGCACAAGCTCACCAAAATTGGACAGTTGAAGACTGGAAAAATGTTGCCTGGTCTGATGAGTCTCGATTTCTGTTGGGACATTCAGATGGTAGAGTCAGAATTTGGCGTAAACAGAATGAAAACATGGATCCATCATGCCTTGATACCACTGTGCAGGCTGATGGTGTAACGGTGTGGGGGATGTTTTCTTGGCACACTTTAGGCCCCTTAGTGCCAGTAGGGCATTGTTTAAATGCCACGGCCTACCTGAGCATTGTTTCTGACCATGTCTATCCCTTTATGACCACCATGTATCCATCCTCTGATGGCTACTTCCAGCAGGATTTCAAATTGGTTTCTTGAACATGACAATGAGTTCACTGTACTAAAATGGCCCCCACAGTCACAAGATCTTAACCCAGTAGAGCATCTTTGGGATGGGGTGGAATGGAACCTTGTGCCCTGGATGTGCATCACACAATTCTCCATCAACTGCAAGATGCTATCCTATCAATATGGGCCAACATTTCAGCACCTTGTTGAATCAATGCAGAGTATGAATTGTATTTTGTGCCACCATACTTACTTGTGTAACTACTCATGTAATTTAAATTGGGAAAACATGGGCATGTTTAATGGTTTCTAAATTCATCCCTGTTTGGATCCTAAGGAACGAATGAGGCTAGGCCAAATGCCAACACACCCACCACGTGCTGAACAAAGATGAAGTGCACAAATTGAACAAAGATTGGCATGTATCAATTCATCTAAGTTGAGGAAAGAACACAGCAAAACACTGAAAAAACTGTGGTGTTTTCCTTTAAACTTATACAAGGCATTTTAATGTGCTTGCTATTGTTAAACGTTAGAGACGTTTGTAAATAATGGTTGCACACCGGTCTGTTATTGTGTTTACATCTCCAAACCCCTAAACATGACACGGCACAAAGCGAAAAGTGATTGGTTGCTTTACTTTTCAGTCATATGGCCTCTTGAGTGGTTCTTGGCTATTTAAAGCTGCCAGACCTTCATTAGGAAGGTCTGGCAACGCAAGACTAACCAGACATCATGCTAGTAGTCAACCAACTGGCTCTGTCTAATTTGATAGTTCAGATTAATCAGAGTTTTTATGTGCACAATCCTAATGGGCATGTAATAGCAATCCACTGTAAGAAGAGAAATTAGAAACTACAAACATAAAATATGGAAAATGTCACTGGGTTGGGCATTCCTAATGAACCGAGGTCTCTCAAGGATGAATCTGTGAGTGGTCCCACTGGATCCAGAGACCTTCAGCAATAAAAGTGTGTATTCCATGCTGAGAAACAGTGTCTTTAATAAAGACACAAAATCAGCCTCTTACCTTTAATGCTAAACCATTGGGTGATTTCAAATGCATGCCTAAATGATTGTATACTCAAATTAAAAGCCAAACATTAAGTAATTACTATGGAGACAATCAGTTTGTTAGTTCATTAAACTATTTTAAACTGACCCGTTATTGGTTTAACTTAATAAAGGGAAGCACTGCCTTAAGCAGCCAACGCGACACTAAAATGTTAGTGAGTGTTTATATTTATATCTAGTTTGTAGTATGAGACTAAAACTAATTAGCCAGTGCTGTTTGATTTCTTTTAATGCCCACCGCTCTGCTAGAATAAGAAAAAGGAAGATATAATTATGTTAATAGTGCCCACAAATACAAGGACTGTTTCAGATATATAAGTACAATAAGTAATTACTGGTGTTTAATGTGTCTGGTGTATTCATAAGGTCAGTTGTTAAATTCTTGACCTTCAACAGCAAAATCATTTTCTGCCTCACCAAACTAATTATTGCTAAAATGTGTATAATTTGACAAAATTGGGTCGAATGATTGAGCTCTGTTAAGATTAGGGTCAAGAAACGGCCTCAGTGAATTCATTTGTCTTGCAGATCACAAGCAAAGAGGTTTTACAGTTTTTGTAAATGACTTCTTGTCTAGTAAAATGTTTCCATCTGTCTGCTTTTTAAGGAAACATGTGTCCTCTGCTGTCACACAATAATGTGTCTGAAAGAGTATTAATTGCAGTATGAAGGTACGTTCTATTTTTTTATTCTGTCTCTAACAAGAGAAATTAAATATTTGCTTGGTTATGTCTAAAGCTCAATTAAATTTGTTCTGGATCATTGGCCATGATTTTTACGCAGTATAAACTTTTTTCCAAAATATGCCTTTTATACTATCATATACAGTATATGAGGAACACCACCCCGTCAAAAATGAGATAATGATTGTAACCATCCTTTCGGTACGTATTTTACGTTCATCAAATACTTTAGTTTTAAATTCGCTTAAAGGAATAGTCTACTCATTTTCAATATTAAAATATGTTATTACCTTAACATAGAGTTGTTGATGCATTCCTCTATCATCTGTGTGCGTGCACGTGGGCGCTGGAGCGCGCTGCGACGCTTCGATGGCATTTGGCTTGGCCCCATTCATTCAATGGTGCCATTTAGAGATAAAGTTAGAATTGACCAAACACATCAACGTTTTTCCTATTTAAGACGAGTAGTTATACGAGCAAGTTTGGTGGTACAAAATAAAACGTAGCGCTTTTCTAAGCGGATTAAGTAATAGCACTTTTGGGAGTACTTTGACTCGGCGCAGTAACACCCTCCCTCTCCCATTATGAGAGGGAGAAGGAGAGCGGACTTTTCAGGCAAAAATGAGTAGACTATTCCTTTAATCCCGCCCTCAGGCCATTTAAAAAATATTGCTTTGTTGGCAGAATCCATTAAAGGTACAATGTGTAAAATGTAGGTGGATCTATTGACAGCTGTTATCAGTGGTGTGTAAAGACCTTGCATAATAAACAGATATTTTTTATTACCTTACATGGAAGTCACAACTCCTAAAGTAGCCCTTAACTGACAAACTCTACAGAGCGTTTTTGCACTATGTTGTCTTAGGCCCTGTCCCTAATGGCGCACTTCATGTGGACTTTCAGTCTCGTGGCCTTAAAATGTGCATGCTCGCTTAGTCAACGAATTCATAGGATGTCCCATCTGTCATTTTTATGCTCTGAAGTGTGCTTATCAGCGCCCCCTTTGCAACCTTGATGCGGTCTTAGGCAAAGCCCGCACTGCTGCTGGCTCCACCCACTTAACCAACCCAGAAGTCCTTGGGAAAGCGCAATCAGGCAAATCCGACGACAAATCCGGGAGTTCACACTGATGGGCAACTTCTCTTCCTATTTCCGGCTTTACGCTTAAATCTGTATCAAAGTACGACTCCGGTGCACCCTCTTGGACTCGCGTCAAGAGTCCCTAAGGTCTGCACTACATGATGTCATCAAAGTGGGGACTCTGAGGAAGTCCATAATTCCAGAGTGTGCCTTTTGGGACAGGGCCTCAGATAATGACATGTTTTTCCTGTGGCGGCTACCGTAGCTTTACTATGCGTTTAAAAAAAATGGATGTCTTTTGGACTGAGCCATTGATTGCAATTCACAGTCTTACCACTATATGCCACTAAAACTCCCTGATTGCACCTTGGTAAAAGCCTGATAAAAACCTGTTAGACTCACTTAGAGGGTTTTGCAACTGAGCTCTTCATATCTTTTCATAGATTTGGTGGACTTGTTTATCCAAAATGACTTAAAGTTTATTACAAAGTACACATTTTTATCAGCATGTGTGTTCTCTCAACCTATGACCTTTTGCGATGCTAATGTCATGTTTACCCACTGAGATACTACAGAAATTGGAAACAAATTGTTGTTGAACCAAGGCAGTTGCTTTTTATTTCAGACACCGCCAATGTCTTACTGGGTAGCTTGTCAAAGTCAAAGTGACGAATAATGAAATTGGGTCAATTTTAAACAGCACACATTTTTATTGCTAAAAACAACATTATTTTGTGTATTTGGTATAATACAATGTGTTCGTGTGGTTTGTGGTTAAAAACTCATTATTTTCCACATACCGTACATTTTTATAGCTCCAGATTTCATTCTCTTCCTGAAATGCATGGATTTGAAAAGCTCTCTGTCACTGATTGGCCAGCTAATCTGTACGTTGTGATTGGCCTGAATACCTTTGAAGTCAGCCAAAAATGTGACGCTCCTTACCATGTTTGAAAGATTCGGTTGCTGACAGGAGTTAACTTACAAGCTGTGAATCCAAGTGGGAGGACTTATGATAATGTCGCTCTTGTCTACATCACCAATCCAAGGAAGTAAACTGCTGACTACAATCCGTGTGTTTGTTGAAGTCCAAGAAAAGATATTTATGTTGGAGACAATAACTCGCATCATCGTTTACTTTGGGCTTTGTACCTTTTGCATATATCGTTAATGTACTTGTAACGTGGTGCTTTAAAGAAAGCATAGAAGAGGTGAATCCATGTGCAAAAGGTGTTTATTGTAACATCCCATAAAGGGCCAGCAATCAAATCCGACAGGGTAAATCCAAACAATCGTAATCCAAATAACAGGCTATGTGTCAGGGCAGGCGGCAGTACAGGCAAAATCCAAATAAACAGGCACAGGTCAAACACAGGCAGATGCAGATACAGATTTAACAAAAACAGATACAGGTAACAGGGTAAACAGACAGGTTTGGGCGATGTAATAATCAGCCGAGAACTGGTGTACAGGAAGTGACTTAAATACAAACAGACAGGAAGTGTGAAGTGAAACATGGCATGATGTATTTCAAAATAAAAGGCAGAACAGAACAGGATGTCAAAATACAAGTTCAAATAACAAAAATACACAGAATACAAGAAAAGACAGAACAAAACCTTACAGAACCCCCCCTCTAAAGGGCGACTCCCGGAGCCCAACATTCAAATAATAAAGTCCAAATAGAGGGTGGGCGGGCGGGCCAGGACCTCTTGGCAAGGCAGGGCAGTTCAGGAGAGGTCCTGGGTCATGTGGCCAGGATGGTCCAGGGTCATGGGGCAGATGTGGGCCTGGGTCATGGGGCAGATGCGGGCCTGGGTCATGGGGCAGATGCGGGCCTGGGTCATGGGGCAGATGCGGTCCTGGGTCATGGGGCAGATGCGGACCTGGGTCATGGGGCAGGCTTGGACCTGGGTCATGGGGCAGGCTTGGACCTGGGTCATGGGGCAGGCTTGGACCTGGGTCATGGGGCAGGCTTGGACCTGGGTCATAGGGCAGGCTTGGACCTGGGTACTACCCCCCCCCAAAAAAAACTTGGGAAAGCTTCCACTGTCCAAGGTGGCGATGTCCCAGATGGTGAACCAGATGAATCCTTATAGCCAGGTGAATCGGATGAATTGGACGGGACCGGTGAATCAGGCAGGACAGACAAATCCGATGAGTCGGGCGGATCAGATGAGTCGGGCGGATCAGATGAGTCGGGCGGATCAGATGAGTCGGGCGGATCAGATGAGTCGGGCGGATCAGATGAGTCGGGCGGATCAGATGAGTCGGGCGGATCAGATGAGTCGGGCGGATCAGATGAGTCGGGCGGATCAGATGAGTCAGATGGGTCAGATGAATCGGATGGGTCAGATTCAGGGCCTTGAGGAACCTCGGGAACTACAAAGCAGAAGGCAGACCAGACGCACCACAGGGCTATGGCAAATTCAGAGATAACAGAGTTCATGAGACATACCTCTGTGGTCGTCGGTTTAAGCAGGGTGGCCATCTTGACGTCAGGTGCTGGGTGGATAATAGCCCTCATGAGTGAAGGTGTGGTGGTGATGATAGCTCTCTGAAATACAGGTGCAGGAATGATGGTAGCTCTCTCGAGAACAGGTGCAGAAACAGGCAGGATGGCGGCCGTTTTCGGGACAGGCAGGATGGTGGTGGTTTTCTTGAAGACAGGTGCAGGTGCAGAGACAGGCAGGATGGCGGGCATTTTGGGAACAGGCAGGTTGGCGGCCATTTTAGGGACAGGCAGGATGGCGGCCATTTTGTGAACAGGCATGGTGGCGGCCATTTTCTGAAAGCAGGGAAAAAACAGGCTTCATGGTGCTGGTGCGAGATTACTGACCTTTGCTGGATTCCGGTTTAGGCTGATTATTCTGTAACGGGTTGCTTTGAAGAAAGCGATGAGAAGATGAATCCATGTGCAAAAGGTGTTTATTATGTAAAATCCCAATAAGGGCCAGCAAACAAATCCAGTAGGGCAAATCCAAACAATCGTAATTCCAAATACAGGCTCAGGTTCAGGGCAGGCGGCAAACAGGCAATAAATCCAAATACAGGTACGGGTCAAAACAGGAACAGATACAGATACAAAAACAGATTAACAGGTAGCAAGTAACAGATACAGACAGAATGGGGCGATGAAATAATCAGCCGGGAACAGGTGAACAGGAAGTGACTTATATACAAAACAGACAGGAAGTGTGAACTGAAACATGGCATGATGAATATCAAAATAAAAGTCAGAACAGAGCAGGGTATCAAAATAAAAGTCCAAATAACAAAAATACACAGAATACAAGTAAACACAGAACAAAACCTTACAGACCCCCCCTCTAAAGGGCGACTCCCGGAGCCCAACAGAACACATATAAATTACAAAGTCCAATAGAGGGTGGGCGGGCGGGCCAGGACCTCTTGGCAAAGGCAGGGCAGTTCAGGGGAGGTCCTGGGTCGTGTGGCCAATATGGTCCAGGGTCGTGGGGCCAGCATGGTCCTGGGTCATGGGGCAGATGCGGGCCTGGGTCATGGGGCAGATGCGGGCCTGGGTCATGGGGCAGATGCGGGCCTCGGTCATGGGACAGGCTTGGACCTGGGTCATGGGGCAGGCTTGGACCTGGGTCATGGGGCAGGCTTGGACCTGGGTCATGGGGCAGGCTTGGACCTGGGTCATGGGGCAGGCTTGGACCTGGGTCATGGGGCAGGCTTGGACCTGGGTCATGGGGCAGGCTTGGACCTGGGTCATGGGGCAGGCTTGGACCTGGGTCATGGGGCAGGCTAGGAGCAGGATCATTGGGCAGACATGGAGCTATATCATGGGGCAGGAATAGACCTGGAACACAAGGAGAGGAAGGGTCCGAGCACACTTCGGCCTCCGCCTTGGTGTCCTCTGCCTCCTTCCTGTGTCCGGGTACTACCCCCCCCAAAAAAAAACTTGTGAAAGCTTCCGTGGACCAGGGTGATGATATTCCAGATGGAGGACCAGACAAATCAGATGAGTCAGTTGAGCCAGGTGAATCAGACGGGACAGGTGAGTCAGTTGAGCCAGGTGAATCAGACGGGACAGACGAATCAGGCGGGACAGACGAATCAGGCGAGACAGACGAATCAGGCAGGACAGACGAATCAGGCAGGACAGACGAATCAGGCGGGACAGACGAATCAGGCAGGATAGACAGATTAGATGAGTCGGGCAGATCAGATGAGTCGGGCAGATCAGATGAGTCGGGCAGATCAGATGAGTCGGGCAGATCAGATGAGTCGGGCAGATCAGATGAGTCGGGCAGATCAGATGAGTCGGATGGGTCAGATGAATCTGATTCAGGGCCTTGAGGAACCTCGGGAACAACAGAGCAGAAGGCAGACCAGACGCACCACAGGGCTATGGCAAATTCAGAAATAACTGAGTCAATGAGACATACCTTTGGGGTTGTCAGTTCAGGCAGGGCGGCCATCTTGACGGCAGGTGCAGGGTGTACAATAGCCCTCATGAGTGTAGGTGTGGTGGTGACGATGGCCCTCTGAATTACAGGTGCAGGGATAACGGTAGCTCTCTCAAAAACAGGTGCGAGTGCAGAGACAGGCAGGATGGCGGCCATTTTGGGAACAGGCAGGATGGCGGCCATTTTAGGCACAGGCAGGATGGCAGCCATTTTGTGATCAGGCATGGTGGCGGCCATTTTGTGAACAGGCATGGTGGGGGCCATTTTGTGAACAGGCATGGTTTGTACAGGTGTGGGTAGAACAGGCAGGACATGGTGTGGCGTGTTAGGAATAGCCTCTGGTTTGCTCTCCGCAACACCCACCGTGAAGGGAGAGCCACACAACAACAGGGCAAAGTCAATATAACTCTCCAGGGACCAGGCAGACATATCTCGTGGCATACATAAGCGCAACCATTCATCCAATGCATTATAAAACATGTTCTTAAGTGTCACATCGTCAAAATGTACCTGATAGCTCAAGTCCAAAAAATCACTAACATATTCCTCGATGGGACGGTGGTTCTGGCGTAGTGCAAGTAGTGCAAAAACAGGTTTCATGGTGCTGGTGGGAGATTACTGACCTTCGCTGGATTCCAGTTGAGGCTGATTATTCTGTAACATGGTGCTTTAAAGAAAGCATAGAAGAGGTGAATCCATGTGCAAAAGTTGTTTATTGTAACATCCCATAAAGGGCCAGCAATCAAATCCGACAGGGTAAATCCAAACAATCGTAATCCAAATAACAGGCTATGTGTCAGGGCAGGCGGCAGTACAGGCAAAATCCAAATAAACAGGCACAGGTCAAACACAGGCAGATGCAGATACAGATTTAACAAAAACAGATACAGGTAACAGGGTAAACAGACAGGTTTGGGTGATGTAATAATCAGCCGAGAACTGGTGTACAGGAAGTGACTTAAATACAAACAGACAGGAAGTGTGAAGTGAAACATGGCATGATGTATTTCAAAATAAAAGGCAGAACAGAACAGGATGTCAAAATACAAGTTCAAATAACAAATATAGCTGCAAGCAGCAATTACCGGGGTCAAGCCAAAAAGGGCACAGAAGAAAGTAAAGTTGAGTTCGGATGAGCAGTTTAAAGAACCTAGGAACATCTTTTGATTTCAGACAAAACAATATAACAGTTATCAGCAAAAGAGCTGTGTTCTCATTTAGTGAAATCTCCCCCTCTCTTCTCAACTAGCATTGATAACTAGAACACTGAAGGAAATGTGAGTGGTGCTTGCAGTGGTAATACTCAACTTACAAAATGTTACAGTGGTGTTAATGAGTCAAAAGAGCCCATCCCCATGTCTCTACGATAATCTGATGCAGAGATATAGCTCTTGCAAAAACGGTTGATAAGGTATTCTCATTGGTTGCTAGAGAGTAAATTGACATCCACCAGTGATTATAATCCAAGCCATGAAATGAATAATTCATGATGACTTATGGTTTTAGATGTGTTGTTGCAGTAGTTTTAGGCAAAAATACCATATTCTATCTCAAAACCACTAGGTGGCACACTGACAAAATTATGCATGCAACCTCAAATCATAACTGTGTTGTATCTAGCTAGTTTAATGACTATACACTTTAGTTTAGTGAAGAAACAGTTGTATGACCATAGGATTGGCTTGATATCACAGGTTTTGTTCAATTATAACGCCATCTAGTGGTGGAAGCATACAATTTTTTTTGTGTAGCCTCAGACTGTGGTCGTACATCAGCGTATCAAATATGGTGAAAAAATCTCTTTTCGTTGCGAAGTTATAAACATTTATGTGTAAAAAATACAAAATGTAAAGATAATTTTTCGTTTTTTGCATTTTTCGGCCATTTCTGATGAAAATTTTAATATAACCCCAATAGAACTTTTTGTTCAGAAGGTAAGGTTAGTTTCTTCCTATGGTGTTTTCGAGTCGATCGGAATTACGCTCGCGGAGATATTCGCATGTGTTTTTTAAGTGCTGTTTTGCTGCGCAGGGTTAACCGTAAGGCGAAATCTGGCATGTTTGGTATCGTTGGACTCGGCAACTATTCAGGACTTCAATGAAACAAGTCCCGTGAAAAAACGTCGATCATGTCCAAAGTTATAGGCATGTAAAGCATAAAACTGACCACTAGGTGGCGCTGCGACGAAACGGTGCATGCACACTCAGTTCCTGACTGGCATCTCAATTACCAAGTTTCGTGTCAATAGGCCTAAGTTTGGCGAAGATACAGCCTAAAATCTGTTTTTTTGCACTCTACCTAAAATTTGTTGAGGCGCTATACGACAACGGATTGGTTTATCAAAATTCTTTTGATAACTTTTTGCCGTGAGTGTCTGTAGATGCTACATACCGATTTTCTTGGCAATCGGGCAAAAGCTCTAGGACGAGTTCGCAAAAGTAGGTTTTACGAATAATTCAAAATGGCGGAAAAATTTTCATGACGGAAAATGATGTCATAGGGTCCAGTCGAATCGTCTTGAGCCAAGGAATCAGAGGAATCACGAATTTCGTTTCTAGGACTTACGGGTCAGAAGTTATAATTGAAAACGTAAGTGCAACTTTGGACTGTAGGTGGCGCTAGAGGGTTGGAGATAGAGACTCCAAATTTGCTGTGGAGACACATTGGACTGTCCTTTATCAGTGTGCCAAATTTCATAACTTTCCTACGTACGGTTCTATGGGCTGCCATAGACCGCAATGGCGGAAGAAGAAACGGAAGAAGAATAACTAATAACTAGATAGGTACATTTCCTGAAGAAAATGTGAAGTGGTGCTTGCCGTGGCAAATTTCGGGGGACAAAATCTTCTAAGAATGATTATACTCCCAGTTACCAGTCAAACGATCCAAACCCCGTGTCTCTACGATGTTCTGATGCGGAGATATAAGGCTTTGTTTATTCGGTTGCTAGGGTACTGTATTTGGTTGCTAGGGAAAATTTGACATCCAATAGTGATTACCATCTGAGTCATGAGTCAAACGATCCAACCCCCGTGTCTCTATGAGGTTCTGATGCTGAGATATAAGGCTTTGTTTATTCGGTTGCTAGGGTACTCTATTTGGTTGCTAGGGAAAAATTTGACATCCAATAGTGATTACACTCCGAGTCACGAGTCAAACGGTCCAACCCCCGTGTCTCTATGGTGTTCTGATGCAGAGATATAAGGCTTTGTTTATTCGGTTGCTAGGGTACTGTATTTGGTTGCTAGGGAGAAAATTGGCATCCACTAGTGATTACACTCCGAGTCACGAGTCAAACGGTCCAACCCCCGTGTCTCTACAATTTTCTGATGCAGAGATATAACGATTTGTTTATTCGGTTGCTAGGGAAGTGTATTTGGTTGCTAGGGAAAAATTTGACATCCAATAGTGATTAAACTCTGAGTCACGAGTCAAACGGTCCCACCCCCGTGTTTCTATGATGTTCTGATGCGGAGATATAAGGCTTTGTTTATTCGGTTGCTAGGGTACTGTATTTGGTTGCTAGGGAGAAAATTGGCATCCACTAGTGATTACACTCCGAGTCACGAGTCAAACGGTCCAACCCCCGTGTCTCTACGATTTTCTGATCCGGAGATATAACGATTTGTTTATTCCGTTGCTAGGGTGCTCATATTTGGTTGCTAGGGGCGTGGCTTAATACCTCTTGGCATCCACTAGTGATTACCCTCAGAGTCTGGAGTAAAACAGTCCAACCCCTGTGTCTCTACGATTTTCTGATGCGGAGATATAACGATTTGTTTATTCGGTTGCTAGGGAAGTGTATTTGGTTGCTAGGGAAAAATTTGACATCCAATAGTGATTACACTCCGAGTCACGAGTCAAACGGTCCCACCCCCGTGTTTCTACGATGTTCTGATGCGGAGATATAAGGCTTTGTTTATTCGGTTGCTAGGGTACTGTATTTGGTTGCTAGGGAGAACATTGGCATCCACTAGTGATTACACTCCGAGTCACAAGTCAAACGGTCCAACCCCCGTGTCTCTACGATTTTCTGATCCGGAGATATAACGATTTGTTTATTCCGTTGCTAGGGTGCTCATATTTGGTTGCTAGGGGCGTGGCTTAATACCTCTTGGCATCCACTAGTGATTACCCTCAGAGTCTGGAGTAAAACAGTCCAACCCCTGTGTCTCTACGATTTTCTGATGAGGAGATATAACAATTTGTTTATTCGGTTGTTAGGGAAGTGTATTTGGTTGCTAGGGAAAAATTTGACATCCAATAGTGATTACACTCCGAGTCACGAGTCAAACGGTCCCACCCCCATGTTTCTACGATGTTCTGATGCGGAGATATAAGGCTTTGTTTATTCGGTTGCTAGGGTACTGTATTTGGTTGCTAGGGAGAACATTGGCATCCACTAGTGATTACACTCCGAGTCACGAGTCAAACGGTCCAACCCCCGTGTCTCTACGATTTTCTGATCCGGAGATATAACGATTTGTTTATTCCGTTGCTAGGGTGCTCATATTTGGTTGCTAGGGGCGTGGCTTAATACCTCTTGGCATCCACTAGTGATTACCCTCAGAGTCTGGAGTAAAACAGTCCAACCCCTGTGTCTCTACGATTTTCTGATGAGGAGATATTGCGATTTGTTTATTCCGTTGCTAGGGTGCTCATATTTGGTTGCTAGGGGCGTGGCTTAATACCACTTGGCAACCACTAGTGATTACCCTCCAAGTCACGAGTAAACCGGTCCAACCCCCTTGTCTCTACGATTTCCTGATGCGGAGATATATCGATTTGTTTATTCTGTTGCTAGGGTGCTCATATTTGGTTGCTAGGGGCGTGGCCTGGGAGTGGCCAATGATGTGGCTAGTTATTACACTCCCAGTCACAAGTAAAACGGTCCAATCCCCGTTTCTCTACGATGTTCTGATGCCAAGATATAACTGTTTGAATTTTATGTTGCTAGGGTGCTCAAAAGTGGTTGCTAGGGGCGTGGCTTAATACCTATGTAAGGATCCTGAGAGACTGATTGGATGCCTGAGTAAAATGAGCCCACCCCCATGTCTCTATGACACTGTGCTGCAAAGATATCCATCTGGGCATTTTATAATGGCAGTCTATGGGAGATGTTGCTAGGGTGCTCAAAAGTGGTTGCTAGGGGCGTGGCTTAATAGCTCTGAGATGATCCTGAGAGACTGATTGGATGCCTGAGTAAAATGAGCCCACCCACTTATCTCTACGACACTGTAAAGCAAAGATATCCCATCTGGAACGATTTTATTCCCTTATATGGGCGTGTTCCCTGCCCCATTATAAGTCAATGGGAAATTTCGGGTGCCTCTTACACCCCAGGGGTACAACTTACACCCCATTGTGATGCATGTTCTTACAGAGTCTACCACCCTCTTCAAATGTTGTAACCCACATGTTTCTACAAAATCCTCAAGCGGAGCTATGACCCATCAAAGTTGGGCCCAATGTTAAGTCAATGGGAATTTTCGGGTGGTTTTTCGCCCCCCTTTCGAAAATCCTGCACCCGATCGCTTATAAAAGTCATAGCACACCATTCCTCAATAATCCGGTCGATTTGAGCCGTCTTTCATGGGACTACGGCAAACCGTGTGGGACGAGTTACGCGCCGAAATTTTGTCCAGATATAAGAAGAAGAAGAAGAATAATATCCAGGGACAATAATAATAGTGATGCTTTGCATAAATGCAAGCACCACTAATAATTATAATAAGAAAACTAACAAATACAATAGGGTTCTACGCCCCTTCGGGGCTTGACCCCTAAAAATACACAGAATACAAGAAAAGACAGAACAAAACCTTACAGTACTAATACACACTTACACACAAAAATAAATTTAAAGGTGCAGTGTGTAATTTTTAGGAGGATCTCTTGACAAAAATGCAAAATAATATACAAAACTATATTATCAGGGGTGTATAAAGACCTTTCATAATGAACCGTTATGTTTTTATTGCCTTAGAATGAGATGTTTTTATCTACATACACAGAGGGTCCCCTTACACGGAAGTCACCATTTTGTGCCGCCATGTTTCTACAGAAGCCCTTAAAGGCGGAGTCCATGATGTTTGAAAGCCAATGTTGATATTTGAAATCACCTAAACAAACACGCCCCTACCCCAATAGAATCTGGACCTTCTGTTGATAGACCCGCCCCACACATACGCAAACCGGCATTTGATTTGATTTGATTGGCTATAAGTGTGTTTTGGTAGTCGGCCCGTCTCCTTTTCCAACGCGTTTTTCAAACATCGTGGACTCCGCCTTTAACGGACAAACTTTTTTTACTAAGTTGTCTCCGAAGATGACATGTTTGTCCGGTGGCGGCTACTGTAGCTTCTCTATGCGTTTCAAAAGCGAGGGGTGAGCAGTGAACTAAGCCATTGGTTACCATTCGCAACCTTACCACTAGATGCCACTAAAATTTACACACTGCACCTTTAAAAACACGAATCAAACAATAATGCTCTTCAAAGGCTTTTGTCAAGAAGCAATCTTACATACTTAGTGTCTTGTGGCTTAAATGCAAAAGTGTTTTCCTGTTTTCATTTAAATTTTAGATTTTTGTCCTTATTAGATAAGGCAGGATAAACAGGAAGTTATTGGATCAGTAATGGTACTAGCTGGGTTTTAATGCTTACATAATGCACCAATGTTTGATCTATCTACTACTACACCATCTCTAAAAAGAACATTTTACCCTAATTACAAATAAATGAGGAAGTGATAGAGAGATGAAAACAGGGTGTGATCGATAAATGCCTCTTATCAGATTTGATATATATAGAGGGAGAGGAGTAGCCTACTGAAAACTTAGCAGGAAGAATGAATCTCAAACGGAGGCCACATACTGTTTATTCTTCACATACGTTTTCTTCTACAACAGAATGGCGAAGTGACAGCTCGCTTGCGAGAATGCATATGTGCACTTGTAGACAGTAAGTCTCGGGTGTAAAATCTGCTGTATCCTGCCTGTCGCTCCTTTTGCCCCATCTGTCAGTCAGTTTATTAGCGTAACTCGGCGAGTGGACGATGTCTCAAGCTCGTAGACCCTGGATCCAACACCGCTGTCACTTTTACCATCTGTCAGTCCAGCCCTATAAGTCTGATGCCTCGTCGGTGCTGTCCAAATGTGTTAAAATTGAAAGCGTTATGTCCACACAGTGTGATAAATTTCTAGGATTGTAAAAGACATCCTGTCATTGGGCAAAATCATCAGTATTGGATTTCTCAGTGCAGCGTCCGATCCTTTTCCCGGAGGCCTGCCATCCTGTGGAATTGATCTCCGATCGTAATCGAACATGCCAATGAAGGTCTTCAAGAATAGTTTAGCTTTAGGTATTTGGTAACTATTTTACAAGGTGGCTAATTCGTATTATGTGTATTGTACAAAAACGTATTATTATCATAAAAACAGAAATAAAGAAAGCAAAAATGTACAAATGTAATTGCACAAATTCATGTATTGAAATGTTTGTATAGGGCCATTGAGGAACAGCAGGCATTACATGCTCACCCAATATTGGCCTTGGTGATGAGTCCTGTCATAATAAAATGCTGGCAACATCAGCGCAATGGCTTGCTCGGGTTTGTGCGGTTTACATTACATTTAACGTGTAAATAACAATATCAAAACAGACTGGGGACTTTAAACGCCCTGTCAATGCTGTCATCCGTGACCAAAGTCTCAGCTAAGATGCGTATCATATAATCTGACAGAAAAGACAGCTGACATTGGGCCTTACCATTAGATCTCGCTACTAGGGGAGTCATATTGTATAATCTGACAGGTAACATTCGTGGACAGATAAATAAAAATCAGAAATCAGGGTTCAGTTGTTGTAACATATTCAGAAAAATTGAGCTGTAACCCCATGTCAGGTTTGGTGTGGATAAATCCTTCCGTTCAGGTCTGGACACCCTTAATAGCCCCAAAGTTGCTGACAAGCAAACTGGTGCTTAATGTCTCATTAGTGGTTAATAGGCACTTCTGATAAGTGCTTGTGTTCCTCTGCAGAAACGTTACGTAAGGCTTTCTCCTCAAGTCTTCTCTATGTCTGAAGAGGGAAGGGACCTATTAAAGACACCAACTGTTTTCTCTCGCACACACAAACACTCCCTTTTCCCACCTAAATATGTGGATTAAGGCCTGTAAATCTGGAGTTTTGGGATCTTGTAACCCACATCTGTTTGTGTGGGTTTGCTCAAGAAACGGAAAAAACTTGGCTCCTTTAATTCGCCTTTATTTTTACAATTATGGGAAATGACTCAAATTCCCCACAGGAGTCCAAAAAGTGAAGGTTATATTTCTCAATGGGTTCACTAATTAAAGCGTTATGTGTTGTCAGCTAAAAAGAGTGGTGGCTGAGCTTTAGGGGAGAAAATAGGGGGAGAGAGAAAAAGAGAGAGAGAGAGAGAGAGCAGCAGAATAAAGCTCAGGTGAGACCTTCATACTGCACACACTGCACTCTGATGATAGAGAACCTGCTGCAGCACCAATCTGGGCTAGTAATCACTCCGATTTGTTAACTAAATGAATCGTGTCCGGGACGGCATCTCCGGGGGACATTTCTATAACGCAAAACAGAGAATCTGCCAGGAAAGGTGGGAGACGGACGCGGCAGCTGTCGGATGAGAAAGCGGTGGAGGTTTTGGCTCGCTTGGGTGGATTTCTCATTTTTTAAAACTGTAAATATTATGGAGAGAAACACTCGGATCGTATATTTTCCGGTGACCGAGACAAATAAGCAGCAGTAAGTGCTGTTTCATGTCGTTAAATGCACACCAAAGACCGAAATGTTACAACTATACTGTTTATAAACTTGAAACGCGCAGCTTTGTGTGATGCGTTGACATGGCCTGTCTCAATTCGTTCCCTGGCTCCCGAGGTCGTGAATCAGTATATCATGTACACAGGTTCAGGCACTAAAGACTGTAAAAAAAGATGGACGACGCCTGTTCGCTCTCTTCCATTGGTGAAAAGCAAGGCTTTGAAGCAGATTTTTTCCCAGTTGGTTCGTTCTGAACAGAAACAGTATTTTAACGTTTCCGGTTTTCAGTTCAACCCTAAATTTGATGTTCCTGAACTGGTTAGAACAAAAAATTAAGTTCCCGAACCGGTTAATAATGTTCCATGTCGGCTGTGAGACATAAAAATAAGTAGGCTGATCATTAGGACATTAAACTTAATTATTAGTCTATATAATTTTCCTTAAGTCGGTTCAAAGCATTGGTGAAAAGTGAAGCCGCCAGTGTCCCGATACGGCGGTGACATCTTGGGTCTTGAGTCTGCGCAGTAGGGATTTCGGGACCAGTCCTGCGCAGTAGTGAGCAGGAAGTAAAGCATTAAAGCATTTTTTATAGCATTAAATAACTAACTAAAAACAAACTTATTTTTAAAACAAACACTTGTATTTACACCAGCGTGATAAAACTACAGTAAATGACAGAAACCAGCTTCGGAAAAAAGATAATTGAAGTGTAATTAAATTGTTTAGTTGGTCTCAAGTCTCATTGAATAACATGGGGGAGGTGGGATTTATGACCTATACTAGGACCAGTCAGGCCCTGTCCCAAATGGCGCACTTCAAGTCGACTTTCGGTCTTGTTGCCTTAATTTGCACATGCTCGCTTAGTTTACGAGTCCGTAGGGTGTCCTATCTGTCATTTTTACGCTTCGAAGTGTGCTCATCAGTGCCCCCTTGATGAAGTCTTTGGCGAAGCCCACACTGCAGCAGGCTTCGCACAGTTTACCAACCCAGAAGTCCTTGCGAAAGAGCAATCAGACCAATCAGATGACGGAAGGGAGCAGTTCACACTGACGGGCAACTTATCTTCCTATTTCCGGCTTGATGCTTGAGTCTGTCCCAAAATACGACTCCGATGCAACCCCGTGGACTCGCATCAAGGGTCCCTGAAGTCTGCACTACATGATGTCATTAAAGTGTGGACTCTGAGGAGGACCAAAAGTCCAGAGTGTGCCATTTGGGACAGGGCCTCACTGGGGGTCGATCGAGACATTTTGGCTTCACTTTTCAGGGCTTGGTTTGTAATCAAACCGTTTTTTGAGCACGCTTGACTTAGTAGTACTATTTTCTAGTATAGAAGTCAATGGTGGTTCTGTTTCCTGCTTCATTACAAATATCGGAATTTTCATTTTTGGTTGAACTATCCATTTAAAGCTAACACATTCATACTAGAAGCCAGAAAATCTATTTAGATTTCTTGGCGAGTTTAAAGACAAGTAGTCTTTGTTCACACAGACAAGCTTGAATTTGTTTTCAAATTAATAGTTCAACCAAAAATGAAAATTCTGTCATCATTTTCTCACTCTCATGTTGTTTCAAACCCATATTCATTTCTTTGTTCTTGTAAACACAAGTGAAGATATTTCATAAATTATAAATATTGTTCAAAATATCTTCCTTCAAAGAACGAGTACATTTTTGGGTGAACTATCCCTTTAATGTTTAGAACCGACTGCCCACGTTGTCATTTTGTAGGTAATCAGATCTATCATTTGCATAGACCTTTGGATCTATATTCACATGTATAATCTATATTGGTTGCATTTGAAGTTTCAAGGAGAGACCCTAAATGTGGCATAAGAGAATTGGAGTCCTTTCACAACCAAGGTGTGCCTTACAATATGCTGCTACAGTATATGTTGTTATAGACTACCAGCCATAAGAAAGAAGAAAGCTGATACAATAGGAGCCCACGCACCTTCTGTGCCATGCGCTTAATTGGGCAATGTAAGAGAAAACATGCAGTACATTCACCACAATATTAATTCTGCTGTGAATGTCAGGTCTCCAGACACATGCGGTGAGACAGTTCTCATTTGCCAGAAACAGGAAGCAGTTTTAGTGTCCATGATGCAGACCAGCGAGGTCAGAATACGAGGGCTGGATATCTGATTGCCTCGTCCAAGAGAGGGTCAGAAAGGGGGCCAGGAGAAAGGCAGTAATAGTGGCACTTGGGTTCCGTTGAGCAAATTGCTTTTGTGTATAGGATGAAAGGAGAGAGAGAAGAAAAACTCCAGAGAAACACTGAAGAAAGACCGACATGCAGCGAGACGGGAAGGTGCGATCTGGAAGAAAAACTAGCGCAGAAGTCTAAGTATGCTTGTCAAGTTTTTGTTCTGCCAACGTCTACCTTTAATATAGACAAAGCTGTCAGTTTGTAAGTGCGAATGTGTGTGCACTTTGATTTTGATGTATAGGCTATTTTTTTAACTCAGCAAGGAAATATTGTGTCTGTTTATAAGATGATTCTGCAAATAACAAAATTAAATCGAATACGTGTGTATATTCACTAAATTAGTAAAACCTTATTCACAAAACACCTGCAACCTGTCCCTACTGTATATGCATGTTCAGAGCTGTGCCATGTGTATGCAAATGAAGTCATTGCCATTCTTTTTAGCACAAACACAGCTATTCAAATGAGGCTTGTTATAGACTGTGCTTATTCACTGAATTTGTGTTGTTTACCCAATTAAAGGCCTCTATTGCCACCCATAGAAAGCAGGGGGGAAATGTAATTAGATAAAAAAAAGATGTTTGATCAAATGATAGAGAACAACACCACAACTGGCCAGGTATCCTTTCAGGATTTTAAACAGCCTGTTTAGGTAAATAATGTCCAAATCAGTACAAGAAATAGCAATAATTTTTGCAAATCTAATGCTGTGCAAATAAGCCTTTGCTGAATCCACCTAAAGTGTGTGAATGCTTAAATGGTTTCATATATTACTGCTGTAATGACTTGGATGCATAAAATGCACGTCTTTTAAAAAAATTGGATTTAGTAGATAAAAAATCTACTTTTATACGGTATAGTTGTTTACTATGCATTGCCTGTCTGCATTTGTGCGGATGTCTAAACAGTCCATTATTCGAGAATGTCAATCAAAGAGTATTTGTTAGTGTTTAGTTGCGGTTATGCGGTTATGGGTTATGCATGTGTTTGTGTTTGACTTAGCTCACTAACCATGTTTATGCCAATGTTTGCATGCTTGCCATAGCTCTTAACAAGCGAATTATGCTCATTGTAATAACCAAGGGTGTGTTGCCGTCATTCATTTAGGGAAGATACAATTTCCCAGAATTCCCTCGAGCCTACATTTGAGACTGCACTGCAAGGCCGGGTCTATGAGGGGGGGGTTATTTGGGGGGCTAGGGGCGGCTTTGTCCCCCCAGATGTTTCGTCCTATATGTTTTTTTATGATTCACTTCATACACTCTAAAAAAAACCATATCAATGGAAGGCTTATTTATTTATTTTTCATACATTCCAGCATCTACACTGCAAAAAATGATTTTCAAGAAAAAATTTCTTAGTATTTTTGTCTTGTTTTCAGTAATAATATCTAAAAATTCTTAAATAAAGATGCTTTTTCTTGATGAGCAAAACGACCCAAGAAAATAAGTCTAGTTTTTAGACAAAAATTTCAAATTTAAGTGATTTTGTGCATAAAACAAGCAAAAAAATATGCCTATGGGGTAAGCAATTTTTTTTTAACTTATCTTGAATTTAGTGTTTAAGAGAAATGTTCAAGATTTTTTTGCTTACACCATTGGCCGATTTTTGGCTTGTTTTATGCACAAAATCACTTAAATTTGATATTTTTGGACTAAAATCTAGACTTATTTTCTTGGGTTATTTTGCTCATCAAGAAAAAGCATCTTAATTTAAGAATTTTGAGATATTTTTACTGAAAACAGGAGAAAAATACTAAGAATTTTTTTTCTTAAAAATCATTTTTTGCAGTGTATGGTTATATTCATAGCGAGGACCGGTTAATCCATACACAAGTTGATCCAGACAAGTTAATCCATGCACTGGTTGGGAGATGGGCAATTTGAATCTCCAAATCACTTAGCTTGCATGTTTTTGGCCAGTGGGAGTGTGTTGGGGAGCTAGGGGCGACATTGCCCCCCCAGATTTTTCCTTTGCCCACCCAAAAATGTCCAGGCGACCATAAAAAGTACTGTCTCTTTACACAAATAGTGTCCCTTATTTATATTAGCGGCCGCCCACCAATGTCTGTTTGACTTACACAAAGCTCAAAGGTCTCTTAAGCAGTATTTAACTCACAGGAAAATTCGAACTATTCTCTATGAGCTTTCACTCTGCAAGGCCATCATAAGGTAAAACGTGGTGTTTTATAATCTTACATTAACAACCCTATTGAGTTAAATCTACACTCTTGGAGCTTTCAAACAGTATACAGTTTGTCATGATTAGATAATAATTTATATGCAAACATTGAAGTAAATGTAGGCGTCCTGCTGGTGGGACAGTGAAATTTAGCAGAAAATAAATGTTTTGAGGTACACTGACTTCATAAATGAATCAATTACTCTCCCTACATAATTTATTTTATAAAACACTGTTGAAATGTCTATTCTGGAGGCTTAGACCTTTCCAACGATATATAGTTTGTAGTGATGGATTAAAATTTACATCAACAATATTAATGCAAACTTAGGTGTCCCGTATTCGGGACGGCGACGCTTAACAGTATAATATCTAATTTGCGGTGTTATGAACAATGCAGCCTGATTTGGGGCTTTTGTCTAGTGCTGTTTCTCTTGGCAAACAGGATAATCTTTTGGCAAACTTGTCATACTTGTCAATTTGTCAAACTGCTTCTATGATTTTCTCATGAATAGATTATTTAAAGCGTTGTGCTTTGTTGTGATATTTGAGCATGGTTGCTGCAGCAGAATGTATGATAGGGTCAGGAATTCATAAAAATATAGCCTATGAGTCTGTCACTTCGAGGTAGTAAAATTGAATGACATCACCAGAGTCTGCCATACCTTGGCTTTAGGTAAATTGACCCTTTTGACCATCGTTACCGCATTATCATATCTATACGATGTTGACTTCAAAAACTTTTATAATTCGGTAGGGGGCAGCTGCAAAATATCTTCAGAAAAAGGCTCCTATAGCCTTTTATTCCCTCTGCTTTTTCTGACATTGATAAGACACAGAATATGAATTATGTATTTTCTGTTTGAAGGAGACAAATAAAGTAAAACCTTCAAAGATCTCTGTTATGGCTGCCCACACAAAATTCCTGACTGCGCCCCTGGAGTCTGGTCTCACTGTTAATACGTAGTATTTACACGTAACTTTAAAAAGCAAAAAACATATTTTTTGTATGTTTAAATAGATGCTAAAACGTACAATGTAGACGTATTTACAACATTTAAATGTAGCATTATTACGTTTTGACAGCTAAAAAATGTAAAACATTTACGTATCTTTCATTCCATAAAGATTGCTGTATCATTTCCTTTTAACCATTTTAGCGATAATTTACCACCTTAACCCTACCCCAAACCTTATCCTAAGCCCAAACCTTACCCTAAACCCAAACTCTTTTTATACAAAATGTTTTAATACGTAACATATTAGGAACATATTAGTAACAATATAGCATTCAAAAGATATTTTAAGGTGCTACAGTCCTACGCAAAACAGTTTATTAAAATCATTTAACGTTACTGTTTAAAAAATCATAACAGACCGACAAGTGTAATCACAACAACTTATTTATTGCGAATATTAAAATTAGTACCAAAAGTAGTTAAAATGACGATGTGCTACAGCCGCGGTCCTCTCTGGAGTATATGAAGTAAAATAAAGAGAAGTATTAAAGTTATTAATCCGAGAGTTTGATCAGCGTTGATCCGGCTTCCCTCTGTCACGGCGCGCTTTTTAATTTCAAACGTACACCAACGGAAATGGAAATTAAGCAAATATGTCACGTGGCACTCAAAGAGCCAATGAGCTTTTGATATCACTGCCGTAAAGTAATATGTCGTAAAGCTTCTTGAGGCGGGATATTTGAATTCACATTAACGAACGCGCGATCTGACTTTACGGTTGCTGATGAGAACTTGAATCAAGATCGCTGGATAAAGGGCTGAATTTGGATCTGTTCCTCGCAATCGTATGAATTTTAAAGATGTCGATTACAACAATTGAATAAAAGTAACATCTTTTGTGAATTTATGTTGTATTTTGTTGTAATTATTGCTTAGTAGTAATAATAACGTATTGCATAGAAGACAGCAGGAGAAAAGGCGTTTTTGTGTGTCATGGCAAACAAACTAAATATAAATACAGAAATGCTATTCATTTTAAAGTTTTAAAATGTTAAATATTGTGAAATTCTCTGAATAGCATAATCATTTCATTAGGTAAATGGGTAAACTGTCAGAAAAATAAGTCAGAAAATATGACTGAAAACATGTCATTGTTATGAGTAAGAAACGCCAAGGCCCGCGATTTTAATATTTATGAATAGGAATAACTTACGTACAAATTTGTACGTTTGTAAAGCTGTAAATACGTAAATAATTAACGTATTAGTCCTGTCAAAACGTCGATATTGTACGTTTCAGTGTGTTTTAAACATAAGTAAATGTACGTATTGTAAAACCACACTGAAACATAAAAATACACACGTATTCTCATGAGATCACGTTGGCCCCTGTCCAGCAAACCTAGTACCGGGCCTGCTGCACTGTAGGATATTCGAAGAAGTCACTTCTCCCTGATGGGAAAACATAAACCGGATCAGACACTCCAGTTGCTATGTAATCTAATCTACATACTGTATGGCTCTTCTCCTTAGTGCATTACCAAGAGCACTACATTTTACACTCCAGTACTTAATAGTCTCCAAGTGCACTTCTTAACCTCTGCCCACTCTCTACACCCCCTGCCCCCTTTAATCATGCACAAGAATAACCCACTGATGTCGGTGTCAGAGGACGATTTCACTGAAAACTGATATGAAGAATGTGTCTGAACCCTACATAACTCCTTAAGACCCATCATAAATAAATGTAATGAGCTTATTGTTAGTCATCTTTTATATGCAATGCACCAGGCACCAAGGAGATACCCAGAACACCTTAGCAATTGCATAGAAACGCCCTGGCAACCATCCACCTGTGCTGCATTTTGCACAGGCAGTTACCGCTTACATTTTATAAAACACAATAGAAAAATGTGTAATCTGAACCACTCAGATTACCCTAGCAACCACCCACAACACCTTAGCAACATCGCATAGCAATGTCTGCATAGTTTTTTACAGACCGGTACCTCTCACATTTCATACAATTCATTTAAAAGTTATTTATATAGCACTTCTTTGAAATGTTGCATTGTTTCAACATGTTTTACATACAAAAACTGGAATATTATGAAATATATAGAATATGTGACACTGGACCCCAAAACCCCATAAGGATAAACTTTTTAAATAAGCTTTCTGTGGCCTTTCTGTGTGGAGTTTGCATGTTCTCCCCATGTCAGCGTGGGTTTACTCCGGGTACTCTGGTTTCCTCCCTAAGGCCAAAAACATGCAAGCTAAGTGAATTGGAGAGACCAAATTGCCCCTCTCCCAACCAGTACATGGACTAACTTGTCTAGATCAACTTGGATTAAACGGTTCTCCCCATGATTATAACCATAGATGCTGGAATGCATGAAAAATAAATAAGCTTTGTTTCATATGGTTTGTTAGGATATGACACCATTTGGTTGAGATTCAACTTAATCTCAAAATCTGGCATCTAAGGGTGCAAAAAAATCCAAATATTGAGAAAATCGCCTTTAAAGTTGTCCAAATTAAGTTAATTAAGTTATTTAGTCAATTATTATGATTAATGCAACCTGAGCTCATGTACATTCATATGAGTTCATATGAATTTGCCTCATAAAATATGTATCATAACAAGCATATAGGACAAAACAATAATGATACCCCACCCCAATTGTACAAATTGGTCGTACAAATTTAAAAAAATTAGCCACCTTGTAGAATACTTACAGACTGCTGACAGGTACCACTTCAAAGGCCCATATTATGCAAAATACACTTTACAAGGTGTTTAGACATAAATGTGTGTTGGCACAACAACCCTACAATAAAAAATCCACCCACTCCCCTTTTTTAATCCTCATTAAACCAAAGCAGTCTTATTAGACATTCTGTTTTGATTCTCTTGTTAATGTGATGTCACACTGATAAAGCCCCGCCAACATCCACCGATGGACTGGTTCATTTTAAAAAGCTTTTCGTAATGTGTTTGTTAGCACATTGTAGCAGCACTAATGTGGCTAAAATACTATTTTCCCAGACTCTATTCACAGGAATCAGATCTATATTTAACCAAAAGCGGTTGGTAAGCAGTGTTGGGGCTAGTTACTCAAAAAAGTAATATATTACGTATTACATATTACTCTCAAAAATAGTAATGCCTTACTTTACTTTATTACTCCCTGGAGAAAGTAACTAGTTATATTACTAGTTATATTACTAGTTACATTTTTTTTTCTGGACAAGAATGTTTATTTGGGCAAGCCACGGCCAAGAAAATGCTGGCTTCCTTACCCGCTACCGGACACGGGGCACAGCGTTCGGAGAAACATTAAAGAGTGTGCACTTCACCGTCAAGTTATTTTCCTTCCGTTGAACATAATAAAAAAAATATGACTGAATCTCCCCCCGTCGAAACTAGCTTTCTGTTGCTGGGGACCTTCCTCTAAAAAAGAGCTTGCCGTTATTGACGCTTCCATTTTCCCGATCTGTCTTTGAGTGTGCCGCTGCCGCTCTGTGCTGCTGGCTGCCGGGTGTCGACCAATCGGTGATGGTAAATGATACCTCGTGCCAAACTTAGACCAATCACTGTTCCATTCACGCCCTCCTCCCCTTCCCTTTTGTTCTCTGTGTTTTGTACCTTGTGTGATGAAGGTGCTACTGGCGAATGTAACTCAAGTAACTAGCTCGGGAAAACAGTAATAATATTACCATTTTCAGACGGGTAATGCCTTACACTACTAGTTACTGAAAAAAGTAATGTTATTACAGTAACTAGTTACTTTGTAACTAGTTACACCCAACACTGTTGGTAAGGGAGTGAGGAGCTGTAGCTCATTTGCATTTAAAGGTACACACAATTAAGCATTTTGGACATGCTATGACAAATGTATGTATTTTGAGCTGAAACTTCACAGACACATATATACCATCTTGTAAAAATGGGCATAATATTGGCCCTTTAAACTAGACCGAGCTCTCTTGCATGGACATGGCCCTTAAAAGAAAAGAAGACTACTAAGAACAGGAGTGTAACATAAATGTTAAAGTGAAGTAGTCTTAAAAGGTCACATATCATGAAAACATGACTTTTTCCATGTTTAAGTTCCCAGTGCTTCTATCAACGTAGAAAATGTGAAAAAGATCAACCCAGTAATTTAGTTTTGGTAAACCATTCTTTGCAAGCATGTGAAATTTTTTTAATTTGGCTCCCCTTGTGATGTCAGAAGGGGATAATACCGCCCCTTTATCTGCACTATCCAACCACGGCACAGCCATTTAGTGCAGAGATCAACTCATTTGTATTTTAAAGGACACACCCAAAAAAGGGACATTTTGTTCACACCTACAAAGTGGCAATTTTAAAGGGATATTTCGGCCAAAAATGATATTAGGACCCATGATTTGCTCGCCCCCAGGCTGTCCGGGATGCATATGTCCATCATTTTTCAGACAAACACATTTTCAGATATTTTGGAGGGTGTTTTGGATCTTTCAGTTAGTTTGATGTGAAGTTACGAGGTCCACGACCTTCAAGTCCAAGAAATCTGCATCCATCCTTCACAAAATAAATCCAAATGGCTCCAGGATGATAAATAAAGGTCTTCTGAGGGTAGTCCGCGCGGTGCTGTTGTAAAAATATCCATGTTTAAAACTTTATAAACGAAAATAACTACCTTCCGGTAGTGCCGCCATCTTAGACTCCTCTGTATTCAGGAGAGAGTATTAGCGTAGTGTACGCACTTTTCTTAGTGATGTATGACAAATTCGGAGGGCGGGGGCACAGAGCAAAAGCAGAGTAACCTCCGTACGCTGAGTAAAGCTCTGATCTTGAATGTGGACGCCACTAAGATGGCGGCATTACCAGATGCAAGTTATTTTCGTTTATAAAGTTTTACATGTGTATATTTCTACAACAAAACTGTGCGGATTACCCTCAAGGCCTTTGTTTATCATCGTGGAGCCGTTTGGATTTATTTTGTGAAGGATGGATGCACATTTTTTGGACTTGAAGGTTGTGGACCCCATAACTTCACATTTGATTAACTGAAACATCTAAAACATTTTCTAAAATAACTGAAAATGTCATTGTCTGAAAAATTATGGACATATGCATCTCGGACGGCTTCGGAGTGAGTAAATCATGGATTTAATATCATTTTGGCCAAACTATCCCTTTAACATGTTATGGGGCGGTTTCCCGAACTGGGATTAGACTAGTCCTAAACTAAAAAATAAATGTAAAGAGCTGCCCAAACTGAAAACAACTTGCACTAACATATCTAAAAATACATCAGAACCCTTTGTTTTGCCTCAAAATGCACACAATTAATGTTTTTAGTAAGACATGTTTCTTAAAACTGTTATATTTTCTAATTAAACTAAGGCCTAGTCCTGGCTTAAGCTAATCCCTGTCTGGGAAACCACCCAATAATAAATCTATATGGTATTTTGAGCTAGAACTTCAAATACGTACTCTGCGGACACCAAAGATTTATTTTACATCTTAAAACATTCTTGTGAAATGTCCCCTTGGATCATTATAATAAAACCAGTGGTGGACAGTAACGAAGTAAATGTAATTCGTTACTGTACTTAAGTAGTTTTTTCGCGTATCTGTACTTTACTCAAGTACTTTTATTTTGGGAGACTTTTACTTTTACTTTACTACATTTTAAAGTCAAATATCTTACTTTTTACTCCACTACATTTTAAAAAAATCGGTCGTTCCTTTTTATTTATCAGTGGATAAAAAACGTAACTGGGCAAACTGAAGCTGCACAAAAAAAAACTAAGATGCACACGTGATGCGTCAAACAACCAATCAGGGTACAGCATGCGCTTCGTTTTGAACTTGTTGCCGCGCTGTTTCACGTAAGCTACGCGAGTCGCACGAGTGCAGCAGAGAATGAAACTGCATTCAAAAACAACGGAGGAGAATCCTCAGGAGATAACTGACCCGTCACAACAACAATGGCTTTATTTATGCAAGTTTTTTTAAGTCCTTGAATAAAAGAACGAGTCCTTCGTGTCTTATGACTGCCTTGAAACTGTGCTATTTCGTTTTAAAAGAATACTCTTTCAAATCTAAGGAAACGCGTAGAGGTAAGCCATTTTTATTCTGGTTATATTTTTAAATGAGCAATCTTAACAGTAGCTTGCAGAAAACTGTTAATTGTGTTGCTAAAATATATACGACGTTATCATGAATGAACTTTAAGCTATGCAGGCTGAAGCTATTTTTAGCCGTATAGTTAGCTGTTTCACTTAAGTTCATTGTATTTGAAGCTCAGTGCTCTGTTATTTTGAAATGACAATTAATCACTATCAACACTGTTGTAAAATATAAATGACATTTTGACTAGCCATGCACTGTATGATGCTTAAACAGGCGGGTGGATTGGAGTGCTCCTTGTTAACTGAGATTGTTATTAATATTTTCAAAAGTTTTGCTTCCAAAATATATAAATACATTTAATTATGTATTACAATATACATATGACATGCTAAACCACATGAAACGTTTCTGAAATTATATTCTGTAAGGCTTGTTTTATTTGTCAAAGAAAGGGAGACTGATTTATAACGTTATGTATTTAATGTTTTGAAAACTATTGTGAACCTGTGCTTAAGTCAAGTTTTTATTACACTTAAACTGATAAATTATTTAACAAATAAATCTTGAAATGAGACTTACTGCTCTCAAATCCTGTTATTTCATTTGATGCTAAAGGAAATTTTTTATTTTTAAGGTTTTAGGATTATGATAATTTTAATAGACATCAGTGTCTGATTTATTAATGTCCTTTTATTAATTGATAGGTTAGCCAAGAGAGTTATTTCACATAATTTGAGTTTTGTGACAAAAATTATACGGCCATAATAAATCACAGTACTTTTGTACTTAAGTAAATTTTGAGGAAGATACTTTTGTACTTTTACTCAAGTAAAAATTTTAAGCAAGTACTTCTACTTTTACTTGAGTAATATTTTACCCTGGGTATCTTTACTTTTACTCAAGTACACGATTTGTGTAATTCGTCCACCACTGAATAAAACCCTAAGATAATGTCACCTTAGCAACCGCATAGCAATGCCCTGGCAACTATACACAATGTGAATGGCACGCTTTTCATCGGCAAACATCATTTTTTTCTCGAAAAAGTGGAGCCTAGTCTCTTGTTTACAGTTTATCCACAGTTTTGAAACAGCTCGTACCATTAAAGGAACTGTCAGGTTCACCCAAGTGCAGTTTGGGTCTGAGAGGTGCCAGACAGTCTAATCCAAAGCGGCTCAGAAAGACTTCTGGGCATTATGCTGCATGGATTTTCGTCATGGTTTCAGAGTGTCAGAACACTCGAGTCTTGGAGTATTCACATTCGCTGTACTTAAGCACTTTTTTGAATTCTTCAGGTGTCTTTATGTAGCCGCTGACTGACTGATGTCTGATTGGTGTTTCAGAGGATAGATCAAGATCTGACCGATTGCGGTCTTTCCTCCGAATGAATTCAGCTGCGCAGATTGTTTGTGCGGGGCTCATTTCGAGCCTGAAGTCTCTGCCAATCCTATCATCTCAATCCTTCGATCCTAATTAAAGATCTGTTAGTTTGGCTCTGTTTTTGCTCTTTGATTACTTTGATAAGAGCAAGGGATTGTGTACTCCTCTGATGGCAATTTCCATCTGTGGCTGTCTCGCTGGTAAAGTGCTTTGTTGTTCGGTGGGTCTCTTTTAAAAATATATAGTGTTCTAGCAAACCTTTGGTCAACATTTGCAAAAATTTGCCAAAAATCAATGTTTTCTGAAGCAGTTGAAAGAGATCTTGGGTCAAGCGGACCTAAAACGGATGTAAACATGTATTGTATGTGTGTTGTGCTAACCGGATGCAATTACAGGAACAAATTAGGTTTGAGTTATTCTTGGTAATATGAAAGAGAGGAGAAGAGGGTAAAAATCAGAAGAAAACAAATTTTCTAACCGGCTGAGACGTGACGCTGTCACTGATCAAGGTCATTTGTGTGTTGCTAAAGCTGGAATATCTGTAACCAATCCAGCAAACATTATCCGTCATGTCACCGACTAGGTTAACTAAAGACAGATAAAGTTCAGCTATAACCCACTTCTAGCCAAAATAAAGTAGAATTTGGTTACATGTCATTTTTGCTTACACAAGTCAACAGTTGCTGGGTTTCCATCCAAACATCAAGCAAATTATTTCAAAATTCGTTGAAAAAGGAAAACAAAAAATTGTGCATTTCAATCAAGTTGTTCGAGGGAATAAAACAAGGCTCGCTTAATGGAGACAGGACTGCATTTAGTTACGATTTGTGAAGTTATAAATTCACTAGCAATGCAGCCTGTAAATGCCAAACTGAATGCTGTGCACAGAAGAAAAAATTAAGAATTGTTGATGCAGGCACTAGCAGCATGGACATTACGATGACATTGAGCCCAATATAAGGTAAAGACAACGTCAGTGATACAGCTAGACGATCAGTCACGTGGGTACAATGTTTGCTATGCCAGAATTTATTTAGCAAATTTGCTCCCCTCTTCCATTATTCACATTAGAGGAAAACACACACAGTTTTTTAATATTTTACTATGTTCTTACCTCAACTTAGACGAATTAATACAGATCTATCTTTTTTAATGCGTGCACTTTATCTTTGTACAGCGCGTCGTGAATGTGTTAGCATTTAGCCTAGCTCCATTCATTCTTTAGGATCCAAACAGGGATGAATTAGAAGACACCAAACACTTCCATGTTTTGCCTATTTAAAGACTGTTACATGAGTAGTTACACGAGTAAGTATGGTGACACAAAATCAAACGTAAAATGTAAAAAAGAGCTATATTGTATGGCAAAAGAGAACTTAGTTTGCAGCACTTTGACCACGGTGCGCAGTAACATCATCACTCCTGACTAGGGCTGTCACTAGGGCTGTCAAAATCTAATTCGAACGGATTTCGAATATCATGCAATGTATCCAAATATATTCGAATATCTAGGTGCACCCCGCGCGCATCAAAAATAAAAAAAACATAATGGAGATTAGGGCTGCACGATTAATCGTATTTTGATCATGATAACGATATGCGTGCCCCACGATTAATTAATGACAATCGTCGCGATTAATGTGCAAAGACCAAGCACAAAGCAGACGGTCTAGAATCAAGCAATGTGTTTGTTATGGGCAGAGTCAGAGTAAACGGAGTGTTTCTTTGCAAGCGCAGTCTGTGTTATGGTAGAAATACGTTAGCATCACAAGATTTAAAGTCATTTTTGAACAAACATAATGGCAGAGCAACAAGAAGAAAGTGCAGAAATATGTATGTTTAATTCCCAAAAAGGCTCATATAGGCCTACTCCATTGTTTGGATATTTTGGATTTGAGGAAAGTGATGTTGATCAGGTAAGTTACGAGTCTTGTGCAAACTGTGCTCCTGTTCCGTTCAAACGTGAAATATCAAGAGTTTCAAAAGCTGAAGACACAAGCCGCAACCATAAAAAAAAAATCCCAGACATCCACAACACAAACAACAATAACGGATCGCGTATTATGTAAGTTAGCCATGTTTCCAATAAGCAGTGAGCAGCAAGGGGTTTAAAAAAATTATTGCCACATAAAAGGCATATCATAGGCATTTATTATTCAAAAATGTTTTGTTTTTATTTCTGTTTAATTCTAATTTGATATAAATATATTTTAGAGCCCTGCATTTCAGGCTTTTTACGCCCCTCGGGTCGGGTTTCGGACAAATTTTAACATCACAGGCCTCTGGATTTTTTTAGGCTTCTTCACCTTTTTATATTTTAATTTAATTAAAAGAAACGTTAAGACATGGATAAATTGTAAAAGAAAGACATTTAACCTATCGCACGAGTCCACTACGCACATTCACAATGCACCTGTTGCAACAGTGTTTAGCGTCTCCGCCAGCAGCAGGACATTCAGCGCATCGGGGAATATGGAGAACTGAATTAAAACCTTAAATACTGCGCATAATCTATATAAAAGACTGATGCATAGCGAATGTGTAAGGTAAGGCAACCTGCATGTTTATTTCGTTTCATGTTAATATCGTTTTGATTCATTATTTTTCATAATTTTTCTGCACCTCGTTGCGACTGCGAGCAACAGAGCAGCCTCCCCTCCGCTTTTTTTAAAATAGTGTGTTGACAATAAACATTTAAACTAACATTGTAATCTGCTGAAAATATATATTTTATATAGATGTTATTGTAGGCAAGTGAAGCGTTGATTTCAGAGGCTCATTTGATCAAACAAGTCGTCAAAATGACGTTAGCTGTCGGACACCGCTTGGTCATTATCAAAAACCTTAATTTAACAAACAAAAAAGGCTCTAAAATAAATAAAAGATAATATATAATATAAGATTTTATAATTTTGACAGTTATAACTGAACTGCTTTAATTGCTGCAGTACAGCTGTAAGGAATCTGTGTAAGGAGTTATTTTTTGCGGATTTCTTTTGCAAAATCTATGCGGAATTTTGCGGAATTATTTTAAATGTTTTAAAAAGATCTAAGAGAATGGGAGCTATGGATATTACAAAACAATAAAATATTTTATAATATAGGCCTAAAAATGTATATAATATTTTATACATGGCTGAAAAGTGTAATAAAAATACTGAAGTAAATAAAAGTTTTTCACTAAAAGAATGATCGTATTTTTAATCGTGATCAAAAGTTTGAGCAAAACAATCATGATCATCATTTTTCCTGTAATCGTGCAGCCCTAATGGAGATTCAATCACAAATTTATTAACAGTGACAGTCATAAAGAGGGCTGTCTGGATTACTTTTTTTACTTAAAGTCGCAATGAAATTGAAATGAAAAACTATATATATGTTTTTAATATTGTGGTATTATTAACAAATGACTTATCTATGAGCTTTATTATTTTTAAAAAATTTGTGTGTGCTCATAATCTTTAATCAAAAATGCAAATCTCCTCAAAACGATCTCTCTTCACTTCCGGTCATATGGTATGTCAGGTGGGCGGGGTCCAGGAGAAGATCGCAGCGATTAGCAATTAGCAACACGACCCAACTTCAAATGATCCAATCAGATCTCGATGGACAAATTCAAATCCAGCCCTGCCTTATTTAATTTCAGAAGCCATTTCATTCGGATATACGTCACCACAGGGAAAATAAGGCAATTGCTATATCCGTTTCATGGCGACTTATGAATAACAAACTTATATATATATATATATTAAAAAAACGATTTAGAACAGTTACAAACAATAACGTGACAACTTAAACAGCAGCAGGAGTAAGGCATATAGGCAGGCCCAAAAGGAATTCACGCCCGCAGATTTCGGCAGAAAACTCAGCGGATTTAATGCCCGTCATTGACAAGCACACATATCCCATGCTTGAGTGTGTTTGTGAGAAGTAATCTCATTGACAACAAGCACACAATCATAGCCTATCCTGTGCGTTTATGAGTGGTCATTGACAAGTACATTAACCCTGCGCGTGCTGTTTACTTGACCGTTTTTAATGATAGAGAGCATAAACCATTTGATATTTGAGATTAAATAAAACTTACCGCCGAGTTAAGCAGATCTCACTTGACTCTGTCGTCTATGTGACGCGCGGCAGTCAGCACATGATCATTTAAATTCCGATCACAAATGCTGTTGTTGTTTAATATAAAGTTCACATTGCGTTGTAAAAATTATGAAATTATCTTCATACATGCTAATTTCATAATGCAAACGTATTAACACAAGCTTTTTATTCTGCTATAATATTTAACACTATAAACAATAATATGTCATTTATATACAAACTATAATTCTATCTTGACATGCAAATTAGGTTCATGTTGGTCCAATTTGATTTCCTCTCTTGTGCACAGTTGCCATCGTCGGTCTCACTCTCAGCCTCGTTCCTATTATGAGTTGTTACTGTAAAAAATGCGCTACACGTGGCATTTAAAAAATCTGATGGTTTATTTATAGTTCGAATACGAATATTTCACGTCATGCTCTTCCGCCATACAATATAGCTCTCATTATACCCTTATGTTTTGCGAATTAAAGAGTAACTAAACCCTAAACCAACTTTTTATAGTTAATGATCTGTAGGCATGGGGCTTTATTAGTGCTGTTCATAGATTTGAGTAACTTTTTTGACATGTGGGTATAAAGTGTTTTAATGCTACAATATATGGTGTAAAAACGTCTGAGTGCTGCCCTTATTGCGGTACCGTGTGATGTAAGCGGTGCGACCCTACATAAGCAGGGTCAAGCTCACCACGGACTTGTTACGATCTCACCACACACTTGGTACGAGCTCAGTTTGTCCCCTATATCTCTGTCAGGGTCTGCCCACTTTTCTTGCATTTTTCAAATATTGCCAGTGGGTGAAGTCAGGCTCTGACCACGGGTTTAGTTACGCTTTTAGGGATTTTTTTATTTTTATGGAGGTTTGGCAGCCGATCTGTGGTTAAAATTGTATACATTCATTTTACACAGTAACGTTAGCTCAGTGTAGTTTTTAATACGCTTTAAATTATTTGAACAAAGGTATTCTACTTGTTATTTATTTTGCTTGTTATTATTTATACATTTCTCATTTGTTTATGTTGTTACTGCCGAAACCGTCTGTAAGTATCATAGCTCTCCTTGGTTATCCGGTGCGTATCTGGTCGGGAGTCGACTGATGTCTGGGATTGCTCTATCTGTCAAATGTCGTGTCTATCTTTTAGTTCTCTCAGTAACCCAGACTGACTCATCTGAGTTATTTGATAATCTCCTACATGGTTGCATTGCTTTATAATATTTGATCTGTCTGGAACATATACCTCAGACAGACTGATCACATTACCACACTTCTATAAAACTGTCTAGCTATAATTCATTTACTCTCTCTTTCATAAAGGCTCCTTACTTTTTCTTTTGTTTGACTTTTGCTCTATTAAAAAAGGCAGTTTACTGTGTAGAACAAGCATAGACGTGAAAATAAAATTAGCAATAAGTTTCCAAAACAAACAAAATTAAGTCGTTTTAACAGAACATTGTTCATATCTGCGTACAGTCAAACAAGGCATGTCGATGCACCGTGCCAGACTTGACCTAAATAAGGATTGATAACGTGAGGCGTCATAATTTGTCATATTTGAGCTGTAGCCTATGCAACCAAGACTGCAAATGAGGAAATTTTCTGTGACTAATAAATTTAATTAGATTTATTCCCTTTGCATGAGCATGATGCTTGAGATGAGTCAGTTCTCATTAATTTTCATTTTATGGAAAAGGGCAGCTTTGTGAAATTTTCTTATTTTGTCTTTCACAGAAGTTTGAAATGATATGACGGTGAACAAACGACAAGATTTTCACTTTTGGTTGAACTTTTCTTTTAATTCAAACGCTAAGGTGACCTTTGAATAAACTGTGTATATTTCATATCTCTTCGTTCATATCTAGTTCAACACTGCTAGATACTCATAAAATAAGCAAATAATCTCGCACTTGGATTGTCATGGCTCAGAACCCGTCTGTGTGATTTCCCCTAAAGATAATGGATCATTAAAATGTCACTTGTTTACGACTGACTCCCGTTTTGCATCGACTCCTCAGTAAGCCAAGAACCACTAGGTTCATCACACCATTTGGCTTCCTCCCCAAGTGATATATTAGAGGATGTGAAGCCTAGATGGTAAGCTAATTGTAGCCCAGTGGTCCAGACACTATTTCAGTCGTCTCTAGTGAGGGGCCAAAGCTTCTCCAGACTCAATATAGCACCAGTGATTCCTATCAAAGGAGGTAATGGTGTCCTAAACTAGTCTTGAAGTGCTCAGTATAGAGCAGAAATATGAGGTTGTTGTCTCCCGAGAACAGAGTTAACTGTGCCACTAGCCTATGGGACGTGGTTCAATGAGTGAGACCTGGGGGCAGGTGGCTGAATTTCTAATATGCTTCTTCTCAGAGCCGTGGACACAGATGTTCAGAGGTGGTTTATCCATGTAAGTTTTTTTTACTAAAGTTTAATCGTACATGTGCAGAGGTGGTCTAGATGCTACAAGTCCTTCAAGGAAGATTTTCGTGTTTAAAAGTCAAATTTTGTTGGTCTGTGGTTAAGCAATTTGTAACTATTAATGACACGGTCAGCGCTGTCATTTGATGTGATACTGTGCACTGCAAAAATGACTTCCTTACTAAGTATTTTTGTCTTGTTTTCAGTACAACTATTTAAAATTTCTTAAATTAAGATGAATTGATGAGCAAAATTACCTAGTCTAATTCTAGTTTTTAGAAGATAAAAAACATAAAATTTAAGTGATTTTGTGCTTAAAACAAGCAAAAAAAAAAAAGCAAAAACAAAAAAAATTGCCAATGGGGTAAGATTTTTTTAACTTTTTCATAAACATTTAATTCAAGAAAAAAAAACAAGACATTTTTGCTTACCTAATTGTCAGATTGTTTTGCTTGTTTTAAGCACAAATTACAAATTAGATTGTATATTTTTGTCTACAAACTAGACTTATTTTCCTAGATAATTTTGCTTATCAAGAAAATACATCTTGATTTAAGTATTTCTTTATATTTGTACTGTACTTGAAAACAAGACAAAAATATTAAGTGTGAAGGTAATTTTTTTGCAGTGTAGGGTGGTATCTTAGGGTTAAATGTGGAAATTTTTGTTTTGAATTCTGATTTTCATCATGTTTTCAGTTGCATTTTTAGTCATTTTAAAACTGTTTAACTTCTTGTCTTGTCCAAAAAAGTGATTTTTTTAGAAGTGGAAGTTTCTTGCCAAAAAGCGTGCATGCACTTAGAGAGTTTTGCAGCAAAAGACAGTCAAATTTGTTATATACCAATTAAATGACTAAAGTGGCATTTGTGAAAAAGGCATTACAATTACTGACAACCAAAACTACGGAGCCCCTAAGGTGACATTGGAGTAAAAAAAATCTAAAGTTTAGTTTCATGTGCTCACGCGAAACCTTCATGTGCAGATTTTTTTTAAAGTTTAGTTTTGCGTTCTCACGTGAAACTTTCGCGCACGCATGTAAAACTATCGCATGCGCACATGAAACTATCACGTGATATACTATACGCAATAGTTTCACATGCGCACGCGATACTAAACTTTAAAAAAAAATTGCACATGAAGGTTTTGCGTGAGCACATGAAAGTTTCACGTGAGCACATGAAACTAAACTTTTGATTTCTTTTACTCCAATGTCACCTTAGGGGCTCGGTACAAAACATAAGATCCTGATAAAAATATGCTTATTTACAAGAAAACATGTCAGATGCACTTAGAGGGTTTTGCATTTGAACACATATGTATTTCTAAATAACTGATTTTTGTTTATTTTTACGGATTGCAGCTTTGATAATAGCTCTTTGTCAACCGTATGCTTAAACATATGCGAGTACATGTGCTTGTTATTAAACAAGTGTTTGTGTTTTGTTACTGCTAACTGTGCTTGTGCATTTATGACTTTGTACGCTGCCATTGGGGTCAGTTGGCAGTGATTCAGTTGCAGTCACTAAGATAGAACAGAACATTGATGACTCACAGCAGGAAACTGACACTCGGCATCACTATATGTCTGTTATGGAGAGAGCGTTTTGAAGGGTTGACTGTATTGTCAGATTGAATTTAACATCATTGCAATGCCTCATATGCATACAGTACATATTGTGACAAATGGGATGTCCAGAGCTTTCTTTCCAGAATGACAGGGTATTAATGGACAGCGGAGACGTCATGTTCAAATTTGTCCTAGATTAATTGTCTTGCTGTCTTTTCTCGTTTTTTTTTTTACAGTGCTCACATAAGACTCACCGCTCATCCTTTCCATCATTTTCTCGGTTGGCTTTTTAATATACGCATATCGGTTTGCAGTCTTTCTTTATTTTCCCTAATTTTTTTCTCCCTGGCTGACTGTGTCTTCTCTCTGAGTGTGGCTGATTGGAGCTAGTCTGTCTCTGGGCGTGTTTGCTGAGTATAGGAGTCTGTTTTCCCCTCTGGTGCTGAAAGACCTTTTCACAGAAATGCACTATGATGCATAATGTTTGTAATGCTGAACACAAATGGCTTGCTTGCATTCTTTTCTGCCGTCATGTTTTTGATATTGTAATTTAGAGGGATCACATGATGTTTTCTTCCTTTAGCTCAGTTGATAGAGCATTGTGTTAGCCCCAGGCGCAGCTCGTTTGTATGGGCAGGTAGGGCAGTGCCCCATCAAAATTTTAATCCACTAGAAAATCTACATAAACTTAATCAAATCTAAACTGTTAACTCGTCAATGTTTCCATTTTTTTTTTACAAATATTTTCTCAGTTTCTTGACTATATTAAGTTGTAAAGTAAGATGAAAATGATTGGAAATTGAACGCTTGGCTCTGTTGGCTACTGTATGTAATGATTGAGCTGAGAGGGGCAAAGGCTGCTTTTGCCCTCCCGATCTCAACACCGCCCCACATTTTCCCCATGTAACATTTGTAGCGACAAATGGAAATGCAGCGAACGCTAATAAAGAGCTATTTGGGCAGATTTGAAACTGCCCCTCTAGATTTTTACTTTATGCTATATCATTTTGCGTGACAATGTTAGTATCGCTTTAGATTGTGAGCATCCTGAGTGGTACAAATCAACCCGATTGTAATAGTGAAGAGTTTTTATTACGGAATTCGTTTGAAAGAGTTTCAGTTGATGAGAAAATGGACATCAAACAACTTTGCCCTGACATGCCAGATATAAAAATTGTGCAACAGCCAAGCGACCAATGGTAAGTCGTTTAATAGGGTTGTGGGATG
Organism: Misgurnus anguillicaudatus; assembly: GCF_027580225.2. NCBI lineage: Eukaryota > Metazoa > Chordata > Actinopteri > Cypriniformes > Cobitidae > Misgurnus > Misgurnus anguillicaudatus. The sequence goes on from NC_073351.2 coordinate 10,718,539, forward strand.
ACATAACCTTTGGCTCTCTGGTTGTAGTAAACAGAATAAAGTGTTTTATTTTTATTATAAGCATGGGAAATAAAGTGTTTTATTTCCCATGCTTACTTTTTTATTTTTCAAGCACTTATCTGAGGGTAAAACCAAATTAATCCGCATCGGAGCGCCCTGTCAGGCTGAATTACAGACGGACACTAGACCTCTGTTCAGTGTTCTGCATGCGTTTACTCATTTAAATGTAAATCTTATACCACTAGCAGTTTATTATACTGTAGGTTAGTCATATAGCCTACTATATGACTAAGAATCCCTTTCAAATCGTTTGTTGGTTTGTTTTGTTCTAAAATATATCAGAACAAGTTCATTGACTCATACTTGGCCACTGATTACTCATGTACCTATCTAATGGTGCTACAATTGGCGCATCAACAGTTTGACTGAGGTAATTAATGCGCCTTCTCTGATCAGTAATACTAGCTGTAAATATTTCGTACAACTGCTGGAAATACTTTTATCAGAGCTGCTATGGCAACTTGAAGGTCCGACATATGGAAATAATCCGACATGTTTGTTATTTTCCTGAATTGGCGCATGCCTGTGACGTAAACGCGTACGTTTCGAGAGCCACCGTGACAGACTTTTGCGTTTTTACTCTTTAGATGAGAACGCGACGGTAGATCGTTTTTAAGATTTCAACTCTGGAGGGTGGTTTCACTTTGCATTTTTAAACCCCCCAAAAGCTGTCGCCGTGTAAACGAAAGGCACATCCGATAAAATATTTTTACGTTTTCACCCTCAAGCGTTCTCATGTAAACAGGCCTTTAATGTCATTGAATTTTTTTGTCCTGTGCAAGATAATTTTGTACTGTTCTTGTGTATTCCAGTTGTGTATTATTCAAGTCAAGAATCTAGTCTGGTTTATATGTCAAGTTGTTAGTCAAGTCTATTGTTTAGTCTCTGTCATACGTTGTTTAATGCTGTTTGCCCCCACGTGGGCTTTGTTTCGTCTTGTTGTTCATTAAAGTCTTTTTGTTTAACCCCTCATCGTCCGCAGTTGGGTTCTTCTGTCCAAACCTTGACAGTTTTTTATGGGGACAGTATGTTTAAGTGATTCACTTTTTACAGTGATATAGTTGCAGCCTCTTTGGAAAGCCATATTTTGTTACAGGTTCCGACAACATGCAAATGTTAAGGCAGAACTGCCATAATTTAAAAAGTAAATTATACAGCCACGCGTTTCTAAATATAACTTTTAGCATCTTCTCACTGATTGGACGAGCTGATTGCCACAGACATACAGTACTGTATGAATGCTCACGGGCTGTTTCTAAATCTAAGGTTTTGGAGTTTTGAGATCTAAAACTTCTTGTTTTACTGTGATATTACTTTGAACTCTACTATTTTTAAAAGAGCCAAGGAAATTCATTTTTCGTGAAACGACCTGGTTAACACATGCAATTTCACTCCGTTGCACAAGCCCAGGAGATTATCTTTATTTTCACCTTATTAGCACATGGCAATTCAATCTCAAACCTTTTTCAAATGTCAGACATCAATAGAGCTTTTTTGGGGTCTGTTTTCTGTTCTATCTTCCTCAGTATTTTTATCAAAGCGGTTGTTCTTTTCAAAGCTATATTTCTTTGTCAGCTCAAAGAATTGAAAGATTAGAATGGAGTTCCTCAAGACAAACTTTTCAGGGATTGGAAAGTAGAAATGTGATTTTCTTTGTGTAGAATATTGTCAGATACATATTGATTATTTATATCACTGATTTCTGATATGATTTCAGATAAATTCTAATTAAATTAATTTTTACATACACTCTAAAAAACAAACGGTGCTATATAGCACCAAAACAGCCGCCCTGAATCGCAACGACAGAAGAACCACCTCTAGTGCCATACAGCACCGGTGAAGAACCAGTGAAGCACCAGTGAAGCACCAGCAAAGCACCAGTGCAGAACCACATAGTGCCACGCAGAACCATATGTGGTGCTATATGGCCCCTATATGGTTCTACACTGGTGCTTCACTGGTGCTTCACTGGTGCTTCACTGGTTCTTCACCGGTGCTATATGGCACTAAAATGGTTCTTCTATCGTTACGATCCAAAGCAATTGTTTTGGTGCTATATAGCACCGTTTGTTTTTTTAGAGTGTACATTAATAGATTTATTTCAGTTTATAGAATTGTAGATCAGTATAGTGCATGATTTAGTTTTCTACAGACTGAGCTCAGCAAGTTACTAACAACATGAATTATTCACAGGGTGTAATTTGCCATTATAAAATCAGAAACAAAAACAGTGTGCAACTGAGATTCACAATAAAATAATGAGCCTGTTCAACAAAAGCATCTCTTTGTGTGCTCAACAAAAGTGTCGGCTAAATTCTCTGTAGCCATTTACAAAGGCTGTATATGCATACAATAACAGCTGCAACAGAAACAAAGCACAGCAGAGGAAATTAAACATCAAAACACTAAAGGCTGAACTAAATAGTGCACATGTTACATTCACTTGTTTTATACTTGCCTAGATTCTGGGTTACTTCAAAACGATGTATTGTAGTGAGTGCTTGCATTATAATTGTGTACCTCTAGCTTGTGTTTTACCTGGTTTTATAGAGCTCAGTTGGTTACACACATATACATGTATACTGTATTAGTGGTGTATAAAGACCTTACATAATGAATTGTATTGTTTTAATTACCTTACAATGAGCCATTTTTATCTACATACACCACGGGTCCACTTACATTGAAGTCGCCGTGATGTTTTTATAGTAGCCCTAAATGGACAACGTTGTCTCAGACGATTATGTGATTGTCCTGTGCTTGCTATCGTAGCTTCTGCTGCGTTTCGAAAGGGAGGGGTGAGCTGTTGGTTGCAATTTACAACTTCATCGCTAGATGCCGCTAAAAATCATCACAGTTGACATTTAAATGTAGGATAATATGAATAGCATGCATACTTCTCAACAAGCCACATCCTTATCTGAACCATTTACAAACAAGGTGACAGACCCAGCATGACCTGCGATGTAAGTGTTGCCTACATGCAACGAATATACAATCTTTATATAGGAGTGTTATGACAGACAGCCGCAGTAATAAATCCCTCACATTGACGCTGTTAAAAATATAACAGCAAGCATCTGTTTTTGTTAGGAAATAGTAGCAGTGTATATGAATGACCGTCTGGTGTTTGGCTCCCGGGAGGTCTAGGTGAGCAAAATCCTGACACGTGGATTTATGGATTTCACGCTTTTATCGGTGGACCTCATGTCAAAGAGTCCACGGGACTGAGTTAAAGGTCAGAGGCATGCAGACCTGACCACACAAGTGTGAAGTGAACCCCCTGACACATCTGACACGTCAGGTCCTCAGAGTCCTGTCCAGGCACGGGGTTAAAAACAGATTGGGCAGAGGGAATCATCATATCAGAGATTGAAAAACATACACTGAGAAAGATGAGAGTTGCTATGATTATTTAAAAACAACATGGTGTTGTTCAGATTGCATTTAATTATCTTCACTTCCTGTCACGAGAAATGGCGTGAGGGGGGGCCATCTGAGACTTGTTTCTGCTAGGACTGTGACGATGCATCGCGTTATCTGTCTGAAATCAATTATGAATCGCAAGGCTCTGATTCAGTGTTTCATGCACAGCTCATACGTGTATACGGCTTTTTGATCAGTAGGAAGTCCTTTTCAATCTAAAATCACTATGATTTTGAGTCGTTTATAATGTGCATTTAAAAACACTCGTCAAACACAATCATTCAAAATATTATTTATTATCATTAAAATACCTGAAACAGTTTGACGAACAGCAATATAAATATGCTTATAGACATTTCCTGGAATAGCGTTTTTAAGGGGGCGTTCACACCAAAGCGTTTACGCTCACGGCCGGAGCATGTTTTCAATTGTTCCCAATGGAAGCGCTGCGTTTTTTCAAAACACTTCATCCGCACTGAAAGTCTGCGCTAGGAGAGTTGAAAGAGATTCAACTTTGGGTGAAGAGCTCCACGCGTCAATGTCAGTTCTCACACAGCCGTCCAATCACAGTGGAGGAGGGGCAGGACAATTATCACAACAACCAACCAGTGCATCATACAACGACTGATAAACAAAGCAGAAGTATCACAGCTACCAAAGCACTCAGCTGAAAAACAGCTGGCATTCGGCGTCCCCCAGGCGTTTTCAGCCGCATTTAAAGAGTTTTGGTGTGCATGCACCCTAATGGTACTTTTTCTGCAGCACAAATGGATTTTCTGTTCGAAAGCACCCTCTGGCTTTTGGATGTGGTGGCATTTCACCATAATTCATTTAAATTCATTAATTGACAAACGTGCATTTGCACAATTAATTGTCCCACCCCTAGTTTTGCAGACAGGAAAAGATTGCGTCGATTAGCAATTAGCAACATGGCTTCACTTCCACCAATCCAAGTCCCGCCAAAATTTTTTCTCATTTCAAAAGCCGTTTCACTTGACTATACTTCACAATACAGAAAATTGACAATGGCTACTTCTGTTTAAGTATTAAAAAGCACGTATTTTTCGATTCACGATTTTACACATCCTCTGGTGTCTAACTGTGCATTCACAGCCACCGGCGAGAGTGTCAAAGTGGCTGGAAGTCATTAATTTTCAATTCGAGCCGGCGGCGAGCTCTGGCCATCAGCGGCGTGGCACACCTTGGACGATGTGACATTGAGGAGAGTTGAAATCAGATCAACTTTATGGTAATGAGCTATAACACGGTTTGATGGCAACCAATCGGAAGACCGAAACGTTTGCCGGCAACCAATCGGATGGTGGAAAAGGATTCCAGAGAATGCATTAAGGGGGTCGCACACCGTACGTGCTGCTCGGCGCCGTGCAGCACCGCGTCGAGTCGCGTCTAGGACAACTTGGAGGTATCGTAAACCGGAAGTGCACATTAAAGCGTAACTAAACCCCTGGTCAGAGCCTGACTCCACCCACTGGCAATATTTGAAAAATGCAAGAAAAGTGGGCAGATCCCAACAGAGATAGAGGGGACGAACAAAGCTCATACCAAGTGTGTGGTGAGATCGTAACAAGGGCGTGGTAAGCTTGAACCTGCTTACGTCACGAGTCATTTTTTGGACCCAACATCCAATAGGAAAATTCAACTGCAGTAGCCACCGTTCAACCTGAAGAGGGCAGCACTCAGACATTTTTACACCATATTTTGTAGTATTGAAACACTTTATATCCAAATGTCAAATAACTTACTAAAATCAATGATTTGGGTTTAGTTACTCTTTAAATAGCGCAAACTTAGTCAGATAGCGTCTACTTAAAAATGCAAAATATATGTTAGCAGCCAATGTTAATCGTTAATGATTTGGGACAAATATGATGTTATTTAATGTTAATCTATGTGAGTGGCACTCTGTGGCGTGACAGGGATTTGAGGAAGTTCCTGAGTCAAAGCTGGGCGCCACTGGCAGGCGCCACCTGTCGGCACCAGTGTGTGTATACTCCTAGAAAACAATGTGTTAGATTTTTTTAGAACTGCGCGGCGCTGAGCTGCGCGTCCAGTGTGCCACCCCCTTTAGAGCGTCAGAGCGTCCACTACTCTTTTTCTATAAGCGTCAATGGCAGGGCAGCTAGAGAGTTTTTTGACGCTCTCGGCGGTGTGAACCTACAATTAGTGTGTGTTAGTACATGTTAACGATAAACAAAGTTACAAATCCCAAAGTAAACGATGACGCAAGTTATCAGTTCCAACTTAAATCTCTTTTCTTGGACTACAACAAACACACTGTAGCCACCAGTTTACTTCCTTGGCCTGTTGACGTGGACACGACGGCTAAATACAGTAAGGAGCAGTATTCAGGCGAATCACAATGTACAGGTTACCTGGCCAATTGGACGACACAGTGCTTTTCAGAACGATGAGCTTTGTACAAAATCAATGCGTGGAGGCAGGGCAATGAGGAGCAACAATAATGTACAGTGTGTGGAAAATAATGTGTTTTTTGAACCACAAACCATGGAAAAACATTGTATTACAGCAAATACACAAAATAACATTGCTTTTTAGCAATGTAATAGCTGCTCTTGAAAAGTATAAAGTCCCTCTTATGTGAAATGTAAAAGAGCCAAGAGCTCATAAAGTTGCTGTCTGTACTGTCAGATATGTGACAGGATGGATGTCTCTAGCTCATGCGCTGCCATTCTGCAAATATGACACAGAGTCTGTGTGTTCATCTCAGCTGGGAGAGATCAGCTCCCTTCACAAATAACAGTTTTATTGCCTGTCTGCTATAGCTTTTTATTAACTCTCATGCTGGTCACTGTATAGTGTCACCTTAAAGTGGGTTACTGCATGTAACAGAGGAGACAAATGCATCATACTGTAAACTGGGGAAAGGGATTTAAACAAATCATTCCTTGTTTCTCATTTGTCCACAGAAATGTGTTGGTAGAAAATACGTAAGGTGTGGTTATGCGTACATTTACCCGACGTGTAATATCGACGTGTTGACCGGACTAATATGTTAATTATTTAGGTATTAACAGCTTTACAGACAGATTTGTACATAGTCCTATTCATTGCTGCCTTTTAGTTAATGTACTTTTAAAATTTGAAATGCGCGAGAAGCCGGATTAACATTAATGTGGATTAATAATTTTAATAATTTTCTGTACTTCTTACACTCCAAAGAGGACCACAGCTGCAGCACATCGTCATTTTAACTACTTTTGGTACTGCTTTTAAAATTTTACAATAAATTATTGTGATTACACTTGTCTGTTATGCTTTTTTATTTCTAACACTACATGATTTTTATAAACTGTTTTGGATAAGTGTATTAATGGCTTAAAATATCTTTTAAATGCTATACTGTTAAAAAAATTCTACACATTTCTGTCAGTTACGTTCCATAATATGAAAAGAATACATTATATTAAACAAATTAAAAAAGGGTTTGGGTTTAGGGTGAGGTTTGGGGCAGGGTTAGGGTGGTAACATTACTAATAAATTAAAGAGAAATACAGCAATCTTTATGTAAGAAAACTTTGTAAATGTTTTCGTTTTGTAGCTGTAAAAACATAACAATGCTTTGATCAAATGTTGCAAATACGTATTTATTTGTTTATTTTTGCTTTGAAAGCCTTCCAGGTCACATTATAGCATAATGTAAGTAAATATATGCGTAAGTACTGTTACGACCAGCTTGTTTCAAGCCGCAACATAAAAGAGGGATCAGGCCGGAACATATAAGTTTTATTAAATTAAACATATGCCACAACCAATGATAATAATAATAAACAAAAGTCTATGGATAGAGGGAAACAAATAAATAACAAACAACTATAACAAAATCTGGATGCTACATGTGTAAGAAAAACATAAGAACAAACCAGCTTTCCAGAGAGTGTCCCCCCACCAAATAGCACACAGCACTCATATACTCAAGCTAATTATTAATCAGCATGGGCAAAACCAATCAGGAACCCCCCATGATCTACACCCATAATCAGGAGGAGACTCAGGGTCGTCCAGTATTTTTAGTCTTTCTATAAAAAATCTCTCTGGCCGTATTTGATGTTTGCTAAATTCACCTCCGGTAAAGTAAGGTTGGTAATATATATGTAACATATCACTCAAACCCATCAATAAGACATGAAAAAAGCTTCCTGAGGATGGATGGAGGACAAGCCGCACGCAATGCTACAACCACCAAGCGCATTAGTGCGCACTTACAGTACGCCCACGTACAATTATTACTTAACTCAGAAGGTGTTGAAGAATGCAACGTCTGCGACCTAAGTCACTTGCAGATGTAAGAGAGAGCCATACAAACAAATGATACAAGGTTTCTTTCTTATTTAGTATTTTTGTCTTCTTTTCAGTACAAATATCTAAAAAGTTCTTAAATCAAGATACATTGTCTTGATGTGCAAAATGAGCTAAGAAAATAAGTCGACAAAAATATCAAAGTGAAAAAATCTGCCAGTGGGGTAAGAAAATGAATTCCGTGTTTAAGAAGAAAGTAAACTTATTTCAAGATTCTAACCCCATTTTTTTTTTGCTTGTTTTGAGCACATATCATATATACATTTTATGTTTTTGTCTGATAACTAGACTTATTTTAGCATAGATAATACCTGTAAAATGATAAATTTCAAAGTTCACTGCCAGGCGATATATTTTCTTTAAAGGCGCTCTAAGCGAATTGACGCGTTTTAGACCATAAAACATTTTTTGTTACATACAGCAAACATCTCCTCACTATCTGCTTGCTGCCTGTCCGCTGATCAAACTGTAAAAAAACGCGATCTCTGTAGACAGCTCAGGCTCGACAAACGGCAATATCAACATAGTGGCCAAACCTAGCACAACAAAACGTAACAAAATGTTCCAGCCAATAAACGACAAGAAGGATTTGGGGGTGGGGGTTGGGCGCGTTCATGAAAGCATGGACGGGAGAGGGAGGGGGAGGCGTTAGCTACGCTCCGTTTGTTTGAAAACAGTTCAAACATCAACACGAAGTGACGTCGCACAATATTCGCTTGGAGAGCCTTTAACAGAAATCCTCTTTCAAAGCCTACAGCGAACGACCAGTTTGGACTACAGCCCTCTACATCCTGCTTTAGTGACGTCAGTAGAACAGTTTTTTGACTAAACTCCGCCCACAGAAATATGTCAGTCACCAGCTAAGCTAACGGCAAGCTAAGCTGCTATTGAATCACAACACACTAAACAAACTAAACGATCAGAACTCGTTTGTCTAATACGAATACGTATTTCTGAAGGAGGGACTTCATAGGACAAGGAAGACATCAGACCGTTTTGAGGACAGTGGAAATAACGCTATACAGATAAGAAAAGAAGACAAACATACTAACTAAGAAAGTAATTTTTCGCAAGGGGGGGATGTTAGGGTTCAGGAATTTCCCTTATTTTCAAATCCCAATATTGACAGGTGTGATCAGCTATATAAAGAGGACCATTATAACCAGACAAACCCCGAGCCCCTTGGACTGTATTTATGGAAATCGTTTAAAGGACATCTGCCATGAATACAGTATATAAGTGGTTTAAGGATGGAATATGTAAAGAATCTGATGCTTCAGCAGTATGTCATTATTGTTAACAGGTTACACTCAGACTGTTTCCACTTAAGTCCTCTTTAAAAGAGTTTTCACATATAGTTTGTTTTTAAAAAGCCAAGGCCACAAAATTGAACCACAATGTACAGTGGACTTTGTTAATAAATGCAACCATTGTTTTTATGAATATTGACTCACCAATATTAACACCACAGTGTTGATATATCATAAGTATTTACATAGTGATGCAAAATGATACCCTTACCTTATTCCTCATGTCCACAGTTCACCTTAAACCAATCTGTTGGACAAGCACAAGCGCTTGCACCCAAAATGTCATCCAAGTTGTCGTAGAAGAGACATTATCAAGGGTGCTCATGCATTTCTGTCATAGCTGTTTTTCAGTTTTTGCGAAAACAAAAGAAATACTTTCATGTTCCTAAACTGTCAGAAACAATGGTCAAAATATGTACCTCAGCTGTCATTGGGTCTGTACCCTTTCAAAAAGTACAGTTTAACACAGGAAAGAGTTCATAGTACCTCAAATAAAAACAGTACTAAATTTATATATTTAGACCATTTTTTGTACAGTGTATATTTTGAGGAAAACACCCAAAATTAGACCCAGACGCCTCAAAGTGGACTGCAAGAGGTGAACCAACTGAAAGAATACTGAGTTTTCTTTACGTTCACGCTGGACCTTTTTAAGTCCACATACTGTAAGCAGTAATGGGGTCTTTTTATGATCGTACTGTTTCTGTTTGGGACCCAGACAGTCCTCTTGCAATGCCAGTCATAATGATGTAAACAATACACATACACAAAACATATTTATTTAAATGTATTGTAAAGCAGCTTCACATCATGGGAAATAAGAAATAATGATGCAATATCTTCATATTCACATTTACACAAACAAATGAGATAAATTGTCCATAATCCGTCCAAAATATCTCTCTTCCAGCAGCCATGTTGAATAGTTTTAATGAATTTTAGTGAGCTTTTTTTGCAAGCTGCACCATTAGCCGATCATAAACTATACATTCCAGGATGGTCTTGGTTTGATTTGCTGGGGTCTGAGATCATTTAGGGCGCACTCACATTATCCAAACCAAACCAAACCATGCCCCAGCGCGATTGTCACCCCTCCATACTCCCCCATGTGCACGCACTCACACTGTACTTTTTATCGATCCGAGTCCGGCCGCGCTTTCGTCATTAAGATGCGATTGTTTTGAAAAAAGCAGGAAGCAAAGCTCTCTCTTAACACTGTAACCCACCGTAATGATAAGTCTGTGTTTTTTATTCTGAGTTGTTTGGTGCAAGATTACGGACAGCCCTCTCAGGTGTCATCATATTGCTTAGTTGATCTGTCACGTGTGCAGCTCGGACTTTCACGTAACCCCGCTGCTCGCATCAAAAGGTTTTTACGGCGCAGATGAAGGTGAGTGGTCTCGCAACTGAAGTCATCACCTTTTGAATCGCGCTCAGGCGTGATTGCGCTCATACAACAGCCTTCCGCGCCTGAGCCCAAGTGAACCGCGCTATGGCCCACCTCTGCAACCCGGCCGCGGCGCGATTAACCAATCACAGACAGAGTGATCACACTTGTCAAACAAACCAGGCTTTGGGGGTCAAACGCACCCGAGCACAGTTTGGTTTGGATAGTGTGAGTGCGCCCTTAGTGTTTACATAAGAGGCCCGTGTGTCACTGAACATGAGTCATGTCACAGACGTGAGAGGACGCTGGCGCTGTGTATTCGCCGCTTCTCTGTCTGCTATTTTATTTTTATTTTTCTGCTATTTTTCATTGTGTTCCTATCTGTTTGTGTTCGCGGTATCCCTACCTCTGAACAGCCTTTCTCCATCTGGCCAGCCTTTTAGCTGGTTCCTGAAGCTTCTTGGGCACCTACACCGGACTGTATCCTCATCGATTAGCTGCTAGCTGGTTGACTCCGTTCAGCTAACTTCTGTCTGTTTCGTTGTAACTCCCGCACTGCAACCTCCAACATATGCGAGCCGTGACCGCTACTTTCATTTTCGCTGTCATGCTGTGGATCATTTTGGCACTTACAGTACATCAGTCATCCATCTATGTGTCCTTAGCTTATCGCTAACTGCAACCACGGAGCTCTCAGTCCCACCACTCGGCATTATGTTTACATACTCTACCCTGCAACTGGTCGAACTAATCAATTATTCCATTCCATCCTGCATCACAGTCATAAAACAGCTCGGACTTCTACGTCGATCCCGTTACATTCACAGAAGCTTACGCTGCAAGTTTGTTTACTTCCACCACGGACTATCCATTCCATCCATATGGTCACCTGCACGCTCTGTCGCACCTTTCCCACGTCATCGGAACGCCTTCTCTGCTGGATTACATAGCTCTGAGCGCACCGACAGGCTGAATAGAAAACCCGGACTGGACTACACAGCTTTTAGCACAGCTACTCATTATCGGAACGTTTCCCTCGCTGGATTACATAGTGTTGAGCGCACCGACAGGCTGCACAGAAATCCCGGACTGGATTACAGTATTTTTCACTCAGAAATTCTCCAATCAAACGCAAAAAAACTCACTGTCCCTCCAAAACTGCATTACCATCACACACGGACTGTTAACTGGGACAACCTCAGATCTCTTCAGCCTGCACCCATTTCTGCACTCATCTCTTCACCCTCTCACCAGGCCAACTTTGCCCTACTGACAACACATTGGATTTCCTTCTGCTCACTGAAACATGGCAACAACCCAATGATTATTTCTCACTCAACCAAGCTTCCCCCACAGGCTACAATTACATCTGCAAACCCCGCCCCTCCTGCATTGGAGGTGGTCTTGCTGTTATTTTCAACCACAACTTCCAGATCACTGAACTCACTCTCCCCTCAGTATCATCATTTGAATATCTCGCCTTCAAAGCTCTTTCATCCATGACAGTTATTCTCATTTATCGACCACCAAAACCAAATCCGTCCTTCCTTTCTGATTTTACTGAACTCCTCACACTAGCTTCATCTCCTATCTGCACACTGTCATCGGAATTCAATATTATACTGGACAACTTCACTCTCACCCAACATGTCTCATTCCCCACACATGAAAAAGGACACATCCTCGATCTGGTCTGTTCCTCTAACCAACCAGTGCTTGACCTCCATCCTTGCCTCTTCCCCCTCTCTGATCATAAACTGATACGGTTCACCATTCCTTCTCCAACTCCACGCCCCTGCCTCCGCAGAGAAATCACCTTCTGTAACCTTAAATCTATAGATCACCAACATCTCTCTGACCTGATCTCCACCACTCTCAACCTGGACCCAACCCTCACTTCACCTGATGATCTTACAAATCACCTTAACTCTGCTTTGTGTACCTCCCTTAACACCTTGGCCCCCCTCAAAACAAAAACTGTTACTTTTAACACTTCATCACCTTGGTACACACCTGCACTCCGTAAAATGAAACAAACTGGTCGCCAACTAGAACGTCTGTCAAAAAAATCAGCTCTTACCGTACACCAAGAGGCCTATAAACTCCATCTCACTGCCTACAAAGACGCCCTCACTTTTGCCAAATCTACCTATATCTCCAGCATCCTCACCAACCCCTGTCAAAACTCTAGAACCCTCTTCTCCATAATGAACAAACTCATCAAGCCCCGGACCATCACCCTCCCTACCTCTACTCCTGATCTGTGCAACTCATTCCTTCACTTTTTTGCTGAAAAAATCAGCATAATTTATCAGTCTCTATCCTCTCCAAAAGACCTCCCAGTAACTACTCCAGCACCGGACATGGCTGCCCTTCCCTCTCTTGATTTAACTCATCCTACTCCACATTGCCTCCTTTCCCAGTTTAACTCGGTCACCACTTCTGAAATCCATAAACTCATCAGCTCCTCTAAACCTACTACATGCTCACTTGACTACCTCCCTACTCCACTTCTGAAGTCCTGCCTCCCTGTCCTTTGCCCTTACCTCACTAACCTCTTCAACTCATCACTGTCTGTTGGATCTGTCCCCTCTGCATTCAAAACTGGTGCTGTCACCCCAATCCTCAAGAAACCAGGTTTGGACCGCCCAATATCCAACCTCCCCTTTCTGTCTAAAACCCTGCAACGCATAGTCGCCTTACAATTACAAACCCATCTTCATGCCAATAATCAATTTGAACCCCTCCAATCTGGCTTTTGCCCCCTCCACAGTACAGAAACCGCTCTCCTCGAAGTCTTCAATGATCTCCTCACCTCTGCTGATGCTGGTTCCCTCACCATTCTTATCCTTCTCGACCTGAGTGCAGCCTTCGATACCGTGTGCCATAACACACTGCTCACCAGACTTAAAAACATTGGTATCGAGGGTACTGCACTCAGCTGGCTACGTTCCTACCTCTGCAACAGATCCCACTTCATCTCCCTCCATAACCAGACCTCTGCCACATCCACAGTCACCCAAGGTGTTCCCCAAGGCTCTGTACTCGGCCCCCTCCTCTTTATCATCTACATTCTTCCCCTTGGTCAGATATTTCGCCATTTCAACCTGAACTACCACTGCTATGCCGACGACACCCAGATTTACCTCAGCACAAACTCCCCCCACAATCCTCCCCTCGCCCACATCAATTCCTGTCTGTCAGCTACTAAAACCTGGATGCAACAGAACTTCCTCAAACTCAACAGCAATAAAACAGAATTCCTCATCATCGGCTCCAAATCCACACTCAGCAAAACCAATAACCCCACTCTCACTATCGACGGCACCACTGTTCTTCCATCTCCCCAGGCACGCAACCTTGGCGTGATCTTTGATTCAACCCTCTCCCTTGAGCCCCACATCCGTCAGGTCATTAAAACATCCTTCTTTCACCTCCGCAACGTTGCTAAAATCAGACCCTCACTTACACCTTCTGCTGCTGAAAGACTTACATATGTGACAAAAATTCTGCAAACTTTTTTTATACCCCACTGTAAATGTCTAAGGGTGAAAACACCCTGTGTTACTCTTTTCCCCCAACAGCTATTTAGTTTGATTTTGTTTACTGTTAGTATTGGCCATACAGTGGATCAGAGTAAACAATCTACAGTACTGTTTATGCATATTTGATGTCTTAATTAAAGAACTGTGAATTGTTATAAGGTAATGAATAGACATAGAGTGGCAAATTAAAATCTTTATACATTACAGTATGGTATAGAAATGCAATTCATCAAATTTATTTTACACTGCAGCATAAAATATCATCCCCTGACTGCTGTGATTGATTATGCCTTTAAATTGGTCCCATCTCATTTCAGGAAAAAGCAACATCGTTTGTAATTTCATCTCATTTTATAAGAAGGAACTTTATGTCTACTTAAGTTTCACATTCACACCCTAAACTGTTTGTCATCATTTTATAGAGAGCTATATTTGTAATCGTATTACAGTGATGTGAAAACGTATAGTCTTACAGAAATATAACGAAACCTAAAGGAACTGTTATAAGGGAATGATTTGCTACCTATGGTGCTAGACGTGCATATTTGTGGATGCATGTGAATGCATGAATGGGCAGATGAGATGACCAGCAGTGACAGTGTCCTGCAGTGTGACTTGCAATATGTCATTTAAAACTTAATAAATCACAATATCTAACTGTGCTATCATTAGTGTGCATGTCATTTTATTATTCTAACCCTTATTAATTAAGAAACTACATTAAATATTTGCTTATGATTCGGTACATTTTCCTGCCCCAGATTCCTAATAAAAATATCCTACAGGTGTCACGGTAGGATAAGTCCATCGTGACTTTCTGTGTTGTGTTTGTCTGTATGACTGAAGTGTGTGTGTGTGTGCGTGTCTGATCGCTAATGATCTGAGTGAGTGCAGGTGTGCGTGATTGCTTTGCTCCAGCTGGTGGTAGTTACTCAAACGGCATATATACTCACCCATTCTCTCTTCCCACTGCCAGATGATTATGCTACGTTTCTTACCTGTGTTTATCGTGTCGTGTGTTCCTGTGGTCTCGTCTTCGCTTGGAGTTCTGCCTGTCTGTGTATCCGGTTTTATCCGTCATCCTGACTTCACTCACGAGCACTAGGATTCGTCACTGCAGCCTTTGTCTGTCCTACATACTACCATATCATCTGTGTCATCTGTTCAATAAACCTTTTTCATTTAACTTGCATTTGCTTCCTGATTTTTCAAACCAGTCATCACAGAATCATCTGGCCCACAGAATCATCTGGCCTACATGGAAGCAGCAGGTAAAGGATCCCCGGCTCGGTTTGAAGAGTTTATCTCCGCTGCCATACATCGCTTCACCACCCAGGACAGTCGGATTGAGGAACTGAGCCGGGGAATGAAGGATATGACAGACAAAGTGTCCGAGCTCACCCAGGCGATCCAACAGCTGACGCTACCCACTGCGCCACCCGCACCTTCTGTTCCTCCTACACCACCCGCGAGCGCGTCCCGTCATGAACCTAGACTTTCTACGCCAGAGAAATATGCAGGTGATCCAGAATGTTGTAGACCATTTCTATCTCAATGCTCTCTCCATTTCTTTCTTCAGCCCCAGACTTACATCACGGAGGAGAGTAAAGTGGGATTTGTGTTATCCCTCTTGACGGGAAAGGCGGCGCGTTGGGGAACAGCGGTGTGGGAAAATCACGACCCGTGTACCCAGAGTTTCGAGGCGCTGTCAGCTATGATGAGGAAGGTGTTCGATCGATCTGCAGTTGGTAGAGATGCGGCTAGGAAGTTGGCCGATCTGCGTCAGGGTACACGGTCCGTTTCTGACTATGCTATTGATTTTCGTACACTAGCGGCGGACACAAATTGGAACGAGGAAGCGCAGTGGGATATTTTCCTGCATGGGTTAACCGGCCGCATCCAGCGCGAACTTCAACATGGGGAGATTCCAGCTTCTCTCAATGGACTCATTGACGCGGCTATTCGAGCGGATATCCGTCTGAGGAGTATTCCAGCTTACGACGATGATGGTTGTTCTCACGCTGTTCCAGAGGGAAGATCGTCGTCGAGAGAGAGTGCGGCCGGTTCCTCCATATCCGATCCGGAACCCATGCAGGTGGGTCGAGCTCGGCTTTCCCGGGAGGAGAGGATTCGCCGTCGATCACTGGGGCTTTGCTTGTACTGTGGAGAGGCCGGGCACCTCATCCATCGGTGTCCGGTAAAAGACAACGCCCGGGAGTAGTGCTGGGGTTACTTTCGGGCGGAATCTCTTCAGCAAAGACCCCTTTAACATCTACCCTCCTCCCGGCGAAGCTGCGGTGGCGCAACACACATCTCACCTGTGACGCACTACTGGACTCGGGAGCCGAGGGGAATTTAATCGATCACCACTTTGCACGTAAGCTCCAGGTTCCGTTGACAGCTCTCTCCAAACCCATTTCACCCTTCGCACTCAATGGTAGTGAACTATCTGTCATCACTCACATCACGGACCCGGTCACCATCTGTATTTCTGGCAATCATTCTGAGACTTTGCAGTTTTATGTCACTATTTCCCCTCTGGCTCCCATTGTACTTGGACATCCTTGGCTGCTTAAACACAACCCATCTATCAACTGGAGATTAGGAACTATCACCGGTTGGAGTGAAGCTTGTTATAAGTCCTGTCTTGTCTCTGCTTGTGTATCTGTCTCTGCGTCTGTGTTTCAGGAGGAGACGGTGGACTTAACTAACGTGCCCGTGGAGTATCAGGACCTGAAGGGAGTGTTCAGTAAGTCTCGGGCCGATTCTCTACCTCCTCATCGTCCCTATGACTGTGCCATAGAGTTATTGCCAGGTACGTCTCCGCCTAAGGGCAAGCTTTACTCTCTATCTGTTCCTGAGATGAAGGCCATGGAGAAATACATTTCTGATTCTTTAGCAACCGGGTTCATCCGCCCTTCCTCATCTCCAGCGGGGGCGGGGTTCTTTTTTGTTAGTAAGAAGGATGGATCTTTGCGACCTTGTATTGATTACCGAGGGTTGAATAACATTACGGTAAAGAATACTTATCCTTTGCCGTTAATGTCTTCAGCTTTCGAGAGGTTGCAAGGAGCATCCGTTTTCACAAAATTGGATTATGCAATGCTTATAATTTGGTTCGCATAAGGGAGGGGGACGAATGTAAAACTGCTTTTAACACCCCTCGTGGCCATTTTGAGTACTGCGTGATGCCTTTCGGGCTATCTAACTCGCCGGCAGTTTTCCAAGCACTCGTTAATGACGTGTTGCGAGACATGGTAGACCAGTTTCTATATGTTTACCTGGATGACATACTGATTTTTTCTTCGTCTCTCCAGGAACATGTGCAACACGTACGACGAGTGCTTCTTAGGTTGCTAGAGAATGGGCTTTTTGTCAAGGCGGAGAAATGCGAATTTCATGCACAGTCTGTTTCTTTCCTAGGGCACATCATTTCGACTGAGGGCGTCCGTATGGATCCGGAGAAGGTTAAGGCTGTGGTTGATTGGCCATCCCCAGAGTCTCGCAAGGCCCTGCAGAGATTTCTGGGGTTCGCCAATTTTTACCGGCGTTTCATTCGCAATTTCAGCCAACTAGCCGCACCTCTGACTGCCTTGACCTCCGCTAGTACTGCGTTCAGGTGGTCGGAGGCAGCCCAGACTGCTTTTACCAAACTGAAAGGCTGCTTTGTTTCAGCCCCAATTCTTGTGGCCCCTGATCGTAAGCGTCAGTTCATAGTGGAGGTCGATGCGTCAGATGTGGGGGTAGGAGCCATGTTATCTCAACGCACATCCTCAGACGGAAAGGTGCATCCCTGCATGTTTTATTCCCATCGTTTATCGCCTGCCGAACGTAATTACGACATTGGTAATCGGGAATTGTTGGCTGTTAAACTAGCACTGGAAGAATGGCGTCATTGGCTTGAGGGGTCGGGTGTGCCTTTCATAGTTTACACTGATCACAAGAATCTCGAATACATCAAATCTGCTAAACGTTTGAACTCTAGGCAGGCTCGGTGGGCTTTATTATTCGGTCGTTTCGATTTCACTTTGTCCTACCGTCCAGGTTCTAAAAACACCAAACCTGATGCTTTGTCCCGCATTTTTTAGCGTTCCGATCGTGCCTCCTCTCCCGAGCCCATTTTACCGGAGACTATATTCATCTCTGCGCTCTCATGGGAGATCAAATCGAAGGTGACCAAAGCCTTAGAAGGGGTAACGCCCCCGGCCCGTTGCCCACCGAACCGGTTATTTGTGCCAGAGGGACTGAGATCAGAGGTACTTAAATGGAGCCATAATTCCAGTATAGCTTGCCATCCAGGGGTCAGTCGAACCAAGTTTTTGGTTAAGCAACGATTTTGGTGGCCAGGGATGGCTCGTGACACACACGATTTTGTATTGGCTTGTTCGGTTTGTGCTGTGGGTAAGGCGTCTAATCGTCCTCCTGACGGGTTACTTAGACCGCTGCCGGGCCCTTCGAGACCCTGGTCCCATATTTCGCTCGATTTCATTACCGCCCTCCCACCCTCCCAGGGTAATACGGTGATTTTAACCGTAGTGGACCGATTCTCGAAGGCGGCTCATTTTATTCCCTTGCCCAAATTGCCTTCAGCCAAGGAGACAGCGGTCGCTATCGTTGACCACGTATTCCGGTTACATGGCCTTCCGACAGACGTGGTCTCCGATAGGGGTCCCCAATTTATTTCTAAGTTTTGGCGTGAGTTTTGCAGGTTGCTAGGGGCTACGGTTAGTCTGTCTTCGGGGTTTCATCCTCAGACCAATGGTCAAACCGAGCGAGCCAATCAGGATGTGGAAAGAGTGTTGCGATGTTTGGTCTCCAAGAATCCTTCCTCCTGGAGCCAACAACTCTCTATGGTGGAGTACACGCACAATTCATTACCAGTGTCAGCTACGGGCCTATCTTTGTTTAAGTGTAGTTTAGGGTACCAACCACCATTATTTCCCAGTCTGGAGTTCGAGGTCGCGGTCCCCTCCGCGCACGCTTTCGTCCAGAGGTGTCGTCGCACTTGGAGTAGGGCACGTGAGGTCATACTCCAAGTGAGACAACGCACCAAGGCCAAGGCCGATCGCCACCGGTCGAAGCCTCCCGTTTACGTCGTGGGTCAAAAAGTGTGGCTTTCTACTCAGAATATTCCGATGCGTTCCGTCTCGAATAAGTTGACTCCCAAATTTATAGGTCCATTTTCTGTTGCTAAAATCATTAATCCAGTAACAGTCCGCCTTAATCTCCCTCCTGTGTACAGACGAATTCATCCGGTTTTCCACATTTCCAAAATCTCGTCTTAATCCGCCTGTCCCGGTTCCCCCCCCCGCCTCGTATCGTAGATGGGGAACCAACCTATTCGATTAATCGTATTCTGGACTCTAGACGGAGGGGACGTGGATTTCAGTACTTGGTGGATTGGGAAGGTTACGGTCCGGAGGAGAGAAGTTGGGTTCCGGCTCGGGACATATTGGATCACTCCCTTATTGATGATTTCCATCGCAGGTCAAGGAGCCCGGGAACGTCAGATGACGTCCGTGGGGGAGGGGGTACTGTCACGGTAGGATAAGTCCATCGTGACTTTCTGTGTTGTGTTTGTCTGTATGACTGAAGTGTGTGTGTGTGCGTGTCTGATCGCTAATGATCTGAGTGAGGGCAGGTGTGCGTGATTGCTTTGCTCCAGCTGGTGGTAGTTACTCAAACGGCATATATACTCACCCATTCTCTCTTCCCACTGCCAGATGATTATGCTACGTGTCTTACCTGTGTTTATCGTGTCGTGTGTTCCTGTGGTCTCGTCTTCGCTTGGAGTTCTGCCTGTCTGTGTATCCGGTTTCATCCGTCATCCTGACTTCACTCACGAGCACTAGGATTCGTCACCGCAGCCTTTGTCTGTCCTACATACTACCATATCATCTGTGTCATCTGTTCAATAAACCTTTTTCATTTAACTTGCATTTGCTTCCTGATTTTTCAAACCAGTCATCACAACAGGAAGTGACATAATTTAAGCAGAACAATAATAAAAATGTGAGCACCAGTGATCAGAATACCGGCGTTATAAATAAACTGCATTACTTACAGTGTGGCTTTTTTTCTCTGTTCTGTGTGGGTTGGGGGAGTGGGACAACCACAAAACTGATGATGATTGGCTTAATTTTCATCGTTAGCCAACCAGAGGCACAGTGGCGCTTGTGTTTGTTTGCAAACAAATGCATGCACAATCTGAGCAGTGTTGGCAACTTGACGACTTTGTCGCTAGATGTAGCAACTTTCTATTCCCTTTTAGTGACTTTTTTTTGCAGCGGGTGCTCGTTGAAAAACAAGAATGTTTACGTAACATGCAATATATGCCCAGAAAGAAAGAGTTTCTGGCAAGTAATTCTGATCTAATGAAGCACCTCACATCATCACATGCTGCCACAAAATTTGTGGTTTCTCTTAAGTGTCTATTTAATTTATTTATTTAATATTGGGGGCATCCAAGTCATTTGACAAATTTCAACTTATTTTTTAATTAACATAATTGTTACTTTCCCTGGTAATAGGTTACTTTTATAATGATGTAACACAGATACTTACTCAGTTACTATTTGTGAGAAGTAACTATAACTAATTACTTTTTTGAAGCATTCCCAACACTGGTAAGCACATATTTATTTTAAGCTGTGAAAGAAAATCCCTCATCGAGCAAAGAAATATTATTTCATTTATTTTCATATAATTTTCTTCATTTCCATAATTTTAAGTTCATTTTTGTTGATTTTCTTGACTTTGTGTTATATTTAAAGTCGAAATGAAATTGAAATGAAAAACTGTACTTTTTGGGGGATTATAGTGGTATTTTTTTACAAATTACATATCTGTAAGCTTTATTATTTAAAAAAATGTGCCCTCATAATTTTTAATCAAAAACGCAAATCTCCTCCCCTCCTTGAAACTATAGGCATGTTTTTTTTGTCCGACTTGAGCTGGTGCTGCAGGCATGTGACTGTCATATGGTTTTACCGGGAGAGCGTTTCGAGAGTCGCCGGCTATCAGAGTTGTGATGACGACACAGCTCTTCGTGATTGGTCGCCTCACTGATGACAACGATCATGTGCATTTCAAGTTTAATCCAAACTTCAGTTTCACTAATAAACATTATAAATTCATGTTTTTCTTACAGGTAAAAATACGTTAAAATGCATACATATGTTATATTGTGTCGTGTAATAAAATAAAAATGAAAATTACAAACTCTATTGGTATTTTAATAATATAGGTTTGTTTCCCGTTAGTTTTGAGCATACAGTATAAGCAGCAATTAAAATATTCGATATAAAATGTTTCTGGTTGCAACTTTTTATTAAAAGGTTTGTTTTTATCAAATTCACCATCTTATTCACCTCATTCGCGATTAAAACAAGGAAACACGGCGCACACCTCACTACGGCAAGCAGCAGGTGTCCGGATTGACAGCTCCGTCTTCAGTTCCTCCCTCGACTGCAAGCGGCAAACCTCTCCGATCGATCAGCGCCAGATGATCTCGAACACACCTAATCTCTCCTTACTTCCAGTCATATGGTATGGCAGGTGGGCGGTGTCCTGAAAAAGGTTGCAGTAAATAGCAACATGACTCAACTTCAAACGATCACAAAGGCTGTCCCAATTTTAAGGTTCCTTTACATACAAGCCTCCAAACGTGGCCTTTTCCCCCTAAAACCGAGGATCCATAGATGTATCTTTTACATTAATATTTTGGCTATCCCAAGATTTAATGCGTGCCAGTGACGTCTGGGTATTTTGAAATAAACATTCAAAACTGTAGTTAAATAAAAGTTATATTTTGCAGATGTAAAGTCCCTGTTTTACTATTATAAATGATGTTTTAGTGATGTGAATTAATATTATTGCTGCAATATTGTGCGTGTTGTGTTTTGCATATTTCTAAGGTTGGTGAATTTTCTGCCAATCTTCCCAAGAATTCGTACATATTTTACGAGTTGGCTAATTCATATGAATTCATACGAAGTTAATGCCACAAAAACGTACGATTATCATAAAAAACAATAACGAAACCCAACCCCTAACCCCAACGTCACAGGGGTCAAGGCAAATCGTACAAAAATCTACGAATGTGGTTGTATGAATTAATACAAATTATATGGACGAAATGCCATGAGATAGCGTTGGAATTGTACATACTGTTGGACAGTTTAATCTGCATCAATGTGTCATATTTTCTAAAATAAAATGTAAAAATATCTGGCTCCATATTTTTTTTTAAAGTCTGATAGGTCTCAGCAGTTGTGTCCCACTGACAAGCATAGTGGGTGGGAACAGCAAGTGACGCAACTCCCCTAGTAGGCTAGACCATCTCATTTCAGTTCACTTCGTGGCATTTAGAGGCTGCTACCCCTTAAATATCAAGCCTTGCCTTCAAAGTCTGCAGCCTTAAAATGATCCAGACCCTGAATTGGGATGCAGCCACAATTGCCTTAAAAATCTGGTGGCTTTAAAAAAACCTTAGTAAAAAAACTTTTATAAATTAAAGTTCAAAAGATACTGCAAAATAGAAATGACCCATTTGTACTTTAAAAGTTTAATTTTCACATGGCAGGACTATTTGTGAACTTTAAAAAAGGAAATATCTGATAAAATGGCATGACAGCCCTTAAAATGTTTCAGCCAATTAATTTTTTTTAAACATTTCTTGTTAATAAAATATTTTTAACCTGAATGAAATGTAATGAATTTATATGTTTGAATTTGTTGTAGATGTATTACTGGACTATGTGCGTATGTGTTAACTGTGTAAATATGTATTGTGCGTTTCTCATAAACAGCTACAGTAAGGACTCTCATACAATATAATCACTCTTATTCTCCCATCCGGTCGGTGACTGCTTTACTGTGACTTTCTTTGAAGTCTGTCCACTCTCCATAATGTTGTTGTTTACACAAAATAGTCCCATGTCGGAGATGGTTGTCATGGGAACAGCACATACGGCCCTGAGGCTTTGTGTTATAAAGACGAAGGACAGGAGTACACTGTGTGTTGTTAGGTCCGTCTCTTACATAAATGGATTACGCTCTGAATAAAACAAAAAATTGATTACATTCGCTCCACACCGAGAAAAACCAATCATAAAACACGAAGAAAATCGCTCAAGTAATCATGCGGCGAGCTAATAATGTTTTCACGCTGTTCATTTTGGAATCGATTGTGATGCCGTCAGGTTTTACAATGTCCTCAAATGAGACCGTGCCCTGACTAAACCCTCTGAAAGCATTTCTATTATAAGACTGCATGCGTCTAACCTGAAAACTATCAAACTATACAACAAGAGTGATGCTCATTATAGATGACAGCTATGTGTTTCTCTTTTCCTAGATGTCATTTTCACAACTCCCCCCGAATAACATGAGATGTCTGAGACGTTGGTTAAAATGACATAAATCTGAAATGCAGAATCTTAAAATATGCTGTATTTTTAAAAAGTTATACACATGTTGACCTGAAATCAATACATACTGAGGAAACAGGACATACTCTTTTATAAACTTTGTATAATTTTTTAAGCTTTCACTTTTTGCACAGGAATAATTCTTGGACGTGAAGCTTTTGCTAAGCAGGTCCTTTTTTTAAACATTTTTGCCCCTCTGTGTGAAATCCAGACTAAAGTCTCATAATCTAATGATGAGGTTTTCAGAATAAAAGTTTGATTTCAATCTTTAATATGTCCTTCAATATGAAAGATATCAAGGTTATACAGTATTTTCACACAATGTTCTTTACATTGTGTACTGTAGGATGATTTTATGTGGAAAACAGCAAATCACAAATAAATATTTTGCTGTTTTTTTACAGGCTGGGTCACATTAAAAAAAATATTACACGGTCTTTTAATAACATGACAATATGACATTATATTTACAAATGATTAAACCAAATGTGTGTTCGTGACATTTGAAAACTTAAAAAGTTTTATCTTAAAAACCAAAAGTAAACAAGTTTTCCTTGTGGAAGGTCTGCATTTGTTAAAGCAACACTAAAGAGTTTTTGCTCATTGCTCCCCCTACAGATTAGAAACGGAATTGTCCATTACCACTGTCGTAAATAATTTAGCCTACTGCAGCATAGCTGGCTCTGATTGGATTGTAGGTCTGCCGTAAAGCAAGTTTTTGTAGTTTTCACTCGAACTACAGGACCGCGATCCGACGATTGGAAACTTCTTTAGTGCGGTTTTGGCCGATAGAGGTTCTGTAAAGCGAATGTGAAACCCTGTTTCGAGTGGATGAACAACTGAAACTTTTTTGGAAATGTTATTTTAAGGTAAAAAAAAACTCTTTGGTGTTGCTTTATAAATGAGCAAATCCATATTTCAGTCCCTACAGAAAAACGCTATTAAAAACTAATTTTTTTCAAATACACCGTACTTTCGCTGCATAAATTGCAGATTTTGCACGCAAAATATGCAGGCCTTGCATGATCTAATAATCCCCACATTTTTGTAGCAAAAAGTCACATATATCTTAACGGAAAGTTGGAAAATGTTGCATTTACTTCACACCAGCGCAGCCATGCCCCCTGTTGCCATGGGAACGTTATGAAGTGACGTAATTACACAACGTGAAACAACTGGGTTTTGGCGAATCACTTTTTTTCTCTTTTTCATCTAACCACAGTTTTTGCAAGTTCCTGCAATTTCACAGAAAATTCAAGGAATAAAGAAAAGGGTTTGGGTGAAGTCGTGGAGACAGCGGGAACATGGTCTGTACAAGTTCACTTTGCATCAACTTCACTTTGTGCTGCGCCATGACTGCTTCCGTCTTCCATCATCTCACTTTCTGATTGGATATTGTTTTGTTTCATGTAATAATCTCAAGAGCGTGTGCACGTTTGTCCTCGGGGTTCCCCCCACACATCAGGTTTTCAGATCGTAATATTAAACATGTTTAATATTTACGATTCGCGATCGTGGCGGCTCCGGCGTTCTTCCAATCAGGTTAGGACACTCTTAACACACCTAACACCAAGGGAAAATCTGGTAAGATAATCTGCAGAACCATCAACACTGCAAAAATTAATTTTCTACTTAGTATTTTTGTTAAGTTTTCAGTAAAATTATAAAAAAATTAAATTAAGATGTATTTTCTTGATGAGCAAAATGACCTATAAAAATAAGTCTAGTTTTTAGACAAAAAATACACAATTTAAGTGAATTTGTGCTTAAAACAAGCATTAAAAATCTGCCACAATAAGAAAAAAATTCTTGAATTAAGTGTTTATGAAAAAAGTAAACATATTCCAAGAATTTTTTTCTTATTCCATTGGCAGTTTTTTTGCTTGTTTGTTATTGTGAAATAAGCCTTTTCAGTGTCATACAAGACCATCCCTTTGCGTCGGATCACACTGTCCAGGTTTATTTCTGAAAAAAAACAGCTGTCTGTACATTATCCCTTACTTAATCTTTTTGAACATTATATTTGTTTCTTTTACTGTGTGTTCACACCAGACGCGAATAAATTGTGCTATGTGCGCGTAGTTGGACGCCTAAACTTTTCGAATTAACTCGCTTCATTTGTGTGTAAAATTCTTGTCATTTGCGCGTGAAATACTCTTCATTTGCTGGCTTTAGCTTGTACACTGCAAAAAATGATTTTCAAGAAAAAATTTCTTAGTATTTTTGTCTTGTTTTCAGTAAAAATATCTATTTTTTTTAAATTAAGATGCTTTTTTTATGAGCAAAACGACCCAAGAAAATAAGTCTAGTTTTTAGACCAAAATTATCACATTTAAGTGATATATATATTGTTTCGCTTCATATATATATATATATATATATATATATATATATATATATATATATATATATATATATATATATATATATATATATATATATATATATATATATATACACACACACAAGTCAACATTTGAAGTAGATCAAAACCTACTGAAGTAGATTTTATAAAAGTTGTCTTAAATTTTAATTAACACCCATTCTTGTCATAGGACAACTTTGATAAATTTTTTTGATCCACTTAAAATGTTGACTAGTGTATATATAAAGCTGTAATATATATATATATATATATATATATATATATTAGCTCAAAATGAGTAAAGAGTGTTTTTTTAGAAACTTAGATTGTCTGATTTCCTTTTATTCCTGTTTCTACGAAGATGTGTCGTACAGCTCTGAGTGTCCAATTACAGCAACAACGATTTTGTCCTCCATTGTTGTTTTATATTTCTGCCTCAGTTCGCTACATCGTAATCACGTCACTACTAGAGCAAGCTCCTGACTGGTTATCGTTAATGTGTGTCAAACACCCGAAACGCTAAATTTGCGCTGTTTCATGTGCCCACAGGATGTCTATCACATCTTTGCATTGACTTTACATGTAAATCACTCGCCCTTAACGCTTCATTCCCATCTGGTGTGAGCGCACCTTTAGATGGCACTGAATGGTCTGTTGAAGTTTTATGCATGTCAGATTTTTCTACTGAGAAATATGTCATAGTAATCTCTCGTTTCATTTCACTTGATCTGCAATCAAATGCCAAAGATTTCAATATGAAGTCATATTTTGCATCACATAAATCCAAGGCCGATTTTTTCCAAGCAATGCTGTCCGTATACTCGCATTGCTCTTTGCTCTTACCTCTTTTGAAAAGTCTCAGTTCTGTCTACTTTTCTCTCCTATAGGATTTAAGACAAAGATAATGAAAAATAACTCAGAAAGTCTCCCGAGCTATGAAAAAGCAATTTCTAAGTAGCGAAATGTTCTTCTGGGATCACACAAGTGTGTATAAATACAGTGTGTGATTTTCACCAATCAAAGCAAAGATTGGTCTGACTCATAAGTGCCTTTGTTTGTTTTTTCATGCGGTAAGTATTTGAACTGTATACGAGTGGTTCAGGTTCAGTGCTCAGGGGATTAATGGAGTCAGAACGGTCACCTTTACTCCAGTACTTACTGAAGGGCAGGTGTTTCCCTGATTGAGGACTGCAGTTTAATGACAGCCCCACAGTTCATTTTGATTGCAAATTGAGGACATTGTGACCCTCATCAGCACCTCACACCACTTCAGATCAGCAAGCCATCCGTGAGAGATTAAAAACATTATGGTAAGAACACAGCATGGGTCCTCATCAGACCAAACTCATTCATAGCTCAGGAGACCAAGAGGGGCTTTAAACGACGTTAGCCACTGAATTAAACATGCCCCTATTTCCCAAACCCTCCCGCCCCTCTCAAAGATATACAGACACATTTAGAAACACTTGCGCTGCGTCCGAACGGCCTACTGCCATACTTTATAGTAGGCGAAAAGCGGTATGCCAGGCGAGTATGTCTGAATTCATAGTAATGGAAAAACAGGAGGGGAAAAGTACCCGGATGAAAGTGTTCATTCAATAGAAATGTTACTATCTAGTGGTCCCCCGGGGGAGGAGTTATCCAACGAAGAAGGAGAGGCATTTTTTTATTAACTCATTCACTGCCAGCCATTTTTTAAAAAGTTGCCTGCCCACATTTTTTTGTGATTTTCATAAAATGCCTTTTTATGAAAATTTTCTTCTAAAAATATATAAACGTACAAATATATTAAATGAAAGAAAAGAGCATCTGCTTTCAAACAAACAAACAAAAAAGGAAAAAGATGTTTCATCCTATCTATATTTTTTCTCTGCTGATAACTCTTAACTCTTTCACCGCCAGCGTTTTTTAAAAAAGTTGCCAGCCAGCGCCAGCGTTTTTCATGATTTTCACAAAAGTTTAATGCCTTCCAGAAAATGTTCTTCTTTAAATATATAAACATATAATATAACTAATGAAAAATAGACCCTCTGCTTTAAAGCAAAAAAAAAAAAAACGTTTCATCCTACCTTGAGTAGTTCTTTTGTAATCAGCTTTTGAATATGGGTAGGTTTCTGCAAAAACACCACATTTTGAGCAAAAAGCAGACATAATTCCATTTTTGTGACGGACTTTTCATAGAGATCCCATTCAGAGCGATCTTTAAAAACAGACACGGACATGCAGCCGCTTGCCATAGGGCAATACTTCCGGGTTTAAAAAGTTGCGGAAGGGCTGTGGATAATAGCGGTATTGCGGAAAGACGGAAAATCTCGTCATTGGCGGGGAAGCGTTTTCTCTTAATTGACAAGATATCTCGTCAATGGCGGTGAAAGAGTTAAAAGTTAACTTTTAAATATGGATATTTGTCTTTAAAAATATTTTTTTTTCAAAATATATAGAGAGTTTAAAATTAGTCAATAACATTTTGGCTTCAGTTTTTTCATAAATTGGGTAAAGTGGATAATGGTGGTATTGCGGATTTACATAAAAATGTTCAGAGACAGGTTTTTTAAGCAAACATTTTCTCTTAATTGACGAGATAACTCGTCAATGGCGGGGAAATATATAAAATATATGAAAGCGATAACACGGCTCTATTCAAATGTAAATGCATAAAGTATATAAAAACAGCTCCCCTTTGTGGTTACATTGCGCTTATTTAGCATAAGTTTAAAAACTACAGTTTACGACTAACTTGTTTTTATGAAAATGTATGTCAAGTGATGTATCAATATGGCGGATGCAGAATGTCCGAATTCATTTATACTATCCATATTCATACTAAAGGACCTGTTTTAACGGTCGATGAGTATATACTTGCATTGCAGTACCTTATGTTACAGTATGCGATTTTGGACCCAGCATTGGATACAGAGATGAAAAACGAAAAAAAGCAGTATATTATCTATAAGAAAAATAAGTGTTGTAAAAAATTAAAAGTAACAAAATGGCCTCCACAAATGGATACTTTCAGCTTTGTGCATCAAGGCCTTTTATGAAGTTTATAACGTGTATTGCTGTCACCGAAACAAAAGTGATGTTTTGGGACACGTATTTATACTAAAATCAGGTTATTACAATATTACATATGACTTATATCATTCATACATTTGGCAAATGCTTTTATTCAACTTACAGTGCATGCAACGCAAACTCTACCAAGTGAGCTACAGAAACTCAGGATTTAACTTTTATGCATGCCAGGCCAGTAGTTGGCGATTTCAGACAATATCTGAACACATGACATCACAGTTTATACAAATTCCTATTTTTGTACAGTAGTTCACACAGAGACGGTAACTTTGTTTTGCATTTTCAGAATGCCGTTGTTGTAAAAACATTTACATTTTTTATTGAAATGTCATCTTTCTTTATCTCCCCCTACTCTTGTAGCTGTCATGGAGAAACATCTGAGACATTAAATAGATGATTTTTATTTTTTTTTTTAAGTTATTTTCCACACAAAGATTATGCTACGTTTTGATATCTCTCCACTCTCTCTCGCTGTATATGTGTGACTGATACTCCGTGTGTCTCGGGAAATCACACACTGCCGCGTCACACTTCACGCTCTGTTAGTGCTGCTGCCAACAATAGGAACGAGAGGAGCACGACTGATCCGACGTATGAAGAGATACTGTAGACCGTCTGGTTTCGTGATAGACATGCATCTGTGTGCATGATGGGATCGCGTTTTATTTTTCAATTTAGTCCTGACACCCACCCCTAATTGAGTGAAATGTGAGAAAAGTGAAGTTTAATCAAATTACATTTGCAGTTGAAAAAGCAGAGAGACAAATTTTAATTACTGTTATATTTCTCACTGCTGGTTTGATTGACAGCGCTAAGTTATGCATCTAAAACTTTTAAGCACGTACAGTAATCACATTAGCATCCAAATGAAACTCCACCTCACGCTTTCACAATTTTTTTTTCATCAAAGCTTTTTTAATGATTAATTTTAAGTGCATTTGATCTTGTTATTTTGAAGCAGATCACTTATTTGGCTTTTATAGGCATGGCTGAGCCCTCAAGTCATCAAATATAAGAGTAAAATTTCCACTATAGTGCAAGGTAAAATTCACATTCAGGCAGGTTAGATAGCATCTTTTAACATTAACTCAGCAGGCCTAAAATAAAGTGTATAGGTTTTCTAAAAATGCGTTTTCAGGAAAATACTTTGTGACTCATCAATTTGGCTTTCTTCCTGTATTTTTGCAAGAATGCAGGCAGAAATGGCAGGACAGCGAGTTAAACTGGGTTCCTGCTAGGCTGGCCATTGCCATTGGCCATCGATAAGCAAACCTGCCTTTTTTTGTGCCGAATTATCCGTGAACAGCCAGATAATCCAGTGTGGGTTCTCACATAAATACACACACAGCTGCACATATTTGGCAAAGGGAGCGTAACCCGATTTCGCCACTGGAACAGATATTTCAGTCCTCAATATAAGAATGAAGGAAAAGCGCTTGGGTTGATTTTCATTTAGCTTTAGCTTTACTTCTCTTATTTTTCTACCATCTCACTCCCCCAGGGGTTTCCCCCCTAAATTATTCAATCAGGTGGCAGGGCAATGTGGGTTGGCAGTAAAAGACGCCAACTCTCCTCAGTCATTTTCTACCTGAGTGACTACTTCACTTCCCGTGTTAGGGCTCAGCCAGGCGAGTGGAATGTTTCTTCTGACCGATCTGACCCCGTACTCCCTCCTGCAGTTTCCAACCTCCGACGCTCCTTACAGCTAGTACACTTCACTGACCATTGCACACGGTTCCTCCCCTAGACGAACTGCAGACAAAGCACCCTGGATTAAAGTGGACCACAACCAGCAGTGGAGAAAGTATCTGAAAGTACTTTGGAGACCTCAATGATGAATCCACAAAGTTTAACTTTGATAATGATGTGTCATTCCATGTCATCTTAAAACTGTACGCTATCATTTCCAAAAGTAAAAATTGTAAAGAATGACAGTGATGATACTTTTGTTGTGTACACTTTTCCACTGCATTGTATGGCTCGGCACTGCTCATTTTTGTGTACAGTATCTAGTACCTTGTACTTTTTTAGTGCCACCTTCCAAGCAAGCCGTACCAATACTAAAACATGATGTGTAACACTGCCGATCCCTGATTGGTCAGATAGAATCGTCACTACCAGTCTCATTGTTAAATGCAAGATTAGCTTACCCTCCTTGCGCAGCCGAGTAAACTAAATGATGTCGTCATCTGCGTTTTGTTGTCCAAGTTCCCAAACTCCCTTTTAGCGGTCAAAAACATCCACATGCGGAGAATCAAAAACACCATTCCATCGATATACATTATCGATGATGCCATGACAGAACACAATTACATTTAAATGCATACAAGTGCATCTAATTCAAGGTAGTTGTAATATGACATTAATGCAGTAAGATTTCATGAATACAGTGATGTGGGACACAACTGGGAACATTTTTATTTTATGGGAGCCGTTCCTTTAAAAGTCTTTTGTCACTAGGGAACTTTTGTTTGATGGCAATGCGCAACTATGCCCATGCACATCTTACTGAAACTTTCTCAGGAAAGTTGAAATGATTTATTACAGAGCGACTGTAAATGCGAGAGGATGCAAGGCAGCTAAGGACACTAGTACAAAAAAGACCAAGTTGCTGTGAATTTAAGAAAACATACAGTAGGAGAAATAACCATTAGACGCGCCTGAGAGCTGAGGAATATTGATGTGGTTCCAGTAGATTTAACGTCAGCAGATATTATATTGATAGCTCACATCCGCACAGGTAAATATTTGAGTCTGTTCGACTCTGAGCTTGTCCCATCACATACTGTATTTGTGAAGATGAAATGAAAAACAAGTAGGAGTTTGTATCCATTATGTTTCTTAGATTAGGACCCCCTCGAAAACGAGATGGTGCATCTCAAGGGGTTATCCTTTAAATAAATTTCAAATTTTGATCACACAAGGCAGAAAATTTGCAGTGTCCAACCCAAATCTATTTGATTTTTTCACACATGCTAAATATGATTGGATTCCAATAGGACATACACAAAAATTTGGACCAATAGTAGGTAAGTTTACATGCAACCAAATAATCCGTTTGCAATTGTATTGATGGCTCAATCGGATTAAAAAGCCTTCTTGTAAACACCTTATAAGATTAAGGTCGATCGAATGCAAATTTCAATCGTATTTAAAGTGGTGGTGTAGTCCAATCTGTCATCAGGAGAAAAGTATGCATCTCAATCGTTGTATTTTCTCAATTGGATGCAAAAATATCTTGTGCATATGCGCAGAAGTATTTAGTTCACGTCTTAGCTCTTATTTATGTATCACATGGTTCTTGTCACAGAAACATTCAACGCACAAGGCAACGGCAACAAGCATTATTAAGTTAATGGGGTCACACGCTGTACATTCTGCATGTCTGAGGCCTTGTCCACACGGACACTGGTATTTTTATAACCGTGACTTTTTTTACGCTGTTCGGCCGTTCGTCCACATGGAAACGCAGTATGACGTTACTGAAACGCAAAATTTTTGAACCCCCTGCTATGGTGAGTATTTTAAGAAACGCCGATTGCGGTGTTGTTGTGTAGACGGGGTTTCTACCTTCCAACGTCACTTTTGTTAGGCTTCTGATTAGCCAAGGTGGCTTTACGCTTTAAGTTATATCACCGCCTGCTGGTGTGGCATGCTCTTGACAGCGCATGATTACATGTTTTTGCGTGTTCATGTAGGCGGAGATTTCTTTAAAACCGAGCATGTGTGTATGAGATTTTTCTTAAACCGCAGGAGGAAAAAATATAAAAATACCCGTGTCCGTGTGGACTAGGCCTTAGTTTGATAACATTACATAAAGCAATAAAATAGCAGCATGCCTTTCGAAAAGTGTGTTTTCATTTCCCATATCTGAAAACTTCTTAAGAACAACTTTCTCCAACTCTTAGACTTTGTACATTTATCCAGAGATAAAGTGTGAACTCGACGAGGGATGCTGTGCGCTGCGTTGCCTTTTGCCAGAGTTCAAATTGGGCTACTTTTAAATGATTTCTGCAAGTTGATTTTTTACAGCGGGTTAAAGTATTTAGTTTATTAGTTATTGGTATTTCGACTGTGAATAGTCATTGGGATGCTTTTGGGCTAGTTTTTAATGTCCATTGGGCTGGTTTTGATACGCAAATCTGGCAACCCTGGCTGTGCGCTTGCTCAGACGCTTGGTTTGGATTATCTAGAATGTACATGTAAACAAACATTTTTAATCAGATTGACAAAATTGAGTGACCGCAATCTGAAAGTAACATTATACGCAGTATTTAATATTGCTTTTTGTTTTTACATGCTTTATCTTCATACAGAATATATCCGTAAACACGAAACCACTGAAACCGACTGAAAGCAGTGTAGTATATATGCCGGACAAGTATGGGGCGCTGTAATTCTGCCACAGATATACACTATACACGAAGAAGAAGACTTTGAGCATGCGCATAACCAACGTATGGTGTTGTCCATTATCGCTTGTTGCTCACCACAATTGCATAGAAGCAATAGATTTTGCTGTAATAAAGCTAGTAGGCTTTAGTAGCTTCTGTAGCACGAACACAATCACGTAGTCCGCCGTTATTGTTGTTGCTGTTACGTGTGACACTTCCGACACGTGATGTGATGACGTTTTCGCTTTACAAAATATACGGATTGGCTGTACACACGAAACCGCAAGGGTGTCGATTTCAGATTTATCCACTTTAGGACCCGG
Organism: Misgurnus anguillicaudatus; assembly: GCF_027580225.2. NCBI lineage: Eukaryota > Metazoa > Chordata > Actinopteri > Cypriniformes > Cobitidae > Misgurnus > Misgurnus anguillicaudatus. Next base: position 10,752,196 of record NC_073351.2, read on the forward strand.
TTTCAAAAAATAGCGGTTTCACTCTCTCAAAACGCCGGATCCGTGTGGACGAAACGGCAATACGATAACAAACTTATACGTATACAGTGATATGCTTCTCCGTGTGGACAGCCCCTTAGTCTGTAGTATATGCATGAATGTGTAAACTTCACCTCGCTTGTGTTCCTCATGTTAGTTCGGCAATGCAGTGAGATGTCATAAACATGAGCAGAGGTACAGTAATATTTCCGTTCACTTCCGTCCATTCGGACAGTTTCTTCCGGATGTTGTACAGTACACCTGAGAACATCCCTTGGCATGGCGCTGACACCTTTACATCCCAGCAAGCAAAAACCAAGACGTTGAAATAACGGCTAACTATAGACCCAATATAGACCGGCTATGAGTAACCCACTTCTACCCTAAATAGCCTTGAATTTGGTTACATGCCATTTTTGCCAAATAACTTGAAGATGTATGATATTCTAACATGTAGGCAAAGTCAACAGGTGTTCAAGGTGTTTGCTTTCATTTGTTTTAAACTTATACGTATCGTCTATTCTTGGGCTATGGTAGACGTAACTGTGCATTCACACCGCCACCGGCGAGAGTGTCAATAAAAGCTCTGGCTGCCCTGCCAACGACGCTAAAGAAAAGGTGTAGTGGACGCTCTGATGCTCGAATGCATTCTCTGAACTCCTCTCAGGCAGAGGTTTCCGCCTTCCGATTGGTTGCCGCCGAACATTTCCGCCCTTCTATTGGTTGCCGCCGAACCGCGTCATATCTCATTACCATAAAGTTGAGCTGATTTCAACTCTCCTCGACGCTCACGCTGTACATGACGCGCCGCTGCTCGCCGGAGCTCGCTGCCGGCTCTCATTGAAAACGAATGACTTCCGGCCACTTTGACGCTCTCGCCATGGCGGTCTAAATGCACAGTTAGACTTTCACTGACAGCCCAAATTTAGCCTGGTTTTAGCCCAAATTGTTTGCTATATCATGACTATAGCAACTGGTGTAGATACACCCAATATTATTAACACTATAAATAGACTCGACCAGATCAGATGTAGACATAGATTCTTGTCTGGAGAGGAAAATAAAGAGACATTGTTCTGCTGGTGAGTTTTAGGTTGCTAAGTGACAACTAAAGTGTCTGTGTCGTTCTCACAGATCGAAAAATCACAGTTGGACCAGAGTATGAAGCTTATTCATCCTTTTAATTTTTCCATGAATGTAGTCTGATCTCTGTCTGATCTGTAGCAGGTGGTGCAGTTGTAGGCTACAATTCAGGTTGTTTTGTGATATACTGTTTAGGAATAGGAAAAATAGTCATGCTCATTTGTATGGAAAGTGGTGGCTTAAAGGGCTATTTACACTGTGCAGATCCCTTTATATCTGGGTTTTCGTCCTTTTCAAACCCGGATGAGACGGGATAACTCAGGATTTTGCTTAAACTTAAACTATACTCCATTGTATGAATTCTGCTCATTGCAACAGACGTTGACAATGGTTTAATCTGCTTTGATTTATGTATTTTCACATATGTTTCAACATTCCTACTTTGTATCCCCCACAGTGCTTGTACAAGCAATTTCTATGCCAATTTGGTAACACAATTATATATGTTCAGCCATAAGTCATTTCCTATAGACTAACAGATGAAAACATTTCCCCACTTTCCTAATAATTGCTTGTGTTTTTTGAGTTAAACAATATGTCGACAAAATTGCAGCCTTTCACCATAATTTGAAAATGTGTTTAGATTTTAACAAGCATGTGGTGTTTGTTTAAAACATTAATGTTCCTTTAGTGTCCTCCTAATTCATTTTGCAATTAATTTACATACCTGTGAGTTTTGTGTCCTCTCAAAGGGCCCATCTTATGCAAAATCCACTTTTACAAGGTGTTTAGAGATAAATGTGTGTACGTAGTGTGTGAACACAACAACCCTAAAATTATAAAAATCTGGCAACTCCTTTTTTAACCCCTATCAAACCAAAGCAGTCTCATTAGACATGCTGTTTTGATTCTCTTGTTAAAGTGACATCACACTGATAAAGCCCCGCCCACAGCCATTGACAGAGTGTTTAACTTTACCTAAAAGCTTTTCTAAATGTTGTAGCAATAATTCTGCTAAAGATACTTTTGTCCCTGACTCTTTATACAATAATCAGATTTATGTTTAATTTGCATTTTAAAGGTACACACATGAAAACAGCACTTTTTTGCTCCCACCCAAATAGGGGCATTGTGGACATGCCATAACAAATTATCTGTGGGGTATTTTGTGCTGAAACTTCACAGACACTTTCTGGGCACACCTGAGACTTTTATTACATCTTGTAAAAATGGGCATAATATGTGCCCTTTTATTCTTTTAGTGGCTGATCAAATTTAAAAGGATCTTTGCATTATTGAACATTATTGTCTGAAGGCTTTAAAACAAAGAGACGAAACTCTCAAGATTGTGCACATAAATAAACCCCTAGCACTCCTTTTTAGAAAAACTACAACCTTTCTTGGCAGACTTTGAACTTGTTCATGTTAATGTATGATTTTTTAATGCTCTTATGCAGCTGTCTACATCTAAAATCGGCCCCTCACACTCATTATAGATTATGCCTTTTCCCTCTTTAGAATCTCACTTCTGCTTTCAGGTGATTGATCACCCGTTCTGTTCAGCACTTAGTATGCTGACTAGAGAATGGGAGGAGAAAAATAAAAGGACAAGCTTTCTTCATTAACTTCTTTTCCTCTGGGGTTGAAATATTACAAAACTTTGTTCGCAGCATAATAGGAGCATTCAGGCTTTATTGTATTTTTCTTTGTCAGCACTTTTGTCTGTTACCCATCATCCATCTGCATTCAACAACATCCACTGTCCTTTCTCTGATCCACCCAGAAGGCGAATTTGCAAAATCACCGTACATTTATTTAGAAATTGTGATGCAAAAACTTATATCTTACCATTTTTAGCCTTATTTATTGTGTAATATTGCTGTTTGATCATTAAAAGTTCTGCAAAGCTACAAAGCGCAAAGTTTATTCCAAAGGCAAATGTCCTCTTTAGCAAAAAAAAAAAAACACTTTTCAAGAACTACAATAAATGGCTCTTTGGCACTACAATGTGTTTTTCACAATGTCACATATCCCTGTTTTAAATTATACCTAGACTCTGTGTTCTAGTCTATAGTGATCATCCCTATGCCCTAATAATCCCTTCCAGGACTTTTTATCCACCATGAAAGCTATTCTGTTTAATACACGGATAATGTGTGCATGTGTGAATCTAATTTTGAATGGTTCATAGCATAGCATCAGAAATGTATAAGATAATTACAGTCATGCTTGCAAAGGTTGTTCTGGTTTATCACCTTGTCTTCTACACTTTCATTATCTAACTCAGGCTGGAATTGATTGATGACATTGTTAGTTTTTACACCTAAGAAGCTAAAGCAAAGATACTGACTATAACAACATTGGACTGCTATTAGGGTACAGTGGAACACTCAAAACCCATAGGTAGACTAGTTTGCATAAGTTCTTTAATGGTATTTCATGCATTCTGACTTATTAACACAGTTAAAGAGTTGTTTCCTCATGCTAAATGTAGGCAAAGTGTCAAAAAGCAGTTGGGCGTGTTATAGAGTATTTCTGTGCCGAATGCACTTCGCCAGGGTTCGTACAGTTTCTGAATTTTTTTTCGATTACGGGTCCAGCTGACGTTTTAGGGGTTTCTATACGTATCACTTCATTATATGGGCACTTCCCCCGGAAAACCCTGCCCACCTGTCAATCAGCGGAAGACGCTAGAACTTACAAACATCATATTACGCGACAGCTTTGTTCAATTTCAAAACTCAACAATGGCATGAAAGAAGAAGTGTGTTTTTGGATGTAAGGAGAAGAAAGTCAGCCTTATGGAAACAATGGATATAGTTTATTATACGGGGTAGCAGCAGAGTTTTGCGTGTGTGTTTGATGCGCTGGATTTCATTGAAAAGTCCCAACCGGGTCATGAGTTGCATGCGGTAAGACTTCTTTCTTATGTTGGAAATAGGCGCGTGCATATTATATAATTGACATGAACATATAGTGAATCATAAGTTAAACAGTGTTGTATAATGTGTTGCATGAGTCGTACTCGCTCCTCCCGCGGTAGTAACTCCTCCTCCAGCGGTAGTAACTCCTCCTTCTTCATTTTTTCGTACGTTATCGGAAAGATTCGGTAAAGCTAATCTTTCTTTTATAAATCTGATTAAACTAAAGACTCTTCGGAGATATAAAGGATGTAATCCTACTCTATAGGTACTCCAGATTAGCATCAGAAATGTAGAAACAGCTTGTGTTATATAAGCTTTAAACTACATATATGATAAAAGTGCTTTAAAGTTCCCAACATCACTAAAAACTGCCTGGACTAAAAACAATAAATAAACTAATGTAAAAATATAAAAAAATTACAATAACTAAATTAATCTTAATAAAATGCACTTCTTACATTTTCATAAGCAGTGTTTGTTTCCCATTCAAGTAGATAGGATTTTATGAGGTCATAAAAGCTTGAAAACAGTGTTGGGTGTAACTAGTTACTAAGTAATTAGTTACTGTAATTTAATTACTTTTCCTATGAAAAAGTAAAGTAAGAGATTACTCTTATTTTTCTTGTAATCTAATTACAGTTACTTCTGATGTAACTAAATACTGTCTATGGACTGTAAAACAATTATGTATACTTAAACACAATAGTGGATTTAACATGGTTTTAGTTTACAATTCTCACTATTAACTGGTTGATTATTATTAGCATTAATATTAATGAGATGATGGCTGTATATTAATACTTAATAGCACATATTAATGCCTGATTCTGCAAAACCTTATTCTACATCTTTAACCCTCCCCATTTCTACCAATACTTAAATTAACAACTTCTTTAGTATTAATAAGCAGTAGTTGGATATTGAGGCAAAAGTAGTTAATAATTAGTTAATAGAGATGATTGAACCCTAAAGTGGGACCAGAATAATTGATGTACTTTTATATATTATTTCTTCAAGCCGTTTCAAGCCTATCCTTGTATAATTTACTAAATAGGATTTAGAAAGTAATTATTAATAATTAATTAAATAATTTTTGGAGAGAGTAATTTGTAAATTAATCTAATTACATGATTGAAGATGTAATTAGTAACTAGTAATTAATTACTTTTTTTGAGTAACTTACCCAACACTGCTTGAAAATAACATAGCTGCCTAGCGGTGCGACTTCCTTAAAGGGACATTGGCTAAAGCTAGTTATAAAATGCTCTGAAGCCCTGTGTATAGTTTGTTTTTTTACATATACGCAAGCGTACACGCACAGTTGAACACACAGCCAAGCATTGTTCATTTGACTCAATTTGTGACAAATTGCAGTACCTCTCATGGCCTACATACTGCGTGTTCCTGTAACCACGTGCAGTGTATGATACGATGTATGCGAGGCCGAAAATTTTATCACACGCACTGTACGCGGACCCTGGCGTATGTTTAAAAATGGGACTATACCTGTACTTTCAGCTTAAGTGGGTGATCAGTAAAAACAGTCTGGGTCAGCTGTAACACCAAATTTCCCCCAATGGGGATTAATAAAGTTATCATCATCAGAATCAGAGTAGACTGAGTTTTTTGGAAGGGAGGTAAAGAGACAGGAGCTTCAGCAGACCTACAAACTGAAAGGATGTGCTGCAATAATGTAATATAATGTATTTTCCAACAAATAACCATGAAACCCTATTGTAGATACCAAAACAAAATCAAGACTGTAAATAGGACCCCTTTAAAATGTGAAATAGATCTGCAGTGCAAAGCAATTTTTTGATACAAATACACCTGTCGTTTTTTAAATTTGGATAATTATAAATTGCACATTATTTATACTTTGCAAAACACAGTGCTGTTTCATCATGGCATAAAGTTTCAATCAAATGTTCATCAAATGACGGAGAAGAGCATCATAATTGGACGTACCCAGATGTTTGGTGCAGTCAAGTGCACTCTCTGCATTTTAATAAGCAGTGCTTTGATTTTGCCATTTGGCATTGTAATGCTGCAAAGCCCCTGTCATCTACTGTACATCAGATCGCAGCAGTCTGTTGCATTCGCCACAACCCAGCATTCAGATCAGGAATTGCAGCATGCAAATTGTGGTCAGCGCATATTTTGTAGGTTTGTGCTTTTAACTGATTTACATAATTAAACAATGTTAAAACAACACACACGGCACATGCGAATCATTGGTGCTGTTAGTCTACACTTCGCTTCTGATGAATCCCCAGGGGATGCTTTATGAAAAACAGAAACGCAGTAAGGTCAAACCCAATATCTGATTTGCTGAAATAGGTTGGCTCCATACTAGATGATGTCGTTTGATCCGTTCTTTTCAATATTATGTTATTAAGCCTTCAACAGGCCAACTGGATCACATCAAAACATTGAGTTAAAAGCATGAGGTGCTATTTGAAGTCCTGCTCAGCTGATTTCAAGTTCCTGACAGGTGAAAGCATGAGTATTAAAGTCTAAGCAGGACATAAAAGATACCATAACAGCATAAAGTCAAACTGAGCCAACATTTTAATCAAAAACTGTTATAGGCAGAGACATCTATTCAATCTGTTCTGCTTCTTTTGAAGCTTGTGATGGGAAGATGACTAATCAGACAGTCGTCAACAATATTATTCAAAGCAAAAGTTTTCCTTCATCAAATTATACTTGTTTTTCCAATCTTCAACAAGACTTGACTGCAGTTTTAACTTTTGCATGTACTGTAGGTATTTTCGTCTTCCCATGGGAAATTGAAGTGTGATTTATAAATACAATTTCATGCTCTTATTTGCCAACGGAAGAAAGAAAGTGTGTGATTTCCGCGCTACCAGTAGAACCATATGGAATCTGGTTTTGTGTTTCCTACAAAACGTAAAGCCTGAATAGGACAGGAGCTTTCATTATGTCACAGCCAAGCAAAACCTCATGGATGAAACACAATAACATAACATAAATTTCCTCCAGTGATGGTTGTAAAAGGAAATAGGAACATAAGTGCAACCGATGACAGTGTCCATGAACCATATATTGCTACTTGCGTTTGCTGTTTAGAGCCTGGTTGTATTTTATTGTTGGCAGACTAAACATTATACAGTTCAAAAGAAAATTTTATTAGACAAAAAAATGTGTACTGTATACACTATATACAAGAGAAAACATTACTATTTGAGTTGGAAAATGTTCAACCGGCGCATCGTTCAATGACTAATATCATACTGTCTATCACAGCTGAAAAAATGCTGGCAAGCGCCTACAGTTAGCATAAGCCTGCCATTTTTAGCCACCTTTAAGCGCTTTGGTGTACATCAGTGTTGCCAGATTGGAGATGTTCAAGTATCGTACCAGAACCTCAAAATTATGGTATTTGGTAGAGCTGCACGATTAATCGTTAAAAGATTGTGATCTCGATTCGACCCCCAAACGATCTTAATCCAGCATTTCGAAGATTCAAGTAATTATATTGTTAAGGAGGAAAGACGCAGTCTCGTCAGTTCTCTCGACAACATGCAATCACAGTGGCCGCGATGTCACATTTATTATTGCGCAAGCCAGATGTACTCATGCTCGTGTTCGCTCCACTGGTACAGCAGATGCTTTTTTCGAGAAGTTAGACAGAAAGAAACAAACACTAAAGAAAATGAGTGAAGCAGAGCAATGCACAGGTACGTCCGACAAGAACCTTGACGTTGTTTTAGTACCAAAAAGAGGATCCTATTCCAGATCTTATCCCTTGCTAAATGGTTTTTAGCACAGGGGGAAACATTGGCTGTGTCTAAATACCCACACTTCTGTCTTTGCACTTGAACACTTGACTGCTTACATGAAGTTTTCCTGTATTTGGCCCAAGTGTAGTGGTTGTGAAGATCAAGCGTCCATGTAGATTTATTCACCCGATGGACGTTCACGCTGCCAGCGAGAGCATCAAAAAACGCTCGAATGCATTTTCTGGAATTCTCTCAAGCGGAGGTTTCTGCCTTCCGATTGGTTGCCGCCAAATGTTTCCGCCTTGAAATTGGTTGCCGCCGAACCGCGTCATAGCTCATTAATCCAGGTCTACTTAAAACAACTTTTGATAGCCGGTAGATTTTCCCAGTAGATAAATGACTAAGTGTACCTTAGATGGAGAGTCAAAACAACTGAAAAAAAGAGAGTCATTCTCAACGATGATTGGCCGAGAAGACATAATACGCAAGAAGAGATGGAGTTGTGGCAAGAAGGGAAACAGCAACTGTCGAAATCACAAAATCTCACCGAATGAGTGCTGTTTTTATCCTAATCCTACCCCAAACATAGCTGTATACCTTCTAGCCAAAACCAGGAGATATGCACAATTCTGCATTACAATTATGATGGTAGATGTAGGATCAACAGATAGATCAATAAGCATTGAAGCCCTAGGATTGCAACGACCATTTGAAGTGTCACAAAATGTGGAAATTATTGTACATTGTGGGATTTTTTATTATTGATCGTCAAAGGTAAAAATTATAGTACAAATCTGATAATTATCATACATCTGGCAACACTGGTGTACATGCCCTCTAAAAGTCGCAAAACTTTTCTGGACTGTAAAAATGTGATAATGCCAATAAACATTCATGCTAAAATAAACATTTTTAAATGTTTTAGATGTCTGATGCATATTTATTCAATGTTTATTGTCAATCAAATAAAAATCAATACTCAGTCTTACGAATTGCATATCAAATTCACAAAATCACTTTGACTACATAATAAAAGGTGAAGAAATAAACTCAAACCATGTAGTCTCTGTTTCAGAAAGAAAGTGTTTCCTGTAGGGATCTGTCTGTGGATGTGCTCTCCGGTCCACAACCTCATGTGTCTTCCCACAGGAGCTGACAACCCCTCAATCCCAGCTGAGACAGGTTTCCACTGCTGTTCGCGTTCATCCTTTTGATTTTTATTTCTGAGCAGTCAGGCAGCAAGAAATCGTTCCCGCTGAAACTGGTGAGCAAGTAGACCATTTAAAAATCACTTACTACGTTATCAGTTAGCAAGACGGACAATTAAAAACCATACAGGCGAGTCTTCTCCCCTTGGCCTGACAACGACGTCAGTAGCTTCAAAAGCAGTTGTAAAGAATCAGATCTTCTGCCAGACAAACATACGTGTAGCCCATATGAAAAATGGCGATCTGATTTAAGTTGATAAATGGTGGAGTTAGTGTGGATTGATAAGATGCTCCTAGAGTCCACAAGAGGAATTAGAAGTGCCATCAATGAGACCAGTAGAAAAAAAGTCACAGTAAAGCACAGAGTTTTGTTTGCTTTTTATGTGTACGTGAACGTAGGCGACAGTTGAATGCGCACAGCCTTGCAAAATATCGTTTATTTGACACGTACAAGTACAGAGATGTTTGGCACATTGCGATAAAATGGGCTACATACTACATTCTTCTATAGGCGCATTGGCGACCCACATGTACAATGTACACGGGTTTTCAAAAACCCGGTGGTGAATGTACAGTATATGTGCAGTGTTCTGATGACAAAAATTGCATCATGCGCACTGTATGCGGACCCTGGTGTAAGCATAAAAAATGTACCATACTTCAGCCTTGAGCTTTCTTTCCTCATATGCAGTTTTTTGGCCTTTTTATGGGACAGTTAAGACACAAAAGGGAAATTATCAGGGTGACAGCGAAGAGAACAAGAGTGAAAGTACTCGAACTCTGGTCACCCAAACTGTTGTGTTTTTACTGACTCTTTTATCTTGTGTTTGTTTGGGTTGATGTCATCTTTATTCTTTTTGTTGTGGCATAGAGGCAACATAATCTCAACTTTGATTGGATGTTTTATTGGCCACTACTGTTGTGCTCCTCAGTGGCTCAGTGTTAGATTAGTATCGCAAAAGGTTGGGAGTTCAATGTATACCTCGTAATGCATTGTAAGTAGCTTTGGATGGCAAATGTGTAAAGGTAAATGTTTTGGATATAATCCACAAAGTGGAACACAGTTGCCATAATCAAACCTAAAAAGAGCACAGCTCCTGCTTCGATGTAGAGTTTGTCCTTTTAAATAGTTTCACACAATTCGAACAGCCTGTGGAAATATGAAACACTGTCTGCAATCATATCTGCAGAATGGGACATCAAAGTTAAGGAGGATGGAGATTATAGTGAGTAAGAGGATTTAGGTAATTAAGTATTTGGGAGATGGTCTAGACGGATGGCACTGCATATGCGCAAGCAGATGTTGGAGTGTTTGCCGTTTCTACCGGCTGATGGCATGAGGCTTTATTAACACAGATGTTACTAGACAAGAAAATGATCAGCGAGGGGAGAAACTGAGGTTACGGTCAATAACATTACTTCAGCTATGACCAACTCTACGGCGTCTCAGTTTACCAGATGACATTGTTGTTTCCAGAGACCCAACATATTCCATTATAGATACATTCTTACAAAACCTGGCTAAAGTTAATCTAATGTTTGCATGCAGTAATAACCTGTGTACTAAGATGTCGTTATCAGGTTGGCTTATGAAGGTAGCTTAGATGATTCACTTGCCTTTTATTATGTCCTATTATACTGTTTGTGGGTTTCTGTGACAAAAAAATCTATCTGATGGAGGATTTTCCCCTTCTTTTCCATTTCTGCTGAGAAATAAACTATAACAATGTTCATGAAATATTTGCTTGGTGATGTCTAAACCTCACTTGTTCTAGATCATTAGATATGACATTATGGTGATTTGGAAGCCTGACAGTAGTTTCTTAAAGAGGAACATTCATAAACCACTTTCTGTGAAGTCATTGACTTACTGAAGAGCGAGGCAGCTGCATTCTCTTTTAGAAACAACCCAAAATAATAATAAAAAATAATGGCTCAGTGTATCAATGACTGTACAGAAAATACTGTAAAAGTAAAATGTCTATAGACTTCATGATCAGATTTTCTGTGCATCTAAAGGGCTCAACATAGTTTTGCGTAGGTTGCTACATATCAGTTTCCATATATACTTTCATGTTGTTATACATGTCAATGTGCAATTACACATGCAGACCACTAGTAGGCACTATTCACGTGTGTATTGGTTGTGGTGATTTCTTTTTCGTGGGCACACTATGCAAAGCTCGTCACAACATGTATTTAGCACCTCATGTGTGTGGCTCGTCATGTCAGAATATGTGTTTGGCATCATGTGCATCCCGCGACATGTCAAGATACATGCCTGCTGCAGACGCTTCGAAGGGGTTTATGATAAAAGATACGCTCAATTTGCCAGATACTTAATCTCATGTGTAATTAGAGTTTAGTGTTAAGTTTGTGTCTTGCGAGTATTTTGTGAACGTGAGCTAGGGTTGTGCCGATAGACACTTTCACAACAAAAGTTGATGATAGTTATTTTTATTATCATCATAGTTTCGCATTTACATGTGCATTGCATGCTGTTCTTCGCATGAAAGTGGGCTTCACTTTGCACGAGAAAGCTTGTAATTTGCGCGGATTCCTTCTCGCATGCACCTGAACTTGTAATGCGCATGATATGGATTCTTCCTCACACATGAGCTTGTAATATGCGCGGCTCTGTCATTTCCTTACACTAAAAAGGTTGTTAGGTGCGCAAGGGTATAAAACCAGCAAGTGTGCCAATTCCTGGGAAAGTTGCCAGCCAGCGCCAGCACTTTTCATGATTTTCACAAAAGTTTAATGCCTTCCAGAAAATGTTCTTCTTTAAAAATATAAACATACAATATATCAAATGAAAGAACAGACCCTCTTCTTTCAAATAACAACAAAAAAATATTTCATCCTTAGTTCTCTTGTAATCACCTCTCAAATATGGGTAGGTTTCTTCAAAAACATCAAATTTTTAGATAATTCAATTTTTGTGAAGGACTTTTGATAGAGATCCCATTCACAGCGATCCTCAAAACATACACGGAGTTCTTTCTCTGAGGCGTTACTTCCTGGTTGCATATGGTGGATACTAGCGGTATTGCGGGAAGCCAGAAATACTCGTCATTGGCAGGGAAGCTTTCAGCGAAAGAGTTAAGAGTAAATCAGCTTTTTTTGTCCACCAATCTAGAGGATTATCATGAATGAGTATAAAATGAACAAATAAATAAATGAGTAACTATACTATACTATACTTTTGTTGCAGTTTGAGTTAAATCACTCCTCAGCTTAGTCCATCTTTGTTCTGACCATCGAAAATGGAAATGCCTATGTAGAAATGCGACGCAGATTTTTTTAACCTGACGGGAGGGGTTCTAGTGGACCAATCATAGCGATTGCAATCCCCATAGAACAGAAGCGTTGTTAATTTTTGCATTCACACACATACCGTAAAGATCTAATAAAGACACGTGACGTATTTATAGTCCTGCACTTGATTTTTTCCATAGCGTCTGACATTTGCTAATTATCCGTGATTTCTCTCTTTCGAGAAACCACGCGCGTTCATTTGTGTTTATGACAAGATCATATGGAGCGGATGTGTTGGTGTTCACACAGAAGCCACTTTGCTAATTATACAGAAATTTTCTGTGCTGCTTGAATAGGTTTCTTGAGAGAACTCCTATCAAATCCACTTCGTGCATCGAAGCAGCAACTCTTCTCCATTAAATGTGAATCCACGTGGATTGCTTACCTTTGACCATTTGGTATTCAGGTATTTCATTTTTAATCTGAACAACCAAAGTGTTAAGGTCTTGGTTACTTATGTTGCTGTATGTTTTTGTGGAAATCTGGGCTGCGTTCCCCGAAACCTTCTTAGCTCTACGTCGTTCTTAAGTTGTACCTTAAGCTGTACCTTATCGTTAATACGTGTTTCCCGAAACGTTCTTAGTTACGTATCACTTCTGTAAGTCGTTCGTTCGGAAGGTTGGTCTGAAGCACTCTTAGCTATACCTTATCCCACTTGACTCCGCTAGCGGCCATGACTGTGATAAAAGCTTGTGTAGATTGCAGTCTATATAACTAAATATCTGTAAAAAAAAAAAAAAAGTTGAAGTACACTCCGTGTTAAATTATGCATTTTTTATTTAAAGAGTAAAATATTCACATAATTAGACATTATTACACTGATGGTTGTTAGATTTTTTATATTTTTTTCAAAGGAACATCAGCTTCGAACTATTACAGGCTTAAGAAACTATTTAAAAAGAGTTTGGGTGGAGGAGTTGGTGAAACTATGGCAGGGCGAATCTATTTTAGCTGCAATAAAACAAATCAAGTAAAATCGCAGACCACGGGAGCACATTCATCACGAAATCATAATTGTTGATTTTCCTAAATATTATTATTGATGTTAAGTCGACTTTGCATCGAAGTTTTTTAATGTTTTCTAACTTTGAGGCAGCTGCATGCCATATACACTCAAAAGAAAATGCTCCACTTGATTATTGCTTGTATAAGGTCAACACATTTTCCACATTAAAACTAATCAAAGCTAAAACCTAAAACAATCATATACAACAATTATATATCACATAATATATATTTTATGTTATATTTAAGGTAAACAGACAGGCGCGGCTCCAGAAACGCGTCCATTAAGCGTTATCCGCATTTTAAACGCGCTGCTTGCGCAGTGTCCAAGCACATAAACGCGTGAACTAATGAACAACAATTTGTTTTTATATACCGTAAAACTTCAAATAATAGCCCGGGCTTTTATTTTCACAAACCTATCATCACACCAGGCGTCTAAAAGAGACAGGCGTCTATAAGAGACAGGCTTTTAATTTAATTGTTCCAGCTTGACAGCAGGAGGTTACCACATATTACGTTTTATTTTTAATTTGAATGTGTTTAACAAATTAGTTTGTGTAATAACAACAGTCTTAAATTATTGGCAGTATAAATAAAGCAAACAATGATATGTTTTTTATTGGTTGTTGCGTGAAATCTTACCCAGATACAACAGTGCTATTTTCTGATTGGCTATTGTGTAGCCTCTTTCTTTTTTTGTATTGGCTCGCTCGACTAGATCTCTAGGGAAGACGGGCTTGATAGAGAGAGAGAGCAGTGCGGCCAGATACATTTTAGGCGCTGCAGCATATTAAATATGATAAATAGTGTTTCCGCGTGAGAAATACAATGTGTGGCGGGAGTGCATGCATGACAAAAGACTGAAAGCCCGGCTATTATCAGCGGCCCCAAAACACTACCGGCCCAGCGGGAAAAGTCCTGACTCTCCCGATTTCCACTTCGCTACTCTCATCATCACCTCAATCCTGGCGACGAAGCTTGTTGTGTTGTCATAGTGATGAGTAAAGGAACGACTGCGTCTGTCACGTGACATCTACCGGTAAGCAAAACAAACTTTAGCGTGTTCAATCTGCACCATAGAACTGTCTTAAACAGACTATCTGACGGGTTTTAGAAGATTAAATACAACCCGAAACTTAAAAACAGACCAGGCCTTTATTTGAGACAGGCGTTTATTTACCCAAACCTGTCGTCACACCAGGCGTCTAAAAGAGACAGGCGTCTATTTGGGACTCGGCTATTATTTGAAGTTTTACGGTATTTTTAGTGTAATGCCAAGCCAGGTGACTTGCACGACCCACCTTATTCCCCTGTGCAACGCATTTATTAACCCCTAATTTAAATTATCCTTTAAAGTGAAGGAATAATGGATGCATTGGAGCAGTTTATGCATTATACTTTTGGACATGAAGTTGCGAGTTTTGCACAAGTTTGATATAAAATAAAATATACAAGGTTTATATTAAATGTGAAATATTTTTACCAGATATTCCTAATAAATGTAACTTTTTCTATTTCTGAAATGTTTCTTTAATAGATAACACCGCTCTCTCATAACGCAGCGAAGTACCTATTACATAAAGTGAACAATTGATTGTCGAGCAATCGATATCAACCTATTCAGCACCATCGCCATGGACAGCACCTGGTAACGTCGTACGTAAGAAAGTATACCTTAAGAAACCCGCTAAGGTACAGTTCGGGAAACGCGACTAGAAAAGGTAAACCTGTAGTTAAGGTTTAACTTAAGAGTCTTCGTAGCGCGCTAAGGGAGAACGTTATCGGAGAACGCACCCCTGAACTTTCATTTGTCTACAGACAGTGCGGCATGAAAGACCCAGAAGCTTTGCGATGTAGTGCTTTGAGAAATTTAGTTCAATGTCATATCTTGAATGCCCTGTCCTTCCAGCCAGCCACAGTTGTAACTTCTGTCAATGGGGCTGTAAGTTCTATTTGCTGCATGAAAAGAGCAAAGAGCTCCTGCAGGGCCTGGATGATTGGTGTTGGCACATCAATGTGTCTTGACGGGGACTGACACAGGTACATTTCTTAATGTAAATTTCAGGAAATAAACATCAAGGGCCAGTTGTTCAAAGGTAAGCTGATCGGATTTTGGTGATTGGATTGGATCAAATCTTGAAAATGGGTTGTTCAAAAGGGAAAGAAGGAATCTGAAATCAGATTAGATCACAGAATCCAATCCTTGTTTTAATCTGTATCAAACCTTCAGTTTGTGTTGTTCAAAACTTGTCAGTAGGATTTGGATAACTTTGATCCAAAAAAACTGGATTATCCTG
This sequence comes from Misgurnus anguillicaudatus, assembly GCF_027580225.2. Lineage (NCBI taxonomy): Eukaryota > Metazoa > Chordata > Actinopteri > Cypriniformes > Cobitidae > Misgurnus > Misgurnus anguillicaudatus. The sequence goes on from NC_073351.2 coordinate 10,767,798, forward strand.
ATCCCAACAGTGGAGAAGGATTTAAAGGTGGATTCCAGGAGGGATATGTAGAAAAACTTTAAAATTGATCAAATAATACATTTGTTTCATTTAGTGTATATACTTTTATTTATATTTTGCACTTGACTTTTGTAACCATTGTAACAGTGATAAAGTAGACATAGTAGACCAATTAAGCTTCTCAGTAAAGTAAAAATAATGAAATATGAAATAATCCCTCAAACAGATTTCAAGAACAAACAAAAATAATATATCCAATTTTTCTGTAATTTATCAACGTATATTAATTAAAAAAAAAACAATCATCAGAGATGAGCCTGTCAAAAATAATGTCTAACAATTGCATCCCTTACTATACGTCCACTCAGTCCCTCATTCTGACAGAATGCCAGAGGTTGGTCTGGTTCTTCAACAGCTCAGGTGCATCATAAACATCATCACAAAGAGGGACATTGCACCTGGTAGCAATGTTGTGCAGGATGATACACGCTAGTATTATGTTGCATGCTCCCTGTGGTTCCACTCGCAAGTAGTTAAGGCATGAAAAGCATCTCTTCAGAACTCCATTTAAATGTGCAATTGCACATCTTGTTTTGCAATGAGCAGTGTTGAAGCGTGCCTGCGCTGGTGTGGTTGCTGCAAGAAAAGGAGTCATCAGCCATGGTAGGAGTCTGGATAGGCACTGTCTCCTAATATTATGCCATCTGGTCAGTTGGTTTGGAGCTCTCTGTACAAAGCACTCTCTCTCAGGATACGTGCATTATGAACAGACCCAGGCCACTTCACGACTCAGTCTGTGATGATGAATTCAGCATTGCCCACAAGTTGGATGTTGCTGCTGTGCCTCCCCTTTCGGTTGATGTACTCCCAATCCCTCTCATGGGGTGCTTGGATATGCACATGAGTGCAGTCAGTAACCCCAATAATATTGGGAATGTTCCCCAAAGTAAAAAAACTTGTGCTTGGTCTGGGCAATCTGGACATCCTTTGGAAGTGATACAAACTGATTGACCAGGCTGGCCAACGCAATTGACACAGCTTTCACTACATCACTCACAGTTGATTTGTCCACTCCTATATTGTCACCAACTACTTGGTAGAAAGTCCCAGATGCATAAAAGCGCAGACCAATGAGGACCTGTTGTTCCACAGACAGACTGTGACTTCTTTGGGTTCTCCGTTGAAGTTTTGGCCTGACAAGGTCTGCAATGTACTTAATATCCGCATTCCCGGAGCGAAAGCGAGCATACAATTATTCAGTGGTGTACTGCTCCAGTGGTTGTGCACACTCAACATACACCCTTTGACGGTATCCTCTTCCACCAAAATGGTGGTAGCGATGGACAATACCTGCCATGTCAGTGCCTCTCTCTAAGTCCTCTGAGAAAGGCTGAATATAAGATGGCTGGCAATTTCCCACGCACCAATTGGCTGATGTGCTGTGGCTTGTGTTCAATTAAATAAATCATGCCCCAGGCCTATAAATACTATGTTCACTGCAACAGATGAGGTGGAACCATGTACTCAAAAGGACCTAATTTCACTGTTGCAGAAACCCATGCACTGCTGGAGGGTGTTAAGTGCCATTATGCCTCAATAGTAGGAAGCTCTGTTGCGGGTGGAATGGTGACTAACAAAAGGAAGAAAGACATTTGGGTTGAAATCACCCAGAATGTGAATGCAATGGGGTCTGGCCAGAAGAGGACCTTGGAGCAAGTGAAATTTAGATGGAAGAATCTGAGGGCCAGAACAACAAAGGACCTTGCTGAAGCCAAAACCCCCCAAACAGGCAACAAACCCTTTAAGAAAGGTGAATACACAGATGTGGTTCTGGACATTATTGGAGGTGAAAACTCTAAAGCTCTGCACGGGATTCAAAGTGTTGTAGGGGATGGTGAGCCTACAATTGTAGAGGAAAGTGAGCCAGTTCCTCCTAATGCAGAGGAAACATTCATTCTGGATCTCAGCCCTATTATTGAAATACAACCTGGACCCTCTCTGGTAGAGCCAGCAGTCACAGGAGCTCAGAAAAGATGCTTGAAGCCTCCTTTGCCGAAAAATAATGATGATGCCTATGAATTACTTCTAAAACGAGAGACTGAAAGAGCAGAAGCACAGATACTTCTGGCAGAGGAACAAATCAAGCTGACCAAACTGCAGCAAACCAAAGCAAAACTGCATATCCGCCTCCTAAAACAGAGCTTGGAAATGCTGGTCTCTCCTCCTCAGATAAAAAAACTCCCTGAACATTCTTTATTATGTTAACTATTGGACATTTAGCAATTTTATTTGTTTAAAACTTTTTCAAAATATCCACAATGTATTTGTTAATGTATATTTGTTTTTTTATTTTTTTGTGACTCAGATGAGGGGTCATAAAAGAAATTATGAATGGAAGGGGATGTTTATGTTATTTTTGTGTTTTGTCTCAAAATAAAAAACTTACAGTGACCCCATGTTGGCTTTTCTACCTGTTTTTTACATAGCTGGTAGCCCATGTTGTGATATGTTGTCCCATTTAGAGCACAGGTAATCTGGATTTGGTAATCTTGAAAACTGTGTATCTGGATCAGGGTGATCCAGTCCAATGTTGCTTTGAAAAACCGGCATAAAAGTAAGACGGATTACCAGATCCTGAATAGGAAAAAATGGAATTTCCAAATCTGGATCATTTTGATGAAAAAACTCATTTGTTTTGGAATATTTTGATATTTTTTTTACAAATGATTTATCATTGAGCTTTATTATATAAAAAAAAATGTATGTGCCCTCATAGGGCTCTATCTTACACCCGGCGCAATGCGCAACGCAAATGTCTTTCGCTAGTTTCCACCCTGTGCAATTATAATTTTCACGTTTAGCGCCACGTTGTTTAAATACCAAATGCATTTGCACCCACTTTCACGCCCATGGGCATTCTGGTCTGAAAACGAGGTGTGTTCAGGCGCATTGTCGGCGCGTTGCTATTTTGAGGCAACTAAAAACTATAGCAATAGCAATATGCTTTTTGTTATTTAAAGAGCACATTAGTAATATGCGCCTATAAACGGGAGGTCAACGCAGGTTCGCTTATCACACAGTACATGAATGCGCAGCAGCACAAAAACGCTTTTAAATATGAAAGATTAAAGGATTGAATGTAAAAGATTATTATTGAGTCTCTTGGACATAAATGAGGATCGATTATGAGACGTTAGAAGGCACAAAGAGCTGCTTCACCTGTAGCCTGGTAAGTAAATAAATGCTTTGCTTTAAACAAATGCATCTGTTTTTAAATGTTTTTAAATGCTACCTCACGGATTTATTGTATATGATGACTCTGTACCTGTGGATATGGTGAGATAAGAAACTTTTTTAAGTAATGATTAAAAAAACTCTTTGCTTAAAAAACGCTGTCCAAGTGCTGAAACGTTGGAGAGCCGTTTGTAAATTGTTTATCTCCTGTTTGTTACAAATAAAGTATTTTTAGAGTACAAACCTTATCTTACATACTTGTAAATTATTTTTTGATGATTTTGGATAGCCATACATTTAAAGCAATTAAAAGTCTGCTTTTTTACTTCCATGACTAAAGGAAAACGATTTTTAAACGTTTTAATAAAAAATAACAATTTCAATACAAGTGAAAAACAACACAATTATTTAACATTAATCTTAAACTGGGGATCTTCTTCCTCCACTTAGTTTTTCAGTTTACAAAGTCCGTCATCTAAATAGGGTTTAGACATAGCGCCAGCGCAACTGGCTTTTAAAGGGGATGAGAGCTGAGACTCTCATTGGTTTATTGCACGTTACGCCCAAACTACTCCCATTACAATAGGACCAACCCTTTTCGACCATGCGCTCGGCGCACAAACCATTTTTCCCGTCGTTACATTAGCAAAAGTGGATTCGGACACGCCCATTTAGACGTTGCGCTGTGCGCTTTAGATAATGCGGTTAGATCATTAAAACAGGGCCCATAATCTTTAATAAAAAGCGCAAATCTCTCTTTAATTCCGTTCATATTGTATGGCAGGTAGGCGGGGTCCGGGAGAAGATCGCTGCGATTAGCAATTAGCAACACGACCCAACTTCAAATGATCCAATCACGTCTCGGAGGACGAATTCAAGTCCAGGCCTTATTTTATTTCAGACGTATATCAAGCATGTTTTCGGGAAACAGTCATGACTAGCTAGTTAGTTTCTCTAAATAACCATCGTACTATGTTGGTTCAGCAGCGAGTTACTTCTTCGATTGGGAAACCCACCCCATATGTGCTAATAAGTGCTAATAACAAACCAGATCTTTTCTTAAACTGATAAAACTTGACAAAGCTATGCTTCTATAGCCTTACTTTAGTGTTCAGGGCATCTGTCAAAAACCTCTGCACCTTTAATGAACTGTGAGCAGCTGAAACTATAAACTGTTTTTTTATTGTGTAATTTAAATCTATTGTTTCCAAAATTGCTACATTCTTACTTTCTCATGGGAACTGTTTTGCTATCAATACATTAATTTGACACTGAGATTATGCTTTATAAATTTGGCTAGAGTTTACCCGGCATACACACGCAAATTGTTATGCTTTATTAGATTTGCTGAACATATTTCTCTGTGCAGGTATACAATGTTAAGCACAGATGCAATGAGGGGTGAAATTGCTTATGTATGCGTAATTGCATTGACGAATGTATTGATCCAACTCATGTCAATTGAGTTTTCCACTCTGTTTTTCCACTATAGTCAGTTCTGTAACAAATCATTAACTTGCCAGTTAAGGTGATTACTCTTTTGGGAATTCATGAAGGCATTATTTAAAGTCCCTGTGATTTTGCTGGATGAGTTTTTTTATATTGGTGTATTTCTTATTAAATGGGACATTTGGAAGGGCATCGAAGGGCTTATCCACAATATTTTTAGGAACATTATAGCCATAAACTGTTATTTGCTTGTCCCTGGTTGGTTCCAGATGGTATTGGAGAAGGATCAGAAGTGGTTCTGGACCAGTGTTGTTTACATCTATAGCATTCTTTATTAGGAAAACTTTTAGGAGTTTTTAAAATAGTGTTATAACCAGAGGACAAAGGACAATGTTGTTCTTTTTGTTTACTCGTTAAAATAAACGTGCACATTTATTTCCTGGCCTGGATCCAATGTTCATTTTGGGTGCCAGTAAAAAGACTGAACACAGCAATTAGTTGTTGAAAGCTTCCTGCGTGATTGCTATGCTTTTCTCCATCAGCTTCATTATAAAACATGGTAATCATATAATTACATATCAAACACTGTGTAGATTGGGCATCGTTGCAGGATGAAAGCTGGTTTCACTCTGCATTTTCATAGTTCTGTTAATTGCATATAAGGTTGATTAGATTAAATATACTTTGCTGGGTGCATTTCGCTTCACATTAAACCCAGTGAGTTCCCTAAGTAGTCTTTGTGTAATAATTGCTGTGTAGACTTAAGAGTGGCTTTCCAAAAAGTGGGCACTACTATGCTGCACTCTAAAAGGCTGTTTACAAGACACCATTTTCCACTAAAAAATTTTAACTTTTTAAGAGTTTTAGCTGTTTATTTACACAACAACAATAAAAATTAGAAAATGGTTTCAACCGCAAGTCATCATGTCAGTGCAAATTTGTGAAAACTATGCCCATTGCCAGCTACTGGCCTGGCATGCATACTACAGCGTTTCTGGACGTTTTCATGGATTTATGTAGTCTGTTGTAGCCAGATTTCTTACCGAAGGTCTGGGAACCATGCCCATAGGTCCATATGACTGACATGTAATGTGCTACGTCATGTTTGGGGGCGTGGAGATGTCTCAGACCAGTGTGCAACCATCATTCACAAACGTCTCTCAAGTTTATAACAACAATGGCAAATACGTTAAAATAACTCTTTTAGATTGTATTACCTGCTTCAAGCTATACTCTTGGATATCTTTAAAGGAGCATCTATTTCCGATTTACGTTTTTAAATTTCCTTTGTTGTGTAAGCGTGTATTGGTACAAACCCCAATAAACGATGACGCGAGTTATCGTCTCCAACATAAATCTCTTTTCTTGGACTACAACAAACACACAGATTGTAGGCAACAGTTTACTTCATGGGATTGGTGATGTAGACAAGACCGACATCATAATTCCTCCCACTTCAGACTCGCAGCCTTTAACCTACTTTCACTAAAATGGTTGTTTTTACTAAACAATTTAGAGTATAAGCATAACTATAGTATCACTAGAGAGAAGACACTTTAAGCTTCATTTTCCAGGTTTAAAAGTTAAAATGTAAAAAAGTAAGAGAGGCTGAAGTACTTTGGAATAAAACTTTTTTGCATAACACCTTTTTTATTACTAAAATACTAATAATATGTGTGTAAAACCTAAAAAATGCAATGATCCCAAAGCCACAAGTCTAAAGAAATTATGTTTCACGTTTGAGGTCAATAGGCCCAAATTTTTGTAAGACTAGTGCCTTTTCTAAGTGCCAGTCAGCCCCACAATAAAATTCTTTATTGTTTACATGCATACACGTTGGATCTTATTATTATTTATCCTTATGTTAGCATATAAAATGCAGTTTCCACACCAGGAAATAAAACATCACACAAAGATCGTTGGATTCGTTTTCTAATTGGCTACACATTCTGTCTATCAATATTTTACATTAAGTCGTTGAAGGAACAAGCGAGTCAGATGATGTCACAATATTTGACAGCGCTGTTTGGATGTTATGTATTATACTCCAGCCAACTTCTGAAAACAAAGTTTATGTGTTTAGCGGAATCTAAAGTGTAATCTCATATACAGTGTTATGACGTAAACAGTCTTCAGATTGTATATTCGATTCTATTACAAGGCGTTCATGCAAAATCTGATGAAAACAACAGACTATATATCTATTTAACGAATTATACGCATTTGTGGACAATAATGGTCATTGAATGTATTCTATTAGATGGTTTTTATGTGTTATTCACCCATCTGAAATCGACTGAATTAGACTCGTGATCGTTATATCAACACAAAGGGAAGAAGTCCCGTTAATATTTTGCATGTTGTCATTCCGACTTTTGTCACAAAATACTACATTTATGATGCTAGAGCATCTGTATCTCAAAACAGAGACCAAACATGCTAAACCTGTAGACCTTTTAAAAGATGTATAGTAATGTTAATTACTAATGTTTGTAGACAGTAGGCTATATAGATATTGTTAGCAGCGTTAAAAAACTGACGTCATCCTGCCCACGAATTAGTGCACGTCGGATTAAATAAACAGACAACATATAGGAACATTTTGTGAGATATCTACTACAATAACGGCTCAAAATAAAGAACTTAAAAAAAATTCTATTTTAACGGAAAGCATCACCAGAAAAAGAGCATTTTGTAGCCTGAAGATCAAAGGGTTGGATTAAATAAACAGACAATTTATCACACAGGTACACATTTTGGCAAGTTAAAAGAGCAGACGTGATTGTGTTGTATTGTGAGTAATCACCTTCTCTAATGTTATCAATACCATTTCACCTCACTCAGATATCGATAACTCCCCTCCAGCTCATGTTAACTGCTAATTTGGGAATCTCATGAAACAGGCAATTGATTTAGTTAGAGGGGTGGTAAACGGCAGCGCGGCATGTTTCGTAAAGCTCTGATTGTTTGTTTGCCTTTTCCTTAAAGCTGTAATTGGGTTCTTGATCAGAGGAAGAGCACACAATGGAAAGTGGGAGATTAGTGCAAGCGCGCACACTGTGATTGAAGAGTGGAAAGGTTTCTGATTAACTGGGCTCATAATCCCTCTTGAGTTTGATTCGAACCCAGCAGTGGTGTTCCGGTTCTGGAGCGCATACGGAGTCCTACCGGGATCAGGGAAAGGAAAGCCATCAGAGAGACAAATGAGGAGAGCAAAGACAAGAAAAACAGGAAACAAAAGACAAAGGAAATTAAGTAATGATGGAAGGAAACAGGAAGAGAGATTTACATTTTAAATGACTCAAGAGGGTCAAACAGGAGGTGAATTTAAATCTTTACAACAGAAATAACTTACCTGCCTGATTCCCAGCAGGCATGTAGAAACAACACTATCACCAACGCAGTAAGTGTGGTCAGTATCTGAAAGATATTTTATTTTGGTCAAAGCAAATTTAATTTGCATATAAATGCCCATAAAATGAACGAATGCTTATAACCTCTAATCTCACCTGTAAAAATGTTAATGAACAAAAATTCATGTTAATTCATCTTTAAAGTCAATATCACGCACTGTAATTGAATTCAGCGATTTGTGAATCTGTTTTGTGTCTCTTTTTGAGCTTTTGATATTCATCCGTCATTATCACCAGTTTTACAGTAAATTACAGAAAAGACAGCCAATGAAATTTGACAGCATTTGCATATTATATTTTACAAATATTAAAAATAATGATGTACAAGATTAAAAACAAGAATGAAATAAAGAAAAAACACGACCTAATGAATCTTGAAATCACTTGTACTTTAATCAGATTACTCCGCCAATTGAATATAATTCAAATGTAAGTTTTACGCCCCGTCTGCAATGCAGTCAAGCGTTACAATACAGCAGCTACATCATGAGCATTTGAAGCGTATGCAGCTTTTCTAATTATAATGGGAACATGTAAATTTGTCACTGTCGTGGGTTGGATTTAAAGGGCCAGACTTTATGTATCACTGTCTGCTGTAAGATAATATAAAGGTATGGATACAGTTACAATACAGTAGTAATACAATAACATTATGCTGGTGAGCTATACAAAAGATGTAAACAACACTGGTCCAGAACCACTTCCTGTTTCAGTTTGTGACTGTTTTTTTTATTTCACTCATATATCATTATCTTTAAGATGTTTGTTTAACTTTTTGACTCAGTTCTATATGTTCTGTTGGTTGTATTTTATCCAAACGTTTATCTAGTGTTAAAAAACTGAAACAGGAAGTGCTTCTTGACCAGTGTTGTTTACTTCTTTTGAAATGGTCTATACTTGTTAAATATCTAGTTTAACAGGTTCATTTTCATGTCAGGTGGAAAGTGATTTTTTTCACAATTAGCAGGCACGAAGCATTTTATTTACTTACTCTCATTATGTACTGTATGTGTACCCCAGCAAGCACGTGTGTTAAAAGTGTGTGTTTTTTGTTGATCCTCACAGCAGGAATCACTTTGTGCTATCTGCTGTATGCGGTAAACAGCTCCCTACCACGTCAAACAGACGCTCTGTGAAAACAGATACCACCCGCTGTGCTTTCACAGTATCCTATTGTGCGTGTGCAGCGCTGTAGATTCCTTTAAACTCGTCGGTACACGAGACGGCTGAATTCTGGGCTTGAAATTGGCAATAAAGGCTTGATTTATTTTAAGAGCCTAGCTTTGAATTCAATTATTTTCTGCCTTAAATAGCCAATTTTAGAAGCGGAAGTCCACTCTCAGAGTATTATCTGCCCGAAACCTGATAATAACCTGTGCTGGTCTGTTTTAATTGAAAAAAAAAAAATCCTGGTTGGACTCCAATACGTGGAAGACCAAACACACAAATGAGGAGTTTGTGATGTTTTGTGCAGTTAAAAATAATGGGAAGTCTTCGACATCCCTCACCGCGATCTCGCCAGTTGCTTGTTAATTTGTATGAATTTGTGCAATCTTGAGTATGTTTTTGTCCCGGTTATGTTGGGGTTTAGGGGTGGGTTGAGGAGTAGATATGGATGCTTTATTTATTAATCAAACGTTTTAGACAATTCATTCACTGTCAGAAAAAAAGTCAAAAAATGGTCCCACTGGGGCAGTACCCTTTATAAATGTCCAACACAATAAAATTCTGGGTTATTTTCAACCAAGTATTGGGTCAAAAAGGGTCGGTGCCATTGGGTTAAATTAACCCAAAACATTTTTTATAATTGAGCCAAAAAATGGGTTAAAACAACCCAGAATTTTGGGTTGAAACAACCTAGCATAGGTTGGGAGGGTAGAGCTATTTTTATGTATTCTGACTTATTAACAATTAAGTTTAAACATAAGTTCCAAAAAGCAACATTTCTGTGCTGTATGCCCTTTGCCAGGGTTCATTTAAGTTTAGAAAGTTTTTTACAAACATGAAAGAGTCTAGCTCTATTTCTTTTATGGGCAATTTCATTGCAGGAAGTACAGTGGAAGTCCTTATATGGGCACTTTACTTGGAATAGTGCACACACACGCACGCACACATACACACGCACGCACGCACGCACACGCACGCACACGCACACACACACACACCTAGAGCTGACACAAATGTGCGTTGTTGTTTGTGAGAGAAATTTAAACTTGTTCAGCATCTAAAGAGCCCAGCATTCCCTACTGGAAAATCCAGCTATGACCAGCATAAGCTGGCGAGCTGGTTTTAGCTGGTCTCCCAGCTTGGTTTTAGCTGGTTTTGCTGTTGTAGCCAGCTGGTCTAGCTGTGTTTTGGTCACTTTTAAAGCTGGTCTAGCTGGACTGAGCTGGTCAGGCCGGAAGACCAACTTTGCCACTTTGCCACTACTGCCACTTTAAACCAGTTAAAACCAGCTACCAGCTTATATTTTTCAGTAGGGTTATGGAAACAATTGATATAGTTTATTAAAGTCTGTATTAAAGTCTTTATGAAATGAATAATATGTTATCACAAATTGTTAAATATATTACTTTGTTGAAATTTTTCCTAGTTGATTTTTTCCCAGTTGGTTCGTTCCTAACAGAAACAGTATTTTAACATTTCCGGTTTTCGGTTCAACCCTAAAATTGATGTTCCTGAACCGTTTAGACCAAAAAAATAAAGTTCCCGAACCGGTTAATAACGTTCCATGTCAGCTGTGGGACATACAAATAAGTATGCTGATCATTAGGACATTAAACTTAAATTATAAGTCTACATAATTGTCCATAAGTCTCTATCTGGTCATTAAACATTAAAAAAGGCTACAGTACATTATGTAAGCGGCATAACTGTAATTCTGACATTTGTTGAGTGCACTTAAACACGTGCACACACATAGACGAAGGACGAATTCCAAACAGTGCTTCGGGAAGAAGATGCAGCATAAACAGTCGCTCCACATAAAGTGAAAATTACGTTGTTTTTCCGTGGTTTATTCGCCAAATGTATTTTAACGGACTACAGTATGAGACACAGTAGCGCAACTCTCTCTAAAGTGTACACATCAAGAGTTCTGATCTTTGAAGGGCGGAGTTGGACCTGACACATTCAACCGCATGTGCGTTTCTGTGCGTACAGAAAATTGCTCACTTTAGCGCCTTTTTGCAGTTAAATTGTTTAAAATCACTTAAGTGTTAGCATTTGCCAGCCCTTGAAACACATGCAAATGATCAACTTTCCCCCTATTTAAAATTTGTGTATTAATCCGCGAATCGCAAGCGAGCCGAACTGTGGATCAACTGTGATCCGTTAAACCACTAATTAGTTTAAAAAAATAAACATCTTGAGATATTTGGTGGCCTACAATATTTACCTCTTATGATTGAGCATTAGAGACTTGGGCTTGAGTAGGCTACTTGCTGGTGACAAGCTTCTCATTTCTCCAATGAGTCAACGACGACCGGAAGTGAACTTCATCATGTATTGCACAGAAATCTTGTCGAAGAACGAAAAAAATAACGCTATTAACCGGTTACCATTATTTTAAATAAACGATTCTGTTCCGGAACATATATTTTTTGCAAGTTTCTGTTTTTGTTTCTGTTCCTTCAGTCCAGATGATTAATATCTAAAAAGGGAAGATTGTCTCTTTTTCATCTACCACAGTGGTAATTTCTAAAGCAGGACGCATTTCAAAAAGTTTTGCTTTTGCATCGTCTTTCTCCGTTTGTGGAAAAAGAGAGATGTTTATGGTCAGGGGCCATCATTGAAGGTCTGTCAGGATGTGCGCGAGACAGAGACGGAACGCGTCATCTTGCACGCACACGCGCGCGCGCGTCTCCGTTCAGCTTTCAAACCATATTCAAACACGCACAAAAATTATTTCTCATACAAATGATTACTTTATCGAACCTTCAGGGCAGCAATAGTTTGTGTCATTTACAGGACATTCACAAATTAAAGATAGAAAAGTACTAAATGTCTGTCGGCTCATGACGAGACGCACCATGTGTTGACAATTTTTTTTCTTTTAACTGATAATGTTAATAATAAAATCATAAATTCTTACCTTCGGTTAATGGTTAAACGGTCAATATGAACATCCCTAGTTTAACTTAACTTTCATCATGCTTTAACAAATTAAAACCATCACAATCAAGTAAGATAAAACATTAATTCATCTTTAGTGTCCATCTTCGTAGCTGAAGTCAAGTATTGCGCTCTGTACGGACCATCGTTGTTAGCATGTACAGGACATTGTTGTTAGCATGTAATGAACATTGTTTTCCCTTATCATCTTTCATACACAGGCGAAGGTGGTAGCCTACTTTTCTCAAAAACTACTCCAAAAGTCATCAATCAAAGTCTTGTAGGCTTTACCCAGAGAAAGTTGCGTCGAAAGCTACTGGAAAAGGCAAAAAAGTGTACAGAACATGGTTAGTCTACATTACAGTACCATTTAGGTACAGATATGCATACATTTGGTACTAATATATGTACCTTTGAGGTTCTAATATGCACTCCTTGGGGCCAGTACAAAAATGAACTGGTGGCAAACTTTCATTTTCCGGTGAGATCACATTTACAGCAGTGCAGGTTACTGTCCTGCAGCTCTTTGTAAACATCTATTTGTCATAGAAACACAGAAAAAAACTGATTGGTAGAGTGGAAGGGCCATGACGGGCCAAAAAATATTATTTTTGGAAACGTCTTTCATGTTGTAATGACAGCTTGTCGATATATAGTCTTTTTTCTATTTACGAAAACAAGTTTTTTTTCTAGCAGAAATATTGGCTAAATGTCCATATATAGGCAGTGTGGATGTGTCATCCTGTTGTAGCTAACTCCCATTTTCTTGAAAGTTATGTAACTGGATAGTTGTATTGTAATATTTAATGCCAAGTAAAGTGACCTTTAGGCTGGAAAGGTGATTGCATGTATATCCATTTTTTAGATGGCTAAATAATAACCAAATCTTAAACTTTTAAATTAGGTACTGTTTAAAAATATAGCTGATGTCAATCACGTTGATATTAGACTGTTACAGTTTTCATCTCATTTCATTGAAACGTCTCTTTAACCTGCATTTATCCCTCCATGCACATGCGTCTGTTCTTTCATCCACCCATGCATCCATCTAAATGTCACAAATCCACAACCAATGTATTACAAATAACAGAATCTCTCTCACAATGCTGGGTTGCTCGGTGTGCAGGTTTATTCTATACAAAGTAGAGTCTAATGACACATTTTAATCACTTGCATAAGCCACATTTAATGACTTATATAAGCCACATTTCAATGTTGGGTACCAACTTTAAAACATATATTCAATTTGACATTTTAACTGTTTTATTCAGAAAAAAATCTACCTCACGCCTTCTCTCCAAAACTTAAATACACACACAGTGATTGACAGGTGGTGAACATGGGCTTCTACCACAACTCTTTTTTGCTGCTTAGAGCTGACAGTTGTGATTGTGATTTCTTACGAAAATATCTGTCAAGTAGTAGAGAGATTTTAAGTGTGGTATTTCCAAAAAATATAATTATTGCATCTATAATTACAATCAAAATATCAGCCACATATGAAACACTGTCATTTGTATGAACATGAATAAGAAGGGCATCGGATCACTGTGAATGCTAGAAGCGTCTTTGTTTCAAATGCCAGATAAAATCCATAACAAAAAGTGTAATTATTACTCTGTTTATTGCAATTATCAGTATAATAATTTATTTTGTGGATAAGTGTTGAGTGAATGCGTTTAAATGCAGTTTGAGAGGTGCAGAGTTTTTTTAAAACTGCATTTACATTTATTAGCAGATGCTTTTATCCAAAGTAACTTATAAATGTGTATAATAAATGCAGAAGTTTGTACTATATGAATGATTTACTTTAGTACTGTTTTCTGTGATTTGAGGTTTTAAATTTCTTCACAAAAATACACAGCTCTGAGATTGCGAATTGCAACCAACGGCTCAGTCCACAGCTCACCCCTCCCTTTCGAAACGCATAAAGAAGCTACGGACAACGTAGTAACGAAACTGCTCTGGGGTGCGTTTCCCGAACAACGACGTAACTCGCTGCTGAACCAACATAGTACGATGCATAGTTGGAGAAATGAACTACGTTGGCACGACTGTTTCCCGAAAGCATAGTAACTTTGTCGCACATACGTCGTTTGAACCATGTGGGTTTAACAATATAGTTGATGATGTCACGTGGGAGGTGGAGTACTAATTCATCTGTGCATTGGAAGACTGATTTTGTTGTGATTTAGTTATCTGTTGTTTATTTTCAAGATATTCAATTCATGCGCAAGTTCCCTCATACGTCACTCCTCCCAGGGATTCCCCAGGGTCTTAAAGCTTTTAGGACTGAGCATTCCTTGTTATTATAATATGTAGACTTACATTGATCATGCTTTTGAACAAAATAAACAAAAAAACATGTATTACAGTCTATATCCATCATTCTAAAAAATATATTACAATTTTATTTTACATCTTTAAATTTGTAAACAAAATATAAGCGCTGCATTTGAAAACTGCGCATGTGTGCAGTCTACAAGCTTTAAGA